>NC_133332.1:159481621-160103686 GCF_042186555.1 Aquarana catesbeiana | reverse complement strand
AGATCAACTTGATTGATAAGCTTCAGTAAAGCTGTGGATACAAAGGTTCACAGAGGAACCATATGATCAGAATATAAGAAATCAATATTGTGAATCGACAACCTTCAAAAGTCTATGCTAAACAACATATTGGAGGGCTTGCAGAATCGCTACAGTGAGGGGGGGGGGGGTTATTTAACCCCCTGCTGATTTTGTACGTTTGCCCACTGACAAAGAAATGATCAGTCTAATTTTAATGGTAGGTTTATTTTAACAGTGAGCGACAGAATAACAATATCCAGAAAAATGTTTTTAAAAATAAAGCTTCATAAATTCATTTGCATTTTAATGAGTGAAAGAAGTATTTGATCCCCTATCAATCACCAAGATTTCTGGCTTCTAGGTATCTTCTATACAGGTAACGAGCTGAGATTAGGAACGCTCAAAGGGAGTGCTCCTAATCTCAGCTTGTTACCTGTGTAAAAGACCCTGTTGTCAGAGAGGTTACCTGGTTGGGCGTCGGTGTGCACCGGGGCGCGTTGGTGCGCGCGTTCCTGTGCGTGCTGGGGCGCGTGCTTCTGGGGGCACTGGTGTCTGATCCGGCTGGCCATGGTGTGCGTGGTGGTGCCCGGGCATGCGCGCCCGCCTACGGGCATTGCTATACGTGTGCCTGGTGGTGCTGGTGTGCGCGCCGGTGTCCGGGGGTGCGCTCGGGCGCGTGTGGGCATCTGTGCGTATCGGAGCACGGCGTTTGGCGCCAATCAGCCTATTTAGGTTTACTACAATCTCTGATCAGTGCTGCCTGATCAACAGCTCTTGTGCCAAGTTCCGTGATCCTCTCTGTGTTCCTGTGTTCCCGAAGTTCTGATCTGTTACGACCCGGCTTGCCTATTGGACCTCCTTGACTGCTGCCTGAACCTGACCCCGGCTTTTTTGACCCCGCTTTTGCCTGCTCCTCTTGTACTTCTGCTGCCAGCCCGTTGCTGACCTCTGCCTGTGTGTGACCAGCCCAACAGCTCCTGCTCAGCGTCAGTTCCCAGTGTTCCTGAGTACTACCTGCTGCTTGGAAGACCACCTCTCTTCCGGATCCTTACACCAGGCCATCATACCACTCCACACTCGTGGGCTTCCTGTCTGCTCTATCAGGGGCCCCGAGTCAGATATGTAAGGGAGCCTACCCTCTGCCCAAGCGGACTCACCGGTCTGGTAAGTGGGAGACCTGACACCTGTCCACAGAAGCAATCAGATTTCAATCTCTCCGCCATGACCAAGACCAAAGAGCTTTCCAAGGATGTCAAGGACAATATTGTAGATCTACACAAGGCTGGAATGGGCTACAAGACCATCGCCAAGCAGCTTGGCAAGAGGGTGACAACAGTTGGTACGATTATAAGCAAATGGAAGAAACACAAAATAACTGTCAATCTCTCCTCCTCAGTCTGGGGCTCCATACAAGATCTCACGTTATGGAGTGTCAATGATCATGAGAACGGTGAGAGATCAGCCCAGAACTACGGGAAAATTTTGTCAATGATCTCAAGGCAGCTGGAACCATAGTCAGCAAGAAAACAATTAGTAACACACTACACTGTGAATGACTGAAAACAGGTCCTCCTG
This sequence comes from Aquarana catesbeiana, assembly GCF_042186555.1. Lineage (NCBI taxonomy): Eukaryota > Metazoa > Chordata > Amphibia > Anura > Ranidae > Aquarana > Aquarana catesbeiana. The sequence goes on along the minus strand of NC_133332.1, from coordinate 160,102,090 downwards.
CTCAAGAAAGCACATGTACAGGCCGGTCTGAAGTTTGCTAATGAACATCAGAATGATTCTGAGGAGAACTGTTTGATGGTGTTCTTTGAGTCATAGACAGCATTCCTCCTCCTCCAAACATGGAGGTGGAAACATTAAGTTTTGGGTGTGCTTTTCTGCTAAGGGGACGGGACAACTTCACATCAATGGGACAATGGACAAGGACATGTACTGGCAAATCTTGGGTGAGAACCTCCTACCCTCAGCCAGGGCATAGAAAATGGATTGTGGATGGGTATTCCAGCATGACAATGACCCAAAACACATGGCCCAGGCAACAAAGGAGTGGCTCATAAAAAAGCACATTAAGATCCTTGAGTGGCCTAGCCAGTCTCCAGACCTTAATTCTATAGAAAATATGTGGAAGGAGCTGAAGGTTCGAGTTGCCAAACGTCCGCCTCAAAACCTTCAAAGGAGAAGTCCAGCCTAGGCTCATTCGGCTGGGCTTCTCTAATGGGTCACAGGAGTGCAATTCTGTTTGCATTCCTGTGACCCGTTTTCAGCAGAGAACGGTCTGAAGTCCACTCTCTAACGTCACCAGGATCAGTCCAGGCACTGCATAATCCCGACTGCAGAAGTTGGCCAATCGGATATACCATGGCAGGGAGTTCTAGAGGATGGGAGAGGCTCTGGAGAAGTCCCTGAAGGCGAGCATAAGAGGAGGTAACAAGGGAGCTAGAGAGCAGGAGGTCCCGGGAGGAGCGGCAGGGACAATTTGGGCGATATCTGCAGATGAGGTTTGTGATGTAGCTGGGGCGATGTTGTGGATGGCCTTGTATGTTGTGGTTAGAATTTTATACTGTGGGGTAAGGGAAGCCAGTGAAGGGATTGGCAGAGAGGGGCAGCAGTCACGGATCGATTAGTGAGGAATGTTAGTCTAGCAGCAGTATTCATAATAGACTGAAGGGGGGATAGCCTGCGTAAGGGTAGGCCATTAAGGAGAGAGTTCCAGTAGTCAAGGCAGGAAATAATCAAGGAGTGAATAAGTTGCTTTGTGGTGTCATTAGTCAGGAAGGGTCAAATTCTGGAGATGTTGCGGAGGTTAAGGCGGCAGGATTTAGCCAGTGATTGGATGTGGGGCCTGAAGGAGAGGTCAGAGTCAAGGGTTGCACCCAGCACCCTGCCATGTGTGGAGGGACCAATGGTTGTGCTGCTGATCTTAATGGTAAAGTAATGGGGGGGGGGGGGGGGCGGGAAGGAGGAAATATAACAAGCTCACTTTTAGAAAGATTGAGTTTGAGAAAGTGGTATGACATCCATACCGATATGTCATTCAGTAAGTTTGAGATCTGTGAGGAGATTGAGGGGGTGAGTTGAGGAGTGGAGAGATAGATCTGGGTGTCATCGGCGTAGAGGTGGTATTGGAGGCCATGGGAGGTTATCAACTGGCCCTGGGAAGATGTATAGAGCGAGAATAGGAGGGGCCCACGGACGGAGCCTTGGGGTACCCCAACAGAGAGAGGAAGAGGAGCGGAGGAGATGGAGTTGTAAGTGACACTGGAACCAGGATAAAGCAGAATCGCAGAGGCCAAGGGAGTAGGGTAGTTTGCGAAGGAGGAGCAGGTGGTCAACTGTGTCGAAGGCAGCAGAGAGGTCTAAGAGTATGAGTATGGAGTAATGGCCATTGGTTTTAGCAGTTCGTAGGTCATTGGTGAGTTTTAGTAGGGTAGTATGAATATGGGATAAAAAGAATCCCATACTTTACTTTTAATGACTTGGAGAGGATCTGCAAAGAGGAGTGGGACAAAATGCCTCCCTGACGTGTGTAAATCTGGTGGCTAACTGGTGGAAACATCTGACCTCTGATTGCCAAAAAGTTTTGCCACCAAGTCCTGTTTTGAGGGGTCAAATACTTATTTCACTCATTAAAATGCAAATCAATGTATAACTGTTTTGAAATGCGGTTTTCTGGATATTTTTTGTTTTGTTGTTTTGGCTCACTGTTAACATAAACCTACCATTTAAAATTTAAATACTGATAATTTCTTTGTCAGTGGACAAATGTACAAAATCAGCAGGGGATCAAATACTTATTTTCCCTCACTGTATGTCAAGATAACTAAATTTGGTGGTGCCTCACTTAGTAGATAAACCATGAATAGAGGTGGGTACCATCATTCTAGTAGAGTTTAGAGGAAAGGATGGGTTTGACTAGGGCTACTCCAAATGTCGTTGCCTAGCAACACCAGCACGATGGGAGGACTATCTCCGTACCCAGTGATTGGAAACGTAAGGAGTTATATTAAAAAAAAAATACATTTATTGGGAAAATATATATATATAAATTACAGTCACAACAAAAAATAAAACAAAAAGTAATACAAAAGAATTTAACAGATATGTGTTCTAAAACTCAACTGGTGGGTGTGGCTATCACGTAGAACTAGATTAATGGAGAATGATGGACAACCGTGTAACTCGCCAATGGAAAATCAATGGGGGCCATTAATCTAGTTCTACTTGATAGCCATAATGAAGCTATTTAATCTGTTTACTATTTTACTTTTCTGCGTAACTATGAGATTGTATTTGTTTATTTTAGATGTTCTGGGTATTACCTGCTGAAGAAGCGACAATCGTCGCAAAACTTGTTGAGGAATAATTCCTACCCACATCATTGTTCCCACCCACCAGTTGTGTTTTAGAACACACATCTGTTAAATTCTTTTGTATTCGTTTTTTCTTATTCTTTGTTGTGACTGTATTTTTATATTTTTTTCCCAATAAATGTATATCTTTTAATATAACTCCTTACGTTTCCAATCACTGGGTACCGAGACAGTCCTCCCATCGTGCTGGTGTTGCTAGGCAACAATATTTGGAGTAGCCCTAGTCAAACCTGTCCTTTCCTGAAGATGAAGTAAGTTTTCTTTAAGTAGTCATATAGATCCTGAAAGTCACTGGAAAAAGGGAAGTCTCCCACACGTGCACAATAAATACATTACATACAGGCACTTTTATCAGTACTGTCATGGGAGAAATAGTCATGTTACCTTGATGCCATGATGCTGTAGCAATGCTTATTATGTTTTTAAGTGGTATTGTAAATTGTTTGTGCTCTGTCTGAAGCTGGCCATACACATGATTGAAATTTAGCTGCTTAAGCAGGGATCAGGCAAATGTTGTTCATTTTGTGGCACTCAACAAAAGTCAATAGTTTGATTTTTGCTGAAGAGACATTGGAAAGTGTTCTCGATCAGCGGCTGCAGAATACCTCCATTCACGTTGATTGTCAGCCTACTGGCTGATGAAAAAAGTGTGTGGCTGGCTTAAGTGTGCTCTTTCTGACAAAGGTTCCATGTGCTTCCTGTGCCTATGAGTGCTCTGCCAGTGTGTGTAGTATGTGTGCTCCCTTTTAAAGAGGGGGGTGTGTGTGTGTGTATGTGTGTGTATATATATATATATATATATATATATATATATATATATATATATATATATATATATATATATATATATATATATATATATATATATATATATATATATATATATATATATATATATATTTTCTATATTAACTCGCACTAGAAGTGAAAATATGTAGGTTGCAGCTGCTGTACACAAAGTGCTAACACTTGAAAAAATGAAAATAAAGAGAAATTACAGCACTCACAAAATGATCATGTGAAAACCTCTATATACATTGTGCAGATGTGCTGCCAGGTAATAAAGTCAAAAGTGCTCCAAACTTCAAGGTGCATCACACACCCTTCCTGTGTTCCCACTCACCAAAAAGAATGGACTCAAGTTAATCAAGCTTGAACGTTGGCCATGAATGGCATATCACAGGAGGATCCTCCAAAATGTTTCCCCAATCGTGATAATGATGAGTGAATAATGGCACCAAAAACCAATGAAAGACTGATAGTGAAGTACAGTAAAAACCTTTATTGCGCACAAGGTGGATAGGTATTTACAAAGGATTCATATTGCATGAGGTATTGCAGTGATAACAAACGGGAAACGCCGCATCCAGCATGCGTTCCACAGAAACCAAAAGTGACGTCTGGATTCAAACACCGGAAATTGCGTCAACACGTTTCGCCCTCCCACAAGGCGTCATCAAGGACCTCTTTGCATGAGCTTTAAACATGTGTGAGTTATGTCTGTACATTTGCTCCATTTGCTGCAATATCGCCATCATTACTCAGAGCATATGCTAACTAGAAATACACTAGACTGTCCGTTTGACAAATCCCTTTGGCTGCTTGCTTTTAAGGTTGCAATTGCCGATTGAGTGCAATTTACAATTATTTTTTTTCCTTCTGTATAGGATGGTACTGGTTTTACCAAAGATTTGCACATCAAATTAAAAGAGAAGATGGAAAACAAGGTAAACTTCACAGTGGTACACCTGAATATCTGACTTTATATCATCAATAGATATTTTCTGGGGATTATTTCTTTCTTAAAGAAGAACTTCACTCAAACTTCCCTTTTTTTTTTTTTGTTTTTTTTTTGTTTTTTTTAAGGATCGGACTTACCAAGGGGGGGGGGGCACTACAAATTAGGTATGTTGGATGGCAGCCTTAACCTCATTTAGAGGTCAGCTTACGGTGACCTCAATCAGAGCAGGATCTGCAGTGAGTTACTGTTGTATCTGCTCCCTGTTCAGATCTGCAAACTTCCAGCATTGACTTCTTTTCTGCTCTGAAATGTTATGCAGTGGTGTGGAGATGACTGCAAAGAACGTCCATGCTAGAGGAATGCAAGACTGAAATGTGCTCCTCTGTTAAAGTAAAATGACTGGTGACATGTTAGCATTATATTTTATTTTTCATTTTTTTTAATGCATTTTATTTCATTTTCACAACTTGTACAGAACGTACTTCTTAGTTGACAAATCATTCCTCAACTTCCCCTTTTTTTTAATACTGTATATATGAAAAAGATGTGTTACAAAACATTTGGTAAGACAATACCCACCTTTTTAGCATGGCCACCAATCACTGCAGCACACTTTGTGGTTTACACATATTTTTTAGCCCAAATGAACCTGTCTGTACCGTGAAAGGGCCAGTTGGGCTTCACCTCCTAGGCCAGAGGTTTTCACTCCTCCCTTGTTTTTATTGGATGGCGATTGGGGCAATCTTTAGCATTATATGTATTCTCTTTACACTGATGTAAAGATCCATTGTTGTGATTTTCACCAGAGTTTTAACCCTGACTGCAATGGTTTCCATGCTCTTAAAAAAAAAAAAAAAAAATGGTAAATGCACATTTTACCTGCAGAAAAATGCTTTTTTTTTTTTTTTTTTTTTTTTTTTTGGAAAGGTGAACTTATCCTTTTAAGATAACCTATATTGAAGGAAAAAGCAAAAAAAGACTTTTTAATCCTCTGGGAACCGGACACATGACCTTTTTATATTACAATTGCATATCTTTTTTTTTTTTTTTGGCCAACATGCTAGAAATATCCATAAAACGCATCATGGAATAAAAACATCAAGCCTATTCTCTGCTACCAAAGCCAGACCTCTCATTAACCAATAAAGTGACAATTACATTCCAAATGGCTTGTAAAAGGAATATGCTTGCTTCATGGGAGATTGAATAGTTGTATATTGTGCAGAGATTTGTCCAGAGTTCTCAGCGCATTTCACAATTTAGTGCTTCTTCAGGAGACTCTGATACATGGGGGATAGGTACCGTATTTATCGGCATATAACACGCACCCCAAGTTTAGGAGGGAATTTTAAGGAAAAAACTTTTTAAGGAAAAAAAACTTACATTTAAATGCTCATCGCTGCAGCCTTGTCGGTGTCCAGCTGCAGCCTTGTCGGTGTCCAGCTGCAGCCTTGTCGGTGTCCAGCTGCAGCCTTGTCGGTGTCCAGCTGCAGCCTTGTCGGTGTCCAGCTGCAGCCTTGCCCAGGCTGCAGTTAAACTGCAGTGACTTGTCAGTGTCACTGCAGTTTGAAAATGGCGCCGCTGGCGCGAGATACAGAGCCGGCTCTTCTCATAGTCCTGCCCAGACTGGGCGTGACTGTGAGTGGAGCTGAGCGCCGCCCATATACATACATAGCCGCGTGTACTCGGCTAGGTCTGCTGACAGTCACGCCCAGTCCCTGTGTTATGTCCATCGTAGGGCGGGACTAAGCGTGACTGAGAGGAACTAGCCAAGCCCACTCGGCTATGTATGTATATCGGCGGCCGGCTCGCTCCGCTCACAAACAGCGGGGGGGGGATCTGCGTATAATATGCACCGACGATTTTACCCTGATTTTAAGGGGAAAAAAGTGTGCATTATACGCCGATAAATACGATAATTAGTAGTAACTGGAATTCAGGTTTCTGTAGTCACATTGGCTACTTCTACCTATACCAAATGTTTGATCGAGTTTCCCTTTTTTTTTTTAAATGAGATGTTATGTAGAGAAGCAAATTATATATTCCTAAATTTATTTGTTTTTTAAGGTTGCATGTGAGCATGAAGTCCATATTCCTTACACAGGAGACAGCTCTGCGGAGCAAGAAGTACCAAAAGAACAAGCCAAATGTATAGAAGGTAATTGAAGAGATTTTCATCAACTCACTTCTACAAAACAAATTTACAACTTAAAGTACTGTACAGTGTATATTAGTAGACTAATAGACATTTTGTTTTTTAACACATTGTACCTTTTTGTTTTTATGCAGTATAGTCAAAGGGGGTGACTGTCTGAGGCAGCTTTTAGTGTCCATCTCTCATGTCTCTACTTTAGTGAATGGCTGTAGTGCTGCCAAATGATAAGTATACAAAAATGAGACAGGCAGAGGTCCCGACAAATTTTTGATATCGCAAGCAACTTCTAGGAAAAACTTTTTTCTATCCCCTCCCTCTTAGATTTTTAAAGATAACCCTATAAAAAAAGGTTACTCACGCACAGCGAATCCAGCACTGTTCTGCTGCGAAATGCTGGGTCCCACACCTATCTACCATTTTGCCTCATTGGGAGCTGGCACTCTCCTAACTGGGTTCTTGCAGCTGACCCTCCACAAGGTGCTTGCAAAATAATTGGATTTTTAAATAGTTATTGTGGGTGATTACAGTGGGGAAAAGTCAGTTTTTGGAGTAAAGATACGCTTTTCAGGGAATTGTACTTTCCTTTGGAATAAATGTTTAAATGTGTAACTGGTTCTTTTTGACCGGTTACAAGCAATAGACTGTGAGTGATAACATTCTGCTGGAATGAATGTACGTAATGTATATTTTCAGCTTGATAGTAATGTGATGCTAGATTTCATAATTATTACTTTGCTTCACCTAGTATTCCAGAATGTATTGACATGGTGAATGCCCCCACCTATATTTTTTAGACTGTTTTTGACACCGGTTACCCCTGGATGGTCCTTAATGATTCAGATTGCAATACTGATCCTACGTCATCAGTGTTGTGCTCTGCAGGGCCACGGTCACGTGATGACTAGCCACTAGAAGGTGTGTCCATGATGTCTTTGGCCCACAGGAAATAAGGCTGAACAACATTCAAAGTGGAAAAAGACTGGTGCTGGACAGGAGCAGTGAGCCTTTGGGGGACAGCACTAGGGAGAAGGTAAGTATTGCAATGAGAAATGCTTTTTAATAACCTGTCTACAAATGATTACTATTATTAAACCAGCAAGCAGGCTTTAACAAAGTTCATAAAGTAGAATCAAAATAAAAAGTTAAGGAAACCTATTCAAATGCATTGTTTACCATAGCTGTAAATGGTCTTTAGTCATTTCCGCCTGGAATGATGCAGTTTATTTTTATTTAGACAAGGTAGAAGAGACTGAGACTGACACCATGTCTCTAACTGCACAAGAAGAAGATTCGTCAGTGGAAAAGATGCAGTCTTATGGGACCTGTTTTACTGAAAAACAGAAAATGTCACTTCTGGATGAAAGTGATGTGGATTTCCATGTAAGTTTAACTGTGGAAGATCAGGTAAATGGTAATGAGGAAGAGACTGAAATTGAAAGAAAAAGTACTGGAGTGCCACAAATCAGCCAGTCTACCCCTATGCATGAACTAAATGAGGTTACAGCTCAATTGGAACCTTCTGAAATGGAGGATAATGCAGTAGAAACCGTTCACTTAGAGGTTGGTGAAGACGTAGAATGTGATATATTTGAAGATCCTTTAAAAACCCAAAAGAACACATTAGCGTTTGAAACAGATGAACCTATATTCAACCACAAAGATCAAAAGCATAAGGAGTATGGCAAAGTGTTACCAAATTTAACAGAGCTACAGAAAGACATTTTTGAAGTAACTGCAAGTACTTTGGATACACATGTGATCTCAATTCCACAAAAACATATCATGGAAACCAAATCGGACATTTCCATCATAAAGGTTGACGAACCTTTTTCTAATGTAGCTTCAGAATGTGTTCTAATATTTGAAAGCACTGATAATGAAAAGACTTCAGAAACATTACAAGAATCCAGTACAAATGCTACGACTGATCAACCTACAATTATTGATACATTGTCAACAGATGAAAAAGTAGAGACCCTTGGTCTTAGGATATCTGAAACCCCTAATTATATATCTGTTAATGATAGCCATAGTAAATGTTCAACCTGTTCTATAAACTTGGGCAGTGGAGAAAATAGCAGTGCCGCTATTCAATACACAAATGAATACTCTACTGAAACAAGCAAAACAATCAAAACAACTGCTTCAAATGTTGACAGCAAGCTTAGAACCTCCAACAAGCCAGTTAGGTTTACTGTGGCTCCAGCATGGCAAAGATCACTCTCAGTCGGGAGTAGTGTCAAAGATAGCACCTACTCTAAAAACAAGATATATAGTGCTATGAAGTCTGAATCATTTGATGGGTCAGAGGATACTACGATGGGCATAAATCCGGAGGACTATAGGAAAGGTGAAAACAAAGAAGAATCAGGTGTTGCTTTTGGTATCAGATTACGAAGGACCTCATCTTCTAGGAAATACAATGAGGAATATCCTGAAGCGCAATCCAAACTATATCCATTCCCTGTTGAAGCTGGGTCAATCGTCCCAACTCAAACTGTCCAAACACCAACAAAAACAGCACAGCTTCAGTCAGAAACTTTGAAAGATTCTAAACCATCACATAACGTGGAAGACAAACCTCAAAAGATACAAAAGGCCGAAGATCTTTCTTTACATGAAAGCTCAGGTATTTACCAGTGATTTAGGTTATAAGCTAATGTGAAATTGCATGTTGGGCTGGGTTCACACCTATGCGAATTGGATGATGGTTTCCCCGCATCCAATTTGAATAGCAGGAGAATGTGACCGGCTCTCTATGGCGTCGGTTCATATGTCTCCGGGGCGGCTGCGGAGCGCACTGCACAGAAATGTGCGCCTTTTGCCGCTGTTTCAGGGCCAAATTCAGGCAAAGATTCTTTCCTGAAATGGAGAACAGGGACACACCGGATGAGTTTCTGCATGCGCGTTTTTGATATATATACTTTAATTTTTTTTTTTTTTTTTCATTTTTTAAAATTTTTTTCTCATCTGAATTGAGGACATGTGCATTATGGTTCATTTTTGATGATTTTTGCTTTGTTCCAGATGCATTCCATACAGAAATAATGCCATATGTTCTACTTTTGTTGACTGCCCTGGAAAGCACTGCATTGGTGTGAACTAGGGCCAATGGAATACATGTTAACCAGTTGCTGACCAGCTCACGTACATTTACCAGGTCACGTACATTTACAGAGGCAGGTCTGCTCTCCTACACGAACCGACTTACCCATACGGCGGTCCGTGCAAGGAGGATAGCGGGCGCGTATTTATTGGTGTATAACACTTCCCAATTCAAGAGGGAAGTTTCAGGAAAAAAAACCTTTTCTGTTCCCATCTGCAGCCTGTTCGCCATCGGCATTGGACCAGCTCCTGTGATAGAACACAGGTCCGGAGGCGGGACTGTGTGTGTGTGTGTGTGTGTGTGTGCGAGCCGAGTGGAGAGGAGACGACACCTCTGAATTCCGGCGGCACTCGTCCCCCTTCTCCTCCGAGGTATGCTGTCGGCATATAACACGCACCCGCGATTTTCCCCTATGTTCAGGGGAAAAAAGTGTGTTCTACGCCGATAAATATGGTATTTCCACTTTCATACAAACCTAGTAGGCTGTTCAGTGATTCATAGCCCCATAGATAAGGCAGACGTGGAGGTTCATTTACTAAAGGCATATATGCTGTTCAATTTGCAAGGGAAGTTTTACAAGGGAATTTGATCGCAAGTTTAGTGAATAGGGTGAAGTTTCACCACTTTACAGAGGATACCTAATCGCTTGCAAGAAAAAACAGGATTTGCGCATGATTGGAAGATGGGAGTCAGCAGAACTTCACCTGATTTACTAAGCTCTGGGGAAAATTCCCTTGTAAGGTTGTATGTAACTATGTAAGTGAACAGCCTTTGTAAAGTTGAACACTTTTTTTGGATTTGCTTTTTGAGCAGAGAAGGGTTTAAGCTATTTTGTTTTTGTCCTTGTGTTTTTTTTGTTTTTGTTTTTTTGTTTTTTGCTTTTTCCCATGGAGCAGAATTTAAATCACTGTGAGGAAGTCTTTCCAAAGTGAGGGGCAATCATCTTAGTTGACATCACTGGAAAAATGTTTTGTCTCAGTTGGAATTTTGTAATTTCCAAAGTGACAATGGACACCAGGACAAAGAATGTGAATCTGCAGACTTCAGTAAAAACCTGATAGGAGTGCGAACCATTTCATTCTATCCAAGCTTAAAATGTTACTGAACCCACAACAGCAAAATCAGTCTGCATATGCAGTAAAGCATGCTTGTTTTCTCTGACCCTCCCTTTCCACAGTCCCCAATCCATCTCCTGATAAGACAGAGCCTTTGGAGTCACTCTGCACATTCTCAGTTTGGTGTGCATTGCTAGAGTTTTTTTTTTTTTTTTCTTTCTTGGAAGGGTGATTGTGATCAGCACAGGGCCAATCAGCACTGTCAGAGGGTCAGGGTTATGCAGCCTCATAGGACAGTCAGAGTAAAACGAAAACTCCTGCTACAATTTTTACCCAGGCACTGATATAAGTCACAACACTGCTATATACTGCTGATGAGCAAAGGTATTTCTATTTACTCAAATGGTTGCATTTGCATGTTCTGTGTACTGTGGGTGACCATATCTTGTGAATGCAGGGCCCTGGGTTTAGTAACACTTAAAAAGGCAAAAAAAGGCTTTATATATACTTTAACACAGCCCTCGGCTTTACCATTAATCACCCGAGGACTGCAAATAACTAAATATTTAAAATGTAAACCTTTATTGGAAAAGCTCCTCTAGGAAAAGGCAATTCTTATATTTTAAATTTTATAAAAATTGCACCTACAGAACCATCATGGATTACAGTGGCAAAGCTGAAGCAGAAAGGATTTCAGGATCATCCTCTTTCCAGAGAGCACAGTGCTATGGCTGAAGGTGATAAAAGCGAGGTATGTATTGATCTTATCAAGAAATAAAATGGCTGGGTAGAATGTCTTTGCATTATCTGTTGTAATGGATTTGAAGCTAGAAGCTACAGTGATGGAGCAGTTCTTCTGGTGCTGGAATGCCAACTTTGCATAACTCCGGATTGGGTTTGCTTGCTGTTGATGCAAAAGCAATGCAGAAAAGGAGGATTATTTCCAAGCCTACTGTAGGGGGTTGGAGGTTCTCACGTTAAGGGCCCACTTTTTAAGCAAAACTTGATCATTTATTTACATTTTCTAGTCCTGAGATTTCTTTTTTTTTTTTTTTTTCATAAATTCTGCTTGTTACATTTTTGGATCATTCAAAATCTGCATGGGGAATTTTTGTTTCAAGTAAAATAGATTTAAAGAGTACCAGGTGGTTGTTAAAGGTTATTGATCACTTCAGTTTTGAAAGGATTCTGACTGACTTACTCACCTGTTGTCCACATCTCTCATGAATCCTAGCAGAGATACATAGTGCTGATATTCCGGATCTTGCTTTCAGCATACTTTTATTAAGACCGCATACCAAACTATATGATCTAACGCCAACTATCTTTTGCATTTACATCTTGGAGAAACTGCAAGAAGGAAAAACCATACGTAGAACGGGATTTTTTTGAGTAAAGTCATTTAGGAGCAGTGTCAGCTGTTCTATAAAGCCAGGGAGATGTAATGCATTATCCATCAATGTACTTTTTTGATTTACTTATACTTCAGAAGGTTTAGTCAGATGGTCAGATATATAGCATTTGAATAATTTTACTGTGCTTTCTGTCATTTGGAATTCAGAGAGTGTAGACCGACTGAACACATTTACTCTGTTTTGAGAGGAGTTCTTACTTAATACGTACAGGAAAAATAAAGTTTTATTTGAATGGAAAAACTGTATCCACAGCCATCCGGAAGATGTACCTGCTACGGCCTCAAAAACTATAATGGCTTGATTAGGCATGAACTCATTTGCCTTTGCACTTAAAATGAGAAATGTGCTTTTTTTGCTATTTAGGGAGATGGTGAGTCTTCCCAGAAAAGAAGTGCAGCTGCTAGTGTACAAGAACTCGATGTCAAGGAGACGGAGCCAATATCTACTGAGAGTCCAGGTATTTTTCTAACTCCTATTAGTGTTATAATGTCTGTCAGTGTTTATCAACAAAAAACAAATATTTAGTACAACTCCGCAATACACATGCATTTCCCCATGTTTTATTTTGTTAAACATGATGCAGGTACAGAATAGTTGATGTGCCAAAAATATAATATGCTCCTATCTTTTTATTTATTTTTGACATGACAACACAGCTCTGAATTCATATGCATGTGTTGTCAGCCCTGCCTACTTTTTTTTTTTTTTTTTATTAGATTATAAAGAGAACAGACCTCCCCTCCCATCTTTGTACCCTTTCCTTGTACATAGTCAAAGGGCACAGGAGTTTATCAGCTCTCAAAGCTCACAAGAGTTATCATTATTTGTTATTACAGGAATTATATAGTGCCAGCAGTTTGCATGGCGCCTTACAAAATAAAGGCAGACAATACAGTTGCAATACAATTAAGTACAATGGAAATCAGGAGGCCCTGCTTGTTAGGGCTTACAAGCTAAGAGATGGGGTCAAGTGATACAAAAGGTAAAAATGGTGGGGGATGAACTGATGACAAAAGTAAAAAGACTGTTTATTAGAAGCAGGATAGGCTTATCTAAAGAGATGGGTTTTGAGGGATCACCTAGAGGTGGACATAGTCTGACAGATTGGGGTAAGTAGTTCCTGAGGATGGGAAAGACATGGGAGAAAGTGACAATGGAACTAGAGAGCAGGAAGTCTTCTGTGGACTGAAAAGAATGGTTTGGTTGGTATCTTGAGACAAGGTTAGGGATGTAGCTGGGGGCAGAGTTGTGGTTGGCTTTGTAAATTGTTAGTATTTTACATTTAATTTTTTTGGGTAAGCGGAAGTCAAGGTAGGGGATGGGCAGAGGGGTGGACGACGCCAAGAGGTTGGCAAGGAGACTGGCAGCAGCATTCATGATGGATTAAAAGGGAGATGGCCTATGTTAATATAAGTCAATGAGTAGGGAGTTGCAGTAGTTGAGGCGAGAGAACCAGGGAGTGAATTGGAAGGCTTGTGGTGTCATTCGTTAAGAAGGAGCGTATTTTGGAGCTGTTGCATGATTTGGGCAGCGTTTGGATGTGGGGTCAAAAGGAGAGTTCAGAGTCCAGGGTTACGCCTAGCACCCTGGTGTTTGGAGACATAGTGATAGTTGTCCCATCAGTCTCGACAGAAGTCAGGGGAAGGGGCACATGGGTGAGGAAATATTATGAGCTCAGTTTTGAATATAGTGAGTTTGAGCAAATGGTGTGACATCCATATTGATATGTCTGTTAGTAAATTAGTGATATGTGAAGAAATGGATGGTGTGAGCTGAGGAGTAGAAAGACAGATTTGGGTGTAGTCAGCATAGAAATTGTATTTTGAAGCCATTATTATACAGGTTTTATATAGCGCCAACAGTTTGTGCAGCGCTTTACAACATGAGGGTAGACATTACAGTTACATTTTGGTACAAGAGGAATCAGAGGGCCCTGCTTGTTAGAGCTTACCATCTAAAAAGGAAGGGTCAAATGATACAAAAGTTAATAGCTGTGGGGGATGAGCTGATGGAGGAAGTAAAACAGTGTTAGAAGCAGGATAAGCTTCTTTGAGAAGGGTTTTCAGGGATCGCCTAAAGATGGATAGATTGGGGGACAGTACTACAGATTGGGGTAGGGAGTTCCAAAGGTTGGGAGAAGCTCTGGAGAAATCCTGGAGGCGAGCATGGGAGGAGGTGACAAGGGAGCTAGAGAGCAGGAGGTCTTGGGATGACCGAAGAGAGCGGCTTGGTTGGTATTTTGAGACTAGGTTAGTGATGTAGCTGGGGGCAGAGTTATGGATGGCTTTGTAAATTATTGTTAGTACTTTGAATTTTATTCGTTGGGTGAGTGGTAGTCAGTGGAGAGATTGGCAGAGAGGGGTGGAGGACACTGAATGGTTGGTTGGTAAGGTGGATGAGTCTTGCAGCGGCATTCATTATAGACTGAAGGGGGATAGTCTATGTAAAGGTAATCCGATGAGGAGGGAGTTGCAGTAGTCGAGAGATGACCAGGGAGTGAATTAGAGCTTGGCGGTGTCATTAGTTAAAAAGGGGCGTGTTCTGGAAATGTTGCGGAGGCTATGACGGCATGATTTGGACAGGATTGTATGTGGGTCTGAAAGGACAGTTCAGAGTCTAAGGTTACCCCTAGCACCCTGGCATGTGAGGACGGACTGATAGATGTGCCATTGATCTTGACAGAGAAGTCAGGGGAAGGGGCACGTGGGGGAGGAAACATTAAGAGCTTGGTTTTAGATAGATTAAGTTTGAGGAAGTGGTTTGACATCCAGGCTGACGTATCTCCATTGGAGGGTATCAGCTGATCCAGAATTATGACAAAAACCGGTATCTTTTGCACATATAAAAAAGATCTAATAAGAACCCTTCCAATTATATATTTACCAGACCAAATGGAAGCCCATAAGGGAAGTTTGTGAGGGTTTACATACACTCTAATGCCCCGTACACACGGTCAGATTTTCCGACGGAAAATGTGCGATCGGTGCGTGTTGTCGGAAAATCCGACCGTGTGTGGGCTCCATCTGACTTTTTCCATCTCATTTTCCGACACACAAAGTTTGAGAGCAGGCTATAAAATTTTCCGACAACAAAATCCGATCGCGTCAATTCTGACCGTGTGTGGACAATTCCGACGCACAAAGTGCCACGCATGCTCAGAAGAAATTCCGAGACGGACAGCTCGGTCTGGTAAAATTAGCGTTCGGAATGGATAGAGCACTTTCGTCAGGCTGCAATGTTTAAAATTGTTTAATACAGCACACTCTCTTCTTTATAATGCTAGAAGAATTAAGTAGTTTTGCTGCTCATATTCACACAGACTTCTCGCAAACTTATTTCCTTATTATTTATCGTGATTCCCTCAATATATTTTGATTTGTCACTTTTTTTTTTTTATTTTTGTTTTGTATTTTTTTCAAGGCTGATGTGTGTGTTTTTTTTTTTTTTTGTTTTTGTTTGTTTTTTTGTTTTTTTTTTTGTTTTTTTCTCTCCAGAATATTTTTGTGTGTGTTTGTGTGTCAAGTTACCACAACACCATTATTATCTTGTATTATTTAATCTCAAGGAGATTGTTTGGTGTTGGTGTCCCTTGTTAATTTCACATTGTATTTTTGAAATGTACCTGAATCCTCACAAACTGTTCTTTTTGAAAGGAAACACACATAGGCGAGTATAATTGAAACAAAAATTCCTTTATTAAGGGCTCAGAACCAAACAAAGAGGGAGGCAACGCTGGATAAACATCATAGATTGGCGAAGCCTTTGGCCCCCAGGGCACACATTAATTAATTTACAGCAAAATTGGTGGCCTGAGGAGTCCATATATAAGGGAGTGCAGTCTGGTCCAGAAGTCCCAGAGATCCGGAAAGCAGCAGATGACATGTATGTCCCCAGGCTGTGGTACTACAAGAGGCTGCATATTTTGCCAGACCAGACTGAACCCAGGGTCATCACTCCTCTGGTCTTCCTTCCACGCTGTGGCTCTGGTGTTGGAGATGTGGCAGGAGGAGGAGTAGGACCTGGAGGAGGACTATGTGTGAGGTCACAAATGTGGGTTGCACATGTGATTTGGCCCCTCAACCCCTTATTTAAAGCTTTCAAAATGAAGAACTCACACAGGAGTCCTCCATCTGCATTATTTTGCATGCAGTTTTGCCAGCAAAGTCCTCCTCCACACTGTGGGGTGTTCTGAGGGCCTCTGTAGCCTTCCAAAATAGGCCTATGGCAGCCTCCTCCAGGTTACTCCTCTTCCTGCCACTTTGTCTTTGAAGGTGTAGGGGAGGGACCTGGATATCAGACAGCCTGCTTGGCCCGGCCACCTCCTGGCTGCCACTTCCCTGTGTATGAAAAAGGGACATAGTTTTAGTTTTTGCATCATCAATCACAATCATAAATTAGTACTTCTAGCTAACATATATTTAACATCATTGATTGGACAACCAGAAATATTTAGAAGAATGCTATACCTGGCTCAAGCTGGGCTCCTCCACATGTTGCTGCCTGGAAGGCCCAGGTTGAAAATCAGAAGCCTCAGCGGGGGGGGGGGGGGGGGGAGTAAGCGTGGAAGGAAGAGTGGAGAGTGCTGGCCTGGGTTCAGTCTGACCTGCCAGAAAATGAAGCCTGTCATAGTACCACAGTCTGGGGACATAAAGGTCATCTGCAGCTCCTGATCTCTGGGAATCCTGGACCTTCTTGCACTCCCTTATGTACTCCTCAGGCCACCAATTAGGATCTTCAAATAGATGATGTCTTCCCTGGAGATCACCGTCCTCACAAATTACAGCAATTTATCCAGCACTGCCTTCCTCTTTGTTTGATTCTTATATTCAGGGTGGTTTATCTGCCACAGACAGGGCAGCTCCCTAAACATATCTATGAAGATTGCCATAAAGTCACGATCCTTCAAGATATCCATTTTCACTGCAAGACACAACACAAGACAAACTCTAATGTCAGCCTAAAGTCTTCTAAACGTGTGCAAATACAGGCTTCAATCTAGAAGCAGTATAGGCCCAATGTTAAATCTTACCTTCACTATCACGATCGGTGCCTCCGTTACTCCTTCCTCCGCTCACAGATCGTATGTACTACGCATGCGTGTTACGCTTTATAGATACTGCGCATGCGTGAAACTGCGCCCGCCCCTGATGTTCTTTCTAGTCTATTCCCCGCCCCTTCTCGTTCGGCGCAGTGGGGAAGAGCACATGGCGGAGACACAGCAGGTGTCTGATAATTACACCAATGAGGAGGAGGAAAGCCCGGACCCAGAAACGTCCCGATCCAGAAGGAGGCGATTTAAGGCATCAAATATGTCCTTTGGGGAGATGTTGGAGATGGTCAACATCCTGAAGAGGGCCGACTATGACGGGAAGTATGGACCTTACCCCAACCCCAATGTCCGAAAGGCCAAGATAATGGCGAAAGTGGTCAAGAGTCGGCACCGGAATTTCGGGGTACGACGATCGAAAGATCAGCTCAGGAAGCGTTGGTCGGACCTCAAATTAAGAGAGCATGGACAGTACGGAAGGATCCAGAGAGTGCTGCAAAAAGTAAGTAGTTGTCCTGTGTTCCTATTCTTTATGTTTATTACATTTGTGCTGCTCCATGTGCTTTTCTTAACTGTTGCACAGTTTAAAATGGCAACTTTCATGTTCATGGGCACATTATTCGTTCGTATAAAACAGGGATGTCCAAACTACGGCCCTCCAGCTGTTGCGGAACTACACTTCCCATGAGGCATTGTAAAACTCTGACATTCACAGACATGACTAGGCATGATGGGAGTTGTAGTTCCTTAACAACTGGAGGGCCATAGTTTGGACACCACTGGTATAAAACATTGTTCGTTCGGCCTAGAAAACACCATTGTTGTGGCCATATGCATTTGCCAACATTTTTCATGGCCTACTTGTCTGAAAATAATTTTTTTGTGTAGATGGGTTTGTAACTAGAATGAACTGCAAACTAGATTCTGTGTAAGGAGAGGACACTCAGCAGTTTTCACATCTGGACGCTGGAGCACTAGTGTGGGACACAAGAACACCCTGGAGCACACAGGTGCTCCAGTGTGTACTATAGGGGGGTCTCCATCTGTGAAGCTTGTACTAAACAGGTAAAGTATTGAAGCTTGACAAAGGACAATAAAATTTCAACATCTTGGAACTCTGCCAAAACAGACAATTATACCCCACTTCCAAGCAATGTTTCATATTCCTATTTCTGCCATCAAATATCTGTGTGCTAAGTATACCTATTTTTTTTTTTTTTTTTTTTTTTTACATAGGGGATAAAAGACTCGGAGGACACCCCTCATCCGGGGAGACCAGAGACCCCCACCTCATGAAGAAGTGGAGACCCACCCAAGCCAAGCAGAGCAGGAGGAGGAAGGAGACGTGGTGGAACTAGTCACCACAACAGGTGAGTGTCTGCGACCACAGACTCAGGTAAGAGATGGATGCCGGCAGATTTATAATACATGGTGTGTTTTTTGTTTCTATCTTTTTAGGTGATCGTGATGTTGTGGATCCAGATTATTTCACCTCTGAAAGTACACAGATCCTGATTGAGGAGATCATGGGGTGTAATAGGGACTTGGGAAAACATCCAGAAAAGCATAAATGATGTTAAAAAAAAAATTAAGAACATCATTGATGTTTTAGGGAGAGTTTAAAACACATCCAAATCCCTTTGGGTTTTTTTGGGGCTTTTTGTGGGCTACAAATTTTTACCATTTTTTGACATATTTGCGAAAAGCCAAATTTTGAAGATGCACACAGTGTGTCAACATGTACTATCTGCCATCACAGGAGATCAATGTATGTGTTTTGGGGGTGCAACCCCTTCCTCAATAATAAAGTAGCTGTGAGGAAGGGGTTGCACCCACAAAACACGTCCCTTGATCCCCCCGTGATGGCAGCTAGCACATGTTGACATTCGTCAATTTGTGTGCATCTTCAAATTTGGCTTTTATAGGGGTGACTTCACCCCATCTGAACGCAGTTCAGAGTTTGTAAATACAGTTTGTAAATACTCATGTCTGATATTGCCTTCAAGTTCTACCAAATGTGAACTTTGTAAGTTCCAGATTTGTGTCCTTGTTGGTTTTAAACATGCCTGTTTTATCTTAAATGGACATTTCTACTTTTTCTAATGTACCCCAAAAATTGTTATACAACAAACATGTTGGTTTCTTTTAAAAACCTTTTCTAATGCACATGTGATTGTGCTGGTCTTAAAAAGATTGTTAATCAAGAATGTGTGGATTATTGTTTCAACGCTCCAAAAGTTTTGTTGTGCTTTAATTGGTGTTTTCTGTGACAATGGGTGTTATTTCCTACAGTAAAATCCACTTTGCACTACAAGTGCAGTTTCAACTGCACTTGTAGTGCAGAGTGTCTTTGCCTTTAGTAAATAACACCCGACAATGCTTTGTAATGTTACACAATCACACCATTTTCAGGACTCACCACATTTCTGTCAGGGTCAGCTAAAAGAAACACAAGCAGTAAATATCACCAAAGATTTTAGTAATTAAAATTTTTTTTTTTTTTATTTGAAAAAGGTTTCAGACATTGTCTGGCATATTGATAGCCCCCCTACCCGCAAAGTATTCAAGGTATCTTAGACGGACCCCATGGGCACTCGGGGGGGGCAAGCCAGGGTGGCCACTTTCAAGCGCCATCAGGGTTGGTTCATTTTGAATTCCAGCCTCAGGCCCAACTGAGCCAGCATAGTTGGCAGAATGTTGCCGTAAAAAGTTGTGTAGAACACAGCACGCCAGGATGATATGATTCAGTTTGTACTCCGCCATGCGTATGGGTGTAAGAAATAGGCAGAACCGGCTGGCCATGATTCCAAACGTATTCTCTACCACCCTTCTGGCTCTGGCCAGCTGGTAATTAAAAACCCTCTGGTCCGGGGTGAGGGTCCTCATTGGGAATGGCCGCATAAGCTGGTCCCGCAGCGCAAATGCTTCATCCGCAACAAAGATGAATGGAAGTCCTTCCAGATTGTCTTCTGGAGGTGGCAAGTCCAAGCTGGCATTCTGGAGACGCCTGTAGAACTCCGCCTGGGCGATGACTCCACCATCGGACATCCGGCCATTCTTCCCCACGTCCACATACAGGAACTCGTAAGTATCCAACACCACCGCCAACATCACAATACTATTGAACCCCTTATAGTTGAAATAGTATGACCCCCAGTTGGGTGGTGGGACGATGTGGACGTGTTTCCCATCAATTGCCCCTCCGCAGTTAGGAAAGTCCCACCGCTGGGCAAAGTGGGAGGCCACAGTCTGCCATTCCTGTGGCGTGGAAGGAAACTGTGGAGTCAAACAACAACAAAAAATTAGTCATTTTGCACATAAACAGGGAAAGCAGATTAGACACAAACATTCTTGGCCAACATCAAGATAACATTTATTTGAGGGAATTTTAACAGACCAAAGTATAAGGTCCACCTATCAGATCCCCCCCCCCCCCCCCCATGGGCCATTTCTTACATTTTAGGGGGGGAGATCTTGGACAGGTAACCCTCTCCACTTCATTGAGAGATGAATGCCTAAATAATGTGGATTAATTTGGCCAGCCCCTCCTTAGCTACACTATTGACAGCCCACTGGACAGGTAAGAAGTGTCATAATACAAAGATATAAATACACACTGTACACATTTGAGCACATTTGGAAATTCTGCTATTGCCTATCAAGATAATAATAGGATACAAAAACTTTAAACCGTACCATTTGAAAGTATTCAGGCAGGCCCTTGCACTACATGCTTTGGGGAATTCATCTATAAATCTGACCACAAAAGAGCTGGGTATAGTGTGTATGGGTTTGGCAAAGTCAGCAGATAGATGATTGAGGATAGATAGACAATTGGTATCAGCTGACTTAGCAGTTGAGGGGATTCAAATGACTTGGGGAACACCAAAAAAAAAGCCTCTGGCACTGACAGAATTTAAAGCACAAATCACATTTTTAAACATTTTAAGGGGGTTTTAGGGTAAAGCACTACTATGGAGCTAATAAAATACATTAAGTGACTACATGAGGTGAATATAGGGCCAGGAGACCATGCTGGGGAGGTAAGTGAAGGCAAATATGTATGAAGGACAAAAAAAAATTACAGAAAAATCCAGCATGCATGAGGACAAAGGGGACATTCACAGCATATTACAATCATGGTAACTAGGGAATGAGGAAAGAAATACAATATATTATCAAACATTAAATACAATAAAATGTGATATTAAAGGATAAAAATCTTACCTTCATATATTCCTTCTGCAGGACCTGGATGATGGAAGAACAGGTCTCTGGGATAATGATCCCCAGAGCCTGGGGGGAGATGCCTGTCGAGAACTTGAGGTCCTTCAGGCTTCTCCCCGTCGCCAAGTACCGCAGGGTGGCGACGAGCCTCTGCTCCGGAGTGATGGCTTGCCTCATGCAGTATCCTGCCTGCTAATATAGGGGTTAGCAAAGCCAACAAACGGTGAAATACGGGGTCCGTCATCCGGAGAAAGTTCCTGAAATCATCGGGATTATTCTCACGGATCTCACGGAGCAAAGGTATATGACAGAACTGGTCACGCTCGAGCAACCAATTCTTGGTCCATGAACCCCTCCCCACCCTGTTCATGGACTGGACTTGTGTCAAGGTCAGGACCCCAACATCAAGCCCCCGCACAGCACGAACTCTACGAGGAGTACGTATACACAACATGGCTAGAAAACGGTCGGCTGCTCAGAACGAAGTAACAGAACGCACTAAAGAACAGCAAGGCCTGTGAAGAGCGACCTGAAAAACAGGAACGAACAAGAACACAATGACAAGAGTCACGCGTAACTCGCTGCATGCACTGAAGAGCAGATACAAACCCACAAGCACAAACTGAACAGCAGAAAACGATCTGAAAACCACGAGTCTGAAAAAGCGCGAATCGTCTCTCACCAAACTTTTACTAACACGAGATTAGCAAAAGGAGCCCAAAGGGTGCCGCGCTTGGTTCTGAACTGGCCTTTTCTAGTCTCGTCGTACGTGATGTACATCACCGTGTTCTTGGCGATCGGAAATTTCGACAACTTTGTGCGACCGTGTGTACACAAAACAAGTTTGAGCCAACATCCGTCGGAAAAAAATCCATGGATTTTTTTGTCGGAATGTCCGATCAATGTCCGATCGTGTGTACGGGGCATTAGGATGAGTCCAATACTCAAATGACTATTGGGGTTATTTACTAAAGGCAAATCAACTTTGCACTACAAGTGCAAAATGCACTTGACATTACACTGAAAGTGCACGTGGAAGTGCAGTCACTGTAGATCTGAGGGGGACAAGCAAGGAAAATAAAAAACAGCATTTTAGCTTGCACATGATTGTATGATAAAATCAGCAGAGCTTCTCCTTATTTCAAATCTTCCCCTCAGATCTACAGCGGCTGCACTTCAACGTGCACTTTCAGGGCAATTTAAAGTGCACTTTGCACTTGTAGTTGGCACTTGTAGTGCAAAGTAGATTTGCCTTTCGTAAATAACCCCTGAGAGTCATAAAAGCCAACTAAGAGCCTGTGTCTGACATGCTGATATTTGCAACTTGCTTGAATGTAGTGAACTAGCACAGGGGCCCTTTGGCCTCTCACAGGTAAATTGAAGGTCCAATAAGGGATTATGGTACTTGTTATGCGGTAGAAAATCTTGCATCATAATACATGTCCATTTTACTGGGGTAAAAGCAGGATCATTCTATAGACTAAATATGTCACTATATGGAAATCGCTGTTCACTCCCACTGATTAAATGCCAGATCACAATTAGATCCTGTTTATTTGCTGACTGAAGGTCAGCTCAGAAGTGAGAATCGGGAAGACCATAGCTCAGCTTCATAAAATGAAGTGGCCATTGAAATGCATAGTCCACTTTATGAGTAAAACAGCATTTGCCGACAAGGGGCCCTAGTATATAACCACGCACTGTCCCTTTTTTTTTGTAAAATACAGTGTAATTTGATTGGTACATAAGTTGGCCTCTGATGTCACCCTTGAAACCTGCCAAGTATACAGCCGTGGCCAAAAGTTTTGAGTGACACAAATATTAATATAATGCTGCCTCAGTTTTATGATGGCAATTTGCATATACTCAAGAATGTTATGAAGAGTGATCAGGTGAATTGCAATTAATTGCAAAGTCCCTCTTTTCCATAAAAATGAACTTCATCCCATAAAAAAACATTTCCACTGCATTTGTGGAGAAGGCTTCAGGGTGCCCAAGAAAGTCCAGCAACCTCCAGGACAGTCTCCTGCAGTTGATTCAGCTGTGGGATCGGGACACCACCAGTGCAGAGCTTGCTCAGGAATGGCAGCATGCAGGTGTGAGGTTTGCACGCACAGTGAGGAAAAGTCTTTTGGAGGATGGCCTGGTGTCAAGAAGGGCAGCAAAGAAACCACTTCTCTCCAGGAAAATCATCAGGGACAGACTGATATTCTGCAAAAGGTACAGGGATTGGACTGCTGATTACTGGGGTAAAGTCATTTTCTCTAAAGAAATTCCCTTTCCCATTGTTTGGGGCATCCGGAAAAAACCTTGTCCAGAGAAGAAAAGGTGAAATGGATAATATATGTATCATCGCATAGTGGTCATGCGGATACAGAATAGTTATGTGTGCCACGTCTGATATGGATAGATTGGGAAAACAAGAAAGTGTGGGCAGGCACCAAGACTTTATAGGCACAATAAGGATACTATATTATTAAAAGTATTGTTTTTATTTCAAAAATATTATATTAAAAAACGGGAAAGGACAAAAAGATAAAAACTAGGTATGACATACAATATGAACAGAATATGCACTCCATACACAATAGGTCAATTAGTGTAGAAAGAACAAAAAGATTGTAAGAACAACAAAAGACCAACACATCTTATTGATCTATATAGTTACAATACAAATTGTAGGGTTCAAACACTATGTGATGGTGGCAGTCAAATTCTGTGTAAGCTCGACATGTTACGCGCCTTGTGCGCTTCTTCAGGAGCATAGAGTGGAAAAAACTGTAATAAATGATACAATATTATCAGAATTTCCAGAACATTTTTTTGTATGTACATTAACGTATACACCAAAAAGGAAGGAATTAATAAATGAAATAAGTGAATGGAGGCTGTCTAGAAAAAGCACCAAGGGAGCATCAACCCCGCAGTAATCAGGCGGAGAAAAGGCAATGTGGGGACAGGTGTAACATAGTATAAATCTATAATAGATTTATCTATTATAGATTTATACTATGTTACACCTGTCCCCACATTGCCTTTTCTCCGCCTGATTACTGCGGGGTTGATGCTCCCTTGGTGCTTTTTCTAGACAGCCTCCATTCACTTATTTCATTTATTAATTCCTTCCTTTTTGGTGTATACGTTAATGTACATACAAAAAAATGTTCTGGAAATTCTGATAATATTGTATCATTTATTACAGTTTTTTCCACTCTATGCTCCTGAAGAAGCGCACAAGGCGCGTAACATGTCGAGCTTATGAGCTTACACAGAATTTGACTGCCACCATCACATAGTGTTTGAACCCTACAATTTGTATTGTAACTATATAGATCAATAAGATGTGTTGGTCTTTTGTTGTTCTTACAATCTTTTTGTTCTTTCTACACTAATTGACCTATTGTGTATGGAGTGCATATTCTGTTCATATTGTATGTCATACCTAGTTTTTATCTTTTTGTCCTTTCCCGTTTTTTTAATATAATATTTTTGAAATAAAAACAATACTTTTAATAATATAGTATCCTTATTGTGCCTATAAAGTCTTGGTGCCTGCCCACACTTTCTTGTTTTCCCAGAGAAGAAAAGGTGAGTGCAACCATCAGTCCTGTGTCACGCCAACAGTAAAGCATCCTGAGACCATGCATGTGTGGAGTTGCTTCTCAGCCAAGGCAGTGGGCTCACTCACAATTTTGCCTAAGAATACAGCCATGACTAAAGAATGGTACAAAAAGGTCGTCTGAGAGCAACTTCTACCAACTATCCAAGAACAGTTTGCCTTTTCCAGCATGATGATATATAAGTGGCTTGGGGAACAAAACATTGACATTTTGGGTCCATGGCCAGGAAACCCCCCCAGACCTTCATCCCAGTCCTTAAATTTTGACAAACTCCAAGCATTGATTATGCAAGAATGGAATGCCATCAGCAGAATATTGACCAGAAGTTGATTGACAGCATGCCAGGGCAAATTGCAGAGGTTTTGCAAAAGAAGGATCAACACTGCAAATATTGACTTTGCATAAACTTAATGTAATTGTTAATAAAAGCCTTTGACACTTATGAAATGCTTGTAATTATACTTCAGTATACCATAGTTACATCTGACAAAGATCCAAAAACACTGAAGCAGCAGACTTTGTGAAAATTAATATTTGTGTCATTCTAAAAACTTTTGACCACTGCTGTACTCCTATATTCAACTTTGCTTTTCCTGTGTCCTGGAAGCTAATGGGAAAAAGTGAAGGTAAATGATACAGGAGTGTATCCGTCAGGTTTCAAGAATGCCAGCCACATACCACAGTAATTTGCAAAAAGTCAGAGTGGGGTTGATTTTACTAAAGGTGGAGCGTGCAAAATTGTCAAAGCTTAATTGAACAAGCTGGAGTTAGAAGCTGATTGACTACCATGCACAGCTATTTCAGATTTTGCACTCTCCAGTTTTAGTAAAGTGCATTGTAATACACAAGGGCCACTTTTCTGCATGGGCTGTTTTTACTCAAAAGTTTAGCTATGCCTCTAAAATTGAGTGCATTGTACAGTGGGGTCCAGAGGGGTGGCTGAGATATTTTGAGTTAGTTCACCACCTCATTTTTCATGAAAAGGTGACCTTACCCTTTTGAGGTTGCAAATTAGATTTAGCAAGAAATGTATTTGCTTTCAGAAATTGTAACACTATGGCTAGTAGTAGTTGGGTGCGTTCAATTTGGCTTGTTCTGTAATGTTGGAGACTTTTCTCTACCTATCCAAGTAACCTCTTCTGATGTCAGCGCATACCCCAGCATTTATAGCTATAGGGCTATAAATGTTGACGTCAGATGCTCTATTTATTTTTTGTATTAATGTTTGTGTCCATATTGGAAGGATTTACCCTCTATCTGTCCTGAATACCATTGTCACAGACAGTTATGGAAAAGCATTAGCAGAGTTAATGGTCACCACTGGAAGGAGAGAGGATGGTTTATCCAATGGGAATAAATGTTCTGGTAACAACTGTACAAGATGGAAATTTTCCTTACTTTTGAGGGGATTTCCTCTCATTTCTTCTTGCATCTCGAAGACAGGCCACTTTCACACTTGTGTGACTTGTCCTGTGACCTTGGACTGCAAAGTTGCAAAACAAGTCCTACCCCATGATTTCCAATGAGTACTGTTCATATCTGTGCGACTTCAAGTCGCAGCAACTTTAAAAGTAGTCCCTGCACTATTTTGGTCTTACTTTGATGCAACTTGAGGTCCATAGACCTAAAGATTACACGGGCATTGCTTCAATTCAAGTCAAAGTTGCATGACTTTCAGGTCACACAAGTGTGAAAGGGACTGAAATGAAATATCCACAGAAGGACATGTATGCAGATGTTTAAATTATCATTTTTAAGAGAGGAAAATCAACTGATGTTAATAAACTTGTTTTTCCTATAGTTATTCAGAATAGCCTACCAGAATCTGGGAAAAATGCACAATCCACTCCACCACAAAATCCGGATGAGCCACCATGGTTCTCCTTGGCAAAGAAAAAAGCAAAAGCATGGAGTAAGATGCCTCAGATCGTGCAGTAGTATCACATGTATGTTGTATGTTCATTGTTTTTGTTTCTGGTTTTACCTGTGACCATGTTTCAGCCAATGCTATCAAGAAAATTTATTTTTCCTAATTTCTGTAAAATTGATTTGCAATAAGGAACACTCGCCCTTATTTCATAACATTGTATCTGTATATACCTGTGCTTTTTGACTTCCAAAAAAGCTTTTGACCCTTTTAGAAAATTGTTTTAAAAAAAATGCAAATATAATTCTGTTTAATGGATTTATGCAAATGCTGGCTGTGCTGAGACCGTACCAATATAACTATAAATCTAGTACACAACACATCTCTATGTATTAAGGTAACCTATGTCTTCCTAAGACTATTTACAGGATGGGAAACTTATAGCAGCAGGGGCTTGTAGCATTAAAGCCTTTCTTCATGGAGGAACTCCATTCCACCTACCTCTGATGCACCTTGCCAGGCTTTTTTGTTTCCTTTCCTTGCCTTGCAAAGTCAGCTATACTCCTAAATCCCTATCCCGGTCCAGCACTGCACCTCCCCTCCACGGATTTTAGTCCGCTTCTGGATCCTGTGGCTGAACATCTAGTAGGAAGTGTCTACGTTGTGCAAACCCTCTCGGACACCAAAGATGCTGGAACGTTGCATTTCGGCAGCTTAAAAGGGGCATTTAGATGGATTTTTTTTTTACTTTTTATATACAGCAATCTGTACAGAAAGTGGGAGAAGGGAGGTTATCTTTATCCCAGTGAAGGACTTTAACTGATGCATTGTAACAAACTGTTGATAATGAGTCTTCCCGTGCTTACAGGCTTTTGGTGATTGATTATTTTGTGTGTTTGTGTTTTTGTTTTTTGTTTTTTTTTTGTTTTGTTTTTTTATATCACACATCTGTTTGTTAGTATAAGAAATTATCAGTAAAGTGAAAAAAAGTCTACCTTTTACCATCTACCAAGTATAACTTCACAGCAAAATCACATGACCATGCTAACACATTATCCAGCATTCTCAACTTCTATGGACCCCTTTTAGCCTGTGCGATTATGGAAACCTGGAAACAGCCAACAAATACATTTTAGGCCTTTCACATTATGTGTTGCTTAAAGGGTTAGTTCACCTTTTCTGAAAAAATACTAATACTGTACACACTCCCCAACTCCTCTGGGAAGGAAGCCCTGCAGAAAGAAAAGAGAAGAGCAGGGATTTCAAATCCTGGGTTAATGCATCGGCTGCATGGGCAGTATCTGCTCATCACCTATGGAGGCAAATACAGCTGGGAATGGGGAAGATGTATAGCGTGTGTTCATCTTTCCATTTTTTTTCTGAAAAGGTTAACTTGCACTTTTTAACGTTAATGCAGCAAATGATTTTGTAGTGTATATTAAATGTAAAAAAAATAACCCTTTTTAATGCAGTGCACCACAATGCACAGCATGTGCATTGTGGTGGTCTGCAGTGCAGGTGTATATCCCACTGCTAATATTACATTGGGGTGCCTTTCAGAATGAATGGCAACATTTTGCAATTTGTGTGTTGTGTGGATAGGCTCTTAATGTTTGACTGTCCCACAACTACCTGTAGTGGACAGAAATCTATTAGGTCACAGGTGAATCCAAAGATGTCAAGAGGCCGTAAAAAGCTTCACTCGCCACTCCCTTCTGTTTGAAATTTCTAGACAAACAAGTAAATTTAGCAATTTCAGCTAATACATTTGCAAGAGTAACCACAAACTATACTGGAGAACAAAAACTGCAGAACGATATAGGAATTAACACCTTTAAACAAAAACCTTGCTGCTATAGTCTTTGACATATACAGTGAAGGGAAAAAAGTATTTGATCCCCTGCTGATTTTGTATGTTGACACACTGACAAAGAAATGATCAGTCTATAATTTTTATGGTAGGTTTATTTTAATAGTGAGAGACAGAATAACATCCAAAAAATCAAGACAAACACATTTCAAAAAAGTTATAAATTGATTTGCATTTTAATGGGTGAAATAAGTATTTGACATTGCTAAACATGACTTTGTACTTGGTGGCAAAACCCTTGCTGGCAATCTTAGAGGTCAGACGTTTCTTGTAGTTGGCCACCAGGTTTGCACACCTCTCAGGAGGGATTTTGTCCCACTCCTCTTTGCAGGTCCTCTCCAAGTCATTAAGGTTTCGAGGCTGATGTTTGGTAGCTCGAACCTACAGCTCCCTCCAGATATTTTCTATGGGATTAAGGTCTGGAGACTGGCTAGGCCACTCGAATACCTTTTTTATGTGCTTCTTTTTGAGCCTCTCCTTTCTTGCCTTGGCCATGTGTTTTGGGTCATTTTCATGCTGGAATACCCATTCACAACCCATTTTCAATGCCCTGGCTGAGGGAAGGAGGTTCTCGCCCAAGATTTGACGTTAGATGGCCCCGTCCATCATCCCTTTGATGCAGTGAATTTCTCCTGTCCCCTTAGCAGAAAAACACCCCCAAAGCATAATGTTTCCACCTCCATGTTTGACAGTGGGGGATGGTGTTTATGGTTTCATAGGCAGCATTCCTCCTCCTCCAAATATGGCGAGTTGAGTGGATGCCAAAGAGCTCGATTTTGGTCTCATCTGACCACAACACTTTCCCCCAGTTCTCCTCTTAATCATGCAGATGTTCATTAGCAAACTTCAGACAGGCCTGTACATGTGCTTTCTTTAGCAGGGGGACCTTGCGGGCGTTGCAGGATTTCAGTCTTTCACAGCATAGTGTGTTACTAATTGTTTTCTTGGTGACTATGGTCCCAGCTGCCTTGAGATCATTGACCAGATTCTCCCATGTAGTTCTGGGCTGGTTCTTCACCGTTCTCATAATCATTAAAACTCCACGAGGTGATCTTGCATGGAGCCCCAGACTGAGGGAGATTGACAGTCGTTTTGTGTTACTTCCATTTGCGAATAATCACACCAACTGTTGTCACCCTCTCACCAAGCTGCTTAGCGATGGTCTTGTAGCCCATTCAAGCCTTGTGTAGGTCTACAATCTTGTCCCTGACCTCCTTGGACAACTCTTTGGTCTTGGCCATGGTGGAGAGATTGGGATCTGATTGCTAATGTGGACAGGTGTCTTTTATACAGGTAACAAGCTGAGATTAGGCGCATGCCCTTTAAGAGATTGCTCCTAATCTCAGTTCATTACCTGTATAGAAGACACCTGGGAGCCAGAAATCTTGCTGATAGGGGATCAAATACCTATTTCACTCATTAAAATGCAAATCAATTGATAACTTTTTTGAAATGCGTTCTTTTGCTCTCACTGTTAAAATAAACCTACAATTAAAATTTATATACTGATCATTTCTTTGTCAGTGAGCAAACGTACAAAATCAGCAGGGGATCAAATACTTTATCCCTCACTGTAAGAAGCCAGCAAATGGTTCAGACATCACTGTCTTGAAAAAAACTTTTGGTCGAACTAAAGCTTTAAAATGGTTAATATTTTAATTTTTGTTTACGGTTTATCAGAAATAAAGTGTATTTCAGTTTGGGAAAAACATATGCTCCTGAACAGGCTTTAAGTTGGTAGTCTGTCAACATTTACCAGAGTCTCTGACAGTACTGGTTGCCTGAATGGGGGGGGGGGGGGACTAGATTTGGGAAAACATGATCGTAACAGGGGTGAAGGTGTGAACATCATAATTTCTGCCCCTACTCATCTTTTATTGAATAATTTCTGACTGCAAGGCGTTCTAATGACTTTCATATGTATAGTATAGCACTTAATAGAGCAGATTTTCATTTGACATTCAATGTCATTAGTACCTAAAGCATAAGGAGGCCTACATTTTAATAAACCTTGGCAAATATCTCCCTCTGCTGTATAGCGAGTACTTTTGCTTGAAAAAATATACTTTGTGTCATAGTGTAACCAAAGGTAAAATCTACTGCTCTACCAAGAACATGGTTTAAAGGGCAGTTTTCAATAGGTGGCAGCACTGTGGCATAGTGATAAGTGCTTCTGCCCAGCACTGGGTTCCCTGATTTCAAATCTCCTTCACAATGTTATATCCATGGAGCTTGCAAGTTCTCCCTGTGCTTGCATGGGTTTCCTCCCACACCTCAGAGACATGCTGGCAGGCTCCTTGAAGGCAAGGACAGATTTGAATGTACAGTATACAGTGCTGAGTAAGTTGTTGGCATGATATACCTGTGATAATATGTGAAACTATTTTTTGACAGAATTGAATCTGTTGTCACTCAGATGCTAATATTGAATCGCATATCTGCATATTTTGTATCTCATGGTGTTATAAAACTGTGAGCTTTTGTAATGAGCATACCAGATGTCCCTTGCCTTATGTTGTGCTGTAAGGCAATATCCTTCATTTAATATTATCCTTTAAAAAGGCCTAAATCTAAGCCTGCAGAAATATAGCCCATTGTATTCCCTGGGTCCAGGGGTGATCCCTCTATTCCCACTAGTAGTTCACCTACACTGAAGCATAGGAAGGTGGCTCCACAGCAGAGTTACAGAGCTGTAAACCTGCTGAGAAGCACAATGAAAAGTTCAACTTAAACCAGTGAAGCTGGTCCAAATGAACTATTACCTTCACGAAGAGATGCGGCAGATGGAGAACTGTATAAAGCCAAAACTATATACAGAATACAGCACTGCGTTCTGGCAGTGGGGTGGGAACTTCCTGTCTTAAACCCAGGACAAAATCAAGTTCTGTTGAGTTACTCAGTCCTTACAAAGAGCTGAGGTGGATGGATGACATCTCAATCTCTGATTCAGCTTTGTGAAAGGCTGAGTGTAGCTCAGTACAGGTCGATTTTGTTCAGGGTGTGGGACAGGAAGTTCCTATTCCACTGCAGTAACACAGCTGAGGCTATATACTGTCCATACAGCGCTGGGAGCCGCTGTATCTCTTAGCGAACAAGCCAACGATAATCCAAATAGTCAAGCTTGGTCCAAACAAACTATTTAAACTTAACTTAAAAGCTGACCTCCAGCTTTTAGTGAACTTTGGTAATTCACTGTAACATGTTTTATGAAAATGGTACCAGTTTACTGAGTGTTTTTACTTGTTCCTTGGGGGTCTCTTTTTAAATGTAATTTTCAGTAGGATGATTTGTCACTGTTTTTGCCTAAGCCAAACAAAAAAAAGAAAATACCCCAAATAAGATATTTTCCCCTTCTTAAAAACATTGGCAGACCTTTTCTTCCAGATTAGTAGGCATTTACATGTTGTTGATGGGTCGACTTTGTGTACTGAAAACATTTTTATCCCCAGGGAATACAGAATTTTGCATATTACATGTGAATGAATCATGAAGGTGTCACCTCTACCACTCAATAAAATTCTAATTGAGTCTTTTCCACTTTAGGAATTCCTGCTTTAAGAATACACTGCAGGGTGCATTACTTTTTTATTCTGTTTTGTCTTATGGTTTATAATTGAATATTGGGAAAAAAAAATGACACTGCCTACAGTTTTTCATAGGGTTATTCAATGATTGGTGAGTTACTAGTGAACCTCAATTTTAAAGTGTTTTCTTTTACAGGGCCAAACTTTCATACTCAAGGAACTAACTGCAGGGCACACCTAAATGATGCAAACTAGTTGGGCACTGCCTGTCCAATGTAATTCTGCCTACTTCCATTACTCTAACATGGGACTAACATCTGACATTGGTTGTACAGATCGAGAGGCAACTAGGCTTGTGAGTGATCAGGTTCCCTCCAATCCATGCTTCTAAAACGGCAGTCACCTGCTCTGTCAAAGCAGAAGACAGCATTTTCAAGCCAGACAATGCCAGGGTAAACAGAAGCACTTGGGTTAGCCCTAGGGTATATGAAAAGTCAGCCCTTAGCTTTTGAAAGTCTCAATAAATATGCAATTATAAAAAAAAAAAAAAAAAAAGTCAGCCTTGGACACTTCCTTTCGAGTCAAACT
Organism: Aquarana catesbeiana; assembly: GCF_042186555.1. Lineage (NCBI taxonomy): Eukaryota > Metazoa > Chordata > Amphibia > Anura > Ranidae > Aquarana > Aquarana catesbeiana. The sequence continues at coordinate 160,069,227 of NC_133332.1, read as the reverse complement.
GAAAGTTAATGGAGAGCTGTTATAGTTACCACCAACCTCATAAATGAGATGCTTTCATGTAAGGGCATTTTTAAAGCCGAAGTCTAGCCCCCCCCCCCCAAAAAAAAAAAACAGCACAGGTCACGTTACTTACAATCCTTGTGACGTGTCCATTAGTACCCAATTATGCTTGCCCTTTCCTTCCCCCTCCTGCATTCCTAGAAGCTGTACTAAAGATTCTAAGAATGAAACAGTCTATAAATGGAGGCAATGGGCCTTTCCTTTTTATCTTTCCGTCCGCCGTTTGGGTTTCGTTCATGGAAGCTATAGTACGGCTTTTCTGACTGGAGAAGGTCAGGGAAAGGGCTGGCATAGTTGGCCATCTTGAGGAGTGGCTATCACAGATCCATCCTTTTTTATTTATTTTTTTTTTGCCTAAGCTTAGGCTTTTAAATGTCAAAATACAATACAGTATTTTTTCAACAAATCTAAGCTCTTCCCTATCTTAAAACACAGTTCAGTTGTCTAAACATCAATTGGGGTTTCAAAATGTTTTCTAAACATTTACACAAGTTCTGTTTTAACTGTTCCATTTAACTGTTCAGTCATTTTTTTGCACACCGGCACATGTGTGTACCTTTACCAGTGTTGATATGAACTATGCACTTTTTAAAACATAATTTTCTTCAGAATTACATTGAAATTTTGGAGATGAGGACATTTGTCCATCTTTGTATCTGTGTGTGTGTGTGTGTGTGTGTGTGTGTGTATATAAAATATACTGGTTTATATTCTTCTGTGATTTTTTTTTTTTTTTTTTTTTTTTTTTTTTTTTTTCTGCAGTGTAGTTTTCATGCATGATCTGTATATACAGTATGTACCAAGCTTGCACTGTATCTTTTTATTTGTTTGTCTTCAACTTTGTAATCCTATTTTTTTTTTTTTTTTAATACTTTTTGTATGACAATTACTCACTCCAAGTGTTTAATAAATGCCGAACTTTCTTATTTATGCTGCTTGTTTATCTTTCATAACTAAATATATATGTCCAAACTTATTTCTTTAATTAGGAAATTGACTTATGTTTTGTGTGTCCTCTGTTGCCTTCTAATAGCTCACTATCAACTTCACTGCACAAACAGGTTTGCTTTGGTAACAGATCAAAAAGGGCTTTTGCTTTACACCTAGCAAGATGGGCGCCCATACAAAGACTTGTTGGTAATGTAGATGATACCATACTACAAGCTTATATCTCACCCACTTAGGCCTTGTAAGACAAGTACTTACAGTGGCAAGATAAAGTATGTGGACCCCTTGGAATTAACTGTTTTCTGCAGTAATTTATAAAAATAAACGTGCAGCGCTAACCAAAAGATGAATAAAAATAAAAGTAGAAATGAAAAATAGAACAGTGATGGAAGTAACTATAAGTAATGTTACTTAACACAATATAAACCTGTGAGGTATACCAAAAGTGTCCAAAGTGAATACACTAAGTTTAGGAATGTCCAGAGGCAATAGTTGACCTCAACATATTAGAACCAAAAAGACCGCAATTAATAGGTGTACATGGAAGGAGTCTTCTCAGACAGGGGAGGTGTTTGGAAGTGAGATGTTGACTGAAGACTGGATATCACAGCAATCAAAAGCAAAACGACAAAGACTTCTAGAGTAATTACTCTTACCAGATCCTGTGGGACATATCTGCCATACGGCAGTACGTCTATCAGAGCTTGTGGAAATGGTCTCCCATGTATTCTCCCCGGAGGTTCTCCCTATGGTCACGATCTCCAATGGGTGAAGTTAGCCTGAGTCACGGTCACCGATAGCCAGGACAATCGTCGGTGGGGGTTGTCAGCTCGCTCACACACTCTCCGACTCTCGGCAGGTTCAAGGGGTCAGAAACACCCCATCATGGAAAAATTCATGGAAGAAAGAGGGGAAAAAAAGGGGCTCCACATGGCGTAGGTCAAAAAAGATATCAAAGGGATTTATTGAATAAAAACCTTACAAATAAAAAGTGATCACTGGATAAAAGACAATGGCAATGTGGGAAGCTAAAACGCCCTACGCGTTTCGACTAAAAAGCCTTCAACTGGGGCATAGAACAGCAACCCCACATTGCCCATATATATATAAACTGTAAACCCCATGTCAAATAATTAGGTCCGCCCCCGTCATGGCGGGACCGGAAGTAGAGGGTTTGATGTTATACACACTAAAGACTGGCTTAAACCAAAATTATTCCCATATAAAATAGTACACCACACCAGGCCCAGAGTATACCATAGTTCGGGGGTTAAACCGGGGTGTCTCCAGCGAGGGGGGGCTCGTAAATATCAAATAACCTACTCGGCTTGCGTTCCAAGCCTCACATTAACAACGGGACTTGCGTTCCACCTGTCTCAAACACATGACCGGGGAGAGAGACAGCCAGCGAATACTGCGCCGCCGCAGTCTCCCGCGGTCATCACGTGGGGCGTGCGTGCCAGGCCTCGAACATAAGTGTGGAGGAGGAACCAGCCCACACCAAATGCGTCGCTGGCATCTCCCTCAAGGAGCATGCGCTCCAAGCCTCTGAGTGGGGAGGGGCGGACAGCCATTCAGAGCCAGACTGATCAACGATTAGGACCGGCCGGGCCAATCACGGATACGCTGGATGACTAGCCACTCCCCCTCCTGTCATTACTATACTACCTAGGCTATACAATGCGCACTACCATGGTAACGGCCGATGCCAGTGGCAGGATAACATAACTACATGGGGAAAGTTCAATTACAGCCCCTTAATCATAACCACAGATGTGACCAGACAAAAGGGCCCAATAAGTGTCCACATACAGGTTAGACCCCGCGCGGTAGATGGATATAAGAGCGGGGGAAAAAGAATTGCCTACAGTACAGCCTGCATTATACATATGAACTTACCCACCACTATACCTGAACTAATCCCTACAGCTCAGACATAGTGATACACGCTCAGGCCCCCACAATGGGAACCCGGCAATATCACATGTCAAACAGTGTCCAGGGGACCCAAAGCCCCAAGGTTGGAAGGGTTGCGTTATAATTAACATATTGTGTCATACATTACTCGATGGTAGAATCCACAGGCGGCAATCCTTCCCTAGGATCCGGAAAACTCAATACTAAGGACATCAACTTAACCGACATAACAAGTCGATCACCTATACAAACTCAGGTGGGATGTCATAGAGGGGGAAAAAATTAAAAATTAAAAATGTGAAAATGCCAGACATAGGAGTATATTGAATGGCACCCCATATTGACCTACACTAAACCCAGATGTCCTAGTCTATTATGGTAAAACTCTGTCCTGTCCAGCGTGAATATACCCGAACTGGGGCAGAGTATCAAAACTTAATGTAAAATATAATGTAACTTGACATAATGGAACAAAAACCCCAAAATATTCAAAAACTCCAAAAGGAAAAGGGAAAACGGACACATGGAGTATGGATATTATCAAAATACCAGACATTACTAGCAGCATCCCAAAAGCAGCACAAGGTGAGAGGTGTGTCGCGGCTCGAGAACCAAAAGTACCCCTCACACACGGCTGATGAAACTGATGTCCCACTCGACATTCATACCGTGCGGCGAGAAGCACCTGAGCTCATAAATCCAAGGTTTCGAGCCGCGATTCACCCCTCCAATGGGGAACGAATTTGTCTATAATGACAAAGGAGGTACCTGTGGGGTCCCTATCATGACTTTCTAGGTAATGACGGAACAGTGTGCTTAATACAGCCCTTCTTAATTTTAGCAATATGTTCATTGATCCTAATTGAGAAAGTTCTGGTAGTGCGCCCGACATATTGTCTACCACATGGACATGTGATAAGGTAGACAACATATCGGGTAGCACATGTGGTGAAATGGCTCATACTGTACTCTCTGGATGTGACCGTGGAATGGAAAGTCGTTGTTTTAAGTCTCCCACTTATATTGTGTAAACACACATTGCACTTTCTGCACGGGAAGTATCCTTTACAGTCTTGGAAAAAAAGACAGTCTGGGGGGGGGGGTCTATAACATTGGGGGCAATTTCCCCCTGGATCGAACGTGCGCCCCGAAAGATAATATTGGCCCGGTCCGGTAAAACAGGACCTAGAACACGGTCATTTTTCAAAACTTTCCAGTGCCTCTCCAAAATCTTTTTAACCTCTTTATATTGAGTGGAAAATACAGTAAAGAACGACCATTTGTATGGGTTATCGCCCTGTATTTTGGGGCGATCACTCAAAAGTGAATCCCTATTCACCTCCCCGACCTCTCTGATAGTATTATTGAGATCAGATGGTCTGTATCCCTTTTCTATAAATCTTTCTCTAAGGGTTTGGGACTGTGACTGAAAATCCTCAGTGTTGCTGCAATTACGCCGCAACCGGAGGAACTGTCCCTTAGGGACCGATTTCAGCCACTGTCGATGGCAGCTGTCTGTCCCCCTCGCTGGAGACACCCCGGTTTAACCTCCGAACTATGGTATACTCTGGGCCTGGTGTGGTGTACTATTTTATATGGGAATAATTTTGGTTTAAGCCAGTCTTTAGTGTGTATAACATCAAACCCTCTACTTCCGGTCCCGCCATGACGGGGGCGGACCTAATTATTTGACATGGGGTTTACAGTTTATATATATATGGGCAATGTGGGGTTGCTGTTCTATGCCCCAGTTGAAGGCTTTTTAGTCGAAACGCGTAGGGCGTTTTAGCTTCCCACATTGCCATTGTCTTTTATCCAGTGATCACTTTTTATTTGTAAGGTTTTTATTCAATAAATCCCTTTGATATCTTTTTTGACCTACGCCATGTGGATCCCCTTTTTTTTTTTTTCCTCTTTCCTCCATGAATTTTTCCATGATGGGGTGTTTCTGACCCCTTGAACCTGCCGAGAGTCGGAGAGTGTGTGAGCGAGCTGACAACCCCCACCGACGATTGTCCTGGCTATTGGTGACCGTGACTCAGGCTAACTTCACCCATTGGAGATCGTGACCATAGAGAGAACCTCCGGGGAGAATACATGGGAGACCATTTCCACAAGCTCTGATAGACGTACTGCCATATGGCAGATATGTCCCACAGGATCTGGTAAGAGTATTTACTCTAGAAGTCTTTGTCGTTTTGCTTTTGATTGCTGTGATATCCAGTCTTCATCAACATCTCACTTCCAAGCACCTCCCCTGTCTGAGAAGACTCCTTCCATGTACACCTATTAATTGCGGTCTTTTTGGTTCTAATATGTTGAGGTCAGCTATTGCCTCTGGACATTCCTAAACTTAGTGTATTCACTTTGGACACTTTTGGTATACCTTACAGGTTTATATTGTGTTAAGTAACATTACTTAGTTACTTCCATCACTGTTCTATTTTTCATTTCTACTTTTATTTTTATTTTACTTTTGGTTAGCGCTGCACGTTTATTTTTATGCATTCATTATAACTTGGTTTGTTTGTGTGCTAGCTGCTATATATCACAGTGTTCACATAGTTTTATTTTGGTCAGCGCAGCTTCCCACTCACATCACATTTTAATCTGCAGTAATTTGCCATAAAATAGTATCTGATCCTCCATCTAAGTCACAACAATAGAACAACACGATGTGCTTGAGCTAATAACACACTAACAATTCTCATTTTCACGTGTCTTTATTAAACACACCCATTAAACATTCAATGCTGGAGGAACCCATAGACTAACTACTTGTAGTTGTATGTTGCAAGCTAATTGGAGTCAGTTTAGACCCGGAGTCCAATTAATGAAATGAGTTTGGAGGTGTGGTTTAGAGCTGCTTTGATAAGACAAACATTTTAGGATTGCCATTAATAAGAAGCATCAGCTGATGTGAACCATGCCTCACAAAAAGGAGCTCTCTGAAGACATATGGTCAAGGTAGTTGATCTGTATAAGGCTGGAAAGGGATATAACACAATCTCAGTGTTTAGGCATCTATAAGTTGACAGACAAATTGTCTATAAATGGAGAGCATTTTGTACTGTGACTGCTCTTCCTAGAAGTGGGCACCCAGCCTAAATGTCTATATGAAACAAAAGTTGAATTGTTATGGAAGAATACTCAGCACTACGTATGGCACTGCTTACCAACATCAAGACGACATCCCAGCAGTGAAGTATGGTGGAGAGACCTCATGATTTGGATTTGTTTCACTGCCTCAGGGCATTGACCACTTTCCATCAAGGGGAATATGAATTCCCAAGTTTACTAAAGTATCCTACAGGATAATTTTGGGGTGGCTGTCTACCAGCTGAAACTTGGTAGAAGCTGGGTGATGCAGAAGGATGATGACCCTAAGCATTGGAGTAAATCTACCACAGGCTGCCTTCAGAAAAAGTAAATGCACCTTCTGGAGTGACCCAGAGTCCAGACCCAGGGATGACCTTGAGAGCCGTTCACACCACACATCCTACAAATGTGTTTGAATTGAATCAGTGCACTTAAAGTGGTTGCAAAGGCTGAAGGTTTTTACCTTCATGCACTAAAGTAAAAAACCTGTGTGCTGCTTCCCCCCCCCAGCCCCCTCTCAATCCAGTGATGTGCACAAGAGCCTCTGCTTTCCCGTGACTCCCTCTTCTCATTGGCTGAGACAGTAGCAGGAGCCATTGCCTCTCACTGTTGTCAATCAAATTAGAGAGTGGGGGTTGGGGCAGAGCCACAGCTCTGTGTGTCTTCTAAATGCATAGAGCAGGGTTCGGGAGCAAGCATGCACCAGTATCACCATAGCAAGATGGTTGCTATTGGGGGCACTGGTCAAGGAGGAGCCAGGAGCACTGGCTGTGGACCCATGACAAGGACTGTCAGTGCTGCTCTGTGCAAAAACACTGCACAGAGCAGGTAAGTATGACATGTTCGTATTAAAAGCTTTTTAAAAAAAAAATTATAGTAGGTGAGGTTGAAAAAAAGAAAAGTCCAACTTATGTGTGTAATTATATGTCAATATTACATTGTATATCCCTGGATGTTGCGGTCAATCGGGTGCTTATCTAATAGTTTTTTGAAACTATTGATGCCCTTCGCTGAAATCACTGCCTGTAGAAGGGAATTTCACATCCTTGCTGCTCTTACACTAAAGAACCCTCTACGCAGTTTAAGGTTAAACCTCTTTTATACCAATTTTAGTGAGTGGCCACGTGTCTTATTAAACTGCCTTCCACGAAAAAGTTTTATCCCTATTGTGGGTGACCAGTATGGTATTTGTAAGTTGAAATCCTATCCCGTCTCAAGCGTCTCTTCTCCAGAGAGAATAAGTTTAGTGCTCGCAACCTTTCCTCATAACTAATATCCTCCAGACCCTTTATTAGCTTTGTTGCCCTTTTGTACACTCTCCATTTCCAGTACATCCTTCGTGAGGACTGTTGCACAGAACTGGACAGCATACTCCAGGTGAGGCCGGACCAAAGTCTTGTCTTGTAGAGTGGGAGAATTATCACTTTATCTCTGGAGTTAATCCCCTTTTTAATGCATGCCAATATTCTGGTTGCTTTGTTAGCAGCAGCTTTGCATTGCATGCCATTGCTGAGCCTATCATCTACTAGGACCCCCAGGTCCTTTTCCATCCTAGCTTCCCCCAGAGGTTCACCCCCTAGTGAGTAGATTACATTCATATATTTGCCACCCAAATGCATTATTTTACATTTTTCTACATTAAAACTCATTTGCTATGTAGTTGCCCACCCCATTCATTTGTTCAGATCTTCTTGCAAGGTTTCCACATCCTGCAAAGAAGTTATTGCCCTGCTTATCTTGGTGTAGTCCGCAAATACAGAGATTGAGCTGTTTACCCCATCCTCCAGGTCGTTTATGAACAAATTAAACAGGATTGGTTCCAGCACAGGACCCCCGGGGGACCCCACTTCCCACCACTGACCATTCTGAGTATTTATCACCACCCTCTGAACTCGCCCTTGTAGCCAGTTTTCAATCCATGTACTCACCCTATGGTCCATGCCAATGGACTTTACTTTGTACAGTAAACGTTTATGGGGAACTGTGTCAAATGCTTTTTCAAAATCCAGATATACCACATCTACGGGCCTTCCTTTATCTAGATGGCAACTCACCACCTACCATAGAAGGTCAATAGATTGGTTTGGCAAGAACCATTCTTCATGAATCCATGCTGATTACTGCTAATGATACCATTTTCATTACTAAGATCTTGTATATAGTCCCTTATCATCCCTTCCAAGACCTTGCATACTATTGATGTTAGGCTAACTGGACTGTAATTCCCAGGGAATTTAAATATTGGTGCTACATTGGCTTTTCTCCAATTAGCTGGTACCATTCCAGTCAGTAGACTGTCAGTAAAAATTAGGAACAATGGTCTGGCAGTTACTTGCCTGAGTTCCCTAAGTACCCTCGGGTGCAAGCCATCTGGTCCTGGTGATTTATTAATGTTAAGTTTTCCAAGTCTATTTCTAATTCTGTCCTCTGTTAGCCATGAGGGTGCTTCCTGTGATGTGTCACGAGGATAAACACTGTAGTTTTGGTTACTGAAGCCCCCATATTTCCTTGTGAAGACTAAAGAATACATTCAATACCTTCGCCATCTCCCCATCCTTTGTAACCTGATGTCCTTCCTCATTGCTTATGGGGCCAATATGGTCTGTCCTCCCTTTTTTACTGTTTATATACGTAAAGATTTTCTTAGGATTTTTTTTTTTTGCTCTCCTCCGCTATGTGTCTTTTGTGTTCTGTCTTAACTGCACCCTTACATATTTTGTTGCATTCTTTGTAAAGTCTGAATGCTGATGATGAGCCCTCAGTCTTATATTTTTTGACGGCCTTCTCCTTTGTTTTTATATGCATTTTAACATTTGAGTTAAGCCATCCAGGACTTTTATTCACTCTTTTAAATGTATTTCCCAATGGGATGCACTAGCTAATGCCCTTATTTAAAATTCTCTTAAAGCAAACCCATCTCTCCTCCGTGTTCTTTGTTTCTAAGATTGTATCCCAATTTATATCTTTTAGCAAGATTCATAGTTTAGGGAAGTTGGCTCTTTTGAAATTCAGTATCTTTGTGTTCCCCTTGTGTTTCCTATTTGTGTGATTTATACTGAAGCCAATTGACCTGTGATCGCTGTTTCCTAAATTGCCCCGTATTTTCACCTCCATGATCAGGTCTGTATTGTTTGTAATCAGTAAATCTAGTGACGCCTTGTTTCTAGTTGATGCGTCTACCATCTGACCTATGAAGTTGTCCTGCAAGACATTTAGCAACTGGTGAGCCTTAGATGAATGCGTGGTTCCCTCCGCCCAGTCTATGTCTGGATAATGAAATCCCCCATTATGATAATACTTCCCATCCTTGCTGCTAATCCAAACCTCCCTCAGGTTAGAGGGCCTATAGCAAGCAGGGGTCTTCAAACTACGGCTCTCCAGTTGTTCCGGAACTACAATTCCCATCATGCCTAGTCATGTCTGTGAACGTTAGTTTTACAATGCCTCATGGGATGTGTAGTTCCGCAATAGCAGGAGGGCCGTAGTTTGAGGATCCCTGACCTATAGCATACTCCCAGTATTATTTTCCCCTTGGCTTCATCCCTTTGGAGCTCTACCCATAAGGATTCCACCCCCTCCCTAGCTCCCTTATTGATGTCATCTCTCACTTTCACTTGTACATTATTCTTGATATGTAGGCATACCCCTCCCCCCTTCTTTTTTTTTTTTTTTTTTTTTTTTACACCCCCCTCTATCCCTGCAATAAAGGGAAAACCCTTGAATGGTTACCAGACAATTATGAGAGCTGTTGAACCAGGTCTCTGAAATTCCCACACAATCTAAATCCTCTCCTCTAGTTCACCTATCTTGTCCACCAGGCTCCTGGCATTGGTGAACATGCCACATAGTTTAGACCGGTCGCATACTGTCCTCTTATTGGGTGTTCCAAGATTGCAAATAGGACTTGTTACTATACTTTGGGTTTATGTGCTTCAGTCAACCTACCACTAATGCCCCCAATACTACCCTCTGGAATATGTTCATTGCTGACTATCTCTACCTCTAGACCCTCCCCCCTGTCACCTAATTTAAAAACCCCACTTCCTTATTCTCCCTCTGCCTTTCTGGTGTGGCTCAAGGTACTTGTAGTATTCCTGAGAATATTACCTTGGAGGTCCTTTTCCTCAATTTAGTTCCTAAGTCCCTAAAATCATTCTTTAGGACACTTCATCTGCCTCTGACTTTGTCATTGGTGCCAAACGTGCACCATGACAGCCGGGTCTTCCCCAGCCCCTCCCAGTAATCTGTCCACCAAATCTGTGATGTGCTGAACCCAAGTGCCCCGTAGACAGCATACAGTTCGGTGCTTCAGGTCTTTGTCACAGATTGCCTTCTCTGTCGTCCTAGGAACTGAGTCCCCTACCACCAGAATCTGTCCATCCTTTCCCTTCACTTCCCTCCCCCTCTCACTGGAGGAGTTCTTCCCCTGGCAGCTAGAAGAGTCTCTCAGGTCCAGCAGTGCTGGCCCCTGACCGGTTTCACCAATGTCACTCAATGGAGCGTACTTATTGGGATGCTCCAGCCCAGGATCGGCCTCCCTGGCACTTCCCCCTCTCCTTCCCGACTGTCACCCATCTACTTGTTTCTAGTGCCTGCACCTCTTTGTCTCCACCCACCTCTGTGCTGGCACCTGCCGCGTACATTCCCGGCTCTTCTTTAGTATGGAAGGTCTTCTCAGTGCTGACAGTTGCTTCCCTAGATTCAGAACCTGGGCTTCCAGGGAAACCATCTGCTTGCATTTTGAACAGTAGTATTCGCCCTCGATCAGATCAAGGAATGCATAGATGCCTCAAGATGTACACTGAGTAGAGCTTCACAATTCTTCTTTCACATTAAAACAAAAAAAAAATTGGGCTAGCTTTACTGTTTTGTTTATTTTTTTTTTTATTCATTGAAGTGTATTTTTTCCCAAAAAATTGCATTTGAAAGACCACTGTGCAAATACAGTCTGACATAAATTATTGCAGCAATTGACATTTTATTCCCTAGGCTTTCTGCTAAAATATATATAATGTTTGGGGGTTCCAAGTAATTTTCTAGCAAAACATATTGATTTTCTTCAGAAACAAGTGTCAGAAAAAGCTTTAGACTTTAAGTGGTTAAACTTCCTGCATTTACACGTTGTTAAAAACTTGGCAGACTGCCTGGATTTTTTCTTTACACACAGAAGTTTATCCCTTTGATCTAAGAAGGAAGAGTTAGTTACAATGTTTCATGTTAACATCCGGGCAGTCTGCCAAGTTTTTTTCTTTTGACAGCTGAGTGAGCAGATAAGTCTCTCCACTGCAATAGAGATCGTCAGGGGGGTTGAATCGAGATGACGATTTTTTAACGATTAATTGTGCAGGTCTAACACCGAGGCGCATCTCCACTCCCGAGCATCGTACCTACTAATTTAATGAAGATTGGGGATTATACCCTGTCCAAATTACCTAACTAGCTTCTTGACACTAATACTCAACAAGACAATACACAGGTACTTGTCGCCCACGTGCGCTTGTGTACTCCCTGTCCACATTCACTCACAATACACAAAATACTAGGTACTAACGATCCACACACACTACTCAGACAACCCTCAGGTATTTGCAATACACAGGTACTCACAATTCTTAGGTACTACCTGAAACTAATACTCAATACAGCCCCAGTGCACTCGCAGCACTTGTGTACTCGCACTACAGAGGTACTTTGACCCCTGTTATAACTCCTGTTTTAAACTCTGGTTTTTAACTCACCACTCAGACCCATTCCACTTGGTCTAAGGGCAAGCTCGAAGATGAGCAGGCTCAAAATGAGTTCTACAGAAAGTTTTATATAGGCCTCAAGCACCTGTGACCAATTAACCACTCTCCTTAATTAGTAGACTAAAGGAAGGAAAGAAAGAAAAGGCTGTTTAAAAAGTGACAGAAAAGGTGCTAAAAAAATTGCAAGTAAATATCCCAAAAAGAACATAAAAATGCAACACAGCAGTCAAAAGCAAAACTTGTTCATGCTCTCCACTTAAGGTTCCCACTGTTCAGCTTTCAACCAGCAAGTCTGGCAATACCACTTTAATTTAAAGACTGACCCCCTCTCTTTTTTTTTTTTTTTTAGTTTGTAGATACTTTTTAAATATAAAACCTTTTTAAAGTAATCCTGTGATTGTAAAATATATGGGAAATGCCATCAGTAACCTAATTTTAAATGGTGATCATTTTTTCAAAGCCTATTTGTGCAAATGCCAAGCCACTTTAATCGCTAATGGAGATTACAAACGTGGTCCTTACAGGGCTGATCCTAGGGTCACAGACGCCTAGGTGCAGAAATATTTCTGGCGCCCCCACAAAAGGGGCGTGGTCATCTTACCAACTCCTCCCCTTTACAAATGTTTCTATGGCAACGACTCAAACACAGAGATGCTCCCCTTCGTTACCTTGGGATCCTCCCATGATCTCTTAACAATAAAAAAATACAGAAAGAGAGTACACTAATGAGACCTGGAGGGGAGTCTCTCTGATGCACACACAGAGGGCTGTCTGTTAGAAAGAGCCCCTAGACATAATACGGTCAAAGACTGCAGACATGATACAAGAGATGGTCAGAGGCTGCAAACATAATACAGGAGATGGTCAGAGACTGCAGACATAATCTAGGAGAATGTCAGAGACTGTAGACATGATACAAGAGACGGTCAGAGACTGTAGACATGATACAGGAGATGGTCAGAGACTGCAGACATGATACAAGAGATGGTCAGAGACTGCAAACATAATATAGGAGAAGGTTAGAGACTGTAGACATGATACAAGAGACAGTCAGAGACTGTAGACATGATACAGGAGATGGTCAGAGAATGCAGACATGATACAAGAGACGGTCAGAGACTGCAATCATAGTACAGGAGATGGTCAGAGACTGCAGACATAATATAGGAGAAGGTCAGAGACTGTAGACATGATACAAGAGACAGTCAGAGACTGTAGACATGGTACAGGAGATGGTCAGAGACTGCAGACATGGTACAGGAGATGGTCAGAGACTGCAGTTCCTATAGACGTTAGTAGATAATGGCCGATCGGCCCTCTCACCTGACCCAGCGATACAGCAATGGTTCCTCTGATCAGGAGTCAGCTCACTCTGAATTACCCGTGGCGACTCCGCTGGGTAGCACCCAGATCTGTATTCCTGCAATGACTCTATTCCTTTCTCCGCCAGGGATGGCGCTAGGCTGTGTGGCTTTCCCTTTGGTGGTGCAAGGCAGAGGGGTTCTCTCTCTGATGGTGTTCTCTCAGCACTGCCCTCTCCCTCTGGAGTCCTGGGTGTACTTTCCTGGGTGTAGACCCCCCCCAGGACAAACCACCCCCCTCCGTTAGTACAGACCCCCACCAGGACACACCCCCCTCCATTAGTACAGACCCCCCAGAACAAATCCCCCCCCCCCTTCATTAGTACAGACCCCCCAAGGCAAACCCCCCTCCATTAGTACAGACCCCCAGGACAAACCCCCTTCATTAGTACAGACCCCCAGGACAAACCCCCTCCATTAGTACAGACCCCCAGGACAAACCCCTCTCCATTACTACAGACCCCCCCCAGGACAAACGCCCTCCATTAGTACGGACCCCCCAGGACAAACCCCCCCTTCATTAGTACAGACCCCCCCAGGACAACCCCCCCTCCATTAGTACAGACCCCCAAGGACAAACTCCCCCTCCATTAGTACAGACACCCCAAGGACAAACTCCCCCTCCATTAGTACAGACACCCCAAGGACAAAGCCCCCCTCCATTAGTACAGACCCCCCCAGGACAAACCCCCTCCATTAGTACAGACCCCCCCAGGACAAAGCCCCCCCTCCATTAGTACAGACCCCCCTAGGACAAACCCCCTCCATTAGTAAAGACCCCAGGACAAACCGCCCACCTTCCATTAATACAGACCCTCCCAGGACAAACACCCCCTCCATTAGTACAGACCCCCCCAGGACAACCCCCCTCCATTAGTACAGACCCCCCCAGGACAAACCGCCCCCCTCTCCATTAGTACAGACCCCCCAGGACAAACCCCCTCCATTAGTACAGACCCCCAGGACAAACCGCCCCCCCTCTCCGTTAGTACAGACCCCCCCAGGACAAACCCCCCTCCATAAGTACAGACCCCCCTCCATTAGTACAGACCCCAGGACAAACCCCCCTCCATTGGTACAGACCCCCCTCCATTAGTACAGACCCCGCTGGGACAAAGCCCCTCCCTCCATTAGTACAGACCCCCCAGGACAAACCCCCTCCATTAGTACAGACCCCCCAGGACAAACTGCCCACCCTCCATTAGTACAGACCCCCCCAGGACAACCCCCCTCCTTTAGTACAGACCCCCCAGGACAAACCCCCCCTCCATTAGTACAGACCCCCTTAGGACAGACCCCCCTAGGACAAAGCCCCCCTCCATTAGTACAGACCCCCCAGGACAACCCCCCTCCATTAGTACAGACCCCCAGGACAAAGCCCCCCTCTCCATTAGTACAGACCCCCCCTGGACAAACCACCCCCCCTCCATTAGTACAGACCCCCACCAGGACAAACCACCCCCCTCCATTAGTACAGACCCCCACCAGGACAAAAATCCCCTCCATTAGTACAGACCCCCAGGACAAACCCCCCCTCCATTAGTACAGACCCCCAGGACAAGTCCCCTCCATTAGTACAGACCCCCAGGACAAACCCCCTCCATTAGTACAGACCCCCCAGGACAAACCCCTCTCCATTACTACAGACCCCCCAAGGACAAACTCCCTCCATTAGTACAGACCCCCCCAGGACAAACTCCTTCCATTAGTACAGACCCCCCAGGACAAACCCCCCCTTCATTAGTACAGACCCCACCAGGACAACCCCCCCTCCATTAGTACAGACCCCCGAGAACAAACTCCCCATCCATTAGTACAGACCCCCCCAAGGATAACCCCCCCTCCATTAGTACATACCCCCCCAAGGACAACCCCCCCTCCATTAGTACATACCCCCCCAAGGACAACCCCCCCTCCATTAGTACAGACTCCCCAGGACAAAGCCCCCCTCCATTAGTACAGACCCCAGGACAAACCGCCCACCCTCCATTAGTACAGACCCCCCCAGGACAAAGCCCCCGTCCATTAGTACAGACCCCCTCAGGACAAACCCCCCTCCATTAGTACAGACCCCCCAGGACAAACCGCCCCCTCTCCATTAGTACAGACCCCCCAGGACAAACCCCCTCCATTAGTACAGACCCCCAGGACAACCCCCCTCCATTAGTACAGACCCCCCAGGACAACCCCCCTCCATTAGTACAGACCCCCTTAGGACAGACCCCCCTCCATTAGTACAGACCCCAGGACAAAGCCTCCCTCCATTAATACAGACCCCCTAGGACAAACCCCCTCCATTAGTACAGACCCCCCCAGGACAAACCCCCTCCATTAGTACAAACCCCCAGGATAAACCGCCCCCTCTCCATTAGTACAGACCCTCCCAAGGACAAACCCCCCCTCCATTAGTACAGACCCCAGGACAAACCCCCCCTCCATTAGTACAGACCCCCAGGACAAACCCCCCTCCATTAGTACAAACCCCCTTAGGACAGACCCCCCTCTTTTAGTACAGACCCCCAGGACAAAGCCTCCCTCCATTAGTACAGACCCCCCCAGGACCAACCCCCTCCATTAGTACAGACCCCCCCAGGACAAACCCCCTCCATTAGTACAGACCCCCAGGACAAACCGCCCCCCTCTCCATTAGTACAGACCCTCCCAAGGACAAACCCCCCCTCCATTAGTACAGACCCCCCAGGACAAATCCCCCCTCCATTAGTACAGACTCCCCCAGGACAAACCCCCCTCCATTGGTACAGACCCCCCAGGACAAATCCCCCCTCCATTAGTACAGACCCCCTTAGGACAGACCCCCCTCTTTTAGTACAGACCCCCCAGGACAAACCCCCTCCATTAGTACAGACTCCCCCAGGACAAACCCCCCTCCATTGGTACAGACCCCCCTCAATTAGTACAGACCCCACTGGGACAAAGCCCCCTCTCCCTTAGTACAGACACCCCCAGGACAAACCCCCCCCTCCATTAGTACAAACCCCCCCAGGACAAAGTCCCCCTTCCATTAGTACAGACCCCCCCCAGGACAAACCCCCTCCATTAGTACAGACCCCAGGACAAACCGCCCACCCTCCATTAGTACAGACCCTCCCAGGACAAACCCCCCCTCCATTAGTACAGACCCCCCCAGGACAACCCCCCTCCATTAGTACAGACGCCCCCAGGACAAACCCCCCTCCATTGATACAGACCCCCCAGGACAAACCGCCCCCTCTCCATTAGTACAGACCCCCCCAGGACAAACCCCCTCCATTAGTAAAGACCCCCAGGACAAACCCCCCTCCATTAGTACAGACCCCCCAGGACAAACCCCTCTCCATTACTACAGACCCCCCCAGGACAAACGCCCTCCATTAGTACAGACCCCCCTTCATTAGTACAGACCCCCCCCAGGACAACCCCCCTCCATTAGTACAGACCCCCGAGGACAAACTCCCCCTCCATTAGTACAGACCCCCCCAAGGACACAGCCCCCCTTTATTAGTACAGACCCCCCAGGACAAAGCCCCCCTCCATTAGTACAGACCCCCCAGGACAAACCCCCTCCATTAGCACAGACCCCCCCAGGACAAAGCCCCCCTCCATTAGTACAGACCCCCCAGGACAAACCCCCTCCATTAGTAAAGACCCCAGGACAAACCGCCCACCCTCCATTAGTACAGACCCTCCCAGGACAAACCCCCTCCATTAGTACAGACCCCCAGGACAAACCGCCCCCCTCTCCATTAGTACAGACCCCCCCAGGACAAACCCCCCTCCATAAGTACAGACCCCCCAGGACAAACCCCCCTCCATTAGTACAGACCCCAGGACAAACCCCCCTCCATTAGTACAGACCCCGCTGGGACAAAGCCCCTCCCTGCATTAGTACAGACCCCCAAGGACAAACCCCCTCCATTAGTGCAGACCCCCCAGGACAAACTGCCCACCCTCCATTAGTACAGACCCCCCAGGACAACCCCCCTCCTTTAGTACAGACCCCCAAGGAAACCCCCCTCCATTAGTACAGACCCCCCAGGACAAACCCCCCTCCATTAGTACAGACCCCCTTAGGACAGACCCCCCAGGAAAAAGCCCCCCTCCATTAGTACAGACCCCCCAGGACAACCTCCCCTCCATTAGTACAGACCCCCACCAGGACAAACCACCCCCCTCCATTAGTACAGACCCCCACCAGGACAAACCACCCCCCTCCATTAGTACAGACCCCCACCAGGACAAAACCCCCCTCCATTAGTACAGACCCTCAAAGGCAAACCCCTCACCATTAGTACAGACCCCAGGACAAGTCCCCTCCATTAGTACAGACCCCCACGACAAACCCCCTCCATTAGTACAGACCCCCCAGGACAAACCCCTCTCCATTACTACAGACCCCCCTAGGACAAACCCCCTCCATTAGTACAGACCCCCTAGGACAAACCCCCTCCATTAGTACAGACCCCCCAGGACAAACCCCCCTTCATTAGTGCAGACCCCCCCAGGACAACCCCCCTCCATTAGTACAGACCCCCCAAGGACAACCCCCCCTCCATTAGTACAGACCCCCCAAGGACAACCCCCCCTCCATTAGTATAGACCCCCCAGGACAAAGCCCCCCTCCATTAGTACAGACCCCCCCAGGACAAAGCCCCCCTCCATTAGTACAAACCCCCTCCATTAGTACAGACCCCCCAGGACAAAGCCCCCCCTCCATTAGTACAGACCCCCCAGGACAAATCCCCTCCATTAGCACAGACCCCCCAGGACAAACCCCCTCTATTAGTACAGACCCCAGGACAAACCGCCCACCCTCCATTAGTACAGACCCTCCCAGGACAAACCCCCCTCCATTAGTACAGACCCCCCCAGGACAACCCCCCTCCATTAGTACAGACCCCCAGGACAAAGCCCCCCCTCCATTAGTACAAACCCCCCTCCATTAGTACAGACCCCCAGGACAAACCACCCCCTCTCCATTAGTACAGACCCCCCCAGGACAAACCCCCTCCATTAGTACAGACCCCCAGGACAAACCCCCCTCCATTAGTACAGACCCCCCAGGACAACCCCCCTCCATTAGTACAGACCCCCCTCCATTAGTACAGACCCCAGGACAAAGCCTCCCTCCATTAATACAGACCCCCTAGGACAAACCCCCTCCATTAGTACAGACCCCCCAGGACAAACCGCCCCCCTCTCCATTAGTACAGACCCTCCCAAGGACAAACCTCCCTCCATTAGTACAGACCCCCAGGACAAACCCCCCCTCCATTAGTAGAAACCCCCCTCCATTAGTACAGACCCCCTTAGGACAGACCCCCAGGACAAAGCCTCCCTCCATTAGTAAAGACCCCCCCAGGACAAACCCCCTCCATTAGTACAGACTCCCCCAGGACAAACCCCCCCTCCATTGGTACAGACCCCCCTCAATTAGTACAGACCCCGCTGGGACAAAGCCCCCTCTCCCTTAGTACAGACACCCCCAGGACAAACCCCCCCTCCATTAGTACAGACCCCCCCAGGACAAAGCCCCCCTCCATTAGTACAGACCCCCCCAGGACAAACCCCCTCCATTAGTAAAGACCCCAGGACAAACCGCCCACTCTCCATTAGTACAGACCCTCCCAGGACAAACCCCCCCTCCATTAGTACAGACCCCCCCAGGACAACCCCCCTCCATTAGTACAGACCCCCCCAGGACAAACCGTCCCCCTCTCCATTAGTACAGACCCCTCCAGGACAAACCCCCTCCATTAGTACAAACCCCCAGGACAAATCGTCCCCCCTCTCCATTAGTACAGACCCCCCAGGACAAACCCCCCTCCATTAGTACAGACCCCCCAGGACAAACCCCCCCTCCATTAGTACAGACCCCCTTAGGACAGACCCCCCTTCATTAGTACAGACCCCAGGACAAAGCCTCCCTCCATTAATACAGACCCCCCAGGACAAACCGCCCCCCTCTCCATTAGTACAGACCCCCCCAAAGGATAAATCCCCCTCCATTAGTACAGACCCCCAGGACAAACCCCCTCCATTAGTACAGACCCCCCCAGGACAAACCCCCCCTCCATTAGTACAGACCCCCTTAGGACAGACCCCCCTCTATTAGTACAGACCCCCAGTACAAAGCCTCCCTCCATTAGTACAGACCCCCCCAGGACAAACCCCCTCCATTAGTACAGACCCTCCCAGGACAAACCCCCCCTCCATTAGTACAGACCCCCCCAGGACAACCCCCCTCCATTAGTACAGACCCCCCCAGGACAAACCGTCCCCCTCTCCATTAGTACAGACCCCTCCAGGACAAACCCCCTCCATTAGTACAAACCCCCAGGACAAATCGTCCCCCCTCTCCATTAGTACAGACCCCCCAGGACAAACCCCCCTCCATTAGTACAGACCCCCCAGGACAAACCCCCCCTCCATTAGTACAGACCCCCTTAGGACAGACCCCCCTTCATTAGTACAGACCCCAGGACAAAGCCTCCCTCCATTAATACAGACCCCCCAGGACAAACCGCCCCCCTCTCCATTAGTACAGACCCCCCCAAAGGATAAATCCCCCTCCATTAGTACAGACCCCCAGGACAAACCCCCTCCATTAGTACAGACCCCCCCAGGACAAACCCCCCCTCCATTAGTACAGACCCCCTTAGGACAGACCCCCCTCTATTAG
The DNA here is from genome assembly GCF_042186555.1 of Aquarana catesbeiana. Classification (NCBI taxonomy): domain Eukaryota; kingdom Metazoa; phylum Chordata; class Amphibia; order Anura; family Ranidae; genus Aquarana; species Aquarana catesbeiana. The sequence goes on along the minus strand of NC_133332.1, from coordinate 160,049,416 downwards.
TACAGACCCCCAGTACAAAGCCTCCCTCCATTAGTACAGACCCCCCCAGGACAAACCCCCTCCATTAGTACAGACTCCCCCAGGACAACCCCCCTCCATTGGTACAGACCCCGCTGGGACAAAGCCCCCTCTCCCTTAGTACAGACCCCCCCAGGACAAACCCCCTCCCTTAGTACAGACCCCCCCCAGGACAAACCCCCTCCATTAGTACAGACCCCCAGGACAAACCGCCCCCCCTCCATTAGTACAGCCCCCCCAGGACAAACCGCCCCCCCTCCATTAGTACAGACCCCCAGGACAAACCGCCCCCCCTCCATTAGTACAGCCCCCCCAGGACAAACCCCCCCCCTCCATTAGTACAGACCCCCTTAGGACAAACCCCCCTCCATTAGTACAGACCCCCTTAGGACAAACCCCCCCTCCATTAGTACAGACCCCCCAGGACAAACCCCCCTCCATTAGTACAGACCCCCCCAGGACAAACCCCCCCCTCCATTAGTACAGACCCCCTTAGGACAGACCCGCCTCCATTAGTATAGACCCCCAGGACAAAGCCTCCCTCCATTAGTATAGACCCCCCCGGACAAATCCCCTCCATTAGTACAGACCCCGCTGGGACAAAGCCCCTCCCTCTATTAGTACAGACCCCCCAGGACAAACCCCCTCCATTAGTACAGACCCCCCCAGGACAAACTGCCCACCCTCCATTAGTACAGACCCCCCAGGAAACCCCCCTCCATTAGTACAGACCCCCCAGGACAAACCCCCTCCATTAGTACAGACCCCCCTCCAATAGTACAGACTCCCCCCAAGACAAACCCCCCCTCCATTAGTACAGACCCCCCAGGACAAACCGCCCCCCTCTCCATTAGTACAGACCCCCCCAGGAACCCCCCTCCATTAGTACAGACCCCCCCAAGACAAACCCCCCCTCCATTAGTACACACCCCCTAGGAAACCCCCCCCATTAGTAGAGACCCCCTTAGGACAGACCCCCCTCTATTAGTAGAGACCCCCCCTCCATTAGCGTACATAAAAACACCTGGGCGGCAGCTGGAGAGGAGAGGACAGTATGCAGCCGCGCCGCCCGGGTGGAGAGCAGATGGAGACAGGCTTGGGCGGGAGGGAAAGACAGAGGAGGAGAACATGTGTCAGGCACGGACCGCCCCCCCAGCGATGTTACTGCGCGGCTGGTCTCTGTCCACACAGAGACCAGCCGCTCTGATCTCCCGCGCTGCTCTCCTCTGACAGGAGGAGGGAGGGGGGACGGGCTGCAGCTTGGGCCTCGAAAACTACAGTGGCGGCTGTGACCTGTGGAGGGAGCCGCCTCTGGACACAGAGAGGAGGAGGAGGAGGAGGGAGGGGAGCACTCTGGCGCTTCAGCACCCCCACCTCTCTGGCGCCCGGGTGCACTGCACCCCGTGCACCCCGTCTGGGATCGGCTCTTGGTCCTTATACATAACGTTTAGGTATTCCATAGCGGTGGTCCTCAACCCTGTCCTCAGGGCCCACAGGCCAGGTTTTATGTATTATCTTGGGGAGATGCAGACTAGAATACTGCAATCACTGAGCAGCAAATGATATCACCTGTGATGTATTTCAGTTATCTTGCAAACTGGCCTGTTAGTGGGCCCTGAGGACAGGATTGATGACCACTGTTTCACAGCATTAAAACATTGGTTTGAAACTGTTGCATTTATTGGTTAACTAAAGTAAACTAGGAAATCAGATGGCAGAAACATGTTCCTGTTGAAAACAATTGTGCCCAGATAACCTTATGATAAAGTAATGGAATCTAAGCCAGGATGGTGCTGCTGCTTGAGCATCTCAGAAGTCTTGTAATTGTGTTCATGTGTTACGCCTCAACTTTAAAAACGCTAGCCCCTCGTAAAATAAGATTGGATAGTAAAAGCTAAACTGTTAAAATGGTTTTTAATATTGATTTTAAGATAAGATGTCACATTAAAAAATTCATAGTAAAAGATAAGGTTTCTTAGAATCTTTTGCAGAAGACCTCTCTTCTAGTCCACAGAATGAAGGACGTGGGACTTTTGCTGTATCCACTTTTCTTGTTCGTGATATACCGGGTAGTTCTGGCCCATGGAATTTGGCAAATGAAAGACTTAATGGTCTCATATGGGTAAGGCGTGCTCATGAGGAACAGCCCTCAAGTAAGTTTTTATGGGCCAGTTTTACATTGTTCTCCTGTTCTTCATTACAGTGCGGCCCAGTTTTAGTGTAAAACAACGGAGGCAGTGGTAAACTTTTGAGAAATCTGTTTTTTCTTGCAACCTGCCAGTCTGAGTTATTTCGGATTTCTTGCTGTGTTTTTCTTAAAAATAACCAATTCTCTTTGCAACTACAATGCCATTTAAATGTCAGATGCTGGGAAACAAAATAGAATATTACAGGGATTATCAACCTGTATCCATGCATTATTAAAAACAAATGTATACAAGCTGCTACAGCAGAATATCCTGTAGGCGTTTTGCTTTATATACAAACCTGAAAATCTACACAGTGCGTGAGTTTGTAGACCAGAATTCCAATGGCTCCTATCCACTCTGTTATAATGGCTATTTTCCCAGTGATCTAAAAAACAACAAACACTTTTGGTTATAACACCAGTCAGTGGCTGCAGTATGATGTGTAACTTTATTTTAGTATACATGTACTAGAAAGAGTTCAAAGTATTCAAATGCCATCAGACAACAATAGACTGGGGAGACCTGCTCCGTGTCTCTTGAGCTGCCACATTAAAATGCAGGTATCGCTCAACCACTTGTAGTATTCAGATAACCGTGCATTACCATAGCACCCAACTCTCCCTGATTTCGAACAAAGTCCCTCTTTCCTCCTCATTTGTCCCTCATTTTGGTCTAATCTGTATAGTTGTATATAAAATACACTTTCTTTATCGTACATCATGGGACACAGAGCCTTAAGTAATTACTTAAGGGGTTATGGGCCACCTTCAGGTGTTGACACTGGTATACCCAATACAGGAAGTTCACTCCCCTATATAAGTCTAAGGTGTTGGTCACAAGTGAAGATGTGCTCTGAGGAGCTCCAGGAGGGATCCATGCTGGATTTAAAAAACCTCCACAACCGGATCCATCCATGCCACTGTGGACACACGATGGTACCCGGGCCTCACACAGAGGAATGAGGTTTTGCCTGTAACGCTTCTCTTTGAGGGCTGGACCCTAGGAACCAGGACTCTTTTTGGTCTTGCTACATTACCTAAAGTTGTTCTGAGGGGTGCTATACAGGTCCAAAGGAGTGGAAACCCTATTAAAAGGGACCCGGTCTTTGAAGGTTTAACTAACGCTGCCTGCCGTGATGGGTGAAGTTTGGATCTGTCTGTTTTCATCAGTATCCTGCAGCGAGGAAAGGTAAGAGAAAAGCTTGGGAACTGCAAAGTCCACCTATGCCTTTTCTTCCATATTAACATTGTAATGCCTTAAAGTCTCCTCTAGAGGGAGTAAGAATACACATACCCTTTCAGCAGCTCCATGTCCAGCCACAACAGGGTTGTGAGTCCTAGCAGCAGGAGGGCGTTCATTATTTTCCTCTCCCCCAATTGGGGAAACTGAGGGGCTGGGGGTACATGTATAGTGAAGGTACATTACATCCGGATGAGTTTTGAGCATTTCTCAGTGTGATAGCACTAAAGGCTGATTCACACTTATAGTAAGAAAAAAGGAATGTTTCCGCGCAAGGGAATAAGTACCAGCTCAAGGGTTGGAACTGATTAATGGAACTGCTGCCTCTACCAGTTACTACCACTAGGTGGAGTAAATGAAAAAGTGAAAAGAAACCAAAGTAGAGATGGCGCTGTTCTATTAATATATATATTCCTAATAACAGTGTGTTTTTTGGAGGATTAAAAAGGAGGTGCTAGTAAACCCACTACCACTAACCAATTGGTGGAAAAGGTCAGTGAGAGAAAAAAGATAGAATACAAATAATGCTGCCTGTAGGTGCTATTAGTTGAAACCCCAATTAAGGGTGAACAAAAATATCTGCTTGGAAACAGCTAGATCTCCCAATTTATCCTGTGAACGTGGTTGTGAAAAAAGTAAACTATAAATAATAAATAATTCAAACCAATATGATGATTCTGATGTGTTGAATAAAAAACTAAGTGTATGTAATACAAAACCATAAAATAAAAAGGTGGTATTTAGGTATATTTAAATACTTTACATACTGAGAACATATTCACTTTTCTCTATTTGTCACCATAAAATACAATCTGAAACGAATAATTATGTAAAAAAATTGTATAAAGCTGGATAGATCCCCCAGCATATAAAACTACCAATTTATCAATAATGGCTAATCTATCACAATAGTGCAAAGATATATGAGCTCAATAAAGTGCCGATAGTGCCATTGAAAAACCAACTATTAATCTTATACTCCTATTAGCTAATAAAACAATGGTCCAAAAACCACTTGAAATCAATAAAGTGCTCTTGTGCCAGTGAAGAAATCCATTTTCTAATCTATTTAACTTCTCAATGGGTGATCACACCGTGCATGCCTTATTCGTGCTCCTATTACGGCTCCGCTCTCCAGATCCTTCTCCTCCTCCTGGGGTCTAAGGCATCCACAGTATATGACTATGCCACTGTGTAGCAATATAGGGTTTAAAACCGTCCAGTTCTGAAAATCTGGTTTGGGATAAGCTGGCTGTACTGCAAATGTTGTCTTCCCTGGATAATCTAGATCGTGTTTGGAAGTCTTCTACATTTGGTTTGGGATAAACTAAAGGAGCATATATCTGGCAGTGGGGGTACCACTGATCTTCTCTCTATATTTCCAACTTGCTGCTTCTCTATTCCTTGACTTCTGCTCTGTTACTGACTAAAATGCTCCCCTTTTATGCCCCGTACACACGGTCGGATTTTCCGATGGAAAATGTCCGATCGGAGCGTGTTGTCGGAAATTCCGACCGTGTGTGGGCTCCATCGGACATTTTCCATCGGATTTTCCGACACACAAAGTTGGAGAGCAGGAGATAAAATTTTCCGACAACAAAATCCGTTGTCGGAAATTCCGATCGTGTGTACACAAATCCGACGGACAAAGTGCCACGCATGCTCAGAATAAATAAAGAGATGAAAGATATTGGCCACTGCCCCGTTTAGAGTCCCGACGTACATGTTTTACGTCACAGCGTTTAAAACGATCGGATTTTCCGACAACTTTGTGTGACCGTGTGTATGCAAGACAAGTTTGAGCTTGTTGTCGGAATGTCCGAACAAAGTCCGACCGTGTGTACGGGGCATTAGTCAGTAACAGAGCATTTTAGTCAGTAACAGAGCAGAAGTCAAGGAATAGAGAAGCAGCAAGTTGGAAATATAAATAGAAGCTCTGTGGTACCCCCACTGTCAGATATAAGCGAGTTTGACCCCTGGACTGAAAACCTGAGAGTCCATTTCCTCTGAAGACTGATTCAGGCTTTGTGGCTCCTGCTCCTTTAGTTTATCCCAAACCAAACGTAGAAGACTTCCAAACACGATCTAGATTATCCAGGGAAGACAACATTTGCAGTACTGCCAGCTTATCCCAAACCAGATTTTCAGAACTGGACGGTTTTAAACCCTATATTGCTACACAGTGACATATACTGTGGATGCCTTAGACCCCAGGAGGAGGAGAAGAATCTGCTGAGAGCAGCCGTAATAGGAGCACGAATAAGGCACGCACGGTGTGATCACCCATTGAGAAGTTAAATAGATTAGAAATGGTGTGATCTACCATTGAGAAGTTAAATAGATTAGAAAATGGATTTCTTCACTGGCACAAGAGCACTTTATTGATTTCAAGTGGTTTTTGGACTATTGTTTTATTAACTAATAGGAGTATAAGATTAACAGTTGGTTTTTCAATGGCACTATCAGCACTTTATTGAGCTCATATATCTTTGCACTATTGTGATAGATTAGCCATTATTGATAAATTTGGTAGTTTTATATGCTGGGGGATCTATCCAGCTTTATACATTTTTTTTACATAATTATTCGTTTCAGATTGTATTTTATGGTGACAAATAGAGAAAGGTGAATATGTTCTCAGTATGTAAAGTATTTAAATATGCCTAAATACCACCTTTTTATTTTATGGTTTTGTATTACATACACTTAGTTTTTTATTCAACACATCAGAATCATCACATTGGTTTGATTTATTTATTATTTATAGTTTAGTTTTTTCACAACCACGTTCACAGGATAAATTGGGAGATCTAGCTGTTTCCAAGCAGATATTTTTGTTCACCCTTAATTGGGGTTTCAACTAATAGCACCTATCGGCAGCATTATTTGTATTCTATCTTTTTTCTCTCACTGACCTTTTCCACTAATTGGTTAGTGGTAGGGGTTTACTAGCACCTCTTTTTAATCCTCCAAAAAACACCCTGTTATTAGGAATATATATATTAATAGAACAGCACCATATCTACTTTGGTTTCTTTTCACACTTATAGTAAGCCTCAAACTGCTAAGAATTTTTCTTTCTTTTTTTTTCTTACTATTGCTCAGCAAATAGTACATTTCTAGAGTGCCTCTGCTTTTGTGCTTAGCACTATGGCTTCCAAGGTTACTACTAAGGCACCAAAAGTTCCACCCCCAGGCGCTGGGAACTCCAGTCATGCCTCCACACTGTCATCCTCTCTGGAGATACCAAATATGGCAAGCCAGGGTGAGTCTTTGGAAACGACTGGTGGTGCAACTGCTTTTCACACTTCAGCCCCTGTATATGTGACTGAAGATGCATTTTCCTCTGCCCTGCAGGGCTTAGAAGGAAGATTAGCGGCTTTAATCACATCCTCCATCCAAGGGGATAGGAAGCATGCTAGATCCCACTCCAAACCCTTTACCAAAGGAACAATGGGGACAGGATGAGGTATTGCCCTCAGGCGATCCAGAGGAAAGACAAGCTGATTATTCCTCTGCAGAGGAAACAACAGTTGTTGATTCAGCTTTGCGATCTGAGGTACAAATCCTTACGGAAATGGTTCGCTCTGCTTTCATGCTACCCCTAACAGAGTTAACTGAAAGTCCGGTTTCTTCCTTGGGGTCTTCAAAACCTTTACAGCCTTTTCATGGGTTCCCTTTCCATGCATTACTGGAAAAGCTTATTTATGCTGAATGGGATCATCCAGGTAAGCATTTTCTCTCTCCAAAGACATGACGTCACGCGCATTGCGGCGGAGATGACGACAGTGGTCGGGGCCTGTAGGCCTTCCGGGACGCCGAGGGAGCCACACAGGGGCCGCTCCATCAGCGGTTCCAGCGCCAATCCCTCCGGGTTTTTTTTTTTTTTTTTTTTTTCTTGGGGGCGGTGTGGGTGGGGGGTTTGCACCTGCACATGATTATCCCATTTGCCTGAATTTGGATATAAAGGGAGACTGGAGGCCTGATAATTAGATCATGATCTCCTACAGGCCAGGATGAATGCTAATGCTGCCAGGTTCTTTCTACACTAGAGCCCTTATTTTTGCATGATCGCCACCAAGCTTATCACATTGAACCTATCAACAAGTCCAACATTACCTTCAGCCTACACGATTTATACAACTGATAAGGTAAACTTTTGGTTATTTCACCTTCATTCCACACAGCACTCTCCACCATCCTACACACACACTTTCACATTTTGATTGGCTTTTCACTTTTTTAGTTCACTTTTCATTTTTGTTTTCACACAGCAGGCACCAAGCAAGCACCATGTCATGTTACCACACCATGCACCACCTCATTCACACCATTCTCCACCACACAATGCACTCCTCTCCATTTAGGCCATCGTTGTTGCTGTGTTTTTTTCTTGTTTTTTTTTCACACACACATCTTTTTCCCTCTTTTTCACCCATTTTATCCTTCTTATTTACCTATCCATTACAATAGTATAACAGACCTACCATACCACTGCATTGTTGGATCACACGATCATTAAATCTTATCGATTACATCCATGGAATGGAATTAACATTTCAATATATTTACATAGTAAAAATCCTATCCAACGCCAGTCTCCACATAGACAAATTGGAAACACTCAGTACATTACCAAGTTAATTATCAAACTTCCTCTAACTAATACATGGCTATTCTTGGGTTTCTGTTGCAGGTGTGGGCTCCTCCCCCTCATCTCTCCTCCCCCCCCCCCTCCCGGGGGGCGCGCTAAGTGTGGCTCCTTGTAAGCCCCCTGAGGCTGGCTCTCCTGGGAGAGTGAGGGTGGCCCCCCGAGCCCTCCGGTGTTTCCATTGGCCCTCAGCACATATCCTGGACTAGAGAACACCCATTCCACCATTTAGCGGTAAAGACTCATTATCTTGGTCTAATTCAAGTGATGCACAATAATATATATATTTATCTATTTGAATTTAATTTATGTAATTCTTTTTTAGATCCAACTGTCCCCCTGAAGAGACCATATACAGGTCGAAACGCGTCGGGGCTTGCTATTTATGTAACATTATGTAACCTAATTATGTGTATTAATATGTGTTTGTTACTGCACTGGGGAATAAGATGTGTGTTACTGTACCAGATGATTCTCTATACTGTACTTCAAACCATGATATTGGATAAAACTTTTTATACATCTATTAAGAACTTCCTTTCATTATGTGCATTGCTGTTTTAAAGCCCCATGGGGAAAATTATTTTTCTTTAATCCAATTTTCGGGGTGCGCAGCCTTTCTTATCTCTTTTATGTGTGTCTTCCTTTTTTCGAGATTCTCAGTTCTCTATCCCATGGAGGAGAAATTCACCAAAAAGTGGAAGGTTCCAGCAGTCGCTGCTGCGATTTCCAGTGTGAATAAAAGTTTAACTTGTCCAGTAGACAATGCACAAATGCTTAAAGATCCAATGGATAAAAAGTTGGAATTCCTGTTGAAATCCTCTTTTTCCTCGGCAGGGACCATTACTCAGCCTGCAGTCGCAGCAATAGGCATCTGTTAGTCCCTAAAGGACCAGTTCACAGATGCTCTTAAAGAGCTCCCTGCACAACAGGCCCGTGAGTTAGCCAAACTACCAAAGGCATTATGTTTTGCAATAGACGTTATGAAGGACTCTATTCACCAGGCGTCTCGCCTTGCGCTTGTGCCAGTACACATGCATAGGACCCTTCGGTTAGAAAATTGGTCAGCCAAAGCTCCTTGCAAAAAGCTTCTGGCTAGTTTCCCCTTTCATGGGGAGCGACTATTTGGCAATAATTTGGATAAACACATCAAAACGATTTCTAGTGGGAAGAGTACTCTTTTGCCAGTCAAAAGAAAGTATAAACGTCCTTCATTTAAACTGACTTTTTCTCAAGCGCCAGGGGCATCCGCCTCTAGGCAGTGGCGACGGCCTCCGCCGTCAGACTCTAGAGGAAAACCTCAGGGTCAGGCCCAGGCTCAAAGGAAGACCTGGGGCCAGAAATCTGCAAAACAGAATACTAAAGCCGCATCATGAAGAGGCGTCCCCCCTCACCAGAGTGGGGGGAAGACGTATGCATTACTGAGAAGTCTGGCAAAGGGAAATTCAGGACAGATGGGTCATCTCCACGGTGTCTCTAGGATACAAACTAGAATTTCGGGAGTTTCCACCGTTTAGTTTTCTGAGATCAAACGTTCCCAAAGATCCAGGGAAAAAGCAATCTCTGTTTCAAGCATTAGACCAATTATTGGCTCAGGGGGTGATCATACAGATGCCCACAGAAGAACAAGATTTGGGGTTTTATTCAAACCTGTTTACGGTACCAAAACCAAATGGGGGTGTCAGACCCATTCTAGATCTAAGGAATCTAAATCAGTTCCTGAAGATCCGCTCCTTTCGCTTGGAGTCAATCAGGTCAGTAGTTTCCATCCTACAAGGAAGAGAACTTCTGGCGTCCATCGATATCAGGTATGCATATCTGCATGTCCCTATATTTCACGCTTACCAAAGGTTTCTGCGATTCAAAGTAGAACAACAGCACTTTCAGTTTGTAGCCTTGCCCTTCGAGCTAGCTACAGCATCCCAGCTGTTCACAAAAGTACTGGCCTCACACCTAGCCAGGCTAAGGGCACAGGGCATAACAGTCTCGGTGTACCCAGTCAGTGGCTCGCTTGGAGCAAAGTGTATGCATTACAACCAGTTACCTGGAAAATCTGGGTTGGATTATCAACCTAGAGAAGTCTTCCTTAAAACCGCTAAGAAAGCTGGAGTATTTGGGCTTGATTATAGACACAGCCCAGAAGGTGTTCTTGCCTCCGGCAAAGGTCAGCTGCATACGAGAGCAGGTGATGGTCAGGTGGAAAAGAAATACCGCAATTCGCCTTTGCATGAGGCTGTTAGGAAAGATGGTAGCTTCGTTTGAAGCAGTCCCCTATGCCTAGTTCCATTCAAGACTGTTGCAAAACAGTATCCTGTCTGCTTGGAACAAAACGATCCAAGCTTTGGACTTGCCAATGCGGCTGTCCCCAAGAGTGTCCCAAAGCCTCAGTTGGTGGTTACTAACCCAGAATCTGCTGAAAGGAAAATCCTTCATACCAATTATCTGAAAAGTAGTAATGACAGATGCCAGCCTCTCAGGCTGGGGAGCGGTACTAGAGAAAACAACTTTCCAGGGACAGTGGTCAAGATTCGAAAGAGCCCTGCCCATCAACATCCTAGAAATTCGGGCAGTGTGTCTGGCTCTGAAAACCTGGACCTCCAGGTTAAAGAACTGTCCTGTCAGGATCCGATCCGACAATGCCACAGCTGTGGCCTATATTAATCACCAAGGGGGCGCCAAGAGTCTCTCAGCTCAGAGAGAGATGAACCATATTCTAACTTGGGGAAAAAATAATGTCCCATGCCTATCGACAATTTCCATTCCGGGAGTAGAGAATTGGCAGGCGGACTACTTAAGTCGCCAGCAGTTATTTCCGGGGGAATGGTCTCTTCAACCCCAATGTTTTTTGGGCTGTTTGCCAAAGATGGGGGACTCTGGACATAGATCTTCTAGCATCCAGATTTAACAAGAAGTTAGTCATCTTTGTGTCCAGGACAAAGGATCCACTCGCATGCGGAACAGATGCCCTGGTAACCCTGATTCTCACTGATCTATGCATTCCCCTCTATTCAGTTGCTGCCACGACTTCTTTGTAGGATCAAGCTGTAAAGAAAGCCGATAATGCTGGTAGCACCAGCATGGCCCAGAAGGTCATGGTACGCAGAAATCGTAAAGATGGCAGTGGAAGGTCCATGGCCCCTCCCACTAAGGCCAGACCTGCTCTCACAGGGGCCGATATTCCATCCTACTTTACGAATGCTAAATTTAACGGCCTGGCTATTGAAACCCACATTCTGAAGAAACGTGGGCTTTCTGGGTCAGTTATCTCTACTTTGATTAATGCAAGGAAACCAACTTCCAGAACTATATATTATAGAGTTTGGAAGGCTTATGTTTCCTGATGGGAATCCAAGGGTTGGAACCCTCGAAGATATATCATAGGCAGAATTCTTGCCTTTCTACAATTAGGCGTAGAGATGAAGTTGGCCCTGAGTACTATTAAGGGTCAAGTCTCAGCCTTATCGATTTTATTTCAAAGACCGCTTGCTAGGCATTCTTTAGTCCGGGGTTTTATGCAAGGGGAATAGGCGTGCGCAGCCTATTGCCTATTGCATTAGGGTGTGCACCCCAAAGCTCAAACATATATATATATATATATATATATATATATATATATATATATATATATATTATATACACACTCACATATTCACTGTATTACCTGAAGTATTGGGAAGCCTGCCTTTACACACACATGAACTTTAATGGCATCCCAGTCTTAGTCTGTAGGGCTAAATATTGAGTTGGCCCACCATTTGCAGCTATAATAGCTTCAACTCTTCTGGGAAGGCTGTCCAAGGTTTAGGAGTGTGTCTATGGGAATGTTTGACCATTCTTCCAGAAGAGCATTTGTGAGGCCAGGCGCTGATGTTGGATGAGAAGGCCTGGCTTGCGGTTTCCACTTTAATGTGAAGGCCAGTCGAGTTCCTCCACCCCAAACTCGCTCATCCATGTCTTTATGGAATTGTTTTGTGCACTGGTCCAAATCATTTGGTGGAGGGGGGATTATGGTGTGGGGTTGTTTTTCATGGGTTGGACTTGGCCCCTTAGTTCCAGTGAAGGGAACTCTTAAGACATCAGCATACCAAGACGTTTTGGATAATTTTATGCTCCCAACATTGTGGGAACAGTTTGGGGGTGGCCCCTTCCTGTTCTAACATGACTGCACACCAGTGCACAAAGCAAGGTCCATAAAGACAAGGACTGAGCAAGGGTGGTGGAAAATTAACTTCAAGCGCAAAAATTCACATTATAATAGTAACTAAAACATATAAAATTAAGTGTAACAATCTAAACAATAAAAATTCCAAAGTGCTATAATGGTGTGAACCTCCCAACTAAACGGTTGTTGCACTTGAAGTTAATTTGTATTGCATTATCTGTAGAGGGGTTTCCATCATCCCTGCTAAGTTAAAAAAAAAACATATCTTATTCTCATTTTGATGTGTATTACATGTGAAATCACATATCACTGAAATTATTGCACTTGAAGTTAATCTGTATGGCAAATATCTATAGGAGGGGTTTCCAACATCCCTGCTAAGTTTCATTTTTTATTTATTTTTTCAGTTTGATGTGTATTATATGTGACGTTACATATCACCGGTATTGTGGTAATATTGATGTTTATTGAGATTTCCATACATTAGAGGGTTCCACAATTATTGTTAAGTTATTGGTTAGTAAGTTAGCGCTGCACTTTTTTTTTTTGTGGTGTGGGAACACATAAAAGTGCTTAGTGGCAGGCCTTTTACTGACACTTTTTTAATTTACCTCCAGTAGTTTTTTGTAAATAGTAGTGTGGTGATTACGTATTATACTAAAGATTGGCATGTGGCATTAATAAACACACGGATTTCAGTTGTGCCCCACCAGGCCAGCCCCCATAGGCAATGTGCCTAGCTGCTGAGTTCAGCTGCCCATCCCTGCACTCATTGCACTGATGGGCACTGATTGGAAGCACTGATAGGCAGCACTGATGGCCAGCAGTGATTGGCATTGATATGTGACACTGATTGGCACTGATAGGTGGTACTGGTTGGCAGGGCTGATTGGCAGCACTGATAGGCAATGCATGGTGGCAATGATAGGTGGCACTGATTGGCACTAATTGGCACTGATGGGCGGCATTGATGGGCACTGATAGGTGGCACTGATGGGCATTGATAGACAGCACTAATGGACACTGATAGACTGCACTGATAGGCAGCACTGATGGGCACTGATTGTCACTGATAGATGGCACTGCTAGGCAACACTGATTGGCAGCACGGATGGGCACTGATAGGCAACACTTATGGGCACTGATAGGCAGCACTGATTGGAAGCACTGATTGGCACCGATAGGTGGCATTGGTTGGCACTAATAGGCTTCGCTGATTGGCAGCACAGGTAGGCACTGATAGGCAGCACTGATGGGCACTGATTTATGGCATTGGTTGCCACTGATAGGTGGCACTGATAGGCAGCACTGATGGGCACTCATTGGCAATGATAGGCAAAACTGATGGGTACTGATAGGCAGCACTGATGGGCACTGATAGGCAGCACTGATAGGTGGCACTGATTGGAAGCACTGTTGGGCACTGATAGGTGACATTGGTTGGCACTGACTGGCAGCACTGATTGGCACTGACAAGTGGCACGGGTTGTCTCTAAAAGGGTGGCATTGGTTGGCACTTGCAGGTGGCACTGGTGGGCACTGACATGTGGCACTGGTGGGCACTGACATGTGACACTGACAGGTGGCCCTGTTGGGCACTGACAGGTGGCACTGATGGGTGGCATTGGTTGGCAATGATAGGTGGCACTGATGGGCATTGATCTAGGAGAGGGGAAGTTTCCCATTGAGCAGTCAGCTAGGCATTTAAGAGCAGCTCAGTGCGTGAAACTGTAATGTAATGTCACTGCTTGCAGAGAGGAGCTGTCAGAACTTGGAGCTGATGTCGGGGGTGGGTGGGACCGAACAGCTAGCCTATCAAAAACAAGCCAATGGGATAGGGGCTGGGCGGGCCGCTCCATGTGTGTGGCTCTGCCCCTTTCTATCGGCTATCAAACACCAGCCAAAGAAATAGGGGCTGGGCGGGCCGCGCCGTGTATATGGCTCCGCCCCCTTTCTTAAGTAGCCCAATCATTGGCTGGTGTTTAATAGCTGATAGAAAGGGGCGGAGCCACATACACAGAGTGGCCCACCCAGCATTGACATCAGAGTGTTTGATAGGCTAGCTGTTTGGTCCCGCCCACCCCCGACATCAGCCCCGAGTTTTGACAGCTCCTATCTGCAAGCAGTGACATTACATTACAGTTTAAAGCACTTAGCGGCTCTTACATGCCTCCCTGACTGCTCAATGGGAAACTGTCTCACAGGCAGCTCCCTATACCATCTCTTGTAGCATCTTACAGCAGATCTCCAGACACACATTAGGGTGTGCCCAGGCACACCCAGCACAACCAGTGCGGACGCCTATGGCAAGGGGTGATGCGGATTAATCCGCCAGTTAACTCACTCTTGAGCCCTTGGGACTTAAATTTAGTTTTGTCAGTGTTACAAAAACAGCCATTTGAACTGATACAGCATATTCCCTTAGTCCTTCTGACAGGGAAGTTGGTATTTTTGGTTGCTATATCCTCAGCAAGGAGGGTTTCAGAATTGTCTGCTCTTTCTTGTATAGAGCCATATTTGATTATTCATGAGGACAGAGTGGTGTTACGCCCTCGTCCAGGCTTTTTGCCAAAAGTAGTTTCAGGTTTTCACCTGAACCAAGATATTGTCCTGCCATCGTTTTTTCCAAAACCATGTTCCAGGGAAGAAAAGTCACTACATTGTCTTGATGTGGTGAGTGCAGTGAAAATCTATTTAAAGGCAACTGCTCAGATTCGTAAGACTGATGTCTTATTTATTCTGCCAGAGGGTCCTAAAAGGACAGGCAGCGTCGAAATCCACTGTCGTAGTGGATTCGACAAGTGATAATTCAAGCTTATGATTTAAAGGGTAAATTTCTCCCTTTTCAAGTTAAGGCGCACTCTACCAGGTCGGTTAGTGCTTCTTGGGCAGTGCATCACCAGGCCTCCATGGCTCAGATCTGCAAGGCTGCAACTTTGTCTTCAGTGCATACATTCACAAGATTTTATCAGGTGGATGTAAGAAGGTATGAGGATATCGCCTTCGGGCGCAGTGTGCTGCAGGCAGCAGTATAAGTCCTCAAGTCTGGGGGTGCCCTACGGGTTGTTTCTCCCTCCCCTCAAGTAGCATTGCTATGGGACATCGCATTAAGTAATTACTTAAGGGTCTGTGTCCTGATGTACGATAAAGAACATTTTTTTAACATTTTTATAACAGCTTACCTGTAAAATCCCTTTCTTGGAGTACATCATGGGACACAGAGGTCCCTCCCCTCTTTTTATGGGGTTTAGGTATATTGCTTTGCTACAAAAACTGATGTACTCCTGGAAGGAGGAGGGGTTATATAGGTAGTGAACTTCCTGTATTGGGTATACCAGTGTCAACACCTGAAGGTAGCCTATAACCCATTAAGTAACTACTTAAGGCTCCGTGTCCCATGATGTACTCCAAGAAAAGGATTTTACAGGTAAGCTGTTATAAAAATCCTATTTTTTATCTTTCAAAAAGTGTTTTCCAGTGCTAACCATTTCATCAAATTTCTAAATTGCTGCATTTGTAGATTCCAAAAGCCAGTGTAATGGAATAGTAGTGGTAAAAAAAAAACACTTGTCAGTTTCATTAACCATTTTTTTTTGTAGAATTCTCCTTTAAGGGAGCATGGCAGGGGGTGTGTCCTATGCCTACATACTTTTGCTAATAGGTGTCCTTCGTTCCCATCCTAGAAAGTTGGGAGGTATGCATTACTGTGTCTCTAATGCCCCGTACACACGGTCGGACTTTGTTCGGACATTCCGACAACAAAATCCTAGGATTTTTTCCGACGGATATTGGCTCAAACTTGTCTTGCATACACACGGTCACACAAAGTTGTCGGAAAATCCGATCGTTCTAAACGCGGTGACGTAAAACACGTACGTCAGGACTCTAAACGGGGCAGTGGCCAATAGCTTTCATCTCTTTATTTATTCTGAGCATGCGTGGCACTTTGTCCGTCGAATTTGTGTACACACGATCGGAATTTCCGACAACGGATTTTGTTGTCGAGAAAATTTTATATCCTGCTCTCCAACTTTGTGTGTCGGAAAATCCGATGGAAAATGTCCGATGGAGCCCACACACGGTCGGAATTTCCGACAACACGCTCCGATCGGACATTTTCCATCGGAAAATCCGACCGTGTGTACTGGGCATCATGCTTCTGTTTCTCTTATCCATTGCAACAGTGAACATTACTAATCTGATACAACAGTATTTTAATAGCAAATTTCAAAGATTTTATTCAGCTTACAATCACAATAGTTTTGACCAAATGGGCATAATTGGTGTATCTAGCAATGGAAAGGGCTGATGGAAAACGTACAAGATTGCTAACAAACTAGCAAGCAAAGAAGCTCCTCATATCTTAGAATGGCATATACCATAATGAGGGAGATTTACTAAAACTGGTACACTTATGTCTCGTACACACGGTTGGATTTTCCGACGGAAAATGTTCGATGGGAGCTTGTTGTCGGAAATTCCGACCGCGTGTAGGCTCCATCGGACAGTTTCCATCGGAATTTCCGTCGCATAAAACTTGAGATCTGGTTCTCAAATTTTCTGACAACAAAATCTGTTTGCGTAAATTCCGATCGTGTGTACACAATTCCGACCCACAAAGTGCCACGCATGCTCGGAATTAAGCAGAAGAGCAGCACTGGCTATTGAACTTCATTTTTCTCGGCTCGCCGTACGTGTTGTACATCACTGCGTTCTTGATGTTTGGAATTTCCAACCAACTTTGTGTGACCGTGTGTATGCAAGACAAGTTTGAGCCAACATCTGTCGAAAAAAAAAAACATGGATTTTGTTGTCGGAATGTGCGATCGTGTGTACGAGGCATTAGAATATGGTGTGCATAGTAACCAATTCGCTTCTAGGTTTAAGCCCTCGTTCACATTGACTGCAGTTTTGAAATCGTGTGACTTCACCTGAAACTGCACGATTTCAAAGCCACATGTCAGTGCGACTTTGGGTGCGACTTAGAAGACATCTGTGCCGCTTCATGCACGGATGTCTATGCAAGTCGCACCCGAAATCGCCAAAAAGTGCTGCAGGCACTACTGTTTTAAAATGATGCGACACCGCAAAGTCGGTGGCGCACCAATTTGAACAGTGCAATTGCCGGCAATAGTGTGACCTGTCAAATGGCATGACAAGTCGCTCCAATGTGAATGAGGGCTTAGGCTCGGTTTCCACTATTTCAACCCCAAAGTTGCACGATTTTGCCACAATTTTTTGCTGCGACCTGAAGCAATGCCTGTGTATTCTTGAGGTCTATGGACCTCAAGTCGTATCAAAGTGGGACCAAAGTAATGCAGGGACTACTTTGAAGTCGTACAGATATGAACGGTACTCATTGGAAATCATGGGGTATGACTTGTCATGTGACTTTGCAGTCCCAAGTTGCATGAAAAGTCGCACTAGTGGAAACCGAGCCTTATGGTCAAACCTTAATTAAACAAGTTGAAGTTAGAAGCTGGTTGAATACTATGTACAGCTGCATCAAATTCTGTGTGCATGTGGTGACAATTCACTTTGCAAAAAATAGCAAATCATATGCAAGGAAAAAATACCCAAAAAAATTATTTTTACTTGCATGATTGGATGATGGCAGCCAGCAAAACTTCTCTTCACTTACCTAGAAAATTCCCCTGCAAAGTGAACAGCTGATTTGCCTCTATTAAAGTAACCCCAATGGGCTAATCAATGTTGTATGGATTCTGAATTAATTAATTAATTTAGACAAAAAAACAAAACACAATTTGCAGGTTAGTTGTGAATTGATGTACTGGTCCCTAAATGAAGGCTCTAGTTAAGGTTGGCAATAGTATTAGCTGGGTCTGCTTTTCCAGTCCACCAGCTGAAAGTCACATTAACCCTTATGCCCCGTACACACGGTCGGATTTTCCGACGGAAAATGTGTGATAGGACCTTGTTGTCGGAAATTCCGACCGTGTGTAGGCTCCATCACACATTTTCCATCTGATTTTCCGACACACAAAGTTTGAGAGCAGGATATAAAATTTTCCGACAACAAAATCCGTTGTCGGAAATTCCGATCGTGTGTACACAAATCCGACGGACAAAGTGCCACGCATGCTCAGAATAAATAAAGAGATGAAAGCTATTGGCCACTGCCCCGTTTATAGTCCCGACGTACGTGTTTTACGTCACCGCGTTTAGAACGATCGGATTTTCCGACAACTTTGTGTGACCGTGTGTATGCAAGACAAGTTTGAGCCAACATCTGTCAGAAAAAATCCTAGGATTATGTTGTCGGAATGTCCGAACAAAGTCCGACCGTGTGTACGGGGCATTACAGATATAACAGTAACAGTGGGCATTGATCTCAACCATAGCTTTAACTGCTTTACAGTTTCTTGCACTAAAAAAAAATCCTGTTGTGATTGAGTGCAACTACAGAGATAACCAGAAATGCTTTGAAGAAAAAGGAAACATACATCTAAACACAGACTTCCAGAGCAGATCTGCCACCATATTAAACACGAGAGGAAAACTGCCAAGCCTCGTTAAGGAAAGTAGCATAATTAAACCTGTGTAATACAGTATATTATAGTTCTTTATATGATATGGATTGCTGCATTTTGCACATGCATGTTCACATGACACTGCAAGTACACCTGAAATATAACTTTAACCACTTCAGCCCCGGAAGGATTTACCCCCTTAATGACCAGGCCATTTTTTGCGATACGGCACTGCGTCGCACTAACTGACAATTGCATGGTCGTGCAGCGTTGTACCCAAACAAAATTATTGTCCTTTTTTTCCCCCACAAATAGAGCTTTCATTTGGTGGTATTTGATCCCCTCTGCGATTTTTATTTTTTGCGCTATAAAAAAAGACCAACAATTTTGAAATAAAATATTTTTTTTCTTAACTTTTTGCTATAATACCTATCCCCCAAAAAATTTAAAAAAACTAATTTATTCATCAGTTTAGGCCAATAGGTATTCTGCTACATATGTTTGGTAAAAAAAAAATCCCAATAAACGTATATTGATTGGTTTGCGCAAAGTTATAGTGTCTACAAAATAGGGGGACGATTTAGGGACTTTTCATTTTTTTAATTGTTTTTACTGGTAATGCCGGTGATCTGCGATTTTTAGTGGGACTGTAACACTGTGGCGGACAAATCTGACCCTAAGTGACACTTTTTGGTGACCAGTAACACCAATACAGTGATTAGTGCTATAAAAATGCACTGATCACTGTACAAAAACACTGGCAGGGAAGGGGTTAACACTAAGGGGCGATCAAGGGGTTAAGTGTTCCCTAGGGAGGTGCTTTCTTACTGTGGGGGGGAGTGGACTAACAGGGAGTAGAGAGAGATCGCTGTTCTGGATCACTAGGAACAGCAGATCTCTCTCTCTCCTCCCCTGTCAGAACGGGGATCCGCCTTGTTTACATTGGCAGATCCCCGTTCTGCCTCTGAGGAGTGATCGCGGGTGGCCCGTAGACATCGAGTCCCCCGGACTCACGCGTGTGCGCCCATGCGATCACATGCACGGACCAACGTACGGGTACGTCGGTTCACGCGGCCGAGCCGCCTTGCCGCAGTATATCTGCGGTGGGCGGTTGGCAAGTAGTTAAACAGTAACTTCACTGGGTGATCTATGTACATGGATTTTAACTTTGTTGCAAATTCCCAGCTTTTGTTATTTTGAAGAAATAGCTGTTTGTTTTCTCTGTGTCCATATGGAAAGTGAATCTAATGGGAGTGGTTTCATAGTTATCAATCAGCTGCTGCACCTGCAGGGTTCTAATGAGGAAAGTGGGTCTGCATTCCTTTAGACATGATTTCCTTTTGCGAGTATCTGGCCAAAAATTTGATTTTTGTTACAGGGGATGCCCTAAATCTGACTTGTATCTGAGTGCAGAAAATCAGTAAGCCAATCACACAAGCAGGAAATTACATATCTGGGGTGCATTCTGTACACCATCTATGCACAGAATGCCTCCAATTAGCCATATTGCATTTTACAGAAAACTACAGAGCTGCAGATGGAAAAGGAAAGGTCATTTTTAATTACATTCAATTACAATATGATTTGTGTAGCAATTGCACATGCTAGAATATTTTTTCCTTTCTTTGCTATTTTTTTCCGCACAAAAGTAGAGTTACGCTTTAAGTGGAACTTTTTTTTTTTTTGCGGAAAAAGTGAGCAAGGGTTAGAACGTCTAAGTTTTTTGTAAGATCTGTGTTTGTCCTCAGTTGCTCACCAGAAAGGTATTCTCCAGACAGACATTAATAAATATATATACATTTTTCCCACTCTCCATAGTATTGGTTAAAAAGGATACAGGTGATGAGACAAAGGACTGTTATAATAGAGATGGACATCCTTAGATGGCACATAAGCCGGCTGTTGAATGAAAGTTTATATAGGAATATGGCCTGGCACGTGTTGTGTATGGCACTACCTAAAAATGAGATGGCGGCAGCAATCCTGTGTGGCACGGGATGAGTTACTGCCTAAAATAACAAAAACATGGCACATCACAATACAGGCAGATTTAACAAGCATTAGAATACATTAATCTTCAAGCAGTAATGTAGAAGTAGGATGCAGGGACTTGAATGGTCACATCTGCAACCAATCCTGTGTTTCTGGTGGGTCAGTATACCCTCCAACAACGTAATAAAATGATAACTACTAAAGTCTGTTTAACCATCTCCCGTCTGGCCTATTATAATAATACAGCCAGGCCAAGCTCCCTTACCCTGGGTCGGCATCTTGTCTCTCTTGCCGTTCATGCACACCCCCCCGGGGGCACGCAGCGGTGCAATCTGCGACAGATCATTATGCCGGGCTGGCCCTGAGAAAGCTGCTCAAAGCTTGACGAAAGCTTTTCAAAAGCTTGCTGAAAGTTTTATAAAACATTTTTTGTTCACATTGCTCTTATACAAGCTGAAGCCTGTGTGAAATGGCCTAAAGCAACAAAAAGGAACAGCAGAGGGCGCATCTCAGTGCAGTAAAAAACTCATTTACTTTGCAGCATTCCATGAAAACTCTTCCAATGGGCTGCGTGTCTGGGTAATCAAATCAGTTTCCAGCAAACTACTAGTAGCTCAGCGGTTTAAGGCTGGGTCCACATTAGTGCAAATTGGATGAGGGTTTCCCCGCATCCTATTCGTATGTCAGGAGATTGTGACCGCAGTTCACACATCTCTTGGCGGCTCCGTTGCGAATTGCACAGGTCCATTTCAGGTCTGAATTCAGCCAAAATTTTGGACTGGAATCAGACCTGAAACAGTGAACAGGGACGCACCGGACCCCTGCTGTGAGCCGCTCTGCACTGCGGTGTGAACCCAGAGTTAAAGATTGTGAGAGAGAAACACCCCCAGGAGGTCTGAACGAGGAAATAGAGATTAGTACTGGGATCTAATTGTCTTATGCCAGCAGGCAGGATCCATGTTTTCTCCTTCGGAGTTCTCTTTCACATTTCGTAAGGTCCCTAATTAGTTTGTGGGGTTTTTTTAATGTACATTCAGTCTTTGTTTTTTACCGTGAATTCAGTCGATATGTACTTTATATATGTTTAATATGTACTCCAAGTAAGGTCATCCCTTACTTCTCTTTCTAGTCCCTTCAATTTATAGAAGGGACTAGAAAGAGGAAGCTAGATTGGTTCATCATTATTATAATTCTTTTTATACATTATCAACATTTTATACAGTTACATAACTCGCAGAATATTACATTTTTGGAAACATTTTTCTTCATGCCACATACATATATCAACGTCTTCACTGGTGCAGTGTTTTGCCTGATTGCTGTCTGCCTATTTATTGGTGCTCTGCTCCTGACTGTGATCCTAATTTAGGGCACTTTCAGGCTGGGTTCAGACTAGCTGAGGCCGCGGCTCCCAACGGGGGGCCCTGTGTTTCCCTGTACATCAGTTCAGGTGCAAATCAGGTCCGACTTTTATCTGAACTCGCAGCTGAAAGTGAGCCAAAGACGCACAGGACCCTTTTCCAGTGTGCTCTGCGGCCACCCCGGAGCTGTGTGAACCGCTCCATTGAGAGACGATCACTGTCTCCTGTCATACAAATTGGATGCAGGGAAAGCTGCATCCAATTCGCATATTTGTGAACCCAGCCTCACACTCATCTGCTGCAAAAAGTTTAAAGTGTGGTTTTTAACTACTTAAGGACAGGAAGGATTTGCCCCCTTAACGACCAGGCCATTTTTTTTGCAATACGGCACTGCATCGCTTTAACTGACAACTGTGCGGTCGTGCGACGTTGTACCCAAACAAAATTGACGTCCTTTTATTTCCCCACAAATAGAGCCTTCTTTTGGTGGTATTTGATCACCACTATAATACATATCTAAAAAAAAATATTAAAAAAAATGTATTCATCAGTTTAGGCCGATATATATTTTCTTCTACATATTTTTGGTAAAAAAATAGGCGTATATATTGATTGGTTTGCGCAAAAGTTATCGAGTCTACTTACTATGGGATAGATTTAGGGACTTTTATTTATTTTTTTATTGTTTTTACTGGTAATGACATCAATCTGCGATTTTTAGCGGGACTGCATCATTGCAGCGGGCAAATCTGACCCCAAATGACACTTTTTGGGGACCAGTGACATTATTACATTGATCAGTGCTATAAAAATGCACTGATCAATGTAAAAATTACACTGACAGGGAAGTGTTTACCCTGGGTGTGTTCTAAATGTAGGGGGGTGACCCTACAGTCATAGGGGGCTTTGGTGAACTAAAAGGGGTCTAAACAGACTCCTGATGTCTCACTTTTAAGACCAAGAAAGGAGATTGAGGACTGCGGCCTCAATTTCCATCTCTGCAGCCTCAGCTACATATAATAAACAAACAGGAAGAGCACTGCAATCTCCCTATTCATTCACAAACTGAAGCATAGTAAACAGTGTTTACTATGCTTCAGTTGTGAACAAACACAGTGAGTGATTGGTACCATAATATTTACCAGCCTCTTCCCCTGCTCCCCATCCTGAAATGATCCCTGCAGCAGCCAGTGGGAGGGAGAGGAAGGGAAGCCTGCAGCTCTGTGGGAGGGTTGGGGGGGCACACAAAGGGGGGCCCGGGCAGCAGAAGGAAGGGGAACCTGTACAGGAGGTGCAGCGTGGGTGGCATTTACTGCAAGTCATCCCCTGTAGCTCCAGCTTCTCCTCCTCCTCTCCCTCCTGACATCTTTCAGCTGCTGCAGGGGGAGCTATAGGGGATCGGTTCCAGTAGATGCCACCCCCACTGCCCTTCCTGTCCAGACTGCCCTTCATTTTGCTATTATGCTTGTTAGCGGCTCAGCTTAAAGTTGTTCCTTCCCTGCGCCACTCTGCATGTGTGGGAGGAGCAGTCTGGGGTCAGAAAAGAAGGGATGCGATTTACCTGTCACCTGCCCGCGGCTGAATGGTTTTGCCTACACCCTGCCTTACATTGTGATTTGTAAGGTTTTTTTACATACCGGAAATATAGCAACAATAACTGTGCCAACACAGGCAATCCATCCAAGTCCAAGGATCGTATACTGTAGGTGGGGATAACAATGCTGACTTTCTGAAGACTTCATGGCATAGTATCTGTACATACAATATGACAAAATCGCATCTGAAATGCAATATGATATTAAAATTAGCAAGAAACACACAAATCCTTTATTTTAGGAAATAACTAAAAACAAATCCTGGTCAGAGTGTGTGTTTATATAACGTGTGTATCCCCAATCCACTGCACGCTGTGCCTACTGCTGCATAGGCCAGGTTTCAATTGGGACCCTGCACTGTTTCTCTTCCTCTCCCTCTCCCTGGCTGCCAGTGAGCAGAAGAGAAGGAGAGACACAAGACACTGGTTAAGACTTGATTACAAAAGGATACTGTACAAGGGGGTGCCAGCTAAGTGCAGTATTAGTGATAACTTTAATACAGCAGTCAAATGCAAACCCACATAAATCCACAGAAATGCGCTTCTCAGTATTATCAGGGCTGTTACAGGGATCATTCACCTAGAAGGGCACATCAGCAGTAGCAGCCCATGTGGTACAGAAAGCCTTGGAACTGCTTGTCAGCCATGGCAGGAAGTCATCAGGAACCACAGTGAAAGGTGCGGAACAAGAAGTGACGTCACGCCGGGGGATGACCTTTCGTAACACATTTCAAAGGTTCTATGTCAAACCAGATCTACGTATGCTGTCTGAATCGCATGCGATTCCCCCATCGCTGCTGTGTGTGTATAGAAAGGGGTCGAAGTGCCATCTAGTGGGCAATTGACAAAATGTTAGAACTTACAGTAAATTTCTGGCCATGTGCAAAATAATCTACATAGGTTTCCTGGTCCGATGATGATAGCAAGTCTCGGCCGTTGGAGGTGCTCACAGATGTGGAGATGTAGAGGCGGTCCGCCCCCAAGCTGACATCGCTTCCGCCCTGTGAGCACCTCCAGCGGCCCTAATTTGCCATCATTGGCAAACCTGGGACACTACAGTACCTGACCGCGAGATTGTGTTTCCAGCGCGATGGTTCTCGGCGACAGGGTACTGTGAATGTCGCGCTGGCTCGCTCATCGGGAAAAGAAAACTTTGTTTTCCTTCCGCGATGAGTGACAGGCAGTGCTGACAGCTGTCTAGTATGAATCCTGAGGCGGGAACACCGCGCCAAATTTTAAATGAAAAAAAACGGCGTGGGTTCCCCCCACGGGGCATACCAGGCCCTTAGGTCTGGCATGGATTGTAAGGGGAACCCCCTATGCCGAAAAATCGGCGTGGGGGTCCCCCCCAAATCCATACCAGACCCTTATCCGAGCACGCAGCTCGGCCGGCCAGGAAAGGGGGTGGGGACGAGCGAGCGCCCCCCCCCCCTCCTGAGCCGTACCAGGCCGCATGCCCTCAACATGGGGGGTGGGTGCCTTGGGGGAGGGGGGAACCCACGCCGGTTTTTTTCATTTAAAATTTGGCGCGGTGTTCCCGCCTCAGGATTCATACTAGACAGCTGTCAGCACTGCCTGTCACTCATCGGGAAAGGAAAACAAAGTTTTCCTTTCCCGATGAGTGAGCCATCTCGGCGCTGGCTCCTGCGACGGAGCTCGTAGGTGTCAAATCTCGCCGAGAAGTGCGGCGAGATTGACACAATATCGCGGTCACCTACTGTATATAGAATATTTTGCATGTGGCTAGATATGTACTGTGAGTTCTAACATTTTTTTAAACTGCCCACTAGATGGTGCTTTTCCCTTCTGTATACCTACACACACACAAGCAGCGGGGGAAATTGCATGCAGTTCCTACAGGAATCGCATCGTATTCCTGTTCATATCACATGCGATTCTTTGCAGTGCGATTTGCGCAAAGTATTGTTATCGGTACTTAACCAAAAGTATCGTTACTTGTACTCGCCGATGAAAAAACGGTATCAGTGCAATCCTAGTAAAATGTATAGTGTACAGAAATAAAAATTCTGGGGCCATGCAGGACATGAAAGATGTCATCCATATCACCAAGGGGTCCTCTGAGGTGTCCAAAACATTGTTTTCTTAATCGTACATAGTACACAGAGCCATAGTAATTACTATGTGGGTTATAGGCCACCTTCAGGTGATGGACACTGGCACACCCTTAGACAGGAAGTCTGCTCCCTATATAACCCCCCCCCCCCACTACTGGGAGTACCTCAGTTTTTTTGCCAGTGTCTAAGGTTTTGGTCATGAGTAAAGATGTGCTGTGCTGAGCTCCACTGCTGAGCAATCCTTGATGGGGCTAGCTATGCAGCCGGATCCATTCAAAGTGTATTTTTAGGCCGAATTGAATGGTACACGGGCCTTGTGGCGGAAGAAACTAGGTTTAGCCCGTAACGCTTCTCTTTCTAAAGAGTTGGACCCCAGGATACAGTGCTTTTGTTTTTTTCAGTCATAAGTTTTTTCTGGCGGGGTGCTACTAGGGGTCCAGGAGTACGGAACCCCCAATAAAAAGGGCCCCCAGTTTTTTTGAAGGTTTTTTAAACAGGGCCCACTGTGAGAGGTGAAGATTGGATCTGTTTGTTTTACCACAGAAATCTCTGCGGCGGGAAAGGTAAGTGGAGATTTTTAAGGATTTTTAAAGTTTCTTATGAATTGTCTCCTTTAAAAAGTAAATGTTGTCATGCCTAAAAGTCACCACTGGGGGGCTGTATAGAGCACATACCTTGTCATGCTTTCTCAGATCATGCAGTGTCAGCAGAAGCTGCAGTTTCCTCCGGCTAGCAGTCACAGGTAGCTAGCCGGAGTTTTCTCTAAAAACACCCCCCACCCAGACAAAAGCTCTCCCCCTCTCTCTGAGTAGAGGGAGAAGCCAGAACAATCAGCGGATGCCGCTCCATTCTCCACCGCCTCTGTATGGCAGTTTGTCACAGCCCTCCTCCTCGCTGCCCTCCCCACACACACGCTGATCCCGTCAGATTGGAGGCCCGCGCTTGCACAGGAAAATGCTCTTTTTTGAAAAGAGGAGGGGGGGGCATGGTGGGAACACAGAGTGCGCCGTTGGCGTGCAGCAACGTCCAGCACAGGGGTACTTTTAAAAGGCTCAATTTTTTCTGACTGCAGCTGTCGGAGAGACACAAAAGCTAAAAAGGGGCATGTAAGTGGTGACACAGGCATTCCTTTGGCACATTTACTGAAGCATCAGGCTGTGTGTTAATAGCAGCGACAGTTGCTGGACTATTTGCTCAAGCAGTGAATGCGATTTCTTCAGGTAGTACCTCTGCATTTGTGCATCGGGCTATGGTCAGAAGGGAAGGTAGAATTACCCCAAAAAGGGCTCAAAAGGGACTCCTTCAAACTCTAAACAGCCTAAACTCATCTCTACAATGGTATCCTCCCCTGAGAGGGGGTGGCCGGTAAGAGTGAGCCATCAGGGCTATCAAATACTGCAGCCCCTGTCTATATTACTGGAGAGGGTTTTTTCCTCAAGCCATAATAGGATTGGCTAGCGCAGGGCTTTTTTTCTCAGAGAATAGGTGCAGGAACTCAACCATGCCCACCGCACACACATACCTGCCAAATGGCATCAAATAGTAGCTCTTCCCTCTGCATACAACCCCCTCCCTCCACTGCCCTCATTTTGTCCCCCCTCCTTAAAAGCTCCACTATCTCTCATATGTCTTACTTTTGTTGAAATATTAAGCTGAAACACCTATCTGGCTGTAGTACCTCCCAGCATGCTATACTATACTAGTCACTTGCAAGGGAGATCATGCAGTAGGAGCATCAACAACTGGTCACCAGGGAAAAAATGGAGACCACAGAGGGTGCAGCCTACCATGCACCCTCTCCTGCCCATGACTGCACTGAACCCTGGGCACCTGAGATAAGCTATCACTTGTAAACGCAGAAGCTGGACTTCAGTGTTACCAAGTGATAGTGGTGAGCAGGGAGCAGAAGACCCGAGCCAGAGGTGGTGGAACGGAGTTCCCCCTAGTTCCTGCTGAAAAAAAGCCCTGGGCTAGCGGCTTTAATCGCATCCCAGAATGGGATAAAATGCGACAGGTCCCTTTCCATTACCCAGGACCCTCAAACTGAGGATTTGGGGGCGGAAGAAGATGAATTTCTCTCAGGGGACCATGGAGAGGCTGATGACTCCTCTTCTGAGGTTTCAAATCCACGGGGATCAGCTTCACAATCTGGAAGATTAATGGTGCATTTTTGCTACTCTTCATTGAGTCGGTTGACATGCCCACTTTTTGTTTGGGTTCACTAAAGCCTCCCCAAGCTGTGCATGCCTTTCCTGTCCATTCATTGCTGGAAAGACTTATGTATTCTGAGTGGGATCACCCAGATAAGCATTTGTTTCCTCCTAAAACACTTTATCCTATGGAGGAAAAATTCACTAAGAAGTGGGGGATACCAGCAATTGTCGCTGCTATATCCTCTGTGAATGAAAGTTTGACTTGTCTGGTAGACAATGCTCATATGCTTAGGGATCCAACGGATAAGAAGTTGGAATTCCTATTATAAAAAAAAAACAAAAAACTTTTTCTCTGATTACTCAAACTGCGCTAGCAGCAATTGGTGTATGTCAATCATTGAGAGATCAGTTTAAACAGGTGCTTAAGGTTATTCCTGATCAGCAGGCCAAGATTTAGCTGAGTTACCAGCAGCATTATGTTTGGAAATAGATACCATGAGAGATTCTATTCTTCAAGCCTTTGGATAAATACATCCAAAAAAATTCTAGTGGAAAAAGTACCCTTTTGCTAGTTAGGAAGAGGAGTAATCGTATTTCATTTAAACAAGCTCCTTCTCCAGTGCCAGGAGCATCTGCCTCCAGGCAGTCACGATGGCCTCTGCCGTCAAGTTCAAGAAGGGAACTGGAGCCTCCTTATGAGGGGGTGCCCCCACTCCCTCGAGTGGGGGGAAGACTTCTGCAGATCTCACGGTCTGGTAGGAAGAGTGTCGGTAGCCTACGGCCACATCACCCTGAAAGTGCCCGATCTCGTCTGATCTCAGAGGCTAA
Organism: Aquarana catesbeiana; assembly: GCF_042186555.1. NCBI lineage: Eukaryota > Metazoa > Chordata > Amphibia > Anura > Ranidae > Aquarana > Aquarana catesbeiana. Next base: position 160,020,663 of record NC_133332.1, on the reverse strand, counting down.
GCAGGGTCGGGCCTGGTCAGTACCTGGATGAGGGACCACCTGGGAATACCATGTGCCGTAGGCTGCAGATGGGTGACTTCCTCAATAACTCTAGGGTACAAACTTGAGTTCTGAAAGTCCCCGTCTCCTGGTTTTCTCAGATTCCAGAGGAGAAGTCTCTCTTTCAAGCATTGGACCATCTTTTGTTTTAAAAAAATGGATCTTAGTGGTTCCCATGCAAGAGCAGTGATTGGGGTTTTATTTAAACCTTTTCACAGTACCAAAACCAAATGGGTATGTCAGACCTATTCTAGATTTCAAAGATCTAAACCGGTTTCTGAATATCTGCTCTTTTCGCATGGAGTCAACCCGATCAGTGGTCTCCATCCTACAAGGTGGAGAACTTCTGGCGTCAATAGACATCAGGGATGCATATCTCCATGTACCTATATTTCCCGCTCACCAGAAAAATCTATGTTTCGAGGTAGAAAATCTTTGTTTTCAGTTTGTAGCTCTGCCTTTCGGTCTAGCTACGAGTATTTACAAAGGTCCTGGCCCCTCCTGTAGCCGGATTAAGGGCCCAAGGTATAACGATTATAGCTTACCTAGAAGATCTGCTCTTGATAGATCAGTTGGTAGCCCTCTTAGACCAAAATATGATCCACAGTCAACTACCTGGAATACCTAGGTTGGATTCTCAACCTAGAGAAATCCTCCTTAAAAAAAACTATCAAGGAGATTAGAATACCTGGGTCTGATTATTGATACAGCCCAGAAAAGGGTATTCTTGCCCCAGGCGAAGATCGGGGCCATAAAGGATCCGATTCAGGTGGTCAAGGCAAGGAAGAATCCTTCTATTCGACTTTGCATGAGGTTGTTGGGAAAGATGTTGGCTTCATTCAAGGCCATTCCTTATGCTCAGTTTCATTTGAGGCTGCTGCAAAACAGTATCTTATCGGCTTGGAACAAGAAGATCCAAGCTCTAGATTTTCCAATGTATCTGTCTCCAGGGTGCGCTGAAGCCTCAGTTGGTGGTTCATAATCAAGAATCTGCAGAAGCGAAAATCTTTCCTACCAGTTACCTGGAAGATGGTAACAATGACCTTGTCCATCAACATTCTAGAGATCTGGGCAGCGCGCTTGGCCCTGAGGGTCTGGATGTTCAGGTTACGGAATTGTCCTGTCAGGATCCAATCCGACAATGCCACAGCAGTGGCCTATATACAATCACCAAAGGGGGCATGAGAAGTCGTGTGGCCCAGAGAGAGGTGAATCATATCTTAACTTGGGCAGAAAATAATGTACCTTGCCAATCGGCAGTCTTCATTCTGGGAATAGAAAATTGGCAGGCGGACTACTTGAGTCGCCAGCAGTTGTTCGCGGGAGAATGTTCCCTTCACCCCGATATCTTCCTGGCAATGTGCCAAAAATGGGGGATCCCAGACGTAGATCTTTTTGCGTCCAGGTTCAACAAGAGAATCGACAACTTTGTCTCAAGAACAAGGGATCCGCTAGCATGCGAAACAGATGCCATAGTATTCCCCGGGAATCAGTTCTCACTGATTTATGCATTTCCTCCTATTCTGCTGCTTCCACGACTGCTTCACAGGATCAAGCAGAAAGGGAAATCTGTGATTCTTGTGGCCCCGGCGTGGCCCAGATGATCTTGGTATGCAGAGATCATAAAGATGGCGGGAGGGGACTCGTGGACCCTACCACCACGTCCAGACCTTCTCTCGCAAGGTCCGGTATTCCATCCTACCTTACAAACGCTAAATTTAATGGTTTGGCTATTGAGACCCACATTCTGAAGAAGTGTGGGCTGTCAGATCCAGTGGTATTTACCTTGGTTAATGCAGAGAAGCTGGTTTCCAGAATCATAGATTATAGAGTCTGGAAAGCATATGTCCCCTGGTGTGAATCCAGGGGTTTGCACCCCAGGAAGTATGTCATAGGTAGAATTCTTGACTTCTGTAGATGGGGTTAGACATGAAGTTGGCCTTGCGTACTATCAAAGGCCAGGTTGCGGCCTTATCGGTATTATTTCAACAACCACTTGCTTTGCATTCTTTGGTTCCTAGCTTATTCAGTGGGTAGCGCGGCTTAATCCTCCGGTTAAGTCACCCCTGAACCCTTTAGTTTTGTCGGCATTGCTGAAACAGCCTTTTTGAGCCGATACAGCATATTCCCTTGGTCCTTTTGACAAGGAAACTAATTTTCTGGTAGGCATATCTTCTGCAAGAAGGGTATCAGAGTTGGCTGCTCGTTCTTGTAAAGAGCCATATTTGGTTATTCACAAGAATAAGGTAGTATTGCGTCCTCATCCTAACTTTCTACCGAAGGTAGTGTCTAGTTTTTATCCGAACCAGGATATTGTTCTACCTTCATTTTTCCCAGAACCCTGTTCTAGAGAAGGGAAATTACTACATTCTCTTGATGTGGTGAGAGCACTCAAGGTCTACTTGAAGGCGACTGCTCAGATTCGAAAAATGGATGTTTTGTTGTGTTGCCTGAAGGTCCTAGAAAAAGGACAGGCAGCATCGAAATCTACTATTTCTAAATGGATTCAGCAAGTAACTGATTAGGCTTATGGTTTAAAGAGGAGGATTCCACCCTCTCAAATCAAAAGCGCACTCCACTAGGACTGTTAGTGCTTCGTGGAAGTGCATCACCAAGCTTCCATGGTTCAAATCTGCAAGGCCTCAACTTGGTCTTCAGTCCATACTTTTACCAGATTTTATCAAGTGAATGTAAAAAAGGCATGAGGATGTCGCCTTTGGGTGTAGTGTGCTGCAGGCAGCAGTATAAGTCCTCTAGTCTCATGTTGCCCTAATTCTGTTGTGTCTCCTTCCCCTCCGTTGGCATTGCTCTGGGACATCCCACATAGTAATTACTATGGCTCTGTGTCCCATGATGTACGATTAAGAAAATAGGATTTTTATAAAAGCTTACCTGTAAAATCCTTTTCTTTGAAGTACATCATGGGACACAGAGGCCCCTCCCCTCTTTCTAGTATACACGTGTATTACTTTGCTACAAAAACTGAGGTACTCGCAGTAGTGGGAGGGGTTATATAGGGAATGCACTTCCTGTCTTAGGGTGTGCCAGTGTCCATCACCTGAAAGTGGCCTATATCCCACATAGTAATTACTATGGCTCTGTGTCCCGTGATGTACTTCAAAGAAAAGGATTTTACAGGTAAGCTGTGTTCTTTGCGTAAAAGCCAGATTTATGGTATGTGTCATTTATTTGCTCCATATCAGACCTCCGGAGGAAAAATCATGGATGGATCGCTTACTCTCAGTCTCTGCAGGCATATGGACAGTATGACCAATAGTAAACTTTGTACTTACATAGCGGCAGTATTACCACTATACCACCAAGACGATTCAGTAGGTTACAGACGTGCAAACCTAATTTCCTGTCCAGAGGATTTATGGCATGATCCCCAGATTTAGAGGTTTAGCAAACTTGTTGATTAAAATTGTCCTATCACAATTTTACAGCATTACATTTTCACTAGTTATTACACAATATGCTATGTGTTCTGGGACATACCAAGAACTGCTGAAACAGCAAACACAACCATAAAAAGTACAGACTCCGGAAAGTAGTCTCCAGTTTCACTGAAAAACAAGTAAAGGAATACTGATTTACCATGATAAAATGGAAATAATAGTTACTTTCTCATTTTATTTTTAAACAGTTTTTTTCCATGTTTTAAATTGCAAATACATCTTTACATAAACCATTGAATACTGTACTTGGCCTCTAATTTTTTTTCTTTTCCATTGTTCGCTTAATGTAATGAGGCATTAGGATATTTCACTTATCTGTGCTACCTTAAGACGTACAGAACTGGCACCCCTTATTTTTGTATCTGATAGAAAGTATGATTTAAAATATATTATGCATACAGGTATATGTTTGAATGCTTTACAGGTTTGTGTGTGTGTAAAAAAAAAAAAAAGAGAGAGAAAGAAAACCTTGGTTTTATATTTATAATAAATGTAGGGGTCAGTCAGAAAAAATTACATTTATTGGAGGCTAGTGTGAAAAATGTATCTCTATAAAATTGTGTCAGAATGCCTCCCACTCTTATGCCGTGTACACACGGGCGGACTTTTTGACCAGACTGGTCCGGCGGGACTTTTTGACCAGACTGGTCCGTGTGTGGGCTTCATCTGACAGGCGAAAATCAGACGGACTTTAGATTTGAAACAGGTTTCAAATCTTTCCGACGGGATCGAGTCTGGTCGAAAAATCCGCTCGTCTGTATGCTAGTCCGACGGACAAAAACCGATGCTAGGGCAGCTATTGGCTACTGGCTATCAACTTTCTTATTTTAGTCCGGTCATCACATACGATCAGTCAGACTTTGGTGTGATCGTGTGTAGGCAAGTCCGTTCGTTCGAAAGTCCGTCGGAAGTCTGTCAAAAGTCCGTCGGAAAGACCGTCGGACCTTTGATGCCGAAAAGTCCGCCCGTGTGTACACGGCATAAGGCCTGGTTCACACCTATGCATTTTTAGCGCGTTTTCAGTTTTGCAGAAACACACTACCGTCCATTTCACATGGTTTCCTATGGATGTAGTTCACATCTGTGCATTTTATGGAGAAGGGCCAGGGACTTTTTTCTTTTTTTTGGTTCCATAGACTTAAATGGATCAAAAACGTGTATTGAAAAAGCAAAATGCACCTGACATATGCAAAGTGCAACCTGCATGCGTGTGAACCAGGCCTTAAGCTGGCCATACATTATACAATTTTCTTGTTCAAATTCCTTTAGATTTACCTTCATGTATGTAGTGCAAGGGCCTTCCTGATTGCATTCAGATTGAAAGTGTTGAGGTTTGACCTTATATTATATGTAAGGCTAGAGGAAAGTTGTACAAGAAAATTGTACAATGTATGGCCAGCCTTACAGACAGCTAAAAAGATAATTGGTTTCATGCTGATGGCTCTGCCAAGTGGAGTTGTCCCAGGCACTATGTAGGCACCATCAGATGGGAGGTCAAGCAGCCACAGCTCAACGAACCCCTCGTAATGCTGACCCTATAATCCTTTTGTTGCTTAACAAATAAAATATTAACGTGGAACTAAACCACTTTGCAGCAGGTGAAGACTTTTGATAGAAAATACTTTAGATGCTTCTTTTGCCAAAAAACTTTTACTTGCGTATTTTGTTTTTTTATCTGTACAAGGACTGAAGGGCATAGGCAGTACAGTGTACAATTCTAGTCTATTCCTGACATTTGTAAGATTCTGAGAATGGAAAAATAAGGTAACTCCAGTGCACAAGTGCAGGACAAACAAAGTATTGGTAACTGTAAGCTCAAACACACAAGTCCATATGTAACAGGAGATATAAAGGGGCACAGACAGCAATAAAAACCCGCCAGGTGCTCTAATCCATCTTCACTTTATCCGAAACTAAAAAAAAAAAAAGTTTTGCCTTTTAGTTATACTTTGAAGGCATAGTTCACCTTTATCAGGAGAGTTGTCTGTGAGGGTAGGGGGCGTCTGTGGATGGGGGCAGGCTGTGCAGCTTTGATCAAAGGATGAGTGGTGCCTTTGCCGTACATTCAGGCCATTTAGGTAAGTACCTCATGAGACCTGTGTGAAAAACTCCCAGAGATTGTATCATCCCCATCCTGCCTTGTTGCTGGGATGTTGCTCGGGGACTCCTAGTTTTCTGTTCACCTCCACCATCACAGTATTGAGATTTTTCTTTGATTCAACCCCCTCACATGCTCTTCCTCCCCTTTGATTGGGCATTTAAGAGCTCACTCCTGTGATGTTGGAGGTGAACGGAAACAGCTAGGAGTCTCTTGGCAGCGTCCTAGCAACAAGGGAGGATGGGAAGATGCGACCCCCATCAAATCATTCTCTGCAGCTATCACCTTTTGTACCACCACCCCCTCCCTTTAAAATGTAAGCTCTACGAGCAGGGCCCTCCTGTACCTTTTGTATTGAAATGTACTGTAATTGTGTTGTCCCCCCTATACATCGTAAAGCGCTGTGTAAACTGTGTTGCGCTATATAAATCGTGTATAATAATAATAATATAAACAGCTGAGCAACTTAGTCCATAGGGGACAGGCTGGAAGTTCAAGGGTTAAGTGGTAACCGGTAATGTAATGGTTAAAGTAGGCTAGGCGGCTGCTGTCCTCAGAGAGCAGGCGCTATGATGGATGAGAGAGGGGTAGAGAAGGAAGCGCCACCTGAGTGTAGTATTAACAAATGATGTTTAATGACACCAGGTAAAAACACACTTACAGGATAAAAACATATAAAAGGCTCATCTGTATATGTATGTGGTCCTCAGTGTTCCCTCTGATCTTGTGGTGGTGATGCTGCAGGGATGCTGGGCTGCAGAAGGTGGATTACCAGCCAGAAGCCCCTTCTGTGGCCATCAGGAAGAGACTAGGGGCCGGCGTGGAGCGTGCGTGACGTCACAGGTCTTCCATCCGCTTCCGGGTTTGGTATCCAGGGGCAGGATAATCCAGGGAGGAGGGCTTGCAGGGAGGTTGAGAGAAGGTTAAGCGCTCGGAGCCACTGCTCCTTGACGTCACGCATGCTCCACGTGCGCTCCACACCGGCCCCTAGTCTCTTCATGGTGGCCACAGAAAGAGCTCCCAGTTGGTAATCCACCTTCTGCAGCCCAGCATCCTTGCAGCGTCACCACCACAAGATCAGAGGGAACACCAAGGACCACATAACTATACTGATGAGCCTTTTATATGTTTTTATCCTGTAAGTGTGTTTTTACCTGGTGGTATTAAACATCATTTGTTAATACTACACTCAGGTGGTGCTTCCTTCTCTACCCCTCTCACAAGTGCAGGAGTTTCATCAAGAATGCTGACCCACTGGGTGAAGCAAGAAGATGCCAGACCTGGGAGAGTAGGAGAACATGGGCGAGAGTAGCAGCAGCGATGGAGTGGACCCTGTCACCAGACCAATCCTTTCATTAAAAGCATTACCCTAAATCTCTGCATTTAACTTTTTTTTGGCATGTTAATGTAGCACTGCCCCCTTGGGGACTGCTTGGATTTAACAGCTCATCTGCACCTTCATGACCCTGGGAACATTCCAAACCACCTGACACTCTGGGTTCAGACATCTTTGCAGCACCTTAAAGTAATAAGTCAATCCACTCAATGAGTTTAAATTCTATTAACGTTTACTGAATAACTCAGGGAAGATTTTGTTGCACAAGGAGGTAATGGATCAACTGAACTTTAGATAACAGTCCTAATTCAGAAGAATTCCTCCACAATAATACAAGTTAAACAGTCTGGAGTGTAACAGTGTCTTATATACACGTATGTACAATGGAGTACCACTGAACATGACCTGAAAGGATAAGCAAGAGTTAAAACATTAATTCTGGCAAGACTTCTAAAGGGGAAACCTAGGCCGGCCTATTCAACTTTAATCCTAATGAAAGATCAATTGAACAAGGACAGTATGAGGGCCCTTTAAGTAGTAGTGACAGTAATGTCCCAGTCGCAGGCCTGATGGTCTTTGCTAGCAGTTGGAGCTTGTTAACTATATCCAATGAGGTGCAGCAACAAGATAATGATACTTCGTGGAAAACGGTTGATGCGTCAGGTGTATATGTACAATGTTCAAATAGAGATGCAGTAAAGTGTTTCCCCAGGGTAAAACTGTCCAGTGAAGCAGCAAAGAAGGGGTTGTAAAGGTGGGCAATTGCCCTCTCGCCAACAACCAGGCCGATCAATGCCTTCTGAACAGTGATTCCTGATGACGCGTCCTTGCAGCGGTTCCACTCTCGACAATCATCCGATGAACAGCACAAAACACGGGTTGTTGGACTATTAGGGTGATGCTGGATAGATGCCTAATGATCAGCAAGCAGGGATAGGCCCTTCTCGGCCAGGTTGAAATGTCGTACACCGCGTGGTAGGCCGCGACCTCACCCTCTCAGGTCCGTCACACGCCAGGCCCAGGAGGAAGAGAGCATAGAACGTGTCTCTGGTCTCTCTTTTATTCTCTTCCCGGCATTCTCCCTGATGATAGCAAAGATCCCTGGGATATGAAATCCGGGTGCATAGTCATACAGCGTATAAGCTACTAATCCCATAATCCCTTTGGGGTCGACTAACAGATATGAGGTCAGCTAGTGATGCTGGGCACTAGAGGGACAATACAGTACATAGAAATGACAGAGAATTGCTATGCTTTGCAATTGTAGCCCACATTGCTACATCAATTACCTGTAAAAGTCTCCCTTGCATAGAGAACCAAAAAGCGATCTCTAATTGGTCGAAGTGGAGAGGAGGAGCGGAGACCTCTTCACCTTGTCTAAACAGAATATTCCTTGTATTAATTGAAAAGAATACAAAGCATTCTATAGATTGCAGAACTGCCGAGTACCCATCTCCCCTGTGTTCTGTGCGCAGGGTGGAAGCCACTCGCACAGAACCCGAGCAGGACCTAGAAGATTGCGGCTATCACTGTAGTAGCATAGCTACTACAGTGATTTTCAGCTTCACCAGCAACCCATCCGGTATGAGATATGCGAACTTACATTGTGTCAAGCTAGATCAATGTAAGTGTGCAATACAGATAAATCCTGGAGTTCAGCTGTGAAGTTGTTCAGCTGTAGAAGATATTTACTTAAGTAGCAGCTGGTGACACTACCGGCACATGTGCACTGCGTTCTCAATGAAAGAGCTGTGCCGCAGCTGAGGCTCCCACGTGCATGTGCCGGAGTGACATCATCGCAGTTCGTCCATTCAAATGGCCAGAGCCAGCGAACCCGGAAAGAAGACCGGGTGAAGATGGAAGCCCTGTCAGCAATGACAGCGCACTGCTGGAGGGCTTAGTTTTAATGGAGGTCTTTCATAATATGCTAGTATGCAATGCATACTAGCACATTATGCTCTTAACTTGCAGAGGTATTTTTTTTTTTTTTGTGGTTTGCTACCACTTTAATGGCATGATACTAGTAGCTAGGATACCCCTTTACCCTGATGTCCTAATTATGTTCTTGTTATGTTTAATTGTTAATTCAAGCTAAAGAAAATTATAGGCCAGAAAGCACAGCAAGCACAATGGCTCATGCTGGCTGGTGAAAAGATTCTCCTCTTGCTCTTTAAGGGGAACAACTTTGTCAGGAGCCAAAAGTTGCAGTCCAGTTCTCCTACAACAGCCTTTTTTCTCCCCATATATAAATACATTACATTCTTACCTGATGTAAAGGAAGTAAGACTCAGCATGGCCATTGAGGATGGTAAGAACATATAAAATTATAAACCCAAAGAAGGTCCAAACAGCCATTAAAATAGGCAAGAATTCCAAGCCTTGAACTTCCATAACATCGATGTGCTATTAACCAGGTTTTCTCACTTTTTCCTAAAACAAAAAAAGTGAAAATGTGGTCTTTTTCTTGAACAATATCTCAAAGCAAGTAATCTGATCATGGGTCACTGACGTGTTACAGTGTGTGCTTATTCTATAGGGAGTTACAGAGAAGATTAAGGCCTTTCTCTGTGCAAGTCTAAATTTTCAATAAGGAGATCCCCATCCTCTGCGCGTTTTTTTTTTTTCTCTTTATTTATCTCTCATCCCCCACACCCTGATCATTTGGATTTTAGGGGAGCAAAGTGGAGGTGTTTGTGTAATTCAGAACTAGGAGGGGCATTAAGGGGACCAGTCACTCAGCACACCCTCAAGTGGCTCAGTTGACTTGTCTCTTCAATAGTATATTATACCTAAAAGAATATACCTAAAAGTGCCCCAGCAATAATGCTGGGGCACTTACTTTTTTTTTTTTTCATGCCCAAACAGCAGCTTTAGGCCTCTTGCACACTGCAGCTTGAAAAAGCTCAGTACAGCTTTTTTTTTACTGAGCTAAAATACAGCCCAATAATTGTAATGAGCCTATGCACACAGGCACATAAACAAGTGCCGTGCATTCTTCAGTAAAAAAAAAAAATTGGAAAAATCTGCTTTTTTGGTCAGTAATTTAGGCTCCATGTGCACAAATGTGAGCAAATTTCCATTTACATATTGTGCAGAAAGAGAACACAATAATACATTTTTGCGTGTTTGCGCGAAAATGCGCAAAAGCACACAAAATTGCGCAAACGCATATACGTGAAAATGCGCGCAAATACATAAAAAAAAGTCTGAAAAAGTAGATGCTCAAACAGGTGTATCATGTGCAAGAGGCCTTAAAGTACTTGGAGTAAATGTTCTGACTTTAATATTATTTTTACTAACTTAATATGTTTTAAAAAAACGCATAATTTTTGAGGATCAATACAGTCCTAAATATCCCTGTTGAATAAAAAATATACAGTATTTACAATATAATATTTAACATATATTTTTCTAATCATACCCATCAACCTGTTCAATCAATTATGACCACCCTAACAAATCTGTGATATGAAATTCAAAAAACTCCAACTTATTCATTCTGCTTATAAAGTTTAATGGTTACGCTGTAGATGGCACACTGTTTTACAGAAGCAATGGGGAACACTGAGCCAGGTGATGCTACTTACGCCTTTAACAACACTGTATAGCTAAAATTTTACCTGTGCTGTACGTTTTACCAACTTTGTTCAGTGATAGAAGCTCCTACTGTCACTTGGAAAAGTCTTGTAAGTCATGTCTGACAACAAATTCTGCAATGTTAATTGAATGGTTAAAAAAAAAAAAATACTTTTTGCAAAATGTAATCCAAAAAGGTTATACCCTAATATTTATTGTAATATGCATCCCTGTTAACTTACTACTAAAGCCAAATTCTAGTTGAACAGCACTAAACTTCAGCCTGACTGGTGGATACTGTTCAACCTGAATGGTGGAAAATTTTTGAATGCACAGCAGCACTCCGAAGGAGGGATTTGAACTTGACCTCTGGAAGGTTTTTCTGCTATTTAGCACTGCACTACTTTAACTGGCAACTGCGTGGTCATGCAACACTGTATGCAAATGAAATTTATATAATTTTGTTCACACAAATAGAGCTTTCCTTTGGTGGTATTTGATCACCACTGGGTTTTTTAAAATTTAAAAAAAAATTTTTTTTAAAATTTTATTATATAAACAAAAATTCCTAAAATTTTGAAAAAAAACCCTAATATTTTCTACTTTCTGCTATAAAACCTAGCCAATGAAAAAAAAAGAAAAAAAAAGAATAAATCGCATTTCTTCATAAATTAAGGCCAAAAATGTATTCTGCTACATGTTTTTGGTTAAAAAAAATCCCAATAAGTGTATATTAACAGGTTTGTGTGAAAGTTATATCGTCTAAAAAGTATGGTATACATATTGGAATTTATTGTGATATGGTGGCAGACAATCTGACGCTAACACACACTATCTGTGAGGGTCACTAACTGACACTAACATCGCTAGTGACACTAATACAATGCTTAGTGATAATACTGCATACTGACACTAGCTGGGAAGGAGTTAACATCTAGGGTCAATCAAGGGGTTAACTGTGTGCCTAACGGTGTGTAATGTGTGCTGCTTCTGGCTGTGATTCATCCAGGTCGCTGTTCCCTATACACAGAGTTCTGTGCTTTTGTAAACACAGACATCTGTCTGTGACTTGCTCAAATCAGCTGCCAAACTCATGTTTTTTCAAATCGCAGCACGGGTCAGCAGGAGGCGCGTGCATGCAAGCCCCAAACCTGGAAGCAAGCTGGTAATGTACAGGGATGTGGTCCAGCCTGCCTGTGCTGCCCATCCTCTGTAAGTCTTCTGTGGGTGGGTAGCAAGTAGTTCATGTGTATGCTTTTTTTATAACTTGGCTAGGCTTCTTGGTTCCCAGACATCTCCAGGAAGTTCTTTCTGTCCACTTAATATAAAAATGTACACTTTCTGTTGCTTTAATGTGAGGCTTATGCCGCGTACACAAGGACGGATTTTCCGACGGGAAATATTGGATGTGAGCTTGTTGTCGGAAAAAGTCCGACCGTGTGTATGCTCCATCGAACGTTTGCTGTCGGACTTTCTGCCAACAAATGTTTGCTAGCAGGTTCTCAAATTTTCCGCCAACAAAACTTTGTTGTTGGAAAGTTCAATCGCGTGTACACAAGTCAGACACACAAAAGTTCACGCATGCTCGGAATCAAGCAGAAGGAGCCGCACTGGCTATTGGACTTCCTCTTTTTCGGCTCGTTGTACGTCACCACGTTCCCACGTTCTTAATTGTTATCCAACATTTGTGTGACTGTGTGTATGCAAGACAAGTTTGAGCCAACATCCTTCGAACAAAAATCCACGTTTTTGTTAGCGGAAAGTCCGATCGTGTGTACGGGGCATTAGAGTTTTTTTAAATTAAAGCTGAACTCCAGGTATAGATTTCATTGCATAGTTATGTAGCCGTGTGCTGCTGCCGACTATGTGTAATCCCCTGCTTTCCCCCTGCCGGGCTGCTTTGTATGTAGTGAGTGCAGTGTGGTGCTCATTTGGATTGACAATGCCTGTAAAGAGAGCAGAATATGGCCTGGCCATCTCATGCCCAATCGGGAGGATGTTCAAAAGAGTAGCAGACCCAAAGTAACATGAGGAGGTGGCATCCAAACCCTGTTCCTCTTGAGTTACTCTCCAAAAATGATGCTTCTGCGGAAGAGCGCCACCTATCGTGGAGAAAGTAGACTGTACACCTTCATTTACACAGAGAGTAATGCAACCCACTTTTTTCTTCCTCAGTGCTGGCTGTTCTATGGTTGTGTATGTTTGCTCCTACTCTCCCCCCTCCCTTTTGGCAGTGCAGTGTGGATCCAATCAGAGGGCAGGAGAAAGAGACAATGATGGGAATTGAAGTTCTTAAAGGGGCGATGGATGTTGCTTGTTAATGGAGGCTGGCAGACTGTGAACTTCAATTCCCATAAATCTTTGTACCTAGAGGAGGAGGAGGTTTAATGTTTTCCAAACTGATCTTGACCCAGTAGTCTAGGAAAGAAAATGATGAGGACAGATCTGTTGTGAGGGTCTGTGCCTCACAAGGCACTGGAGCTATTAGGAGCTAAGAGGACCTGTTGCTGTGCCTGCTCTCCCACATCAAGGAGAGGGGACGGACCTGCATCTGAGCCTGCTGAAGCTGCCTACAGAGACTGGTTTGAGAGGGAGAGTTGCTGCATCCTGAAGGTACCAGCTGAAAGACTGCGTCTTGTGTGAGAATCTGGGACCCGATCACTGGGAACTGCTGATCACTAAGCCATTGGAACCCAATTAACCACTTGCCAAGAAATAGTGAGCTGAACTACATGTCCTAAATGCCTGCCACGTGTTAGCCCAAACGGTGACTGCTTCTGCTTAGCATCTACTTATGCCGCGTACAGACGATCGGAATTTCCGACAACCAAACCGTGGATTTTTCTCCGACGGGTGTTGGCTCAAACTTATCTTGCATACACACGGTCGCACAAATGTTGTCGGAAATTCCGATCGTCAAGAATGTGCTGTCGTACGACAGCACTATAAAGAGGAAGTTCAATAGCCAGTGCACCACCCTTTGGGTTCCTTCTGCTAATCTCGTGTTTAGTAGAAGTTTGGTGAGGGACGATTCATGCTTTTCTGCCTCGTGCTCTTCAGATCGTTACTGCTCTTCAGTTTGTGCTTGTGGCTTCGTATCTGTTCTTCAGTGCGTGTTGTCAGTTTGTTTCTGATTTTAAGATTGTTCTTCTCAGGTTCTTTCTGATTTTCAGTGCATTCTGTTAGTTTGTTCTGACCAGCCAACCATTTTGAAGCCAAATTGCGGGTACGTACTTGTCATAGAGTTCGTGCTGTGCAGGGGCCTTGGTGTTGGGGTTCTTACTTTGACCCAAGTCCAGTTCATGAACAGGACGAGGAGGAGTTCATGGACCAAGAACTGGTTGCTCCAGCGTGACCAATTCTCTCATATGCTTTTGTTGCGGGAGATCCAGGAGAATAATCCTGATGATTTCAGGAATTACCGTATTTATTGGCATATAACACGCGGCGGCGTATAACAGGCACCCCAAGTTTTGGAGGGAATTTTAAGGAAAAATACTTACATTTAAATGCCCATCAATGCAACCTTATCAGTGTCCATCTGCATGCTTGTCTAGTGTCATTTGCAGCCTTGTCAGTGTCATTTGCAGCCTTGTCAGTGTCTTGTCAGTGTCATTTGCAGCCTTGCCAGTGTCATTTGCAGCCTTGCCAGTGTCATTTGCAGCCTTGCCAGTGTCATTTGCAGCCTTGCCAGTGTCATTTGCAGCCTTATCAGTGTCCACTTGCAGCCTTGTCAGTGTCCACCTGCAGCCTTGTCAGTGTCCACCTGCAGCCTTGTCAGTGTCCACCTGCAGCCTTGTCAGTGTCCACCTGCAGCCTTGTCAGTGTCCATCTGCAGCCTTATCAGTGTTCACCTGCAGCCTTGCAGCCTTGTCAGTGACATTTACAGCCTTGCCCAGGCTTCAGTTAAACTGCAGTGACTTGTCAGTGTCACTGCAGTTTGAAAATACACAGAGCCAGCTTTTCTAGGCTATTCTCGTAGTCCCGCCCAGACTGGGCATGACTGTGAGCGGAGCCGAGCGCCGCCGATATACATATATAGCCGAGTGTACTCAGCTAGGTTCGGCTAGCTCCGCTCACAGTCACGCCCAGTCCCTGTGTTATGTCAATCATAGGGCAGGACTGGGCGTGACTGTGAGCGGAGCTAGCCGAACCTAGCTGAGTACACTCGGCTATATATGTATATCGGCGGCCGGCTCGCTCTGCTCACAAACAGCGGGGGGGATCGGCGTATAACACGCACCCACGATTTTCCCCTGATTTTAAGGGGAAAAAAGTGCGTGTTATACACCGATAAATACGGTATCTCCAGATGACGGACCCCGTTTTTCACCATCTGTTGGCTTTGCTGTCCCCTTATATTACCAAGCAGGACACCTGCATGCGGCAAGCCATCACTCCCGAGCAGAGGCTCGTCGCCACCTTGCGGTACATGGCGGCGTGGAGAATTCTACAGGACATCAAGTTCTCAACAGGCATCTCCCCCCAGGCTCTGGGAATCATTATTCTAGAGACCTGTTCTGCCATCATTCAGGTCCTGCAGAAGGACTATATTAGGGTAAGTTTTATCCTTTAACATCACATTCTATGTATTTAATGTTTGCTAATGTATTGTATTTATTTCATCATTCCCTAATTACCATGATTGTAATATGCTGTGAGTGTCCTCTTTATCCCTATGCATGCTGGAAGCTTTTAAAGTTCCTTTTTTGTCCTTCGTGCATATTTGCCTTCACTAACCTCCCCAGCATGCTATCCTGGGCCCATAAACACCTAGCCTACTCACTTAACAATGTTTTTTCTCAGCTCCATTGTAGTGCTTACCGTAAACACCCCTAAAATGTGTTTAAGTGTTATTTTTGTCCTTAAATTCAGGCAGAGTGCAAGATTTTTTTTGGGGGGGGGGGGGCCCAAACTCATTTGGAACCCTCCCTCTTCCCCAACCACTAAGTCAACTGATACCAATCCTCTATCTGCTGACTTTGCCAAACCCATATACACTATACCTACCTCTTTTGCGTTCATATTTATGGATGAATTCACCAAAGCATGTAGTGCAAGGGCCTGCCTAAATACTTTCAAATGGTAATGTTTAAAGTTTTGTTCTCCTATTATCTTGATAGGTAATTGCAGAATGTAAAAATGTGCTTCAATTTGTACAGTGTGTATTCATATTTTTGTATTATGACACTTCTTACCTGTCCAGTGGGCTGCCAATAGTGTAAGTAAGGAGGGGCTGGCCAAAGTAACACACATCATTTATGCATTCAGCTCTCAATGAAGTGGAGAGGGTTACCTGTCCAAAACATCCTGTCCTAAAATTTTTACAATGGGTCATCAGAGGGTGTAAGGAATCTGATAAGTGGACCTTATACTTTTGTCTTTAATTACTCCTTAAAATAAATGTTATACTGATGTTGGCCAAGAATGTTTGTGTCTAATCTGCTTGCAATGTTATGTGCAAAAGTACAATTTTTTTTTCCCCTGTTTGACTCCACAGTTTCCTTCAAACCCACAGGAATGGCAGACTGTGGTATCCCACTTCACCCAGCGGTGGGACTTTCCTAACTGCAGAGGGGCAATAGATGGGAAACATGTCCACATTGTCCCACCCCCCAACTCGGGGTCATACTATTATAACTATAAGGGGTTTAATAGTATTGTGATGTTGGTGGTGGTGTTGGCAACATACGAGTTTTTGTATGTGGACGTGGGGAAGAATGGCTGGATGTTGGATGGTGGAGTCATCGCACAGATGGAGTTTTACACACGTCTCCAGAATGGTGGCTTGGGTTTGCCACTTGCGGAAGACAACGTGGCTGGTCTTCCGTTTGTGCTCGACGCTGATGAAGCGTTTGGGCTAGGTGAACATCTGATGAGGCCATTTCCCATGAGGACCCTCACCCCGAACCAGAGGGTTTTTAACTACCGGCTGGCCAGAGCCAGAAAAGTGGTGGAGAATGCTTTCGCCATAAAGGCCAGCCGGTTCCACCTATTTCTAACACCAATCCACATGGCGGAATATAAACTGACCCATATTGTGCTTGTTTGTTGCCGTCCTGGCTTGCCCCTCCCAAAGCGCCCGTGAAATGAGACAAAAATATCTGGAGTACTTTGCGGGTAGGGGGGCCATTGATATGCTAGCAAATGTGTGAAACACTTTTAAAATAAATTTTTATTTTAAACTGAACTAATACTTCATTTGATTTACTGCTTGTGTTTCTTTTAGCTGTCCCCTAGGTTCTCCAATGGGCTTTTCTTTTTGACCATTTTCTTCAATAGTGCAAACGTTATTTATTTGATACATGAGGTGACAATCTCTTCTTCAGCTAACTATTATGTTGTGGGTCTGCTACACACACACACCTTGTTTTTGTTGTTAATGTATGTACTGCATTAATGAGAAAAATAATCATCCTTTTCAGCACCATGAATTGTTTTGAGTGCCTAAAATGGCCTGATTGGGGCCAATTTTAGAGGACTGTGGGGGTTATTTACTAAAGGCAAATCCACTTTGCACTACAAGTGCACTTGAAACTGCACTGAAAGTGCACTTGTAGTGCAAAGTGGATTTGCCTAGTAAATAACCCCCATTGTCACTGTAAACACCAACTTACTCCAAAAACCGGTATTGAGCATTGAAAGAAGAAGCCACACATTGTTTCAAAATTTTATTTTTATTGGGTTATAAAGGAGAAAAGATACATGTAAACTCGTTACATAATGCACATTAAATCAGTAAGGAAAATGCAATGTTAACAAACATACAAAAAGAAGACAATGTAGAACACATAGATGAATGTAAGCAATGTCCACAGATACAGGACACAGGGGTGCACTGTATCACTTATCAAAAATTATAAACAACTTATAGGTGTATATTAGAGTCCAAAACCAGAGAACAGTCAAGAATAATCAATAGAAGGCCGTTAAAGTATCTATTGGCATATTTACAATGGGGAAAGGGGGAGAGAGGATGAACAGAGACACCGTTATGTTAATATAAATATAAATTGTAAATTAGGAGGCAGTGGTTGATGCGTGAGTCCCATATTCCGATAGATCCCAAGGCTCCCACACTTTAGTAAATTGGGGAATGGAATCATGTACAGATGCCATTAGGAACTCCATCCTCCAGGTCTCAGCCACTAATTGCTGAAATCTTGACCATGGAGGAGGTGTAAGCCACACATTGAGTATAAAACATTTTACTCCAAGCACATTCATATGTGCGTTAGAAAAGGGTTTTTGAACAAACCAACATCTTTGGTGTATAACATTTTTATGTTTGACATTATAAATATCCTTTTTTTAGTTAAACAGGCATGTTTAAAACCATAACATACACAACTCAGGAACTTACAAAGTTCAACTTTGAAAAAGTGAAGGCAATATCAGACATTAGTATGTTAAAACTCTGTTGATCTTGCGTTCATCAGATGGGGTGATGTCACCCCTGTAAAAGCCAAATTTTGAAGATGCACAAAAATTGGGAGTCATGTGGATTTCACTCCTGATCCCACGCCTAATGTCAACATGTGCTAGCTCCCATCATGGGGGGATCAATGGACGTGTTTTGGGGGTGCAACCCCTTCCTCTCACCTACTTGAGTTGCGAGGAAGGGATTGCACCCACACAACGCATACATTGATATCCCGTGATGGCAGATAGCACATGTTGACACACTGTGTGCATCTTCAAAATTTGGCTTTTAAAATACTTTAAAATAACAAATTTCAGTACAAAACGGTACAATTTTTGTGTGTTTTAGGTTCTGCCTTAAACGTCAATAATGTTCTTCATTTTTTGTTGAACATCATTGATGTCTTCCTTTATCTTTTCTAAATCACGATTGCACACCATGATCTCCCCGATGAGGACGTGTGCACTTGCACTGGTGAAATGAGTTTCTTCTTCCACAACATCCACATCACCTAAAAAAAAAAAAAAAAAACACACCATGTATTATAAATATGCAGACATACATCTATTACCTGAAGCTGTGGTCTCAGACACTCACCTGTTGTGGTCACTATTTCAACCACTTCATGATCCTCTCCTCCCTCCACATCCTCAGGTTGTGGTGTGGTGACTTCCCCTTCTTTAGGAGGTTGGGGGTCCCTGGTGTCCTCAGATGTCCCGAGTCTTTTCTCCCCTATGTGAATTAAAAAAAAGGTATACTTAGCACACAGATATTTGAGACAAGAAATAGGAATATAAAACATTGCTTGGAAGTGTCGTACAATTGTCTGTTTTGGCAGAGTTCCAAGCTGAATGCATGATTTTTTTCCCTTTCTTCAAACTGGAATACTTACCTTTTTTGGTAAAGTATCACACATGTAGAGACCCCTAGTATCCACTGGAGCACCTGCTTGGGACACCCTAAAAAGGGTGTTCTGGTGTCCCACACTAGTGCTCCTGCGTCCAGATTTGTAAACAGCTGCTGAGTGTCCTCTCCTTACACTGAATCAAGTTTGCATTTCATTCTAGTTACAAACACATCTAGACAACAAACTTCTTTTAATACAAATAGGCATGAACAAATGTAGTTAACTTGCATATGCCAAAAACATCGTATTAGTGGGCGAACAAATGATGTTTACATACGAACAATTACTGTGCCCACAAACCTGAAACTTGGCATTTTAAACTGTACAACAGTAAAGAAACCATCGACCATCGTTTCCTCAGTTGCTCCTTGGATCATCGTACCCCAAAATTCTTCTGCAGACTTTTCACAACTTTAGTCATGATCTTGGCCTTTCTCACATTTGGGTTTCTATACGGTCCATATTTCCCGTCATAGTCGGCCCTCTTCAAGATGTCCACCATCTCTACAAAGGCCATATTTGAGGCCTTATATCTTGGGACGGGACGTTTGTGGCTCCGGGCTTTCATCGTTGCTGCTACTCTCATGCACCTGCTCTGTCTCTGCCATGTGCTCTCCCACTGCGCCAAAAGAGAAGGGGCGGGGAATATACTAGAAAGAAGGTCAGGGGCGGAGTTTCACGCATGCAAAGTGTATATAAAGCATAACACACGTGCATCGTACATACGATCTGTGAGCAGAGGATGGAGTAGCGTAAGCACCGATCGTGCTAACGAAGGTAACATTTTAACTTGGGGCATCAGTGGCCTATACTGCTTATAGATTCAGGCCTATTTTAGGACAAGATTATGAGAGTTTAGCCTGACATTAGGGTTTGTCTTGCGTTGTCTTGCAGAGAATATGGATAAATTCAATGCCCAAGACTTCCTCCCCAACTTCATTGATAAATACAGAGAGCTGCCCTGTCTATGGCAGGTGAAACACCCTTTTTATAATAACAAACTAAAGAGGAAGGCAGCGCTTGATCAACTGTTGGAATTGGTGAAGCCGGTGATTCCCACGGCAGACATCACCTATTTGAAGGCCAAAATTGCTGGCCCGAAGAGCACATATAAAAGAGAGCGCAAAAAGGTCCAGGATTCCATGAGATCAGGAGCAGCAGCAGATGACGTTTATGTCCCAAGGGCTCTGGTACTACAACAGACTGCAGTTTTTGTCAGATCAGACTGAAATCAGGCCATCACTCTAAACCCTTCCTTCCACTCTTCCTTCCACACTTCCTTCCACCTCAGATGAGGCTTCCGAAGTCCAACCTGGGCCTTCCACCCAGGAAGATGTGGAGGAGCCCAGCTTGAGCCAGGTATAGCATTGTTCAAAATATTTCTGGTGAAAAATTGAATTGTTAACTAGATGTTATTATTGATCACTAATTTCTGATTTAACAAAGTGGTTTACATGTTAATAGACAGTAGTAGCCAAAAATGATTGGGACAAGAATGAAAAATGCTGGGGTCAGAATGATAGACTTTTCTATTTGTTAACATTGAAATTGCCACAGTCATGAGCTCAAAATTGTGTGTGATTGATTACAAAAAATATAAAACTATGTCCCATCTCAGCCAGGAGGAGACCATGGAAAGTCTCAGCCAGGAGGTGGCGGGGGAAAGTGGCAGCCAGGAGGTGGCCATGCTCAGTAGCCTGACCGAATCACAGGTTCCTCCCCTCCGCCTTCCAACAAAAAGGCCCAGGAAGGGGAGGAACGTGGAGGAGTCAGCGCTTGGTTTAATTCGGCAGACTACTGCGGTCCTCACAACCCCCAGTGTTCAAGAGGCCTTTGCATCAATGACGGCCAGTAAGATGCAGGAAATGGAGGTGGGCCAACGCCTCATCAGTGAGGAGCTCATATTTCAAGTCCTAAATAAAGGGGTGATGGGCGAACTCACAAAAAAAAAATTACGTATGTGAGTTGGACCATACTCTTCCTCCACCTCCTGCCACAACTCCAACACCACAGCCACAGCGTGGAAGGAAGACAAGAAAGTGATGGCCTGGGTTTGGTGTGGTCTGGCAAAAGATGCAGGCTGTTGTAAGACCACAGCCTCGGGACATATATGTCATCTGCTGCTGCTCCCGATTTCTCAGAGTCCTGGACCGGTTTGTGCTCCCTATTAAATGGACTCCTCAGGCTACCAATTTTGCATGTCAAAAAATTGATGTCTACCCTGGGGTACAAAGGCTTCGCCAATTTCAACAGTTTCTCCAGCGTTGCCTTCCTCTTTATTTTGGTATGACCTCTAATAAATTTCTAATTTTTCATCATTGGCTATGTGTTTTACTTCAAAAAGGACAGTTTGTGAGTAGGCAGAGGTTAACAAATACAAGATAATAATGGTGTTGTGGTAACTTGACACACAAAAGGACAAAAAAATATTATGGAGATCACTAGAAAAAAAAATTCAGAATATCTTGATTAAAAAAAAAAAAAAAGTGGTTCACTATAAAAAAATAAATAAATAAAAATAAACATTATTCTGGAGATCTGGCGAAAATTAAAATAAAAGATTATTCAGGAGATCACGATAAATAATAAATAAATCAGTTTGTCAGAACTCTGTGTGAATATCAGCACCAAAACAACTTCATTATTCTAGCATTATATAGAAGAAGAGAATGCATTGCTTTTAAAGATGAAAAACTTTGCAGCGTAATGAATGTGCTATCTCCATTACGAACGCTAGTTTTACCAGACCGAGCGCTTCCGTCTTGTACTTGATCCAGAGCATGCATGGAATTTTGTGCGTCAGAATTGTGTACACATGCTCGGAATTTTGGACAAGTTTTTTAGTTGGAAAATTTGAGAACCAGCTCTCAAACAGTTGTTTCGACAGCAAACGTCCGAGCATACACACGGTCGGAATTTCCGACAACAAGCTCACATGGAACATTTGTTGTCAGAAATTCCGATCGGCATTACACTCTTAAAGGGGTTATAAACCTTCGTGTTTTTTCACCTTAATGCATCCTATGTATTAAGGTAAAAAAACACCTGGCAGTGACCGGCCCCCAAGCCCCCCTCCCCCCCGTTTTACTTACCTGAGCCCTGGAACTTAACCTGGAGGGGAAGCGCTGTTGATTGGCTCTTGATTGGATAGATTGATAGCAGCGCAGCCATTGACTCCCACTGCGCCGGGGCGGGGCCAAGTCATACATTCGGCGGTTATAGATGCCAAATGCTGGACTCGGCAGCGCGCCCGCAAGGTAAGCCCCTTGGGAGAACGCTTCTCCTAGGGGGTTATCTGATGTGGGGAGGAGCCGCGAGAGCCACCGAGGGACCCCAGAAGATGAGGTTCGGGGCAACTCTGTGCAAAACGAGCTGCACAGTGGAGGTAAGTATGATATGTTTGTCATTTAAAAAAAAAAAATGAACCCTTACAATCACTTTAACCACTTCAGCCCCGGAAGGATTTACCCCCTTCCTGACCAGAGCACTTTTTGCGATACGGCACTGCGTCGCTTTAACTGACAATTGCGCGGTCGTGCTGCGTTGCACCCAAACAAAATTGACATCCTTTTTTTCCCACAAATAGAGCTTTCTTTTGGTAGTATTTGATCACCTCTGCGGTTTTTATTTTTTGCGCTATAAACAAAAAATGTGACAATTTTGAAAAAAAGCAATATTTTTTACTTTTTGCTATAATAAATATCCCCAAAAAATATATAAAAAAACTAATTTCTTTTTCAGTTTAGGCCGGTATATATTCTTCTACATATTTTTGGTAAAAAAGACCCCGCCATAAGCATATATTGATTGGTTTGCGCAAAAGTTATAGTGTCTACAAAATAGGGGATAGATTTATGTAATTTTTAATTCTTTTTTTTTATTAGTAATGGCAGCGATCTGAGATTTTTATCATGACTGCGACATTATGGCGGACACATCGGACACTTTTGACACTATTTTGGGACCATTGTCATTTATACAGTGATCAGTGCTATACCAGGTACTTTCAGGCATGTTCAGGGCTACCCCATTCACTAGAGATGCAAGCACCCACATGCTCTGGGGATTGCATGCAGAGTGTGTGCATAAGGACCCGTTTACCCTTTTTTAGTTTGTTGATGCTGCTACAGAGACTCTAGCTGCAACTAATGTAGTTAGATTTTATGTTGCTATAGACTTTGAGTGCCAGTTAGTGGGACATTGACCAATAGTACCTTTATGTCAGTATAAATGTCTGTTTACTGATTTATACTGTGTTGCTTTGAGTTGCCATAATATATTCAACTGAGTTACCGCTAAGCTGTTTGTGGCCTTATTTCTGATGATTCTAAAAGAGTGGTAGACTGCGAACCTTTATGTGCACAGGTTTAGATGGCTTTAGTACTATATATGACCAAGCGTGTCAGTGGGGACCAAGCCGTTTGGAAAGTCATGGCAGAATCGAGGACCCATCATCACCCACGGTTCCTGCAGGGGTAAGCGCTACAATTGGACCATTGTAAGTATGGTATGCATATACCATACCTGCTGTAGAAGCAGAGTAGTATTAGTCATTGCTATGACAGTGATCACTGCTGTCTTCCAGGTACTGTGCTGAGCAGCATTCTCAGAACACCTTGCATTTTTCCTCAACAAGTGAAAAGTGTTCTCTGATTGGACGACGTGGATATTGTGACATCACCCCACCTGTCTACCTTGTATAATAAATAAATACTTTCCATTAATTGAGAAATATGTAAGGCATTCTGTAAATGGTGGCAGTGCTGAGCTATTACTATGCAGAAAGGAACCTGCTCTGCTTGGGACCCAGAAGGCAATGGCAATTTTCCGATTCGGCACTGTTCCCATAGGTATGTTACATACCTACTTACCTTGGGCCAAGCCGGAGCATTGTAACTGCAACAAAAGCTATACCTGGAGTTCAGATTTTAACATCACCTTGCCCATATAGATGCAAATATTAAATAAAACACCAGCCATAGTTTTGGATAGATGTTTTTGATGTCCAGCATGAGGGAGATTTCAAATCACTTCCTATTCCTGTGACAGCAGGATAACAGTTGAGGAAGCAATTTTCACTAAAACAGGAAGACTTATGTAATAATGTGTTAAAAGAGAATCTAACCATATCCTATTTATTGAGAGCAAAACTATTTTGTTGCAGTCTATGTTCCAACTAGAAAGATTTGGCATCACTTCCTTTCCCAGTGGGGACACAAACTACAAGTAAAACCTGACAAAGAGTCTATCCTTCTCCACTCTGTACAAAACTAAGACAAATATGTCAGCTGAAGTTGGGCTTAAGTCACATAAAGTGAGCTTAATAAGGGCCCAAATTTAACAGATGGGTGCAACTGTTATATCAGCAACCAACTGCCCGAGTGGTGGCTAATGGATGCCCCTCTCGGGAATTTGGCCTAAGCAGAGGTACGAGACAGGGATGCCCGCTCTCGCCTTTGCTGTATGCTTTGGCATCGGAACCCCTCGCCGTGTCCATCCGTACTAACCAGGAGATAATAGGTTTGACATTCGGATCCCTTACCGAGAAAATTAGCCTATATGCAGATGACACTCTCCTCTACCTGGCAGACCCTGGACTCTCTCTACACACAGCTCTTAATGTATTTGAGCAATTTGGGACATTCTCGGGCTTGAGGATTAATTGGGGTAAATCACAGATATTACCAATTGATAGTTTTCCACCTACAGAATCACAGGCTAATTTACCCCTTCAACGGGTGGATATAATAAAATACCTTGGCGTTAAAATATCCAAGAATCCAGCAGACTATATCTCCTTGAATATCGAACCATTATTCTCCCTAATTAAATCTAAGATCCAGGTCTGGTCCCGCCTCCCTTTAGGAATATGGGGCAGAGTCAATTTAATAAAGATGGTACTACTGCCTAAGGTACTGTACTGTACGTCCTATGGCACACTCCAGTATATCTACCCCTTAAGTATTTTAAACTATTAGAAACACTACTTAAACCATTTATATGGGGGAAATCTAGACACAAACTCTCATGGCAAACACTTAAAAACTCAACGGACATGGGTGGAACAGCACTACCTGATTTTAACCAATACTATATAGCGTCACAGCTATCCCAACTATTTCACATTTACAAAACTGACAAGGAACGCTTTCTCATTCTGCTGAGCCCCCGTTGGGTTCAGCATACTGGGGACCCAATAAACGGGATAGCAGTGGGCGTAGGGAACACACAGACAAAAGATTATAGACATTCCTTGCTATATCATTATAGACGCATATGGGAATTAGCTTCTTCTAAACTAGAGACACCATCATTTAATGACTATACACCACTTTGGCATAATAAGCTGCAGGAACTTAATGGAGTCCAGAACTCAGACTTATGGGCAGCCAAGGGCATATACTATTTACACCATCTGTTCACAAATGGAACTTTTAAAACGTTTGAGGCACTTAAGATGGAGTTCCAGATTCCGAATCAAATTTTTTTTGTCATCTCCAGATCCGCTATGCGATCCAAACACAGTTTTCACCGGGTCTTCCTCAGCCCACTCCTAACTCTATTATAGCCATAGTCAAGGATACAGACTCAAAAAAACTCATTTCCTGTTTTTACAACATGTTATCCCCCCTACCTCTGCAAAATTAGCTTACGCGTTGAAACCAAGATGGGAGAGGGAGGTTGGGAGGATGGAGGATGAAGAGTGGGAGGAGGCCCTGGAAACATGCAAGTTGGTTTCACCCAAACTTTCAGACAGACTGTCCCAAATCTTTATACTTCATTGTGCATACCTCACTCCTCTTAGGGTAGCTACATATAAAAGAAGTCAATCCATCACATGTCCAATGTGTGGAACTGAAACAGGCACATTCTTTCACCCTATATGGTCTTGTCATAAGATACAAGATTACTGGAAACAAATAGTTACCTTCTTACATGACGACATGGGGTCCCCATTAACTCTTG
This sequence comes from Aquarana catesbeiana, assembly GCF_042186555.1. Classification (NCBI taxonomy): domain Eukaryota; kingdom Metazoa; phylum Chordata; class Amphibia; order Anura; family Ranidae; genus Aquarana; species Aquarana catesbeiana. The sequence continues at coordinate 159,994,860 of NC_133332.1, read as the reverse complement.
ACCCAAAGCAATGCCTACTGGGGATTTTTCCAGATGTACTAGATAAATTCACACTAATATTCCTACATGAAACTTTATTTTCAGCTAGGAAAATTATTGCCAGACAATGGATGAGATCCGAACTCCCTCAATTGGTGGACTGGAAAAGAGACATTAACACAACCCTTCCATATAAAAAAATCCTTTATATTAACAGAGGTTGTCCAAATAAGTATAACAGAATATGGGATAGATGGTTACAAGAGTCTACGACATGCACATAAATGGTGCTTATCCTGATACTTACTAAATATGAGTGTGGAAGTGTACGGATTATATAAGAACCTAAAGAACTAACTACATGATAGAAATATATGTGTATCATGTTCTTTGAGTACGGAATATCTTCTGTAAGATGTTAAACATGTGTACCAATGCTTTTCGTGTATTATGTACAATCTTGCAAATAAAAAGTTTGTTATAACGTAAAAAAAAAAAAAAAAAAAAAAAAAAAAGTGAGCTTAATACAACATGAAATAGATGCAAAATAAGATAATAAAGCAATAATATGGGGAAGATTTAGCTAAGAAATCTGCAGCAAAAGTGGAGCTGCTCTTGGCACTAATTAAGTCACTTTATTCTACCCAAGTTTTTCTAAATGTCTCTAATGCTGCCAATTGTCTAATGACTAAAACATGTTAAAATATTCGCCCTGCACTACTTAACATATTAAAAATGGAAGTTGACAGTCTTTGGATTTTGGGGTCAATATTAAGTCTAAAAACTACTACCCTACATGCACTGGCCCCTAACCCTAACCCAAACTTAGGATGAGAACCCTTTCCCCCACCCAAACCCTACAACCAATGCAGTAGCATAGTGTGGTCAGGGCCACAGGGGCGCTTGCCCAGGGTGCCAAGATAGTAAGAATTTGGAGTCAGAAACTCTCTGTTCTGGTCCTGTCAGCGCCACATTTCCTCCTCTCTCTCTCCCTCTTGGTCTGTGTGGGTGGGTCCAGCTGGGTGGTTCAAAGTCAGAGTGGATGGAATTGAGGAGAGTGAGTGACATGCTCCTGCTGGGTGCATGGCAGTATGCTGCTTGGTGCAGGTGAGGATGGTTCTTATCTCTCTTCTACTTCCTCTCCTTTTAGTCCCCTTCAACTACCAGTGTGCCTGGGGGGGGGAGGTATGTGGAGTTGAGGGGCACAATAAGGAGAGTAGATGGAATGGGGGTGCACAATAGAGGGGGTGTAAGGAGTTGGAGGGAACAATAAGGGATGAAGGAATGAGAGGTGGGGTATAGATTGGGGACTGCTCACATGTGAGGATGCTTGGAGTGGGGTTGAACAGGCAGGCATGTACCTGGGTTGGGGTGCATCTGATAGTGAATAGCGGAAATGTCTGTAACAATGGCCCCAGAATCGGGGAGGGGGGGACTGTACTGCTTGTATGTAATTGCATGTATGAGGGATGTACACTCTGTAAGGGTCGTATAGTTGGGGGGTGTACAGTAAAGGGGTGCACACTCCGAGGATGGTTATGTAGGCAGTAGAGAGGTAGGTGGGGCCCCTCACCCTGGATAACACCTTGTGGGCCCCCCCAGGGACGACTGGTGCCACACTGCCTACACATCAGGACATACTCCCATCAACCCTTTTCCAGGGAGCAGCCTGGGCTACATCCCTGTGTCTAAATTCCCAACTGGATAGGGCCAAGAGCCACTCTGTGTTGAGGTGCAGCTAGCTGGGCATCAGCTTCCAGTCTCTCAAGGGGTGGCAGGGGGCCAAAGGAGGAACCACTTTTAGTGGATGAGAAATCTGGGCACAGAGGGAACTGACTTAAGGCACCGATAAGGGGGTGCAGTTGGCCCTCCTGTACTGAGCCTGGGCCCCATCAGTTTAACAGGAGGGCCCAGGCACCTGCCAAGCAGCAGGACAAGCTGTACTGCCTTATTACTGTAACCGATCCTCCTGTTGCTCCACCTGCAGCACTACCAATGGGAAAGTGGGGAGAAGAAGCCGGCTGCACTGTAGGGGGAGCCAGAGGTGGATCGGTTCCAGTATCTGCACCTTCCCCTTTCGCCTCCCTCCTGCTCTAATCAACCCCACCCACATTCCCTCTATTGTCCCCCCTGTGTGCCTCACCACAGCACTGCCAGCTTATCCTCTTCTCCCTCCCGCTGGCTGCATATTTCTGGTGGAAGAGATTCAGGGAATGGTAGTGGGCTATGGGATGCAATACTTCCTCGCTCTTAGGAACTTCCTCCAATACTTAACCTTTAACCTTTCTTTAAAAATAAAAAATAACCTGGCTCTAACTTTAAACTACCCCTTAGATGAAGTAAACTTCTTTTGTTGATTCCTCTTCCCTCAGCCCCTCTGCCAGTCTTATACTTACTGTACATATGCTCAGTCCAGTGAGATATTGCACACAAAATCAAGCTGAACCTGCATATTTTTCTGTGTACTCTTATACAGAGTACGAACCTTCCATTTGATTGAATGGAGAATAAAAATTATATGCGCAGCCCAGCTCAGACAATTTTGATAAGTGGCTCTGCAAGCTTCCTCTCACTGAATTGGGCTCAGGTGAATATAAGCCTCACTGTAAATGTAACCACTGTTCTTACCTTGGCCTGACAACTTGTAACATGAAATACTTTTAATCCTAAAACATTATCCAATACTTTACCCCTTCAACCTAACAACTGAACTCTTAAATTTAAAGATCCATTAACATCTATTTGTTTTAATGCATGTCAATTGATGTACATTTTAATAGTGCGTGTGTACATCTGGGCTATGTGTTGACATGTGTTGTCCGTGTTTTGATGTCTCAGCATGGGTAACAGAACCTATTGATGACACATGAAAAAGCTGGAATCCAGCCTAAACTTTGAAGTGTTGATTGTTCCTGCACTACAAGTCCAATGCTCAGGGCTTTTTTTCTTACAGAAAAGGTGCAGGAACTCACCCTCTCTGTCCAACTCTCTGCCCCAACCACACCCAAACCACCCAAACCCCCAGCCACACCTTCCTTAGAGGAGAAATTTACAGCGGCACCAAAAAATTGTAATGAGTTAAGGCTTAGAACTGTGTATCACATAAGGCAAATTCCCCCAAATCCCCCCCCAACTCTCCTCATCACAAATCCCCTCCTAGCTTTCCTCTCATCACAAAGCCCCCAGCTCTCCTCTCATCACAAAGCCCCTCCTAGTTCTCCTCTCATTATAAATCCCCTCCTAGTTTTTCCTCTCATCACAAATCCCCTCCTAGCTCTCCTCTCATCACAAATCCCCTCCTAGTTTTCCTCTCATCACAAATCCCCTCCTAGTTTTCCTCTCATCACAAATCCCCTCCTAGTTCTCCTCTCATCACAAATCCTCTCCTAGTTCTCCTCTCATCACAAATCCCCTCCTAGCTCTCCTCTCATCACAAATCCCCTCCTAGTTTTCCTCTCATCACAAATCCCCTCCTAGTTTTCCTCTCATCACAAATCCCCTCCTAGTTCTCCTCTCATCACAAATCCTCTCCTAGTTCTCCTCTCATCACAAATCCTCTCCTAGTTCTCCTCTCATCACAAATCCCCTCCTAGCTCTCCTCTCATCACAAATCCCCTCCTAGTTTTCCTCTCATCACAAATCCCCTCCTAGTTCTCCTCTCATCACAAATCCTCTCCTAGTTCTCCTCTCATCACAAATCCCCTCCTAGCTCCACTCTCATCACAAATCCCCTCCCAGCTCCTCTCTCATCACAAATCCCCTCCCAGCTCCCCTCTCATCACAAATCCCCTCTTAGCTTTCCTCTCATCACAAATCCCTTCCTAGCTTTACTCTCATCAAAAAGCCCCCCAGCTCTCCTCTCTGCTGACCTCCCCCCACCTCCACACACATACTTTCTCAGATCCCCTTTCATCACAAGTTCCCCCAAGCTCTCCTCTGTGTACAATGCTCTCCCCTCTGCTAAACACACACAAACTTTACCTCTCTGCACATATCCCCCCTTCCCCCACACACTTTCACAGTGCACTCCTCTCTGAATGAACTCAGTCTCTGCAAAGCTCTCCTTAAAAAAAAATCCCCCTTCCCAGCACAAATCTCCTTCCACCCCACAAATCCATATCCCAGCACAGCTCCTCATCCCAGCAAAAATACCCCACCCCCCAAGCATAAATCCTCCTCCCAGTACAAATTTTCTCCCCCAAATCTCCCCTTCCAGCACAACATGCTCCCCATCCTGGAACAATTCCTCTCCCCTTGTTCTCATTCCTCCAAGCCCCTCCTACACAGGTCCTCTCCCCAGTTCCATCACATATCTTCCCACCTAAATCCCCCTGCCAGTACAAACTTGCCCCACAAACACAAATCCTTTCCCCCTTTCTAATCCAAATTCAAACCTCCATACTGTCCCAGTTTTAATGGGCCTTTCCTGAGATTTAAACAAAATTCCAGCGTCCCATGAATCCGGGCTGAGTCCTGGAGCCCAGTGCTGGAACAAGTTCTAGCACTAGGCTCCACTAACTTGTCAAGCAGGAGCTTGTGTGGGCCTCCAAGGTAAATGTCCTCAATCTCTTGGGGTCCCAGATGCCATGATTATGCCCTCTGTGAGAAGGAGAATATCTGGGAGGGAGAGGGCTAGTGCTGGAAGGGGGGGAGGGCTAGTGCTGGAATGGGGAGGGGGAGAGGGCTAGTGCTGGAAGGGGGAGGGGAGAGGGCTAGTGCTGGAAGGGGGAGGGGGAGAGGGCTAGTGCTGGAAGGGGGAGGGGGACAGGGCTAGTGCTGGAAGTGGGGGGAGAGGGCTAGTGCTGGAAGGGGGGAGAGGGCTAGTGCTGGAGGTGGGGAGAGGGCTAGTGCTGGAAGGGGGGGGGCTAGTGCTGGAAGGGGAAGTGGGGAGAGGGCTAGTGCTGGAAGGGGGGTTGGAAATATGCTGGGGGGAGAGGGGGGCTAGTGCTGGAATGGGGAGGGTTAGAAATGTGCTGGGGGGAGAGGGGGGCTAGTGCTGGAAGGGGGGGTTGGAAATGTGCTGGGGAGAGGGGGGCTAGTGCTGGAAGGGGGGGTGGAAATGTGCTGGGGGGAGAGGGGGGCTAGTGCTGGAAGGGAGGGGTTGGAAATGTGCTGGGGGGAGAGGGGAGCTAGTGCTGGAAGGGGCTGTCAAGTTTTAAATTAATCCCACACTGATTTCTGGCATATGTCCTTTCTCATACCAAAGCACATATCCTCCTAATGTGAAAAAGAGGGGATAGGTATGGTGCTGCTCTTATTAAGAGGTGGCCTACAACCTCTAAATACTTGAGGGGTGTGTGTCACAGGTGCATTTAGTGCAAAAAGTGACAATAACAGAAAATAAATATTTGTATATTCACAAAAATCCACAAAAAAATCCTACTGTGTAAACTTCCTAACCGCTTATATATAATGCATATTGTTATGTTCAAACGAAAATAAAATAAAATAAACACAATCCTGTGCAAAACCTGCAATTCAAAGTGACATTTCTGTGCAAAAAAATTCAACATATATGACTGGTGTATATTGTTGCTGTGAAACTGGGTTCAGAAATATGCATATACGCTCCAGATGACGTCCCATTGACGAAACGCATAGGGCGGGACTATACAGCGTCATTGCATTACTTCCGGTTTCGAGACATGGAGCGCAGATCGCTCCAGTTTCCTGTTTTTAAATACTGTTTTCACTTTTAATGATCTTTAATAAATGTGAGTACCAATCAGTATTATAAATAAATGTTTGGATATTTGTACGGTATCACACTATGGAGTCTCTTTCCTCTCTATATGTGGGCAACATCTAAGAGGTTAACAGTGAGGAGACCACTTACATCACAGACAAGGAGGCACTTGGAGAACACAGGACAGGAAGTTTCCTCCCACTCCACAGGCTGCACAGTGGCTCATACTGTGAAGGTGAAATACCTCCTTGTGGGGTGAATAATAGCGGTGAGTGCGTTTCTTATGGGGCACTGTTTTCCAAGAAGCACAGAACAATTTGAAGGAACACATTGTCACTTTATTCAACTTTTTTATACACCAGGGTTTAAGGACGGTATATGCATATTTCTGAACCGTTTCACAGCAACAATATACACCAGTCATATATGTTGGATTTTTTTGCACAGAAATGTCACTTTAAATTGCAGGTTTTGCATGGGATTGTGTTAATTTTATTTTATTTTCGTTTGAACATAACAATATGCATTATATATAAGCGGTTAGGAAGTTTACACAGTAGGATTTTTTTGTGGATTTTTGTGAATATACAAATATTTATTTTCTGCACTTTTATTGTCACTTTTTGAACTAAATGCACCTGTGACACACACCCCTCAAGTATTTGGAGGTTGTAGGTCACCTCTTAATAAGAGCAGCGCCATACCTATCCCCTCTTTTTCACATTTCTTCTAAATTCACCTTAGGGTGAATTTATTGATAGAGGCTGCAGCTCCTCATTTTTCATTTTCACCATAAGTGTGGGGGTCTAATAATTTTTTCACATATCCTCCTAACCTCCCAATCACTCCACCAAGTGTACATCGTGTTCGTTTCCTCCTCCCCAATCCCAGCCACTCCCTCCTCCTCCTCCCTGTCTATCTATAAAGCATAGAAAAGTTTGTACAGACCTGAAGTCAGCGCGTGTTTCTGCTCCCCCTCCTCTTGTGTGTATACAGAGCCGAATGAGAAGGAGGAGGGAGAGGAGACAGCTTTGTTCTGTAGTGTGTGAGTGAGACAGGCTGCTGCAGGGACGAGAGACATGCATCTCATGATCGTGCAGACATCAGACATGTCACTCCCGGTGCAGTCCGGTGTGAATGACGTGACCGGGTCTAGAGCAGATGAAAACTCGTACACATCATTCAAAAACCGGACTGTCCGGAAAAGGAGAGGGCTGCCAGAGGTTCCGGAATGCAGTTCCGGTGAGTTCCGGCTGAAAAAAAGCCCTGCCAACTATAAATGCTATAGCTCGGAATGTGGGCTGCTTAACCGGTTCAATACCGGGCAATTTCACCCCCTTCCTTCCCAGGCCAATTTTTAGTTTTCAGCACTGTCGCACTTTAAACGTCAATTGCGCGGTCATGCGACGTTGTACCCAAAAGAAATTGACGTCCTTTTTTTCACCACAAATAGAGCTTTTTTTTGGTGGTATTTGATTGCCTCTGCGGTTTTTATTTTTTGCGCTATAAACAAAAGAAGAGCGACAATTTTGAAAAAAACACAATATTTTTTACTTTTTGCTATAATAAATATCCCAATTTTTTTTTTTTAAAACACATTTTTTCCTCAGTTTTGGCCGATATGTATTCTTCTACATATTTTTGGTAAAAAAAATCGCAATAACCGTATATTGATTGGTTTGCGCAAAAGTTATAGCGTCTACAAAATACGGGATAGATTTATGGCATTTTTTAAAAAAAAATATTTTTTTTTTTTTTTTAGCGGCGATCGCGATTTTTTTTGGTGACTGCGACATTATGGCGGACACATCAGACACTTTTGACACATTTTTGGGACCAATCACATTTATACAGCGATCATTGCTATAAAATTGCATTGATTACTGTGTAAATGTGACAGGCAGTGAAGGGGTTAACCACTAGGGGGCGGGGAGGGGTTAATATGTTTCCTAGGGAATGATTCTAACTGAAGAGGGAGGGGACGCACTAGGGGAGGAGACCGATCTGTGTTCCTCCGTTCTGGGAACACAGATCGCTCTCCTCAAAGCTGACAGGCTGTGGATCTGTGTGTTTACACACACAGATCCACATGCCGGCCCGGTTAACGGGCAATCGCGGGTGCCCGGCGGACATCGCGGCCGCCGGGCACACGCACCGGGTCCCGAGGAACGCGGCGGGCGCGCTCGCGCGCGCCCCCTAGACGGCCGGGAATCCCAGGACGTCATATGACGTCCACCCAGGATGGGAGATCCCATCTGTGGACGTCATATGACTATGGGCGGGTAGGGAAGTGGTTAATCCACCTGCTCTGACAAAAACAGGATATAACTATAAAATCTAAATTATTATTATTATTATACAAGATTTATATAGCGCCAACAGTTTGTGCAGCGCTTTACAACATTAGGGCAGACAGTACAGTTACAATACAATTCAATACAGAAGGAATCAGAGGGCCCTGCTTGTTAAAGTTTACAATCTAAGAGATCTAGAATAATTCAGCACTGGGATTAAACAAATACCTGGACAGATATATATATATATATATATATATATATATATATATATATATATATATATATATATATATATATATTATATTGTGGTGCTAAATTAAAATTAATAAAAAAAACAATAAATACAATATGTGACAGAAACAATATCTCCAAAATTCATATAGCTTTTGGTAAATTCATTAATAAATAAAATAAAAGTCCCATTTCATAAAGTGCGTAAGTGAAAATGTTTGCTTGTTCATAAAAATCTTTAATAATAAAGTCACCCTCCAGTGTGATATAAATATATAATTCTGTGCCAACATAAAAGTGAAGGTAATAGCCTCTAACCAAAGTAAATATTCCAAGTGCTTATCACCACCTTGTTGTCGCTCCAAGCCTAGTAGGAATTCAGCCTCTTACCATACAGTGTGGACCATTATAAGCAAAATGGTCAAAAGTGCTTTTAAAGGCAAGGTCTTCCTGTACCGCTTGTTATCCTATTATCCTGACAGCAACCAGTTGCAGGATGAAAAGCAAGGAAACACACTTCCTAGCCTAATATGTTTTTAAAATGTTGCCTCTTTAATGCCAAACTTGCACTTACATGATAAATATTCCCATGTCCTTAAATCTCCTAAGAGGTGATTCCAACCAGGCAGTCTCCAAGTACCAGGCTCCAGCTGACAGAGTGATGATGTCACGTGTAGGTCACACCTGATGTGTTTCGGTAAAAGATGACGTATTCAAGGGGATTGGCAACATTTTAAAAACATAATAAAACAATAAAATAAACTCTCAAAGTGACAGCGTCCCATAATATTGCAGCAGCGCTCCTTGTCAAATATTCAATGATGGTAAGTTTCAATATAATGTTCATATATAGCAATGTGATTCAGTGATGGATGACATATGTTGGTTGTTTTGATCGTGAAGAAACACCTTCCACCAAACAATTCACCACGTGAGATGATCTCCCCTTTGGTGATGCACTCACCACATATGCAAAGATAATGCGCCTTGGATTTTATCACTTAATCTCCACCGCTCAACTCCAACCAGATTTTAAAGCCGTGCCATACAAGGATCCATGTGGAAAAAACAAATTGGCCACATAGTGTAATAACGTTGATAAATTTATTAATCAATAAACCTCCTTTACAATATGCACATACAATAAAACACTCAAGCAATGAAAAAGTGCCTGTGCAAACATCACCGATCAGCTGGTAGTAGTCTAGGAACGTCTGTGCGCACCAGCGGTCTGATCCTACTTCCTAGTGTTTCAGCTGTCCATGACATTCGTCAGTTCCGGTAAACCACGGAGATCATGTACTGATGCGTTTCATCACTTCCTGACTTCGTCTGAGGGTGTGATCTCGTGGTGTAGAAGCCGTTTTTTTATATGGAACTCATGTCACTGCCCTGGGGTCATGTGACGTCCGCTCTGCCTGCCCACAAAAATATGTAAACAGGAAGCCCGGAAATCTTCCCGAACACAGGGCCGGCGAATTATGTGCCCATCGGCAACTATAATCCAGCACAGATAAAATATATTAAAATATGTGAACATAATGGACTTCATAAATTGCTAAAAATCTTTAAAATATTAGATTCAATACAACTTATACCAAGAGTCTCTAAAAGTTGGGATACTTCCATTTGATCGCAAACATGTATCCTCACATGGAAGTATGTGAGCCATAATTTAAATACGCACTCTACCCATGCCACATTAATTGCTGCGATCACTAGTTAAATTAGAGCGAATAAATGGTTGGACATATGTGTCAAAGGCTACCTATATATTTATAGCGGCATACATCAAAATTCAATCCAGCAAATTCATAAATAATTAATAAAAATATATGTGTGTGAAGCGCACTACTCCCTTAGGAGCTGCTAATAGTTCGTTCCTTTCTCCCAGTTGGTTCGATTACCCCCCACTTCCTTGCATAGATGACACCGCAAACAGTCTTGAACAAAAGAACAATAACTTTATTCCTTCCCATAGCACGTTGCAGTAAGAATATGAAACAAATCTTTTAGAAACATGAGCTGCCTTAGTCACTTGGTTCCTGTAATGGACTGCAAATCTTCTCCCTCCTGTTTACCACTACTTCCCAACTTCACAGAATCTTCAACTTAAAGTGGAGTTCCACCCACTTTTACAACTCTTCACCATCCCTCACTAAACTGTGCACTGTAAACAAATTGGATATATTTTTTTTTTTTCTCAGCACTTACTGTATATCTGCTGTATTCTTTTTTCACTTCCTCCTCCCTGGCCGCGGCCCATCGCATCATTTCCTGTTTGCAATGCCTTCTGGGAAGGGGCGGCAACTTCCTCTGAAACTGCCGTTGCTATGGAAACCTGACCTGAAACCCATTACACTGCTTGTGCTGCACTGAGCACGTGGGGCGGCAACTTCCTCTAAAACTGCCGTTGCTATGGAAACCTGACCTGAAACCTATTACATTGCTTGTGCTGCACTGAGCATGTGCGAGATCTGCAAGGATGAGATCCAGGAAGAAATACAGTCTGGCTTCAGATGCCCACACTTAAGATGGCCACGGCCTGCTGTAAGTTTATAAAATAACAAACTACTGCTATAAACTAACAAAACAGACCTTAGTTTACAGACTAACTTTACTAGAATACATTAAGCTTGTGTATTATAGGGGTATTTTTATTTAAAAAGTATAATTTCGGCTGGAACACCACTTTAAGTCCCAAGAACAATACTCTGAATAGAGTTCCCGGACCGGCTGTTAGGAATTCCCACAGGTGATCCTCAACACCCTCAGCCTATGAAGATAACTGCTTCTCTGGGTATGCACTCACGTGTACATTTGAGCAACCATCCATGTTTGCCAAAGGAAGGTCCTCTCTCAATTCTTTTCCTCTGTTGGGGGTAGCAGCCACTCCTTTTAGATATTGTAGATTCCCACAGTTGTTTCCTCCATCTCTCCTCCCGTTAAGGCAGGTTCCTCTCCCTGGAGGGGAGAGTTCTTAAGCTGCACCAGCTTCTACATTCTGTACTCCTTTGCTGTCCTCTTCCCATCAGCAAGCCTGCCAGGAAGCATGTGACCCACAGTTATATAGGCCTGTTAGCCCCTGCCCATACAAATTAATGATAGGCCGAGGGTGACCTATACCACTAACTACATCCTGTATCAAATCAACCTGTCCTCCAGCACCTCTCACTGGTCAGACTAGGTGTCACTTTAGCAGAATGCAGGTTGTCACATCCTACACCATCATTCCTCCCCAATAAATCAAACCCAGCCAGGCCTACACCAAGCAGGGTAATGCCTGAAATTTACACTTAACTCTAAACCTCTCTAACCTTTTAGCACACACCTAAGTAGGTGGGCGCTACATGTGCATACACTAAATATTAAAACTTTAATATAAAAAATAAAATTATAAATGTTTCAAGATGATATTACGATTGTATTAAAAAGATATAAATGACCTGGAAATTTGCTTCAGCAGCTCAGCCCAGAGCCACTAACTAAACTTATGTGCTATATAGTTCCACCCAGATCGACTTGACAAGCACAAAATATATTCACCTACTGTTCCTATAAATTGAAACTGAATATGTAAAATCAATTTGGGCTGATCCAGTCTAGGTGTCACTAATAAAACAGTTGACGTCTCTTTGAACATTGAACTAGACATTAACTGTTTTATTAGTGACACCTAGACTGGATCAGCCCAAATTGATTTTACAGATTCAGTAAAATCAATTGGCTGAGCACTAATTATATGCTTTCTTGACAATTATATGGTCCATATTATAGGATAAGAGGCCATTACCTTCACTTTTATGTTGGCACGGAATTATATATCTTTATCAGACTGGATGGTGATTTGCATAGTATTGAAGATTTTCATGAACATGCGAACATTTTCTCAATTATTTGCACTTATGAAATGGTTCTTTTTTATTAATGAATTTATCAAATTTATATGCATTCTGTATTTATATGCATTTTGGAGATATTATTTCTGTCACATATTGTATTTATTGTTTTTTGTCATTGTGTTATTGATTTTGATTTAGCGCCAGACAAATAATACACATCAAAATGTAATACTTAAAGTGATTGTAAAGGTTCTTTTTTTTTTCTTTTTTTTTAAATAACAAACATGTTATACTAACCTGCTTTGTGCAAGGGTTTTGCACAGAGCAGCCCCGATCCTCTTATTCTGGGGTGTCCCAGTGGCACTCCTGACTCCTCCTTTTCTGGTGCCCCCAGGGAGAGCCACTTTCAATGGGGGAACCAGTGCGGGCACGCTCACGAGTCCCGGTGCTGTGTCCATTGACACAGACAGCAGGACTCGGCCCCGCCTCCCGCTCTCGTGTCACTGAATTTGATTGACAGCAGCGGGAGCCAATGCTATCAGTCTATCCAATGAGAACAGAGCCAGCGGCTGGAGCCGCTGGACTAGTGCATTGCTGGAATGAACAGGTTCAGGTAAGAAAAAGGGGGGGCTCTGGGGGGCAGCTGCAGCACAGAAGGTTTTGAAAGTCTCAAAACCTTGAGACTTTACAACCCCTTTAATGCCAGAAATATAAGTGACCTGCAAAATTTAACAGATACATTCATATGATAACAGTCCTGTAAATGTTAACATAAATATAATGAACATAAACAGAGCAGACCTTGTGAATACACAGCACAAAAAAAAAAAAACACATTATTAAAAAAAATCAAGTTATTGTAAAAACATCTCAGTGAAAATGCATGCCATTGAGTATTCTAATATGACAGAATATCTCCTGTCCCAGTCACTTACCCTGCAGATCACCACCTCGTTCTTACAGTGACATACAGTATGTTCAGTTAATACCTAAAAGAGCTTGCCTGCTATGAATACACAGATAAAGGTAAAACAAACGAAGGAGAGTGCCAGCTTGGAAATTATAAAGAAACTGACAAATGTTTCAAAATCCGTACTTTGATCTGTCCTTATAGTCAGCAAACAACCCAGGATATAAGATACAGTACAAGACTTGTATTGCAGATATTGGTTGCTTAATATAGGCTTTTAGCCCGTTAGGAAATTAAGCAACACTATCCTGCAATTCAAAGAATGCTAAATAATCCAACATTTGACAATCCAAGTAATCATTTCAGTGAGAGACTTAAAATAGATCTAAAACCAGTCACAAAAATTTCATTAAAGCTTTTAATGTATGCTAATACATGCTAAATGCTAATATAATTTCAAAAGTTTTATTCAATCTTCCTATATTTGCAGCCTTCATTGACCACTTTAAAACCAAGCTTTTTCTGGTACTTTTTGTTTACAAGCTTAAATCAGTATTTATTGCTAGAAAAGTACTTTTTTTCTTTTCTTTTTAGCAGAGACCCTAAGGAATAAAATGGCGATCGTTGCACTTTGTTATGTTACACAGTATTTGCGCAGCGGTTTTGCAAAGACAATTCTTTTTTTGGAAACATTTTAATGTTTAAAAAACCAAAACAAAATACAATATTTACACCAATTTTTTTGTAAAATGTGAAAGATGATATTACGCAGAGTAAATAGATACCCAACATGACATTTTAAAACTGAGCACGGTTGTGGAATGACGACAAACTACGAAACTTAAAAATCTCCATAGGCGATGATTTAAATGCCTTTATAGGTTACCGGTTTAGAGTTACAGAGGAGGTCTAGCACTAGAATTATTGCTCCCGCTCTAATGTTCGTGGTGCGAATACCAATTACATATGCGTGCGTGACTTACATATGCGTTCGCTTCTGCGCACGAGCACGGCGGGATGGGGCGCTTTTAAACTTGCTTATTTATTTTACTTTGTATTTTTATTTTTAAACTATTGCCTTACAATAGAAATAAGGATGACAGGTCCTCCTTATGGAGAGATCTGGGGTCATTGTGCTGCTCTGGTCGTCAGAAGCCAAGGAAGAGATCAAAGCAGATGTACTATTTTATTGCCTGTGTGACCAACTGGCGGCACTGGCGGATCGTTTCTTGGGTGAATTGTCCGAAACGGTAAGCCCTAGAAACTAGCATGCAATCATGAAAAAGCCAGCCACCGGCTGTAAAAAAACAATACCGGGATTATGGCTGATATCTTCAGCCATATTCCCGGTAAACCTCTTGCAAATTGAGGTGGAACTAATGTCAACATTACAAATTTAAGAACAGGCAGGCTATTTAGCATGAAAGAGATCTGCAAAAATGAACATAATGGCCCACTTGCAGTCTTATGTGGCATGTAAACTGAGCTATGTATGCAAGATTTGTAAGATTGTATGTAAGATTTATTCCTGTCCCCTGAGTGCTGTGTGTTATACTTAGTCCTAAGTATCATTTTTTTTGAAAATGAAAAAAAAGAAAAATGTATTTTTTTTCTTTTTTCAATTTTCAAAACTTTGTGACAAAAAGCAAGATCTGCAAAATACTCACCATACCTCTCAGCAAATAGCTTGGGGTGTCTACTTTCCAAAATGGGGTCATTTGGGGGGGGGGGGGTTTGTGCAATCTGGGCATTCCATGGCCTCCGAAACTGTGATAGGCAGTGAGGAGTGAAATCAAAAATTTACACCCTTAGAAAGCCTGAAGGCGGTGCTTGGTTTTCGGGGTCCTGTACGCGGCTAGGCTCCCAAAAAGTCTTACACATGTGGTATCCCCGTACTCAGGAGAAGCAACGGAATGTATTTTGGGGTGTAATTTCACATATGCCCATGGCATGTTTCAGCAATATATCATTTGGTGACAAATTTGTGCAAAAAAAATTGTCTTTTTCCCGCAACTTGTGTCAAAATATAAAATATTCCATGGACTCGACATGCCTCTCAGCAAATAGCTTGGGGTGTCTACTTTCCAAAATGGGGTCATTTGGGGGGGTTTTGAACTGTCCTGGCATTTTATGCACAACATTTAGAAGCTTATGTCACACATCACCCACTCTTCTAACCACTTGAAGACAAAGCCCTTTCCGACACTTTTTGTTTACATGAAAACATTTTTTTTTTGTAAGAAAATTACTTTGAACCCCCAAACATTATATATTTTTTAAAGCAAAGGACCTACAGATTAAAATGTTGGGTGTTTCATTTTTTTTTTAAAACAGTATTTGCGCAGCGATTTTTCAAAGCTTTTTTTTTGGAAAAAACACACTTTTCTTTAATTTTAATGCCCTAAAACACACTATATTGCCCAAATGTTTGATGAAATAAAAAAGATGATCTTAGGCTGAGTACATGGATACCAAACACAACATGCTTTAAAATTCTGCACAAACGTGCAGCGGCGACAAACTACATACATTTTTAAAAGCCTTTAAACGCCCTTACAGGTTACCACTTTAGATTTATGGAGGAGGTCTACTGCTAAAATTACTGCCCTCAATCTGACCTTCGTGGTGATACCTCACGTGCATGGTGCAATTGCTGTTTACATATGACTCCAGACTGACGCTTAAACTGTTCCATTAATTTATATATTTTTTTATCATTTTTATTGTTATCTCAGGGAATGTAAATATCCCCTATGATAGCAATAGGTAGTGACAGGTACTCTTTTTTGAAAAAATTGGGGCCTATTAGACCCTAGATCTCTCCTCTGCCCTCAAAGCATCTGACCACACCAAGATCGGTGTGATAAAATGCTTTCCCAATTTCCCAATGGCGCTGTTTATATCCGGCGAAATCTAAGTCATGAGATGCTTGTAACTTCCGGTTTCTTAGGCCATAGAGATGATTGGAGCCCTTCTGGTCTCTGATCAACTCCATGGTCAGCTGGCGGAACCACCGGCTGCATTCTCAGGTTCCCTGTTGGGACAGGAGAGCCAGAGAAAACCATGGAAGACGGTGGTGGTGGTAGGGGGGACATTCCCTCCCACTGTTTGTAAAAGCAGTCTAGAGGCTAATTAGTTGCTAGGATTGCTTTTACAAGAAAGCCTACCGCTGGCTGAAAAGAATGATACCAAGATGATACCTAAACCCGCAGGCATCATTCTGGTATAACCACTCAAAGTCCAGCAACATACCAGTACGTTGCTGGTCCTTGTTGGGCATATATTGTAATCTTTTTTTTCATGCAGCCTGTGGGCTGAACGAAAAAAAGAGATTGATCGGTGGGAATGCCCACCATTAGAATACCTCCCTTCAGCCACCCACTTCTAATGATGGGCATACGTGCACCATTTTGTTTTTAACTGTGGTGGTGAAATCACCTCCTACAGCGCTGGAGTCACGGCTTTATGTATCGTGGGAGCAAACACCGTTGCTGTCAAGATAAATAAATCCGTGCTGCAGCCGAATGGCGTACCTTCTAAGCAAATGATGGTTAATAATAAAAAACAGCGGTAAAAAACAGCGAATAAAAATCAAGTGACGTAAAATCAACTGTTTCCACCTGAATGCCGGGTTGGCCAGTGAATGGGGGAAGTACGGGTGCTGCAGAAGTGGTCGGCTCCCAATTAGGATTGGCGAATTCTGCAGGAAGGACACTATGGGCACGACGGGCCTGTCTTTGTCTTCTTCTTGGTGGCAGCGGGACACTACTAGTGCTAGCCACCTCGCCAGCTTGAACTTCACTTATGGGACTTGCCGCGTCACCAAGTGTTACTGCAGTGCTGGATGTACGACCGGGGTGTACTAGGCCGCTGGTGCTTGCCAGGTCACCAGAAGGAATAGCGGCGCTAGTACTGCTCTGCTCCATACGAGAGCCCTACAGTTCTTGCACCTCAACAGCAGAAGGAGATCGGGGTCTGGTAAGCCTGACCTTGGCAGGGACCACAACTCCTATCTGTCATGGTGCCACTGCTGTCTACAGGATCGTATTCTGAACCTGAATCTGACAGATGAGTGACTTCCTCTTCACTATCTGTCATGCTCAGAAACATGTAGGCCTCTTCACTACTGTACCTTCAATTTGCCATTTTGGGCTGTAAATTTACTGGTACAGTAGTGAGACTCACAGGTAAAAAAGCTCCTAGAGTGTCAGCAAATGTAACAAACGCTACCAAAAAAACTGTTAGCGATCGCAGGGATCAGGCCTGACTCTGCGAATGCTGCAGTTATGTGTGTTTAGTGTTTTGTAATTGACAGTGATCGATCGATACTGCACTTAGGTGGGCTAGGCTGGGCTGGGCGGAGGGACAAAATGCAGGCGCTAGCAGGTATCTTGGCTGATCCTGCTAACACTGCGTTTTTGGGAACCCTAAACTTCTGGGGAGGCTAGTATAGATCTGATTGGATCAGATATTGATCCATTCAGATACTATACCACTAAGGGAGGTGTATGCTGCATGTGTGGGTGTTAGTGGTACTGGCACTAACCTGACGCTGCCTGGGCCGACGCAGACCCTATCTGATATTAAAACCTAACTTATATCATCCGCTGGGCGATCAGAGGGTTAAACCTTTATTGGGTAATAAACGGCAGGTATAAAAACAAAATAACTAACCAGCGTCACCCGTAACACTTATACAGTGATCACTGGTGAAAGGGTTAACTACGGGGCAATCAGGGGGTTAAAACCTTTATTAGGTAGTATATGGGGGTCCCTGACGCTTTAAAAAGCTGACAGTGAACCTAAATACTTACCTGGCTAACTAGCATCACCTGTGACACTAATGCGGCGATCAGAAAAAGATCGCTTAGTGACACTGGCGACAGGGGGTGATCAAGGGGTTAAACCTTTATTAGGGGGGGTTAGGGGGTCTGCTTCCCTTCAGCAGACAGGGAGACAGGACAAGAGGATCTCAGCTGGAAAAAATACAATTACATGCAATCCACAGTCCATCATTTAGCCTGTACAGAAAAAAACAGGTGATAAAAGGAACTAATACACTCTGCCGTCAAATATAATTGAAACAGACTGAAGGCAAAAATAGCCCCGTCTTAATAGATCTAAAGACAATTGCTGACACCAACAATAATGGGTGTGTTCCTCTGAATTCATGTAACATATGGCAAAAAAACAGGAGAAAAAGTGAATTCTTCAATGAGGGACATGCAATGGTCAGATCATATAAATACTGTTTATTGAAAAAATTCACTTTAAGCACCAATCAAAAAAAGATATACTGTGAAAACAGGTACCATCACCAATTTAAAAATGACAACTTGGTCATGCACAGACGCAGATGGCCACCTAACACAGCCAACCAATCACACCACGCAAGTAGACTCATGCATAATAATTGGATAAGGATAGTTACAAATAAAATTATATATACTGATTAGCTAGAGTCCTTAAATTCCAAGGAAAAACAACAGCAAGTAGCATTGAGTGTTCCCTGGATGGTGGGTGTTGTGGTGACAGACGTAGTAGGCCCAACAGGGATCTCTGGGGAACGGGGAACCCAGAGCAGGACACTGGGGAGGAAGAGGGGAGGGGAAGGGGGGGAGAAAAAGGCCAGTGGAGTGGGAGCCAGGGACAGAGGGACCAGGGGCTGACTCAGCAGCAGCTAAGAAGCATTGCAGGAGTACACGGCTGTGTAATGAAAGTCTCTCTGGGTCAGTAGTGGCTCACAGCACTAGAGGCCAAGATGTGGAGGAGCTGAAGATGAGGGTGCAGGGTGCAGGGGAGTGGTATTAGTGAGTCCTGGAATGAGCTAAATGGCTCGCTGGGTGGACCGGGTATCGTGTGGTGGAGACCAGGTGGTCATGGGGAATAACTGTCCCAGACTTGGAATAAAGACAGGTAAGATCTCACCCGGTGCTGGCTGCAATCCACGTCAGGAGCAAGGAATGAAGCTCTCACCATCTCCCACTTGTCAAATGCTTAGTTGCATGATGTTCCGTCCTCCGGAGGGTCATCCACGGTACACATCCATTGGCGGTGTCCTAGGGATGAAATTGGGGAAGGATAGTCCTGGGAGAATGCAGCGGGCAACGCCGAATCTCCTCACACCGTCAGTTCCCCTCATTCCGGTTCCGCGGGCTGATTCAAGCGGACAAAATGATCCTGGGCCAATGGTGTCAGGGCTGGTAGGCGGGTCTGCTGGTCTGCAAGAGCGCTATGAGCAGCGTGATGGCGTCATGCTGACGCGTTTCATCCGTGACTCGGGTTTCAGCAGAGCATGCGCAGTAGCAGAATTCATCGTCTTATAAAGCATCAAGGCGGGACCACGTAAGGGCTTCAGCGTCTTGTTGTCAAGGCTACGGCATTAATCACTGACAGCCACACACGTAAACAGGAAATTCGGTCTGTAAGTATGTTGAACGCACAGACACGTTTACCGACTCTGAGGGCAAAAAGCGTTTTACAATAGATAACTTTATCAACTGTAATACTACCAGGGTTATTTATATGCTTACTTGCCCCTGCTGGAAATATTACGTCGGCAAAACAAGAGACAGTTGAAGGTCAGAATGGGTGAACATGTTCAGAGCATCCTTAGTAAGGATGATGAACGACCCATCTCTTTACACTTTCTTCAATGCCATGGAGGGAAGCCCGATGGGCTTTCTTTTAAAGGCATCTACAGGCTTAATCTTCCACAAAGAAGGGGTGACTTCAACAGGATATTGTACCAGAAGAAGAAAATGTGGATATACAATATTAACAGTATGTATCCACAGGGGTTGAATAATGAGTGCAATCTTGCTGTGTTCCTTACACCGTAGTCCCTCTGATACATTACCTGTCTTCTCCTCCTTATGGTTTGAACTTTCTGTCGAAGTTCACCCATTCTTTCATTCTCTCCCGGTTCATAATATCAACAATCTTATCTTTGCCTCTCTTCCTTTCCTTATTTGAGCATCTCATTGATGGTCTATCCATTCTCTATTCCTTCCCCCCCCCCTTTTTTTTTTTTTTTCCTTTCCTTTTTACCCCATTTCTCTTTCGGTACCTCATTTGTCTTATTTATAATTTACAATTTTAATTATTTTTTATCATTTCCTTCCCCATTTCTTTCCTTTTGTTTTTGTTTTGTTCTTGCCCTAATTCCCTTTTTCTTCTTTTTCACTTTTTTCTCTCATTTGGGTTTTCATATCCGTTGTCACTGTCTTATTTAACTTTCTCCCTTGGTTGTACGTACTCACGGACCCGCCCCACTACTTGTGTGCTTTTAATTTCCTGTTTACGTGTGTGGCTGTCAGTGATTAATGCCGTAGCCTTGACAACAAGACGCTGAAGCCCTTACGTGGTCCCGCCTTGATGCTTTATAAGACGATGAATTCTGCTACTGCGCATGCTCTGATGAAATCCGAGTCACGGATGAAACGCGTCAGCATGACGCCATCACGCTGCTCATAGCGCTCTTGCAGACCAGCAGACCCGCCTACCAGCCCTGACACCATTGGCCCAGGATCATTTTGGCCGCTTGAATCAGCCCGCGGAAACGGAATGAGGGGAACTGACGGTGTGAGGAGATTCGGCGTTGCCCGCTGCATTCTCCCAGGACTATCCTTCCCCAATTTCATCCCTAGGACACCGCCAATGGATGTGTACCGTGGATGACCCTCCGGAGGACGGAACATCATGCAACTAAGCATTTGACAAGTGGGAGATGGTGAGAGCTTCATTCCTTGCTCCTGACGTGGATTGCAGCCAGCACCGGGTGAGATCTTACCTGTCTTTATTCCAAGTCTGGGACAGTTATTCCCCATGACCACCTGGTCTCCACCATACGATACCCGGTCCACCCAGCGAGCCATTTAGCTCATTCCAGGACTCACTAATACCACTCCCCTGCACCCTGAACCCTCATCTTCCGCTCCTCCACATCTTGGCCTCTAGTGCTGTGAGCCACTACTGACCCAGAGAGACTTTCATTACACAGCCGTGTACTCCTGCAATGCTTCTTAGCTGCTGCTGAGTCAGCCCCTGGTCCCTCTGTCCCTGGCTCCCACTCCACTGGCCTTTTTCTCCCCCCCTTCCCCTCCCCTCTTCCTCCCCAGTGTCCTGCTCTGGGTTCCCCGTTCCCCAGAGGTCCCTGTTGGGCCTACTACGTCTGTCACCACAACACCCACCATCCAGGGAACACTCAATGCTACTTGCTGTTGTTTTTCCTTGGAATTTAAGGACTCTAGCTAATCAGTATATATACTTTTATTTGTAACTATCCTTATCCAATTATTATGCATGAGTCTACTTGCGTGGTGTGATTGGTTGGCTGTGTTAGGTGGCCATCTGCGTCTGTGCATGACCAAGTTGTCATTTTTAAATTGGTAATGGTACCTGTTTTCACAGTATATCTTTTTTGGATTGGTGCTTAAAGTGAATTTTTTCAATAAACAGTATTTATATGATCTGACCATTGCATGTCCCTCATTGAAGAATTCACTTTTTCTCCTGTTTTTTTTGCCATCATTTAGCCTGTAGTTCTCTTCTTCCTTTATAAACATTTGATCTGTTTGGGCCCACTAACCTTCTAACATCATCAGAAGTCTCTCTGGTCCCTTGGAATTCATGTCCTCTGCGGCAGCTGTCTTCCAGGTCTATCATTATTCAAGCTTGATTGACCCAGTGGGTATATACCTATCTGTGTCCAATCTTTCTGGTAAGCCTTTAAGAATACATGGTGGACGGATCAATTTGCTTCACCAAAGTCACACTTTTAATTAGTATACATTCCCTCACCCTTTGGATCACTATTATTATTATTCCTTTATTGGACAATAATAATGAGATTGTGATTGATATTGTTTTGTCACCAAGGA
The DNA here is from genome assembly GCF_042186555.1 of Aquarana catesbeiana. Lineage (NCBI taxonomy): Eukaryota > Metazoa > Chordata > Amphibia > Anura > Ranidae > Aquarana > Aquarana catesbeiana. Next base: position 159,973,033 of record NC_133332.1, on the reverse strand, counting down.
CACTTTTCTAATGAAATGAACATTATTTTATTATTTTCTATCTATCTTTATTAACCTACTGTTCAGCACTGGTTCATTTTTTTTGTATATATGATTTTTTTGCACAGTCACTTTGTTTATATATTTGCCACTATTCCTAGTAGGCATCTGAGATTTTTAGCGCTGCACTTTTTATTTGTATGTTACACTTTGCATAATTGATCCTCTGCTGTGCTGGCTGCTTATATTTTTTTTAAAGGGACAGCGCGGTATATATATATATATATATATATATATATATATATATATATATATATATATATCCTTATTGGGGTTAGGGGGGTACCCTAGACCTAAAGGGGCCTACCACTAACTGCCCTAACACTTATAACAGTCACAAATGACACCAATGCAGTAATCAGTAAAAAAATAAAAACTGCTATTGGTGTCACTGTGACAGGGGATGCAGGGGGGGGGTGATTGGGGGGGTGATTTGTGTGCCTACATGTTCTACTGTTAGTGTAGTGTTGGTGTAGACCTACATGATGACTTACATGATGCCCATCAGTCAGTGCCAGCCGTCAGTGCCACCTATCAGTGGCCATAAGTGCAGCGTATCAGTGCCCATAAGTGATGCCTATCAGTGCCATCTATTAGTGCCAGCTGTCAGTGCCACATATCAGTGCCCATAAGTGCTGCCTATCAGTGTCATTTATCAGTGCCCATAAGTGCTGCCTATCAGTGCTCATCAGTCAGTGCCATCTATCAGTTCCAGCCATCAGTCAGTACCCATCAGTCAGTTAGACAAAGACAAGGCGCCTCTAAGTGCAGAAGTTAACCTATTTTAATATCCCCAACGGGACTAAAAACACTTACAAGATGGGATGATAAAAGCAGCACATCATGGAAATGTAGTATACAGCATTGGAAGGGGTCACGGCAGGAGGGAGTCCTCAGGCTTGGTCACAAATCCAGCGTCAGTCAGCAGCAGAGTGTCTTGGACGCTGAAGCGCCGGCGGAACTGACGTCATCCGAAGAGAGGAGGAAGAAGCCTGGAAGTGATGTCAGTCAGTAGAGACAACAAACCAGCCTGGACCGCAGCGCTGCACGGATGTGGTCATCAAGAAGGGACGTGTTTCGGAACGCTAACTGGTTCCTTTATCAACCTATGACCATCAGGGGACTGTGCGCAATATATATACTAACAATAGGATGGCAGTGGGCGGAAACAATAAGGAGAAACAGGAAATAAACACTTTACAAACCTCTTTGCAAAACATGCCGGTTTGTGACGCATGGCCAGAAATATTTCCATGTAAAAGGAAAAACATACCAAATAAAGGGCTTTTCCTACCTGTTCTTCTGATCATGTCGTCTACTGCCTTACATGCCCTTGTGGCCTTTTTTATGTAGGGCAAACCATTCGGCCATTGCGAAAACATTTTGGCGAACATTGTTTTATCACTGGTGGACTGGACAACCATAGTGTCCCTAAAGACTACCTTCAATTTCATTAAAAAAATCTACAGATGGTCTTAAGGTTTGGGTTATTGAAGCTATGCCTAGAGACCTCCCTCCAGCCGAGCGCTATAGAAGACTTTGTCATAGGGAAATGTATTGGATTTTTTTATTAAACGTTCTGGCCCCTAGAGGGTTAAATGAGGACTTTGAAGTCAGTGCTATAATCTAAGACCCCATATACTGTTTATCATAGCCATTATATTATATGTGAATCTGCCATTATGTGATGCTATATATTTAGTATACATACCTATGACATGCATGTCCTTAGTATATACATGCATGTATGCTCATGCACAGGCTAACATAAGTATATCTAGAACACTATGTGTGGCTTTTCAGCAGCTTACATTATTCATTCATTTATATATATCAATATTTTATTTATTGTCCCCTTTTTACATATACATATATTTCTATTATTCTCCCACAAATCTGAAATATGCTTTTATTATGTTCTACTGTATCAATAAGTATTTATTTGTTCATATTTCAATATTTTAATATTCTCTTTTCTTTTAAATACTCTCTTCCCTTTAAGAACGCTATTTTAATCATTGTAAAGTGTTTTTTTCCTGTTTCTCCTTATCGTTTCCGCCCACTGCCATCCTATTGTTAGTATATATATATTGCGCACAGTCCCCTGATGGTCATAGGTTGATAAAGGAACCAGTTAGCATTCCGAAACGCATCCCTTCTTGATGACCACATCCGTGCAGCGCTGCGGTCCAGGCTGGTTTGTTGTCTCTACTGACTGACATCACTTCCAGGCTTCTTCCCCCTCTCTTCGGGTGACGTCAGTTCCGCCGGCGCTTCAGTGTCCAAGACACTCTGCTGATGACTGACGTTGGATTTGTGACCAAGCCTGAGGACTCCCTCCTGCCGTGACCCCTTCCAATGCTGTATACTACATTTCCATGATGTTCCGCTTTTATCATCTCATCTTGTAAGTGTTTTTAGTCCCATTGGGGATATTAAAACAGGTTAACTTCTGCACTTAGAGGCGCCTTGTCTTTGTCTATCTCTCCATAGAAACTGCTTCTTTCTGCTAGCTGCTGCCATAAGTGTTGAAGAATCCTCCAATTTCTGCAATTACCATTAATGTTGGACTTTTTTAAGAGACATTAATTTCCCTGAAGCCCTGAGCACCCTTACTATCCTCTTTTTGTACCCATCAGTCAGTGCCATCTCTCAGTTCCAGCCATCAATCAGTGCCACCTATCAGTGCCCATCAGTGAAACTGTCACGACATTAAAAAAAAGTAATCGGTGAGTACTTGAAAAAAGTACTCGGTCTTAAAAAAGTGGTATCGGGACAACCCTAGTTCTAAGTAATTTTCTAGCAAAAAAAACCTGATTTTAACTTGTAAACACCAAATCTCAAAAAGATGCTCGGTCCGTGGTTAATATATTGGCACTATATATGGTTCTGTATGTGCATTTGTCTGTTTGGGGTATAAACCGCTCAGTGCCTGCCAACCCTTTCCTCCAATCCCTACATTGACTCCCAATCACCCAGTGAATTAAATTCAAAATACTAACCACAACATACAAAGCCATTCACAACTCTGCCCCGAGCTACATCACCAATCTTGTCTCCAAATATCACCCAAATCGTCCTCTCCGCTCTTCTCAAGACCTCCTACTCTCAAGCTCTCTAGGCTCCTCCTCCCATGCTCCTCTCCAGGATTTCTCCGGAGCCTCTCCCATCCTCTGGAACTTGCTACCTCAATCTATCCGGCTATCCCCTACTCTTGCTACCTTCAGGCCATCCCTGAAAACTCATCTCTTCAGGAAAGCCTATTATGTCTCCAACTAATCTTCTACCACTTCCATCAGCTCATTCCCCAGTTACAACCTTTTGCACCACCTGCCCCACCCTATTAGAATGTAAGCTCTTCTGAGCAGGGCCCCTCTTAATCCTCTTGTATTGTATTATAACTGTATTGTCTCCTTTTTATATTGTAAAGAGCTGTGTTGGCGCTATATAAATCCTGTATAATAATAATAAAAGGAGTGATTTGCTTAGCTCCGCCTACTGTCCTGAAATGAGCAATCATTTTATTTTTGTGATGGAATGAGACAAATGTGTCACAAGGCTTTACTGTGCAACATGGCAGTACCAAACGTCGCCACTAGATGTTCCCACAGTACCATCCCTTTATTGTATACATTTATGATCCGCAGATTCGATACATTCTGCTTTTTTTGTTTTTCTGTAAATTACATATTTAAAAAATATATATTTTTGTACATGAAAAATAACACAGAATATGTACATATTTATTTATTTGTTTTCAAGAATAGAAAGTGCTGTCAGGGGTGCAGACCTATGTTTCTAGCCTGTTGCTATAGAGATGGCCGGCGTGTGTGAGGAGTGCGGGGTGTGCAGGCCTCGGATGAAGCGATGTGCTCGGTGTAGAGGGGAGATGTACTGGTGAGATGGCTCCTACACCTCTTATCTGAGTGCACACATACCTAGTAGCAGCAGATTTTTCTTTACCAGAGGAAAGGTTTATTAAGAAGTTATACCTGCATATAAAAGCTTGCAGTTTACAGGGTGAGATGTGATTGCTGCCCACTGAGGGTTAGCTCACGTCATAGTGCTTGTGAGATTGGGGATGAAATGATGAATTCATGATCAGATGTTACAGTTCTCTATAAAGGTGATATAACCTTACAGGCCCATTCACACCAGGGCATGGAGATGAAAGGAGTGTGCTATAACCGTTTCCCACACTGCGCTTAAAATGCATTGCCTTAGCGATCAGCCGTGGGTGCCAACATAATGTTAACAGCACCCCAAACGCAGATCGCTAACACGCTGCATTTGTAGGCACCTGATTTCATGCATCGTGTAGTGCAGGCTCTACTTTGTCTGCATTCAGATGCAATTTGCAGCCCATTTAAATAAAAGGGCTGCAAAATCACATCACATGGGAATGTACAGGAATCGCACAGGAACATGGACCATTCAGGCGTGAACGAGCCCTGAAGCCTGATTAAACCCAGAAACAAACATAAAACGTATTGGAGCTTACCAGTGTTTAACGCAGAATGAAAGCCAGCAATGTAATGGCTTCCCCGAAACAGTTATACTCAAGACATGCCGTGAATAACTGTCACTTTTGCTGGTGCTCTCATGAACTGTCAAGCCATCAAATGACTGGTGTCATAACTGATCCCTTGTGTAGCCCCATGGCAGCTGCAGATCAAACACTGGTGAAAGTGGGACTTTAGGCTGGGAATGAAAATTGGCGGACAGGCAGGTTTTTTAATGCAGAAGATACCTGCGTTGTCTCTTTTGCATTAAAGCTACTTACCTGCCTGTCTGTCCCTGTACAATAAGGCTTGGTTCACACTGGTACAATGCGGGAAACCCTGCGAATCCAGTGCTGGTTCCCGCATCGCACCTTAAATCGCCGGCGGTTCACACTGCCCTATGCAAACCGCTAGAAGTGTCAATGCAAAATTAATGACACCCCCGGAACAGTTTGCAGATCGCAGTGCAAACTGTGAATTCGGACAGGAATCGGATTGCATGAGTGTGAACACCCATGTGATCCGATTCTGGTGCGGACAAAAAAAAAGGGTCCTACACAAGTTTGGTCCACATGCGATGCAAATTCAGCCATACTATCTATGCCTGAATTCGCATCCGACATCGCATGTGATCTGCACAGCCATGCGGTGCGAATCACATGCAATGTCTGACATCACACAAGTGTGATGTCGTTCACTAAGAGTGAAGAAATGTCATCGGCACACCAAGGATTCCTCAAAAGGGTCCAAAGCTTTATTCACATGGTCACACGGTACACATACGGCTGTATACATACGGACCCTTTTGAGGAATCCTTAATGTGCTCATGACATTTCTTCACTCTGATTGTCCACAGATTCCAGCCGGTGGTCATTGCAGCACCCACCATTAATACAGCCATTTTCAGGAACATGTACGTGGGGAATATTGCGTTTGGACCTGTACAGTAAGATGCGCAAACGCAGTTCACTGCACAAATTCAGCAATGCCGAATCTGGCGGAACTATGTGACGGAATGATGTCATCCTGGCTTGGCCAATGACAGCCGCCGGGGGGTCGAGACCCTGAAGATGTCAGCAGCCAGCAAGGAGCACCGGGGACAGCGCATCGCTGGATTCAAGGTGAGTACAGTTCTGCTTTAAGATGGCAACTTCCATGGCTATAAAGATTAGGAGGGTTTAGCTCTACTTTAAATGCAGTGGCTGAATTCATTTTGTTTTTTAGTCTTTTTTCCCCTTTTATTTTCACCTGGTGATCCATCCAGTAACACACCTCCTGTTTTAAGGTGTCTCCACCCTGGATGGAGGAGCAATGAAGACACCTTTGGACAGCAGCATTGTCAGTCTGTGGTGAGGGTAGTGTTAGATGCAATAGCCTAAGCTTTCCTGAGAAATGAAAACTCCAGTTAACACTTTTTTAAGCAAACATTTATTTTCTTTTTTTGGGATAAAAGTTTTACATGAGCAAATAACTTTCCCTTTGGCTGGACAGCTTGGAATGTTAAAGGAAGTATAAAAATAACAGACTTACTGGCCAGATCAACAGCAAAAAAAAAGAAAAGCTAAAAAAAAGAAACTGAATGCGGCCACCATGTCTAAGGATTGGTAAACTACAATATAATCATTTTTGTTGCTAGTTTTAATACCACTTTATTCGCTTAAATCTCATATAATTTAAAAAGTGACCCTGTTGCCACAGGTTCACTTACAAAAAAGAGAACAGCTCAGTAATAGAAGAGGCATTATCGAGCTGGCAGCCTCTTGAAAAGCTGGAACAAATACCTGCTTCCCCACTGCACACCAATGGTTCTTCCCGTCCTTTAGTGATATATGAGCCAGTGGGAGAAACCTCTTTGTGCAGTGGGAGGAGCAGGTATTCAAACACCTGAGAGTGTGGAATAGCTGCAGCAAGGGGGAGCACTGAAGTGGCTTTGCTTCCACACTAAGGCCACCAGAAAAGGTAAGTATATGGCCTTACAGAGCTATTTGTTAAGTGACTTTGTGGAGATAGGATTTCTTTAGCATGTTCATGTCATTTCAAAACTAATTTTCAATCTTTACAATTTGCAGCTTTCATTAAAAGTATAACTAGGGATCCTGCCATGAAGGTCCTTGATCAGGCACTTCCTGTTCAGTATTCTCTATAGAATTTATTTCAGCCAGGTTGGATCTAAGAAGAGCTGAAGGTGCAGTGGGAGATCATTGAGAAATGGAAACCCTACACACGTTTATGAAAATATGAAATACCAGACAATGTTGAGTTAACTAGTGCCAAATATATCCCTTGTAAAAATGTGTGCTTGCAAAAAGGCGAAACCATCAACACCAAAAAATGGGAAGAGATAATAAATTTAAAACCTTGACCACTTATCAGTTTGGGGCTCATGCACACTGGCGTTCAGCTCTGGTGTATGAGATCCCTGTGTTTAGGTGCTACTCATGCTGCTCAGTAGTCATAACAGGCATCCAGGAGTTGACATGTCGCTTCTGAGCTGACTGTTAACTGGCCCATTAAAGTGATACACTACCACAGATTGCTTTTCTGAGGACCCCACACGTGTAAGCAAAGCCTTATGCCGCGTACACACGGTCGGACTTTTCAGCTACAAAAGTCCGACAGCCTGTCCGACAGACTTCCGGCGGACTTTCGGCGGACTTGCGGCAGACTTTCTAACGAACGGACTTGCCTACACACGACCACACAAAAGTCCGACGGATTCGTACGTGATGACGTACACCGGACTAAAATAAGGAAGTTCATAGCCAGTAGCCAATAGCTGCCCTATCATGGGTTTTTGTCCGTCGGACTAGCACACAGACGAGCGGATTTCGGGGTCCGTCGTAGTTATGACGTAAAGATTTGAAGCATGTTTCAAATCTAAAGTCCGTCGGATTTGAGGCTAAAAAAGTCCGTTGAAAGTCCGGAGAAGCCCACACACGATCGGATTACCAGCCAGCTTTAGTCCGTCAGCGTCCGTTGGACTTTTGTAGACGAAAACTCCGACCGTGTGTACGCGGCATTACTGTTTTTTAAATAATCCTGTTAGTAACTTGGGTAACTGAAAAATAAAACGTAGTAAGAAAATGTAAAAGAAGAGGTTGCCTACATAAAAAGCACATGTAAAAAATATCATCAGATCCAGAGATGTAGGCAGCTGAAGTTACATGGAAACATTAAATTCTTCTATAAATGTTGGGCTTTGCACCTCCTACCTTCACCACCTGACACTCCTTCTGGGGTCTTTAAAGAGGAACTGCAGTATGCTTACATAATTTGTAATAAAAATATCCTTGCTGTTCTGAAGCTTCCCTCCAACCACTTTGGATATTATTTTATATATACTGTGATTCTGTACCTGCCAAATATGCTGCAGAAATCTCCCTCCACTGAGTCTGGCTGCAACAATGTTAACTGTGGGCAGCTGAAGCTGCTGCCTGTTCACCCCCTGGATTTACACAGACAGAGGCACACCTCCAGCTCTGCAGCTCTCATTGGCCCTCTTATGACTTACCCCCCTCCCTTCCTGGCAAACTCATGAGAGAGAGAGAGAAAGAGAGAGAGAGAGAGAGCTGTGCATGATGTCATAAGCCTAGGCATTTTACCAGACAAGAAACATGAAGTGGGCTGTATAAGGTATTTACTGGCAAAAAAAAAATGTTTTACTATCCAAAGTTAAAACAACAAGGGCAGAAGATTTAATAGATGCAAAGTTGAAAAAATGACTGACGTTCTGCTTTAATTTGATAGCTTGCTTCCCTAACCAGTAGCAAGGTTCTGGAGGAGGAAGATGAAGGAAATCTGCTTATCTTCATGGTGGAGTTTTTATGCTCCAGTAAGTGCAACAAACTAAACACATCAGAGAGTTGTGAAAAACATTTTTACAGACTTCCTTAAAGCGGTGGGCCAGCTGAAAAATTTTTTTTTTTTTTGCAAACACAGTAGCTGCTGACTTTTAATAAGCATACTTACCTGTCCGTGGTGCCCGCGATGTCGGCCTCCCGAGGCCGACCCATCTCTCGGGTCCCGGCGTCGCCATTCGAGCTAACGGAGATGGGCAGTGGAGCCTTGCGGCTTCACTGCCCGTTTCCTACTGCGCATGCTCGAGTCGCGCAACACTTTGTGAATGGGGCATGCAGTGTTGTGGGACACACACAGTTCCCAGAACACAGTGCGCCCCATTCCCCAGAAGACAACGCGAGGAGGAGAAGACTGAAGATCACCGCGGTGTAGGAAGTGGCAGCACTTCCTAGCAGATCTGCCTAGCAACAGCCATTTCTGGTAAGTTAAAAAAAATGTTTTTTTTTTCATTTTTTTTCACCAGATTTTTAGGAACATTTTGATGTTTTTTTTTTTTTTTTTTTAGGGTGGCCCTCCACTTTAAAGCCCGACTCAAGGATATGAAAAAGGGAACCTGCTGAAGTGTGGAATAAGATAAGGGGTTACACCTTGATCTGGCAACCCTAGACATAACAAACAAGAGGGAACTTTTTCATATACCTGAGTTGAGCTTTGAGTGTATTTTGACAGTGTATTTAGCAACCAGATTTGAGAAATCCTTACAATGTGTTTGTTATGTGTTCCTATTCACACAGCATACCTACATTTTTTTTAATTTTATTTTTATTTTTACTATTTCTTACCTTTCTAGTTTGTTTTTTTGGAGGTCGATCACACATATAACTATAGGTAGCTTGAATTATTCAGAATGACTTGATGAGCAATACACTTACGCTACCCAAGTAATAGATGCAGGCTAAATGAAAAAAATCGAATGGATTCCTCTATCCTTGCTATACAGTATGGATTGACAAATCTCCCACAGAGGCTTTTGTTTTCTGACAGCCAGTGCCTGTTAGTAAACAGTGGGTGCTGCCAAATAGTGATCCTAGCTGACTGACTACAGTCACTGTACATCCAAGAATTATCTGCCCGGCTCCTTTGATTTTCAGAAGGAGGTTGTTGGGAGATAAGGTCCTGACCGGACAACCCTCTGCAGTGTATGACCGGTTTTAGGGACAGACTTGTTTAAAAGTGCATTAACTTTAATATAATAGATTTTTATACATAAATTCAGAGTATTTCAAATAAACAATTGATGTAAAGATAGGCTAATTACAAAGCCATCTTCTTGGTTTCGCTAGTAAAATACTCTATCATTAAATTCAATTATATACAGTTATATTTCTATATGATACTCATGTACAAATGTTAGTATGATTGTACAAATGTTATCTTTTAACATCAATAAAAGCTTATTGTTTAAAAAAAACTTTAATATTATAGTAATTAAATATGTTCTAAAAATGCTCTTTGAATGGGTACATGTAACATTTAAAATAGGTGCTATCCCAATTTGGCTTTAAAGGTGGAAATACATTCCCATGTCATTACATAACAAATAGTTCTTTACTTCATGTATTAATAATCTCATCCAGTCTTTTACTCTTTTGTGCACAGCTCCAAAGAATGCCAAGAAAAACACTGGCTTACACATAAGCTCCGATGTTCAGAAGTTCCAGAAACAAAAGAGAGAGCTTGTCTTCCAGAAGGCACTGATAAAGATGATGGAAATGATTTAGAGAAGCAAGAACAGGCTAATCACTTTGTGATAAAAATGAAAAACAAGCACGGAAAATCAGAAGTCAGAGTGGCAAAAAGTGAAAGTGGTGAAGAAATGTTTTTGTTTCTGTGCCAGCATCTAAAAACTCCACCAGAAAAGATAAGACTTATCTCCAGAGGAAAGCTAATAACAAAAGAGAATATTTCATCTTACATTGCAGATGGGGCCATCTTTCAGGCCTTTGGTGAGGAGTCTGAAGATGAAACTGGACTGGATGTCAGGGACATTGAGGTATTGATGGCACAGCTGTCCGTGGGGAGGAATGTAGCTATAAAGGCACTTAGGAGAACTGGGGATCTTATTGATGCCTTTCTGTATGTATCTGATAATCAGTAGGCCTTATGCCTCCTGAGTATTGCCATCACAGCTATCATGTCCTTTTATCTAGTCCATTGCCAATAAATCTCCTTCATACAGTTGTATCCTAGAATTGTGTGACTGCCAGAGATTGATTAAAAGAATGCAATTTTTTTTTCATGTATTTATATAGAGCTGACAATTTACATTGCTTTACATAATGTACATTCATATTGGTCTGGCCCCTCAAGGAGTTTACAATATGTCTCAGATACATACATGTCCAAACTTATTACAGCCAATTTAGACAGGAGCCAATTAACCTACCAGCTGCCTTTGGAGCGTAGGAGAAAACCAGCGTACCCGGAGGAAACCCACACAGGCACAGGGAGTGCATGTAAGCTCCATGCAGATAGTGTCCTGACTGAGATACAAACTGGGGACCGCAGTGGTTCAAGGTAGAACTGATAACTACAAAGCTACTGTGATAACTGGAAATGCTTTGAAGCTGAATTCCAGCCTAAGGCTCCATTCACACTAGCGCGTTTTTTGATGCATTTTGCAGAAATGCATGGGAATTTTTTAGCATGGGTTCCTATGGAACATGTTCACATCAATGCCTTTTTGTACCTCTGCGTTTTTGGAAAGGGTCAGGGACTTTTTTTCATGCAAAATGCAGCATTTTGCATGTAATAGAATTCAATGGACCAGCATCAAAAACGCAAGTGCAGCGTTTTTGATGCGTTTTGCGTTTTTGGCTTTTTTTTTTTTTTTTTAGTCTTCTGAAAAAAAAAAAAAAAAAACGCTGCTCAAAAACGTGGCAAGCATCACAAAAAAAAAACTCCAGAAATGCTCAAAAGCAACATGCATAAATGTGAATCCAGCCTAAGGCTGGATTCACACCTATGCTTTTTTAGTGCTTTTTGCATTTTGCAGATTTGCATCACAGAACGTGTTCCATAGGAGACCATGTTAAATGGACTATAGTGCAAATCTGCAAAATGCAAAAAGCGCTAAAAATGCATAGGTGTGAATCCAGCCTTAAAGAGGAGCTCCAGTTGCTTAAGTGGCAATTAAAAGTCAACAGCTACAAAAACTGAAGTGGTAAGAAGTTATTGCATCGCATGCTAGCACATTATGAGAGACTTACCTTAAAATGAAGCCCTCCAGCAGCGTGCTGTTCTTGCTGCCAGGGTATCCATCTTCACCCGGTCTTCCTTCCGGATTTGCGGGTTCCAGCCGTTTGAATGGCCGAACTGCAATGACGTCACTCCCGCACATTCACATGGGAGCCACGATCGCTGCACAACGCCCTGAGGGGGCGGCATACTGTGTGCCTGTGCTGGTGACGTCACCATCTGCACATGAATATCTGCACATTTAGGAGATATTCCTTGTACCTACAAGGTTACCTTTAGGTACAAGTCAGCAAGCGGTGTTTACTACCGCTTTTAATTAAAGTCTTGCACAGTTGTGTAGGCTCCCCTCCTGTACTGAAATTGCTTGCTCTGATTTGACTGCACACTTTCAGCTTCTCACAATGTGCACTGGATGCTGAAGCATGTCAGATAAATCACCATCCCATAGCAAGCACTCAGCAGGGGTGAGCAGCCCTGAATGCCGACGGCAGGCCCGAGAAGAGGAGGATCTGGGCTGCTCTATGCAAAACCACTACACAGAGCAGATAAATAGAACATGTTTGTTATTTTAAAAAAAATCTTTCCTTTAGTATTGCTTTAAAGCTGTACAGTCCCTTGCCTGCCTCTTTCAGTCATTGGATTTCAGCTCTTTCAATCATGGAGGCTCAGTATCACATGTAGATGTTACCTAGGACAGTCTGCATGTAAATTCAGTCTGCCTAGGAACTCTCACTCCCCTGAACCGATATTCGCCCATCAGGGCATTTTGATAATCAGATAAGATCTACTAAGGGATGGTCCATGCACCTTGCGTCAAGGTTGGGAACTCTAGAGTAGTATTGAGGCAGGGTGCTGTTTGGTGTTCAGAAAGCTCTATACAGCACCCTGATGTCCCCTCTCACCAGCCACGATCTGTCTGCATTGCATAGAGAAGCACAGAGACCCAGGGTTTGTAACGAAAACAGGTTTTATTTAAATATGTAATTTGCATGTTAATGAAGAGGAGGGTGAGGAACCAGTAAAGAAAAAATATAAATAGAACACTAACGTGATCCCAGATATTGCATGTCATTCGCACCGCATTGCTGTGCACATCACGTGATGTCTGTGCGATACAAAATCAGTCAGCTGAAATCGCATAACATTCACACCAAAATGGTGCAGGACCCTTTTTTTGGTCCGCAATGGAATCAGATCGCATGGGTGTTCAGACTAATGAGATACGATTCCACAGTTCGCAATTAGTTCTGCGAACCGATTTGGGGGTATCATTAACTTTCTGTTGACATTCGCAGCGGTTCATAGAGAGCAGTGTGAACTCCCTGCGAGTCAGATGTGATGCGGGACTCCGCACAGGAATCGCGCTGATTCCCGCATCGCACCAGTTTGAACTGAGCCTGATCCTTAGGTTAAAATACACAGGGATCAGTAGGAGGCAGTACTATCACTGTACTATAGGTAGCATCAGAACAACACCCTGTAAGCCTTTACAAAGTACAGCTCTTACTGTTGTGGAAATTCCACTATACGCTGCACGTAATCCATGTCCCTTTTGGTATAATGCATCTTAGTACAACCCTGTTTCTCGTATCTTCCCAAGTAACACAGACATGACCACCATCCTTAGCTCCACAGCTCGACTGTCTGATCATGGGCGCAATCTTTATTTATATAACAATAGAGCTTGGTTGCTTCACAAATCAAGCACAGGCAAACAGGAGGAGTTATATAAATCTCAACCAATGAACAATGACTAGGGGAGTCTTATGGGCGTGTCTGGGCAGGGGCAGTGTGTATGATTTCCCGCCCCTTGTCTCTGTAAGCCATCATCTGCAGCTAGACAAAGAAAGCTACATGGCTGCCTTGAAATCATGCACGCTGGCCCTGACCATAACAATTCAAACACTGGCATTTTTACCGTTGCCGTGAATCCTTTTTCTGCATTGCTTAGAGAATGCATACCCGGATTATTCTATCATTCCTGAGGATGGGAGATTATCTGCAGGAACACGCCATAGCCCCCCCATGTGCTGATCAGACACACAGGGGCACACAAGCGTACATCCCCCATAACCGATAATGTGTTTGCAGAGTGAACACATGCCCCCCAGATGATCATCTGTGCATTGCACAGGGGCCCTTCGCTGGCAGACATATCCCCACTCCGCAAACACTTTGTCTGCATCCTCAAGAAGCTTTCCACTACCAAAACGGGTCTCAACCAGCATCAGTCTGCCCCAGTCCGCTCTTTAGAGCGTGCTGCGGGAGAACTAACACTGGGAGACACTGTGACAATACATCTTAATATTTACACAATACTGCCCAGCACATGGTACTGTAAAGAGAGATATACTTGTGGGGAACTACATATTGCAGTTTGCATTCTGAAATTTGGAATTGAACAAAGCTGGTAATTTTTTCACTTCTTCCTTTACATGTGGTATTGGCATGTGTGTTTTGGGGTGGAGGGATTGCAAAGATAAAATCAGTGTCCAACCATTAGATGCTTGCCCTGGGCACACAAGTGATTTAAAATGGCCCTGCATAGAAATACAGTAAAACCTTGGTTTGAGAGCGTTTTGCAAGGCAAGCAACATTTTTTAATACATTTTGACTTGGTATACAAACGATGTCTTGATATACAAGTAGCGTCATGTCACAACTGGGTATAAAACAAAAGAGAGCAACTCACATGGTTGATGATTAAAACAGGCACATCTAAGTATGCAGGCATCCGGGGTAAAGCTGTCCACATAGACCATCCTCCGTACCGCCATCGACTTCATCCCTTCCACACTGCGCTCCATGAGCAGTTCAAGCCTCGCTTTCAGATCATTCTACTGCAGGGTAGTCTTCCCCGTCACGATTGCAGACTGACAGCGGTGATAGCCGGCGGTGCAGAGGACGGTCTATGTGGACAGCTTTACCCCAGATGCCTGCACACTTAGATGTGTCTCTTTTAATCATCAACCATGTGAGTTGCTAAATGTACCTTCATTAAATGTAACCATATTGCTACAGTTAGAGGCACCTCTCTTCTCTTTATACTCTGTAGCTCCTGCTGGATTTTGCTTCTAGTCCCCTTGTGGAGGCTTCCATTTGTGAATGGACATTTTATGGTTACACAACCTATCACATTGCTATAATCTTTTTATATGACCTATAAACTGAAAGACCTATAAATAAATGGTTGTGGAATGAATCATCTAAGATTCAATTATTTCTTAAATGGAAACTCGCCTTGATACAAGTGCTTTGGATTACAAGCATGTTACCGGAAATAATTATGGTCGCAATCCAAGGTTTTACTGTAATAGTACAGTAAACAGTGGTTTTATTTTAGACTGTTTAGTGCCATATCTTTGCTGGATAAAAGAAATGGAAATGGGTCCATTGGGAAGCTTACTACAAGAGGTTTACCTGTTCTAACAGGAACCCTGAAAAAAAAAATTCTCCTCATTAAGATAATTTGAAACAACAAAATTATTTGGCAATACTAAGAAAGAGCTGCAACAATATATTTATGTCTCTACATACTTGTCAAAACATCTGTGACCTACTTCCCTTTATAGGTGTCATTTTTGTGTAATTCTGATAAAAGTGTAGTCATAGCCTTGTATGATTCAGCAAGAATAAAAATAGGGCAAATATATTTCCTGGTGCCTCCATGGCAACATACATATGATAGTAGCCTCGCCTACTTCCGCCCACAGTACCAGTGCATAGCTAGAAAAAGTTAACACCCACACGACAGCCCACTCCCCTTTTTGTCCTCATGGAACTCACAGCCAGTGTGAAGAGAAGAAACCCTTACCTGCCACCTTTGGTGGGTTTCCGCCTCTCCTGTAAGTGCAGTCCCTGACCTTGGGATGCTAAATGCTCTGATTAGGAAGGAGCCCCTTCTGTGGATCTTTTGGGGTGATAAAATATTCCTCAGAAGAGCTGTCTGTATCTGGAGCCTGCCTCCCAGAAGTGAGTGGATCCATTGAACTGTTACACTGCATTTTCAAGATAAGTATGTTTTCTAATTTTTTGGAATTTATCTGTGAATGATCTCATAAGTTGTGTGTTACATCTCCTCTCAAGTGGGTTGCAGCTGCGCCGTGTTCCAGTATGCATTCTAGTGGCAATTGTGGATGAGAAAGCTAAGGCCCCTTTCACACTCGGGCGGTAGGGGGCGTCGGCGGTAAAACAGCGCTATATTTAGCGCTGTTTTACCGCGGTATTCGGCCGCTAGCGGTGCGGTTTTAACCCCCCGCTGGCGGCCGAAAAAGGGTTAAAACCCCTCGTATAGCGCGGCTATAGCCGCAGTATTACCGCGGTATAGCCGCGCTGTCCCATTGATTTCAATGGGCAGGAGCGGTTTAGGAGCGGTGAATACACCGCTCCTTCACCGCTCCAAAGAAGCGGCTGACAGGAGATTTTTTCTTCTCCTGCCAGCGCGCCGCTTCAGTGTGAAAGCCCTCGGGCTTTCACACTGAACAAACAGCGGAGGCTGTTTAGGGGCGGTTTGCAGGCGCTATTTTTAGCGCAATAACGCCTGCAAACCGCCCCAGTGTGAAAGGGGTCTAAGTGTCTACATTCAAGAGAATAATGCATTATGCTGAACAGGTGAAGTGGATAGAGGTCACATGGGGGCCATCTTTGGTTTGGGCAAAAACTCCCCCAGTGGCCATCTTGGAGTGGGGCAAGACTACCTGGAAGCCCTCTTGGAAGTGGGCAAGGTGAGAATTTTGCCAGGAGTGGGAGGTTAAAGACCCAACAGCTTACAGATAGGGCGTTTGGACTGCATGCAAGCACTCCCATAGCCACAAACCCTGCATCAAGGGCCATTTCCTGCTTCTTAGTGACTAGATATGTCTTACTTATGTCTCAGGGTGGCAATTTTATTATACCTGACTAAATGTCAGTATTCCAGCTGACCTGCATAGGCTCACTGCATAACAAAGATCCACATGGTTCCTATAGGTAAGGGTCATCAGACCAGGTAGGTATTTACTGCTAAGAGTACATTCAGGTGCTATCTGACCTCTCCCTTGGCTAAGCAGCCCAGCCTCTCCCGCTGACAGGAATATGTGTGAGAGGAGCCCCAGAAATCCAGTCCAAGGGAGAGAAAATTCTCTTCTATACTGCAAATGCCAACACTAAGGCCTGAAGAGTGTGTCGGGACCGCCTTAAAAAGGCAGACAGAAGTTCTCCGTCCCATTATGATTAACTGCAAGGAATTGCTGTGAATCCTGGGTGAAGCTGCATTTACAGCGTAATGTGTCAAGCTTGCTTTAAAGAGAATGACAGAAGCTCTTCCATCCCACTATTAATAGCCGTAAAGGATTGCTGTGAGTTTAGATGAAGTTGCCTTTACAAAATAGCGTGTCAAGATTGCCTTAAAAGGGTAGATAGAAGCTCTCATGCCCACTGATCATAGCTGCAAAGGATATCTGTGGGCCTGGGTGAAGTTACCATATCCATTGCATTCCAATACTATTGCCACCAACTGTATAAAGCCTCCCTCAGCAGAGTGCAGGCCAACTGCTGGCAAGGAAGAACAGAGAGGATAAGCTGGTACTTTATGTTCAGCCTAAGGCCTTGCCTCTGTTGGCCATTTTCTTTAAGGTAGGTAAGTTTACCATGAGTGGAGAAGAACCAGAGGGACAAGGTAAGAAACCAGAGCAGGCTTAAGGTAAGAAACTTGCTACAGCATTTCCTCAGTCGGAAGAAGTAGCCTGCATGGCCTTCCAGGGACAGGTTCTCTTTGAGACAGTCCAGGTCAATAGCATTAGATATGTGCCTGAAGTTGAACACTTGTCATTACTAGTGGAAGAAGGCTAGAGTACAGACTGCAAGGTCTTTTTTTCCTTCTAATTGTTAATGAGCCTCTTTTCTCCACTTGTGGTCTCTGAAGGTTTTCTGGGTCAAGGTGTTTCTGCCCCAATTGTGGTGGCAAACAGTTTACTATCGAAAAGCCCATGGTGAAAATATCTGGTATACATCTTAAAGCTTTAGGCTCCATTTCCACTAGTGCGACTTGTCATGCGACTTTGAACAGGTGATTCAGTCTTTGGTCAGGTGATTTCCCTATTGCTGAGACTCAGGGGTCTGGCTCTAGAGAAAGGAAGTCTTCTCTTCCTGTTTTCAGGAATCACAATGGAAAGACACCTCAGACAGTGGACCATTCTGGGGAAGAGACCTAGACATCCTTGATATCAAGGGGGTTGGTTGTCTTTGGCGTCTTGTTTTCCAAGGTAATATCCAGAAGTTCTGGGCTGTTTTATATAATCTGGATCCAAGCAGACAATGCCATAAAGGTGACATACAATTTTCAGGTGGATTTAGAGTTTTGCAGTAGCAAAAGGCTAGATTGGTATCCTTGGCAAAAAGTCAGGCTCCAGCCTTGTCAGGCAGTCTGCATCTGATGGCAGTGTCTAAACCTATGAGATTGATTTCTACCCCTGGAATTATTCCTGGTAGGCAACTTCAGAGGTTGACTACGGGACCCCTGATGTCAAACTAGAGGCTAGTCAGTTTTGGCTCAGGTGCAGTGGTGCTCTGGTAGGATGCTCCTGTGATTTTCAGTACTTCCCTTGTTTGTCTCACATGTTCGGAATGGAAAGTGTTCCAGGCTGATCCAGGCACGTGTGGTACTACAACCTAAAAGGGGTGCTGGACAGTTGCTCTGAGGGATCTACTTGATCAGGATCATCTGTTCCCAAGGAATGTGTTTTGCCATCCAGCCTCAAACTGCCTTTGACAGCTTGATAATTGAAGCTCAAACTCTGAGACCGGGCATCGTGGAGTCTGCTAAGCAAGGAGGTCTACTACTACTTCTTATTAAATCTATTGCTAGACATGTGGTGATTGCTTACCTTGGTGTAAGCCTCAGGACTTTCTCCCAAAAAGTTTATTTGCTGGACAAGTCCTCTCCTGGAGCTGGACCTAGGTTAGTATTTGGCTCTTAATATTGCTGCCCATGTGACTTTGTGGGATCTTTAAGTAGTTTTTGAAAGGATAGATTACTGGACAGCCGACCACCCTTTGTTCCTTGGTAGCCCACAGCGACCCATCAGAATTCTGGAGACCCAATGACACACACACAACAGGCAGCTTTTGTGTGCAAAGTGAGTCTGTGTTCTTTATTAAGAATGATACTTTTGTATGTGAGTTACAACACGAGGGGAGGGGTAAGCTTGTTTCTAAGGGTTAACCAGGCTTCTACAGAGATTTTTTTTCATCATGAGTTTAGGCAGCTGAAAGGAATTTACAAAGATAACTTATCTGCAAGGACATAGGATGCCTGTTCCAGACTTGGCCACAATGACTCATACAGTGGGTTTTTAATTAAGTCTTAGCCCAAGCAAAAAGTCAAATAAATTCTAATGAGAAAGAAGTGTAAGATAAGGCACGTACATTCCTTTCATTTAAAAACAAGAACTATAAAATGGAGGAGAAATTACAAAATGGAGTTACAGTTGATCATATGATCTATAACAGTTTTACTCATAGCCTTCACTTGGGGAGATGACTGTTTAAGGCTGGTGTCAGGCATGGAACCGTTCACAGGTTTAACATAAGACAAGGTTATTAGAAAAAAGTTCTCCATTTTGCTACAGTTAGTTTCTATCTGTCTCCTCAAACAGGACATCCTTATTCAGTTCCTTGATCTGCATCCAGCTCACCCAAAGGAAGTTTCCATGTCTTGGTTGGATGTGGTTGGGATGGAAAGTTTCTTATTTCTCAGCCTTTACTTTCCTCTTTTGTATTTCAAGATGGATCCTGTACTGATGCTTTGATTTCTAGCTCCATCATGTCGACTCAGCAGACCATCAACCAACTCCATGGTCTAGGGTTCAGGTTCCATCCTGTCCTGACAAGATGCACTCTAATCTAGCTTTTGGCTACAGACTACGGTTTAACAGATTGGGAAGGCTGCCACCTAGGCTTCTATCCTCCCTTTCTCTGTGTTCTAGCAGGGGCTTGGGGTGATTGTGGCCAGATAAATGCACTTGTTGCAGGAGCATTTGTGTGCTGTCTGTTGTCCTATTTCTGTCTGCGCTGTAATTTTTGGGGCAGGCTTTGGGAGCGTGTCCCCTTGAGAAGTGGGTGTGCTCCAGGGCCTGTCCTGGGGATTTGAATGTTGGTGCAGATGGGGAGGATATTGCAGATGGTGCTCAATTTTGTTTTCTACCAGGCAGACCTTCACCTTTATCTGAAGCCACCTTCTCGTATAAGAATAATTGGGGAAGCTCTTTGAGCTGCAGGAAGTTCACAGCCTTGCTGTTGTCATGGCATCAAGAGCCTGTGGGCATTTGCTTGCCTATCCTGTAGTGAGATGTCAGCCAACATGGCAGGCAGGGGAGCCAATCCGGTTCTACTATGGCACATTCTTTCAGCACTACTGATGGGCTTAGTACTCCTCACTACACCTGTCTTTGGCAGGCATCCAGTAGCTTACTCGCTTTCTTATAATCTAATTTGCTGAATCTTCCCACCCTGATTAGCTAGTTATTGATCTATCATACGTATGCTGCCATGGAGGCACCAGGAAAATGGAAAATTGTATCCTACTTACTGTAATTTTCTTTTCCCGGTGCCTATTTCATGGCAACATACCGAACCCACCCAGTTCATTCCTAGCGAAGTACAGGGAATGGGCTGTTGTGTGGGTGTTGCCTTTTTATAGCTATGCACTGGTCCTGTGGGCGGAAGTAGGCAGGGCTACTATCATACGTATGCTGCCATGGATAGACAACAGGAAAAGAAAATTACGGTAAGTAGGATACAATTTTCTGGTTTTGGTCAAGTCTCAGCATTCTTGTATACATACATTTCTGATTAAATCTGTCATTTGCAGACATGTAGGAAGGCGGGGCATAGGCCCGCCTGTATTTGTAGGAGGAGCCTCGCAGATATAAGCCAGCCCCTGATGCTCTATGGCTTTCGGGCTTTCCTTCCGTGTTGTCCTGATCGTGAGTTCAGGCCGTGCACCCTCGGATCTACGGAAACTGGTGGCTGTGTTTTCTGCTCTTGAAGTCCCTTTGGCAAGTGAGAAGATGGAAGGCCCTGCTACCACTCTGACCTTTTTGAGAATCGTGCTAGATTCTCGGACTATGCAGGCTAGCCTGCCAGCAGATAAGTTGGTTAGAATCAGGGAGCGGATCCATGGGTTTTTAGTTTCTCAGGCCACTTCCAGGAAAGATTTACAGTCACTTCTGGGCATGTTGAACTTCGCCATGAGGATCATTCCTCAGAGCATGTCTTTCATTTCCCGGTTGCTGGCTTTGCTATCCACAGCACCTGACTCTGATTCCAGGGTTAAGTTAGATTCAGCTGCTTTGCTTATGTATGTGGGATGAGTTCCTCCACCAGTGGAACGGCATTTCCATGTTTATTCCAGCAGTTTTGATGTCTTCTCTATAGGCTGTCACTGATGCTGCGGCCTCTAGAGGCTATGCAGCCATCTTTGACACACATTGGCTGGCTGGTCCATGGCCGGACGAATGACGCATGATTCCCAGGTTTTTTCAGACATCTGCGTTATTTGAGGTTTGCCCCATAGTGGCTGCAGCCCAGGTATGTGGTCATTTATGGACGGGTAACACCACAGACAATCAGGCAGTCTCGAAAATCATTAATAAGGGTAGACCTGGTTCATTGCACATAATGTCTTTCATACTCAGGTTCATCTGATTATCACTACAGTTAGGTTAACTTTTCAGTCTTTTCGAACTTTGTACCCTAGGTCGAATTGTTTTGACAGTCCAATACATTTTGGCTTTCGTGACGTACTGTCATTCTCAACTAAAACTGTCTCACAGTGCAATCAAGGGTTACTTGGAAGGTGTCCAACATTTCATTTCTCTACAATATCCCGGTAAACCTTCGGTGTTTGCAGCTCATTCTGTCAAAGCTATCCTTAGGGGTATTCAGAAAAGTAACCCTCCGGGCCCCAATAACAGGCTTGTAATCTCGGTAGGACATTTTCCGAGCCATGTCAGAAATGTTGTCTAGGTCTCCTTTTGGGCAGCTACCTAGTCTGGTGCTGAAAGCAGCAATTTATTTAGCTTTTTATGGTTTTCTCAGACCGGGGGAGTTTGCTCGTACTGGAGCAAAGTCTCGTACACTGTTCATCAGTCAGTTAGTCAGGTATCCTGACCATTTCCTGTTACACCTGGATGCATGTAAGACGCAGCAAACTGGGGCCAGTACTGATATCAGGTATATCAGGACTGAGGCTGGTTAGTGCCCGGTTTCGGTCTTGGATTTACTCTTGGCCCAGTTGCCAGACCCAGGAATAGTCCTTTTTTGCCATTTAACGGGGCCCCTCTCACCTCGGCACTTTTCATTAAGCCCTGCTGCACCCTCTTAGGGAATCTAGGGTTGAATCCCAAGTCCTACTCAGGTCATTCTTTCAGGACAGGGGCAGCTTCCTTGGCCTCGCGCCAGGGGTTCCCTGTTCATGTCATCAAAAGTTTAGGCAGGTGGAAGTCGTCATGCTACTCCAAGTACATCCTGGAGCCATTCTTGGAGATGTCTCAAGCATTCCTTCATTTGGCTGATTAATTGTTATTTTGTTTCAATAAACTTCCTTTGCATATTCATCCTACTGTCTTTTGTTTTTGCCCCCTTTTAGGCACACTCACCTCGTGATACTCCAGGTCTCCTTTTTCAGCTTCTTCTGTTTCCCTTCCCCTATTTACCACAAGAGTCTCTGAGTACAAGTAGGAAGGCGGGGTGTAGGCCCGCCTGTATTTGTAGGAGGAGCCTCACAGATATAAGCCAGCCCCTGATCCTCCATGGCTGTCGGCTTTCCTTCCTTGTTGTCCCACCCACCCGTTCCCTTTATTTCATCTCTTCTTATCTCTTATCACTACTTGGGTATGCCCCCTTTTAGGCATACTGACCTTGTGACCACGGCACACCCCAGGTCACCTTTTTCAGCTTCTTCTGTTTCCCTTCCCCTAGTTACCACAAGAGTCTCTGAGTACAAAAGGCAGGTTTTTCCTGTATAGACTGCACATGCTGTCAGAAATGTAGGCCAAGGTATATTGGAAGGTTAATGGATGTGCTGAGACAGCAAGAATGGACCAGAGGGACAGCAAGATCGTTTCAGCCCAGTAGGAGAAATTAATTTTGTGTCATAGTGTCACACTTTTTTCACAGAATCCAGTACTGTTCTGTGCCGGAGTCCTGTAGACCATTATTCAAAAAAGGCACCTGTTGACTATTATGTTGCAATGTTAATTTGGGCCTTGAAAAATTCATCAAAAATAACTAATAATTAGTGAATTGCAGCATGTCAAACAACTGATTTTGTAAATGACAGATTACCGTAAAGTGTATATATACCCTAATGATGAATATTTCTTCTTTGGTCAGTTAAGTATACTGTTGAAAGTTTTTTTTGTTATATCTGTCCTCCTGCATTAGGGTAACAATGCAGCTATTTCACAGATGCAAAACAGTAAGTGAGTGTTGCCACCCTAGAACAGGAAATGCAGTTCTGCTAGAATGAAAAAGTGAAAACAAAGGAAAAATTACTTGAAAAAAGAAAAAGAATGCAGCCACATTTAAGCCTCATGCATAGATGACTTTTTTTTCCTCCCCCGGATGCAATTTGCTCCAGGGGAGGAAAAAGCAGCAGTAAAAAAATGCACCTAAAGCTGTATTTTTCAAGCACGTCTTGGCGTTAGCCGTTTGGGCATTAATTCATTCCATTGGCCAGAATATTAAAATGGTAGTAAACCCTCACATATACCCAGTGACGTGAACAGGCTCAGGTGATACACAGAGATGAAACAAATCCTCCTACATAGATTTTATTTGTTTATCTGCAATCTTCTCCTCTCTATACCCCTTCAAATGTGCAGATTGTGTTAAAAATCTTTCTTCATCTGTCAGCAGCACAGAGGAGGGGGCAGAAAGACTGCGGTTAGTGTGTGAGAGCTGATTGGAAGAAAGACACACACCCCCCTGCACACAGCAGAACTGTGTTCTGAAAAGACAGGTTCCATGTTTAACTGGTTAGTGGGCATGGAGGAGGAGGGAGAGAGTGGGCTATCATTTACCACTGTGTATACGCCTACATGTGACTCTATAGTCACACCAGTTGTGCAAAATCCCTAGCTGAATTTGGATATGAACAGAAGGTGGAGCTAGAGAACAGCAGGATCAACCAGGATTTTTGCAGAATACAGAAAACGAATCTCATAGTGACTGAGTATGAACAGCATGTAAGACAACATTTTATTGATAGTTTTTTATGATGTGGGTTTAGTGACACTTTAACCGCTTCAGCCCCAGAAGATTTTACCCCCTTCTTGACCAGAGCACTTTTTGCGATTCGGCACTGCGTCGCTTTAACTGACAATTGCGCGATCGTGTGATGTTGCACCCAAACAAAATTTATGTCCTTTTTTTCTCACAAATAGAGCTTTCTTTTGGTGGTATTTGATCACCTCTGCGGTTTTTATTTTTAGGCCGATATGTATTCTTCCACATATTTTTGTTAAAAAAAAAAAAAAACGCAATAAGCGTATATTGATTGTTTTGCGCAAAAGTTATAGCGTCTACAAAATAGGGGATAGATTTATAGCATTTTTATTATTAATTTATTTTTTTTACTAGTAATGGCGGTGATCTGCGATTTTTATCATGACTGCGACATTATGGTGGACACGTCGGACAATTTTGACACATTTTTGTGACCACTGGCATTAATACAGCGTTCAGTGCGATTAAAAATGTCACTGGCAGTGAAGGGGTTAACACTAGGGGGCAGTGAAGGGGTTAAGTGTGTCCTAGTGTGTGTTCTAACTGAAGGGGGATGGGGACTGTGCAAGGAAGATAACAGATTGCTGTTCATACTCTGTATGAACAGACGATCTGTCACTTCTCCCCTCAGAGAACCGGAAACTGTGTGTTTACACACACAGTTCCATGTTCTCCGTGTCTCAGTGACGATCGCGGGAGTCCGGCGGTGATAGAGACTGCCGGGCACTCGCATCTGCTCGGGGGGCGAGCGCCTCCTAGTGGCCACAGGGCGAAGCGACGTTACATAACATTGTTTCGCCCTTCCGTGCCATTCTGCCGCAGTACAACAGCAGCTGGTCGGCAAGTGGTTAATGACTCTGTAAATCATTTTTTATCAAATCCTTTCTTACTGTTTTTTTTTTTTTTTTGCCTCCATGTAACATTCCCCATGAGCTCCCTGAATTTTTCCTTTTCTCCCTTACTGTTGTTTCCAACAAGTAGTGCATGTTAGTTGCGGTCAAGTCTGCTGTATGTACACTAGAAACCTCATAGTCTGTAGTCCCTAAGTCACCTTGGGAGTGAGTAAGAGAGGGTAGCTACATTTCTACATACAGTGGGACCATGGAGAACAAACGTAGTCACCCTCTAATAGAAGTCAGATCAGAGCAAAGAAAAAACGTTTTCAAACTAAGAATTGCTGGAGTACATGCATGTAGACAGAAAGTGGCTGCAAATAGACTTCGGGAGATTAGCAGGACTAAGTGCAACAAAGGATTAAATGGATATGGTTGAAAAAAGTTTTTTATTCAAAAAATCCAATTGTTTATTGTACATCATGTTTTAGCAAACAAACTGTCTCAAGAGAAACTTCACCTGCCTGCGGCTAATCAATCCATTGCCAATTGATCTGCAAGGTTCAGTACAAATAGCATACTCACCCACCCAGCGAATCCAGCACTGTCCCCCTGTAATATGCTGCATGCAGAGTCTGGCGCTATGAGGAGAGAAGAGAAGATCTTTGCCTTGCAGGTTAAATAAAAGGAAAAATGCCAGCGGTTTAGTACAGCTTTAAATGATCAGCTTTTATTTATTCATGAAAAACCTTTAGGGCCAGTTCACGCCGCATGCAGTCCAGTGCTTTTTTTTTTTCTGCATCAAAAACGCATAGAAAATAGTTTATATGATTTCCAATGGCATAGTTCCAGGGCATTTTTCCTGCACCGGACTGTACTTGAATGCAGTAAAAGGCACACAAAATTCACTGGAACTCAACAAAAATGCACTGGACCCAGTACAGTGAAAAAAAAAACGGAAAAAAAAGCATCTGGAATGCATCCAGAAATGCATTTCTGGATGCATTCCAGGTGCTTTTTCGCTTTTTTTTTTTTCACTGTACTGGGGTCCGGTGCATTTTTTTTATGCATTCTGGTGCATTTTTGATGCATTTTACTGTGCTCCAGTGCAGGGAAACTGCAGCATGTTCCACTTTTTTTCTGAAACCAGAAAGCCCTGGAACTGACATTGGCGTGAACTACTGTATGCCATTGGAAACCATATATCCTACTTTCCATGCGTTTTTGATGCAGAAAAAAAAATGCACTGAACTGGTGTGAACTGGCCCTTATCCCAAAAGGAAAAAAATGCTTGCTGTAACTGATTATAAAGTGTGAGCAGAAATTTGGCTTCAATTTGTTAGTGTATTTAAATCTGCTAGTATATCTAACACTCCCCTCCCCCCAGACTGACAATGCTGCTGTGCCTCCTGTTCTTATTTCATCCAGAGTGGTGTCTCACTAACACAGGACATGTGTTACTGTCCAGATCACCAGGGGAAAAAAAGCCAAAGAAAAGAAATCTGATGCAGTCCTCACATCTAATGATTGCTAAGCTGCAATATATTACATTTTTGGTTTGGGGGTTTAATACCACTTTATTTCCCTTTGTGTCATTGTTGTTTAAAAGATTTGAATCCATAAATGCAGGCAGAAGTGAAACAGAGCAGCGAGGACTGCCTTCTCTGGCATTGATTGTTCAGTGATGAGCTCTGAGTGGCACTGTGCCCACTGAAATGCACTTGAATGCCCCATGCCTTCATTTATGTAAGTAACCTCTGAGCTCTGTACTGTACTGGCTGTGCCGTACATAATGTTTTTTGTGTGCGTTATGTCACAGCAATACGCTGCTGATTAACTAGCACAAGTAGTCTCCGATTTCTTCCCAGTATTTTCATTTTCTTCTTTTTACTTTTCAAAGAATGTCTTGTATCTTATTCCTTGTAGCTCATTGTCTGAACTCAATCAGATATTGGATGTAATCATGTAAGCGACATTCTGTTATCACGCTCTGCAGGTTGTGAAACAGAATTGGCAGACAACAGTCTTCTACAAAGTCAGTTCTAGCTGAGGAGTGTTTTTTGTTTCTACTATTTTGTAGGTTTTTATAAAGTGTACATCATTTATATGGCTTTGTAGGAAAAGAATTCTATGTATAAAATAAAAAAAAGAAATAACAGGCTTACCTTTATTGAGGATGGTTAGGACAATAAAAAATATTATACCGTTATTTTTTTATACAGTAGGCCGAACTCACTTTGCCAGTCTATCTCAACTTTTTGAGCAAGAATCCTTTCTGGGCTCAGAGACCCCCTGCTAAGGGTCCATGCACACATGGCAACACAAAAAATGACAGAACTGCAGAAAGAAAAAAAGCAGCATTAAAAACACCCCTGTGGAGCATATTGTACATACATTTAGGCACATTTATGCCCATTTGCATTCGTAAGCATTTCCCCAAAACACTAGAAAAAATGTACTTGACACACCTAAACGCAATGTTTACACACATTAAGCGTTTTTTTATTTTCTGCCCGAAAGCTCCTCAAGTTTTTTTCTCAGCCTGCAAACCAGTGGCGGCCCGTCCATTAGGAGCGCAGGGGCGCCAGACGCATGAATTCCAATGAGGGTTTTTTAAGCATGTGATTAAAGCCAAAGGCTCTAATAGGCTTCAAAAAAGGGTGGGCGAGAGGACAGGAGGCGGAGCCTAGCGGAGCAGACATGCATTGTTAGAGCTCCACACCGCTGAGGAGAGAAGAGAAGGACAAAGCGGAGCCTGCAGGCTCAAAAGGTATCCATTTGAACCTTTTTGCCCCAGGGAACAAACTGTGAAAGTTTGGGCAGGAAATATGGTACTGGGAGGAAACCGTGGCAGAAATAAAAATCACCTCACAAAGAGCTCACAGGTACTCACTGCAGCTGAAGCAGCTCCAGTCACCTCACAAGATACAGCATCAGGGCGCTCTCACAAACAGAAAATGTCACAGCAAGACTCTCCATTTGAGTCAGATACAGAACAAATCCTCTCACAAACTTCTCCACAAGCCTCCTCAGCATCCCCAGTAATATTATTACAATTTGAAAAGATGCTTCATAAGGCTTTAAAACAAACCTCAGACCAAATAACAAACAGCCTAACCAAAGAAATAAGAGAGCTGGGAAACCGCACTGCAGCCTTAGAAATAAAAATTGATGAAATTGAAATTACAACCCAAGAAAATATAACAGAATTGGAACAATTAAAAGAAGAGAATTTAATACTTCAAACTAAGCTCGAAGATTACGAAAATAGAGCCAGACGTTCAAACTTGCGCATAAGGGGAATACCTGAAACTGTGACAGACCTGCAATCTACTATTACTGCTCTATTACAAGAACTAAAGCCAGATATCCCTATTGAACGTTTAGAACTGGACAGAGTACACAGAGCCCTCACAGCCAAAAAGAAAGATGGACCCCCACGTGATATAATCACAAAATTTCATTATTACAGAACGAAAGAACAAATACTAATTGCTGCAAGAGAAAAAAAGGAACTTAATTTTCAAGGACACAATTATCAAATTTTTGCTGACCTATCCCAACTTACTATTACTAAAAGACGATCCATGAAACCCCAACTAATGGAACTGCAACGCCACAACATTATGTATCAATGGGGCTTCCCCTTTTCAGTCAGATTTAACTACCAAGGTACAATTTACAGAAGCAGATCAGCAGATGAACTACAACAAACCCTTTTAAAATTAAATCTGACAGAACCCACAAGCAGCAACTCTCCCACACGCAGAAGAATGGCATCATCTTCACCTTCAGGCAGCACCCAGAAAATTTCAGAACAAAATGGGAATCATCATTCTCACAAAAGAGGCCGTTATGCCACATCATCCACGGACCAAGAAGATTCAATGGACTGACATCCTAATTCCTGATATTTCTTCATTTATTATACTAAGAGATGGTTCTCTATAAAAAACCTGTATTTATAACTGAATGTAACTGTATTCTGATAGTCACACACTGTGTGGGATCATGTTACATTCCAGTTATATTTCTTATTACTTCTGATCCATATAGCCTTAGAATATATAAGTGAAATAAGGAAATTCTTGTTCAGTTATATATTTTCAGGTAATAACAATAGATTTATTACTTTTTAGGACAAATATGTTCAATAATCCAGAAGTAATGGAAGCTTTTTCTTTCTTTTCTTAAAACAAATATATTAGTACCTAACTAGTTCCTAGAACTATGTTTTTGTTTATTCTAATCTGAAGCAATACAACCTCAATTTTATGAGTTAACATATCTAAACAGTTACATATGAATAAAATATGTAATTGTTTACTCTAAAAGGGTTAAAATCCCAAAATAATTCAAATTATCTTCATCAATACCAAAGTTATTAACAGTACCTTTCTAACTGAATTATTTAGCCTAGGGCAAGACTAACCATATACAACCACCCTGGAATAAATAATTTCAACAAAAACTATATTCTGCACTCCAATTAATGAATCATCATTTTGATGTCTTTTGACATAGCACTTCTCTCCTGTAAGCGGAAGATCCGTGTACCCCCATTAGCCCTCCTCATTCTCCCAACCATATTATGTGGGAGTGTGACGAAGGCACTTATTCCCCTGAGAGAGATATTTATTCTCTTTCACGGGTAAATTGTGATTACTTGCAAAAAATAATTTACACAATGTATCATCTAATCTCATATGTTTTTTGTTTACTCTTTACTCCAGAATTCACTGGTTTCTTTTCTATCTTTTCATCTCTTCAGTCCACACTGGTTGATCTGCGCAGTCAGCTCTGCATAACAAAAAGTAAGTCAAAACTATTTGATCTGTTGCCATGGCACCACTGAATATACTTTCCCTGAATGTTCAGGGAATAAATGTCCCTCAAAAAAGGACCAAAGGCTTCCGTACTTTCCATAACAAGAAGGCTCACATAGTATGCCTCCAAGTAACACACTTCACCAAAGATTCTACTCCAAAATATATTTCTCCTTTTTATCAACAAATTTACACGGCTTCTGCCTGTACCAAACAAAGGGGTACTCTAATTGCATTTCACCGATCCACACCATTCACCTTATCATCAGAAATTAAAGACCCAGAAGGTAGATACCTGATACTCATGGGTTCTATAATGGATACAGCAATCACGGTGATTTCCTACTATGCTCCTAACAAACAACCTACACCATTCCTCTCACATATATTACAAGTGATTAATACACACAAAATAGGAACAGTGATAATGTGCGGGGATTCGAACCAGGTCCTCCTCCCATTTCTAGATAAATCACCTTTTACACCATCCAAAATAACCTCTAGATTACCTTTTTCTCAACTTCTTTCCAAATACAATCTGGTAGATTCGTGGAGAGAAAGTAACCCAATGAAAAAGAAATTCACTTATTTCTCGCACCCTCATCAAACCTTCACCAGAATAGATCATATTTTTCTAACAATAGGAATGATACCAGAAATTATTGCATCAGATATAATTCCGATTCCGTGGTCTGACCATAATGCAGTATACACTACTATAGCCTCAGCCATACCAAAAGCGCATGACCCAACGTGGTACTTACCGGACATAATGCTCAAACACCCACTACATCAGATGGCCATTGAACAAGCTTTAAAGGAATACATATCAATTAATAAACAATGCAGCCTATATATCATTCCAAGATAATCCATCTCAGAGTACAAAATCTCATCTGGAAAAATCTAGATTGGAATACGATCTATTTCTCACTGAGTCAGTTGATAAATCCCTCAAACGCTCCAAACACAATTTCTACATGAATACAAACAAACCAGGTACATATTTGGCTCGGGCATTAAATTCAACTAACAAATCTTTCAAACCAATACGTTTGAAATTATCAAAAAATGTTTATACTTGTAATCCAGTTAAAATAGTCCATAAATTTCACTCACATCTCGCAACTTTATACAAGACAAACAATGAATTTAATCCTACAGAGGCTGAATCCTTCTTCTCAAAAATAACCTTACCTGAGTTGTCTCAGAATCAAAAAAGCAGTTTGGATGAACCTATAACTATAGATGAAGTTGCTAACGCCATAAAAGACCTAAAACTTAACAAAAGACCAGGCCCAGACGGCTACTCGGCTTTATACTATAAAACATTCTCAGAAATACTCTCTCCCATTCTCACTGAAACTTTTAACAAACTTCTAGAAGGACATTCTTTTCGGCAAGAAACACTAATGGCAATTGTTTGTATGATCCCAAAACCCCTTTCTGATGATACTTCCTGTTTGAATTATCGGCCTATCTCTCTGTTAAACCTTGATATTAAATTATTAGCAAAAATAATAGCAAAACGCCTCAATAGCATTATAGGAAAATTAATACATAGAGATCAAGTAGGCTTCATGCCAAATAGACAGGCAGGCGATAATATACGCAGGGCAGTGTTATTGGCAAATATTGCTAAAAAACGGAAAATCCCTTTATGTTTTCTATCTCTCGATATTAAGAGGGCATTTGACACAGTATCCTGGCAATATATGCAATATTCATTACAAAAATGGGGTTTTGGATCCCACTTTTTAACATGGATCAAAGCATTATATAATAAACCCAAAGCCTATATAAAATACGCTGGATACAAATCTGATGCCTTTAATATCGAAAGAGGTACCCGACAGGGTTGCCCATTATCTCCCTTATTATTTGCCCTTATACTCGAACCCATGGCCCAATACATCAGAACAAACCAAACTATAACTGGCATTGAAGTAGGAGGTATTACACACAAATTATGTATATTTGCAGACGATATATTACTTTTTCTATCATCACCACAGGTCTCTGGTCCTAACTTAATACCAGCTCTTGATGGATTTGCAGCCCTATCCGGCCTTATGATTAATCCTAAGAAATGCCTAGTGCTTAATATTTCACTCACAAACATGGAATTGATCCCGGCTAGGGCTGCACTCCCATTCACATGGGCAGAAAAATCAATCCCATATCTTGGAATTCATTTAACAGCATCTCATTCTGACTTATTCTCAACCAATTATCCTCCTGTATTAAGACAGATCACAAATCTAATAAAACAATCGTCGCAACTTCCTTTATCCTGGATAGGGAAGATTAATGCAATCAAAATGACTATTCTACCCAAATTGCTTTATCTATTCAGAGTTCTCCCTATTCCAATTCCTTCCTATTTTTTGAGAATAGTACAAAAAAGAGCAACTTCATTTATATGGGGCTCTTCTAAACCACGTATACCTATAGACACACTACATCTTCCCAAAAATAAAGGAGGCCTGGGATACCCTAATTTTATTAACTACTACAGAGCAGCACATTTGGCCAGTCTGTCCAAATACCATGCAAAACAGGAAATCCCATTATGGGTATTTATAGAGGCTTCAGAAAATGACCCTCTATTAATATCAAACTTGTTATGGCTTGATCCTAAAGACCGCTTTAAAATTCATAATCCCATAACTAAACACTTCTTATCTCTCTGGGATAAACTAAAAACCAAATATCAGTTACAATCTCCACACAATCCTCTCCTTTCTTTTATCAGAAATCCGGCCTTTTATCCGGCATGGATCTACCCAAATTCTTTTAAAGCTTGGACAACATCAGGCATTCAGACACTAAATGACTTCATAGCATCTAAATCATTCCTTTCATTCCCATCGCTTAGAGAAAAATATGATCTACCAAACTCTGAGATATTTAGATATCTCCAAATCAAAAATTTCTATACACCATTCCTAAAGGGGGATACACCATTATCCCAATTATCCATTTTTGAATCAATCTGTACAAAAGATCCATTTGCTAAAGGTACAATTTCATCACTTTATAATCAATTATATGGAGTAGTAAATCTTAATAGACCCTCTTACGTTCAGAGGTGGGAGGAGGACCTGGGACGAACTTTAGAAGACACGGACTGGTCTAACATATGGCTCACATCTAAGTCATCTTCACCCAACATCTTAGCACTGGAGACAAATTATAAAGTCCTAACTCGCTGGTACCTTGTACCCGCTAGAGTGGCAAAATATTCACCTAATACCTCAGCTCTTTGTTTTCGAGGATGCCCAGAAATAGGCACACATTTACACATATGGTGGACGTGCCCAGTAATCCAAACCTTCTGGAAGGAAGTCTTCGTGATTGCATCTAAAATATTAAAAAAAATAATACAACCAGATCCATATATAACTTTACTTAATCTAAAACCGGAATGGTTAACACTCTCTCAATTCAAACTTATGATCCAACTAACAACGGCTGCAAAACAAACAGTGGCCAAAGCATGGAAATCTCCTACGTTGGTACTAGCAGAAACAATTCACAGAATGAATAATACAATGTCCCATGCTAAGATGGTAGCCATCGATCAAAATCAAATTCCAAAATTTGAAAAACTTTGGCATCCTTGGATAAAACAACAATTCCTGTCAAATTTCAATGACTCTGTCCTGTTGCCATGGTAACAGATTAAATGACTTACAGAGACACCCATTCTAAGGCTTCAAAGAGAACTAAAAAGAATAATAAACTGACGAGCGGGACAACCTTGTGGACCATACCTCTGCCTTTCTACCCTTTTTCTTCTTTCTCTTTCCTTTTTCTTCTTATTTGACCTATATACACTCTACATGTAAACAATATATATAGTAGGTATAAATCATTTAAATACCTACAAAAGTAACTAAGGAAATGATATATATCTTTAATTTAGGTATACGTGAACCCAATGTTTAATATTTGAAATTTCATGATATTTACCTATATAAACCCTACTGTAAAACAATGAGCTTACTTTATAGATCCTTGTAAACTTACTTTATGTATCTTTATAATATTGTATACTCAATAAACTTCTTTTAACAAGGCAAAAAAGGGTGGGCTCTGGGAGCAGAGCACTGCACCCTGAGCCCCAGTTGTGTGACAACAGCGAATAAATATTTGCTATTGTCACACTGATTCTCCTCCCGGCCAATCGGGAAGCGGGTCTTGAGACCCATTTCCCGATTGTCCAAAAGGAGAAGCCATCCTATTGGCCTAGGGGAAGGAGGGAGGAGACGCACGGCCACCGTCATGCCGAGGAGACGCAGAGGAAGCCCAAATAATGGAGTGGGACACAGAGGCCGGCATACGCAGGACACTGAGGGGTGAAGCCACCTCCGCCGCCTCCACATGTCAGTCTGGTGGCACACAGCACAGGGTGAGTGAGCCCACGACTGGGGGGTGGGTATGGTGCACAGTGCAGGCTGGAGCAACGGGGGGGGGGTCCATGGTCAGGTCCATCTGCCACCCCCAACCGATGGAGCACCAGCCGCCACTGCTGTAGACACTCCCCTACAAATGTGCCCAAATGTGTATGGACACCTAGGCTAACATTGTTTCTACAGCCTGAAAGAAAAAAAAGCCAAACACTTGTATAACCACTTAAGGACAGGAAGGATTTGCCCCCTTAATGACCAGGCCATTTTTTGCAAAACGGCACTGCATCGCTTTAACTGACAATTTGTTTCCCCACAAATAGGGCTTTCTTTTGGTGGTATTTGATCACCTCCTGCGTTTTTTATGTTTTGCGCTATAAACAAAGACTGTCAATTTTGAAAAAAAAAAAATTCATTTTTTACTTTTTGCTATAATAAATATCTAAAGAAAAAAAGAATCGAAAATTTCTAAATCAGTTCAGGCCAATGTGTATTTTTCTACATATTTTTGGTAAAAAAAAAAAAATCTCAAAATACAAAACAGGAGATATATTTGTGGCATTTTTTTATTAATTATTTATTTATTTATTACTAATAATGGCGGGGATCAGCGATTTTTAGCGGGATTGCGGTGGACAGATCACACTTTTTTGGGACCATTGACATTTATATAACGATCAGAGCTAAAAATAGCCACTGATTACTGTATAAATGTCACTGGCAGGGAATGGGTTAAGTGTTCCCTGGGAGGTGTTTTTAACTGTGGGGGCAGTGTACTGACAGGGAGGAACAGCAGATATCTCTCTACTTCCCTGACAGAATGGGCATCTGTCTGTTTACATTGACAGATACAAGTTCTATCTCTCTATGTAACGATCGTGGGTCACCGGCGGGCACACGTACAGCTAGGGCGATTCACGCAGCCATGCCAACCTGCCGCAGTATAACTGCGACGGCTGGTCGGTAAGCGGATAAGCAGCATTTTTTTATGCCCAGTGTACATGAGGCCAAATAGTTACTATATCAACAGCTCACAGCACATAAGCATACCCCCCCAACTTTTTGAGATGGGAATGAGAGACACTTGGAAAAGTATGTAGGCATAGGACACACCCCCTTAAAGGAGACTTGTACAAAGAAATTATTAGTTAAAGTGGTTCTAAAGTCTTAAAGGAGAACTCAATTGGGTCACAGGAGTGCAATTCGTTTTGCACTCCTGTGAACCGTTTTCAGCAGAAAGCGGTCTGAAGTCTGCTCTCTGCTGACGTCACCAGGATCAGTCCAGGCACCTCGTCATCCCGACTTCCGAAGTCTGGATCTGCCAGATGCTTGGACTGATGGCAGTCTCAGCCTCTCAGTGAGATGCTAAGATGGCTGCTCCCCGTGCCTCCACAGCTCAGCGCTCCAGTGAGCTTGGAGGAGCAGAGCAGGAGAGCTGCTGATTGACAGTCAGCAGTTCTCTGCTCAAGGAAGTGAGAGAACCGAGCCATCAGCGGTGTTCGGTGGCTCGGTTCTCAGTGAAGTGGCGGCTGGGGAAAGATGCAGCACCGCCCCGATGCTTCATCCACCTAGGTAAGAAGAATGTTCAATAAAAAAAGCCCATACTTCTCTTTTAAGGTTTTTCACCCTAATGTATTCTATGCATTAAGGTGAAAAACCTCCTGTGCTGCAGCTGCTCCCCAGACCCCCCCCCTTTTCCTTACCTGAGTCCATCTGATCCAGTGATGTGCACAAGCGCAGCAGCTCACGCTGCTTTTGCTCTTCTCATTAGGCAGTGATACATTGGCAAATTTGTGGTATACTCAGCGCTCAGGATACTAGCGGGTTGCAGCCCCCCTACTCAGTTCCCAAGGGAACTTGCAAAAAATAAAACTTAAAAAAGGGGTTTTGGCGCTAACCATGTTGCTGGGCATATAAATTGGTCTAGTCCACGATGAATTGTAGCAAAGTGTCAGGCAAAAACGAATAAAAGCAATCAATTTCTGTGAAATTTTGGGTATTGGCCTGCACACCTGCCTGTGAGGTGAAAGGAGGAATTCTTGTTGATCCCGAGTCGGAAGGCAGTCATGTTGGGTTGGCAAGACCATCTGGGAGGTATGTAGCGGCCCTGGCTCTTGGGGGACGGACACTCCAGTGCAGGTGGCAGGTGATGTTCACTGATGGGTGACGGTCAGTGATGGCAGTCTCTGATGGTGACCGGTGCACTTTATGGGACTGATAGGTGACTGATGAGGGTCACAGATGGGTCACTGACGGGTGACTGAGTGACAGGCGATAGTCACTGATGGGTGACAGGTACACCACTGATGGTCACTGATGGCCGTCTCTGACAGTCACAGGTGCACTTTATGGGCACTGATGGTTGACAGATGCACTATTATAAGCACTGATGTGGTGACTGTTGGGTGACAGGTGCAATTGGAGGGGAGGGGGTGATGTGACAGGTTCTCTTTACTGTGTGGTGCTTGGTGCAATACACACACACAGATCGGTAACTCACTGCTCCTGGCTCTTCTCTCCTCACACTGGAAATGGCGTGTGAGGAGGGAAGAGCCAGTAACAGCTAGTTACCGGTCTGTGTTTACATTTTTGTGATCGGCTGTGAATGGATCGCAGCCGATCATGTGGTAAACAGCCGCCAGCCATTGGCTGTTTACCATGCTCAATGACGAGCAGTGTTCCTGGGAACACGCCGCCACCGTCATGCCCGCGCAGCGCACTCTCGATCGCACTCATGTGCCGTCTTAAAGCGGGCAGTACCATTTGTGATCGACCGTGACCAGTGCCGATCTTGACCTCCCTGGGGCCCTAAGCAAAATTCTGCTAGGGGGCCCTCTACCTGTCCCGTGATGCCGTGAGCTATGTAAACTATTTGCCATTGCCACACAGTCACACCTGACACTTCAGTGCTCCCAAAACAATCCTCCCTCCTTTAAACAAAACAGTCAAAGAATAAGTAAAACAATATAGAACAGAATGAGGTTCATCAGAGTCCACACAGAGGTCCCCCTTACATCAGAGTCTGCACAGAGGTCCCCCTTACATCAGAGTCCGCACAGAGGTCCCCCTTACATCAGAGTCCGCACAGAGGTCCCCCTTACATCAGAGTCTGCACAGAGCCCCCCTTACATCAGAGTCTGCACAGAGCCCCCCCCCCTTACATCAGAGTCTGCACAGAATTTCCACTTACACTGTAAGAGGGAGCTCTGTGGACTCTAATGTAAAGGGGAATCCTGATTTAAGGGGGGATCTGATGTAAGGGGTGTTCTGGGAGCCTTGATTTAAGGGGGAATGCTGTGACTCTGGTGTAAAGGGGGTCTCTGCTCACCAAAGCCTGCCCCCCCACTGATAACATACACCCGACATATAATACTCCCCCCCACTGATAATATACACCCCACATATAATACTCCCCCCCCACTGATAATATACACCCCACATATAATACTACCCCCCCCCCCACTGATAACATACACCCCACATATATTATTAGCCCCCACTAATTATATACAGCCCAGATACAATACTGACACCCCATTCATAATATACACCCCACATGTAATACGGACACCCCGCTGATTATATACACCCCCATCACTGTCCCACTCCCAATTGTGGCCCCCACACTCACCTCGTCTTTTAGTTCGGAGCCCCGCAGTAGTTGATAACGGATTGGAAGCCTCCAGCCCGCAGGTTGCTCAGCAGCCAGGAGAAGCGCTTGGCCCCCGGGGTGATGCGAGTCTTCAGAGGGGGGAGGGGCCCAGCGGGTGGCTGAGTGACAGGTGAGAGGGGCCCCGCCGCTAAAAGACACACAAACTCCAAAAAGCATTATAACACATACAAAGATGTTCTCATACTTACCATTAGAGCCCTTTCACACGGACGTGTCTGTGCACAGGCTCCGCTTTGCTCAGCGGGGGATCGCTCCGTCGATCCCCGCTGAGCAGGCAGATGACAAGTCTGTCTCTGCACACTGTGCAGGGACCGACCTGTCAGAGCATCGCTCTCCTCTATGGGGGATCGGGTGAAGACGGACCACCGTAGAGTCCGTTTTCATCCAATCCGATCTGTAGACGGATGGAAAAGTAGGGTTTTCCTCCGTCATCAGAAACTGAGCATAGCGGAGACTGATGTCATCGGATGTGAGCGGATGTTCATCCGCTGACATCTGCTATCCCATAGGGATACATGTATGTCCGTTTTTCATCCGAAAACGGATGGATGAAAAACGGACATACGGTCCGCCCGCGTGAAAGGGGCCTTATAGTTAGATAATCATTTTTGTATAAAACATCTGGAAGTATCATTTAGTCCCAAGTAAGAAGAACATATAAAAATTAAGCTGTCTTATTCAGTTTTGAAAGATCAAAAAATCATGTCCTAAAATTTGCTTTGTTATTCCGCAGACCATACAACAAAGATGTAAAGAACTAAAGCCAAAACTCTTTTACTTTATCTAAAAAAAAAAAAAAAAAAGAGTAATATAACCCCTGACAGTTTTTTTATTTATTTATTTTATTTTATTTATTTATCCTATTGGGGAATTTTCCCTTCACTTCCTGTCCCATAGCCAAAACAGGAAAAGGGAGGAAATCCCAGGCTGTCACCACAACTAATGTCCCCATTAGAAAATTTGCCCTCTATTCATGTTCGGGTGTCAACCCAAAATTTGTGATTTTCTTTTCACTTTTCACTTTTAATGATAATGATAAACAGGACCAATAGAGAGGGTGAATCTCTTTAATGTGGGATATTTATTTGTAGCACCCTCTACCAATAGGTAGGTACTAGTGATAGATTTTTACTAGGAACTGTCAGCACAGGCAAATTTAAGCAGGACTATGCTGTAAGCTAGGCCTGTCTGTTTTGATCTGGGGGCTGGGAGAGGTCAGAGTAGCAGTGGGGCTGGGCCTAGAACTGGAGTGGCAGGTTGCTCATGTGGGAGCCCTGACCAATCCCCATCTGGTATTGGCAGGGGGGCCTCCTATATAGACGGAGATAACATGCCACTGGGAGAGATGTCGGCTGAGTGAAGTGAGGAATGGAATACTAGGCAGCAGTAGGAGGGCACCCCCATCTGAGGGGTGTACCGATCGCAGGAGGAGGCCCAGGGAGAGCTGTGAAGGAACTTTGCCTCTACATGATCATTGGCAATGTCTTTATCATCGCACGGTCGGTGATAAAGAACTCCTGGAGCAGAGGGCTGTAGGTGAAGCTGTTGGAACGTATGGTCCGGTCAATTTCCTCATCAAGGACTCGGGACAGTGGAAGGTCGTTGAGTGTTACCACAGTTGGAGGGCTGGATGTGCCAGGAAGTCCGTGGGGGAACTTTGCTTCTACATGGTCATTAGCAAAGTCTTTATCATTTACACAGTGAATGATGAGGAGTCCTGGATCAGAGGAGAGACTGTGGGGATCTGTGTCTAATCGATGTGGCCTGAGGGCACAGGAATTGCAAGTCGGCCTGGCTGGGAACAGTAGTCCACCATCCTTA
The DNA here is from genome assembly GCF_042186555.1 of Aquarana catesbeiana. Taxonomy (NCBI): domain Eukaryota; kingdom Metazoa; phylum Chordata; class Amphibia; order Anura; family Ranidae; genus Aquarana; species Aquarana catesbeiana. The sequence goes on along the minus strand of NC_133332.1, from coordinate 159,933,603 downwards.
AAAATGCTTTTAAACTACTAGGCCTCTGAGGAGAGCTGCTGCAGGCCTCTGGCTCAGTATCAGTGAGCAACCAGAGCCTGCTTAGGGACTTATTCAGAGTGGGTCCTTATTGCTCAACAGAAGAAGATGTGACATTACTTAACCTCAGTATTAAGAAGCTTGTGCAGGAGGAAAGAAGTTTGTGCAGGTGGAGAAGGAGTTCTGGTACCATCACTTTTACACGGTCAAGAGTGATGTCCTCATCCTTTACACGGTAATGGATGGGGAAATCTCAGAGGAGGAGCAACAGTCTGCATGGAGATGCAGGAGAAGATCATACTCATAATATATGCACATCACCTCTTTTGGCTCTAACTATGTGCTATTGTGCTTAATCTTCAAAATATGATGGCAATTAAAAGATTCTATGGGCATCCCATATACCCTTTCCTCAACCAAGTTGTGCCCCCCAATAAAACAACAAAAACAAAACCAGTAAAAGACTGTTCATTGTCTCTGCAAGTGATGTACAGGCAGTCCCGAGTTATGAACATCCGACTTGTGAACGACTCCGACTTACAAACGGAGTCGGCGTGATGTCACTGTCGGCCGCTTGCATTCCACGCTGGTCCCGGAAACTGCAGAGTAGTAGAAAAACACCCCCTGTGGACGTATAACGTCACGTGGTAACCAGCGCAATCGATCCTCCCATGTATACAATGATGATAGAAGGACCAGCACACCGGCATGCGGCGTCAAATGACGCTGCACGTTCAGCGTGTTGGGCGTGGCACCGATGTGTAGCAGGTTCCCGCCCAACACCCCAAAACCATAGGGAGGAGGAGGGAGGGGCCTATGCCGCACAACGCAGCTCCCGGAATGCAAGGCTTGGGCATTCCCAGTGAGAAAACATCATAATATGTTAAAGCAAACACCTGTCTACATTGTATTTATTTATTAGTTTTGGCTAGTACCTACAGTACTGTATGGTGTGGGGTTAGAGCCACTGAAGTTTTTACTGCTGTCTGTATCCTCATTAGATGGATTTAATCTCACTTCCTGTCTCTGAGGCTGGAGTTGCATTTAAAAAAGGTACTGTTCCGACAAACAAATTTGACTTAAGAACAAACCTACAGTCCCTATCTTGTTCGTAACCCGGGGACTGCCTGTATGAAGTCTGGCAGCGGGGTGAATTGGTGGATTGTCTGTTACTAGTGGCAACTACACCGCTACATATTATAGCAAAAAGTAAAAGATATTGTGTTTTGTTTTCAAAATTGTCATTCTTCTTTTGTTTATAGCGCAAAAAATAAACTGCAGAGGCGATCAAATACCACCAAAAGAAAGCTCTATTTGTAGGAAAAAAAGGACGTCAATTTTGTTTGGGTACAGCGTCGCACGCCGCGCAATTGTCAGTTAAAGCGACGCAGTGCTATATCGCAAAAAATGGCCTGGTCATTGAGCAGCCAAATCTTCCGGGACTGAAGTGCTTTACAAGCCATCTGACCAAAAAAAAAATCTTGGCATTCCTGGACTTCTAGCATTTAATTAAAATATAAAGGCCAGTTGGCTGAGATGAAAAGTGATGGAAAAGTGTCTAAAAGGTGTCTGTGGAACTGGATAGTAGGGTTTAGTATCCCTCATGGTACACACCCTTTTTTTTTCTTTTTATTACATCTACTGTTTTCTCAATGTTTTTCAATTCTCTCTGATAACCTGTAGGGTTGGACACTATTTATAGTATCGGTTTCTTATAACCACTGTTTAAAGCTATGTGTTTTTTCTTCTGTTCTACATTGTATGTTGCTCATCATGAGGTGGAAGCACGATGGATACATTTGTTGTCCACAAATACTTAAAGAATAACTAAAGGCAAAACTTTTTTAGTTTTGGATAGAGGGGAGAGGGATTAGAACATCTGTCACTTTTTATTGCTGTCTGTGCCCCCGTTAAGGAGATCCACCCCCTCTATTTGTCCTGTTTACCGTTATCATTGAAAGTGAAAGTAAAAGAAAATCCCAAATTTTGGGTTGTCCCCAGAAAAGTAATAGAAAGAAAATCTTCCAAAACAGGACACTAGTTCTGGTGACCTGGAGGTCCCCAAGAAATTCCCCAAATTTACAGGGATTTCCTCTCAATTCCTGTTTAGCTATGGGACAGGAAGTGAAGGGAAATCTCTGCAATGGGGCACAGATGGTGAGAAAAAAATCTGACAGGGGTTATAACCCTCCCTTGCTCTATCCAAAATGTGAAAAAAAAAATGAAAATTGTAACCTTCCTTTCCTGACACCAAGCCATGGCAGCATACCTGTGATAGAGCTCTGACTCAGAACTAGAGAATAGCATAAATAAAGAAATAGTTAGGCCTCTCCCCATTCTTTGTAATCAGCTGCATATAAACGTACAGGGTGGGCATGTATGCTGCCACGGTTTGGCGCCAGGAATGGAAAATTATGGTAAGTATTTGATACAATTTTCCATTTTCCTGACACCAACATGGCAGCATAGCTTGATAAATAACTAGCTGACAGGGTGGGTTCTGCTTGACAAATCAGTTTTTTAATTATGATGTGACAGAAGGCTGAATAGTCCTTCCTCCAAAGTCCACTGTTGACACGGCACCCGGGTTTAATTTGTAATGCTTGAAAAATGTATGCAGGGATGACTATGACCCCTGAATGAATTCCATAGATACTCTCGAATGGGCTGCCCATGAGGCTGCATCCACTCTTGTAGAGTGTGCAATCACCACTGAAGGAGGTTTACAACCGCTTACTCGATATGCTCTATAAATTAGTTTATTAATCCAGCTTGCTAGAATCCTTGCAGTAGCCTCTTTCCCTCAATGATTCCCAGCTGGAATCACAAAAAGCTTAATGACCTGAAAGGAGCATTATTGAGTTGTATACAATAGTATACATAATCATGCATTTCAAGTCATATCAGAGAGACATAACCCAATAAAGAAACAAATATATGCATACATAAAGAAATAAACCAACAAAAAGGAATTATACTGGTGATGATTATTTTCCATTTACAGTACAGACCATATTATTTATGTAATTCACACAAGTCACAAGTCAAGCTATTAACCTTCTATGAGGAGGTGAGTTGCCATCTAGATAAAGGAAGGCCCGTAGACGTGATGTATCTGGATTTTGCAAAAGCATTTGACACAGTTCCCCATAAACGTTTACTGTACAAAATAAGGTCCGGTGGCATGGACCATAGGGTGAGTACATAGATTGGAAACTGGCTACAAGGGCGAGTTCAGAGGGTGGTGATAAATGGGGAGTACTCAGAATGGTCAGGGGTGGGTAGTGGGGTTCCCCAGGGTTCTATGCTGGGACCAATCCTATTTAATTTGTTTATAAATGACCTGGAGGATGAGATAAACAGTTCAATCTCTGTATTTGCAGACGATACTAAGCTAAGCAGGGCAATAACTTCTCCGCAGGATGTGGAAACCCTGCAAAAAGACCTGAACAAATTAATGGGGTGGGCGACCACATGGCAAATGAGGTTCAATGTAGAAATGTAAAATAATGCATTTGGGTGGCAAAAATATGAATGCAATCTATACACTGGGGAGAGAACCTCTGGGGGAATCTAGGATGGAAAAGGACCTGGGGGTCCTAGTAAATGATAGGCTCAGCAATGGCATGCAATGCCAAGCTGCTGCTAATAAAGCAAACAGAATATTGGCATGCATTAAAAGGGGGATCAACGCAAGAGATAAAACGATAATTCTCCCACTCTACAAGGCTCTGGTCCGGCCGCACCTGGAGTATGCTGTCCAGTTCTGGGCACCAGTCCTCAGGAAGGATGTACTAGAAATGGAGCGAGTACAAAGAAGGGCAACAAAGCTAATAAGTGGTCTGGAGGATCTTAGTTATGAGGAAAGGTTGCAAGCACTGAACTTATTCTCTCTGGAGAAGAGATGCTTGAGAGGGGATATGATTTCAATTTACAAATACTGTACTGGTGACCCCACAATAGGGATAAAACTTTTTCGCAGAAGAGAGTTTAATAAGACTCGTGGCCACTCATTACAATTAGAAGAAAAGAGGTTTAACCTTAAACTACGTAGAGGGTTCTTTACTGTAAGAGCGGCAAGGATGTGGAATTCCCTTCCACAGGCGGTGGTCTCAGCGGGGAGCATTGATAGCTTCAAGAAACTATTAGATAATCACCTGAATGACCGCAACATACAGGGATATACAATGTAATACTGACACATAATCACACACATAGGTTGGACTTGTGTCTTTTTTCAAACTCACCTACTATGTAACTATGTAACTAGGCCAGTAGAGATCAGCTAGTAATGCATATTTCTGATTTAGGAGACACAGGTTGACAAGGATTGGAGCCATCTGTCCCAGATTTTATTATATTCGCCCGGACACCCTCTATTGATGTAAATAATCTTTTTTATGGTAGGATACTATTAATTTCAGCAATCCAGGAAGCCACTGTAGGAGCCGTGGCCTGGATCCAATTACGAGCTATGATTTTTCTAGCTACAAACAAGGTTTCATGCAGAAATCTAAGAGTGTATTTATCTATATCGGTGTCAGGAAAGATACCCAACAGGCAGTGCCAGTGGAGATGGCCAAAGGTACCAACTGATATCAAACATCTGAATCAGAATTTGTCTAATCGGTGCGGAGTTAAGTATCCCCTATGTGTTATGTAGACTTGCCTAAGCCTATCCAACATTTTGGGGGATACAATGGTGTAGGTCTCCAGAGCTTCGCCCCAGTCCTCATCATCCTACTCCCCAACATTATCAACCCATTTAGTCTTAACAGTGTAGGCAAGTATAGTGGCAGCTGGAGTAATGAGCATGTTGTAGAAAATAGATATAAGTTCATGTGGTACATTACTACAAATTATGTCAAGTGCATCCAGGGATGCTATGTTGGGGTAGGAGCATGTGAAGTGGGTATAGAGAGCATGGCGTACTTGGAGAAAACTAAACAACATATAGTTGGGGAGGTTAAATTCTGCTTTTAATTGATCAAAGGTTTTAAGTGCTCCATTTATGAGAACATGGGACAGCAAGTAAACGCCCTTGGATATCCATATAGCAGGATCGGGTATCTGAAGGAATTCTGGGAGAGGTTTGTTGTACCACAAGGGAGTATTGATATTGAACCCAGTTGTTCCCATCGTGGACATTGCCAGATGCCAGATGCGCTTGTGCGGAAATAAAAGGGCAGAGTGGTTCGGGAGCTCCAATGAACCATGCAAGCCACGTAGCAGATCACAAAATGGATGTGGAATTCGTAAGTCCCCTGGGTGACATGCCAAAGCAAGGTATCTACATTTGTCAGTCTTACCAATATGATAAAAACGCGAGATCTGTTCCGCCAGGTAATATGTTCCGAAGTCCGGAACTGCAAGGCCCCCTAGGGAAGTTGGGATCTGAAGAACCTTCCAGGATAGTTTGTGTCTACTGGGCCCCCAAATGAAAGATTGTAACAAAGTATCCATAGTTTTAAAGTATCTAAGTGGAATGTAGACCGGGGAGTGCCATAGTACATAGAGAATTTTAGGTTAAAGTATCATTTTGACTAGTCCCAAGTGGCCCATAACTCCCAATGGCAATTTGGCCCACGTCTAAATATTTCAGACAGAACCAATTCCTATCGGGAAAACCGATCGTCTGTATGCTGTTCCGACGGACCAAAACGACGCATGCTCTGAAGCAAGTACGAGACGGAAGCTATTGGCTACTGGCTATTGAACTTCCTTTTTCTAGACCCGTCGTAAGTGTTGTACGTCACAGCGTTCTGGACGGTCGGACTTTGGTTTGACCGTGTGTAGGCACTTGAATGGAATTCCGTCAGAGTTCCGTCACAGAAACCTTTAGAGTTTATTCCGACGGCAAAATCGGTCGGGTGTACGCGGCATAAGTGTTTAAAAATGCTAACTCTGAGTAAGGGCATGTAACCTGGTCTTCAGATGGGGGGAAATGTATCCATAGGGAGAATCTGGGACTTGTCACAATTTATTTTAAGGCCTAATAATCTACCGAAGTTGTCTATGATCTGTAACACAGTTGAAAGGGAGGGGCCAGAGTCAGCCAGGTAAAGGATCATGTCGTCTGCATATAGCCCTACCTTTTCCACCACAGATCCAGATGTTAACCCTCTAACATCAGGGTGCTCCCTAAGGGCCACCGCCAAGGGTTCTACAGCCAGTGCATATACGATTGGGGATGCTGGGCAGTTGCCGGGGGCCCCACCTGCCCAGCGACCAGTGACGTAGAAATCCCGGCTCTGTCTCCCAAACTTTCTATTTCCTGTGTCCCCACAGCCTGCACTCCAGCCGCCATGTTTAGTTTCTGGCTGCCCCTGTGATTGGGCGAATGGGGTCATGTGCGGCTTTCCTCTTCCACCTACCGCTCAGCGCTGACGTCATTGTCGCGCACCGGACACCTTCGGCTCTGCTCGGCTCCCCTGGTCCTTGGCTTTCTGCTTTCAGGAGACACGGCTCAGTTTGGTAGACCCCTCGGACCCCAGCTTGGCCTAGGCCGGCCCCACGTCCTCCCGCATCGTAGGTACCACCATCTACTAGACACAGCCGTGTCTCTGCCCATAGCCTGCAGCCATCGGGCGCTACACTTCCAGACAGGGATTGCAGTGGTCAGTGTAGTGTGTGTGTTGCAGTGGTCAGTGTAGTGTGTGTGTTGCAGTGATCAGTGTAGTGTGTGTGTTGCAGTGGTCAGTGTAATGTGTGTGTTGTAGTGGTCAATGTAGTGTGTTGCAGTGGTCAGTGTAGTGTGTATTGCAGTGGTCAGTGTGGTGTAGTGTGTATTGCAGTGGTCATTGTAGTGTGTGCTGCAGTGCTCAGTGTAGTGTAGTGTGTGCTGCAGTGGTCAGTGTAGTGTGTGTTGCAGTGGTCAATGTAGTGTGTGTTGCAGTGGTCAGTGTAGTGTGTGTTGCAGTGGTCAGTGTATTGTAGTGTTTGTTGTAGTGGTCAGTGTAGTGTGTGTGTGTGTTGTAGTGGTCAGTGTAGTGTGTGTTGTAGTGGTCAGTGTAATGTGTGTGTTGTAGTGGTCAATGTAGTGTGTGTATGTTGTAGTGGTCAGTGTAGTGGTCAGTGTAGGAATCATGTAGGTCAGTGTAGTGGTCAGTATAGGAATCAGGTAGGTTAGTGTAGTAGTCAGGTAGGTCAGTGTAGGAATCAGGTAGGTTAGTGTAGTGGTCAGTGTAGGAATCAGGCTGGTAAGTACTATTGTGTAAGGGTCAGTGTAGGAATTATGCAGGTCGGTGTAAGGGTCAGTGTAGTGGACAGTGTAGGAATCGGGTACCAATAAATATAGCCTTATTGATAATTTGCAATTTTATTCTCGTGCGTGATTGCGTAGACAGGGCCCCAGAGCACTGTATTGCCCGGGGGCCTATAATGCTCTTAAGATGGCCCTGACCCTGGTCTGCAGTTTCAATTGTGCCAAGGAGCCAGGTGATGGCGAGAAGACGTAGCAGTCCTCCGACATCGTCAACTGACTCATGGCATGAACATAATCAGCCTTAGAATTTCGTTTGAACCTAGAGATGGATTTAGTAAGCAATAGTCTAACATGTTTCTTAAAGGTTTCCCAGATCACTTGAGGAGAGGCCGTAACTACGTTGGTATTGAAGAAAATTGTCCACTCCAAGGCCAACCTGTCACTATCAGGGAGAATAGTTAAAATCTATTCTGACTATCTCCAATTCAAGGACGGGCGGTCAGTATAAGAGGATAATTCAATCCAATACTGGGAATGGTCTCATAGTATTCGGGGGCCAAATCCCGCAGCCTGCAGCCTAGGGATTAAAGCACGGGACAGCCATATAAACTGAGTGTGAGCCAGAGAAGGAGGAATAAGCCTGACGGGCAGGATTCAGGTATCACCAAGTATCCACCAAGTTAAAACTAGTCAGCAGGTGATTAAACCTGGTGTCACGGTCCGGCATAGGAGACTGCAGCCCCTGAGACAGTCGGTCCAGACACGGATTCCCATCCATATTAAAGTCTCCCAGCCAGACAGCTGGTATAGGTGGATACTTGGCCATAAATAAAAAGCCCTCGCTGAGGATAGTGGAATTATAAGGCGGTGGAACATACTATGCTAAAATTTGCAGCAAATCACCTATCTTGGCGAGTAAGAAAATATATCTGCCCTGGTCGTCTGACACCAGTGTCCGAAGTTCGAATGACACTGATTTGGCCACAAGCACCGATACACCCCTGGAGAAGGATGTGTGCATGGCATGAAATGCCCATTAAATCCAGGGCCGTCGCAGCGCCCGCTGCATGGACCCCTCCACGTGGGTCTTGAGCAAAACTATGATGTCTGCATGTTGTGTCTTTAGAAAGGACAGAGCAGCAGTGCGTTTCAGTTTATCACATAGACCACGTATATTCCACGTGAGAAACTTCAACTCAGCCTTAGTAAGGTAGGACAAAGGCACCCTGGTTCCGAGCAGCCCATAAATAAGCATTGGCAAAAAGGTACATAAGATACACAAGGTATTTAGCATATAAGTAAGTAGCAGCACATGTATGGTCAGACATAAAACACAGGCACTCCCTGAGGTGGTCTTTTTTTGCAGGCATCTGGTAAGCACTCTCCACAACAAACGATTGTGAGAAGGCCTCTCTGCCATAAGTGTTAATGAGCAGGTCTTCCAGAAATGTGGCCGGGTTTTTACCCTCTTCTCCTTCCGTGAGACCTATGAAGCGGAGATTGTTCCGACTTGAACGATTCTCCATATCGTCCTGTTTCTGCTGAAGCTGGGCAATGAGGCAGTGTGCCTGATCCACCGACTCGTGCAGGGGCGGGAGGACCTCCTCCACGTGTCCCAGGCGTTGCTCCGACTCACCCACTCTTTCCTGCTGGTGTTGCATATCCTGGCGGAGTAGGGAGATATCCACTTTCACCTCCTCAATCCTTGTAGTGAGGGAGGTCTGACAGGTAGCGATCACCTCCAGGATTTCTGCATTATCAGCTGCGTGGGAGGTAGAAGAGGAGGAGGGGGAGCCGCCATCTTTGGCCTGTGTGTCTCCGTCCTGTCGGCAGAATCAATCGAGTTTTGTGACCGTGTCGGCCTGTTTGCGAGGCGGACACATCTCTCCAGGGGTCTCCGAAGCACTGCAGGTAAAGTACCGGGTGGGTATCTCGAGAAAAGAGGAACAATATTATAGAATCAGGGTCTCGCTGGCGGAGCTCAGCTCAGGCACATCTTACCACATGCAGCTTCAGGCCACACCCCCAAATGTCTGTTGAATGAGAAGATGCCATCACTTTTGGCATAAAAAGATCTATAGGTCTCAACTTTACTTTGGTCTGGGAAGAATTCTATATGTCTTTTCAAAGCCCCAAGAGCCTGGAGCTCAGATACTCTTCTGCTTGAGGTTACTGCGATCGGAAAAACAGATTTGTAGGTAATGTCCCAAACCGAACACTGCTCAGTTAGAGCCAACGGATGAACTGACAAGAAGTCCAGCAATACTAATAGATCCCATTGGGAAAAGATTCCTTTTCTTGCTGGCCGAATCTTTAAGACTTGCTTTAGGATTTGCGTGACCAATGGATTTTTGGCCCATTTGATCCTTGTTATCAGACAGTGAAATGGCCGACACTCACGTCTTCAACAAGCTTAGGCTAAGACCCATGTCCAAACCGGGTCTGAAAGGAAATCCAGAACAGCTGTCAGTGGGGCGCAGTGTCATTCAGGCCCCCCGGCAAGAAAATTGCAAACTTGTCTTAAGTTTTGGCATAGACATTGTTAGATGGAGGGTTTTCTAGCCTTCCTTGAAGCTGAGACTACTCTGAAGGAGCAACCTAGGTTCTCCAGCCTCCCCCTTCAACAGTCACGCTCACCTGCCTGCGTATGTTCGAATGAACGAAGTTGTCCTGCACTAGGAGGCGTGGGAATACTGGGAGGATAATTGGCTGCTGAATGAGGAGGCGAATCACCAGGAGAAACCAGGGCCTCCATGGCCAGTATGGGAAGATGGCAATGCCCAATGTGTTCTCCCTCAATGGTTTCAGGAGGAATACAACCATAAGAGATGTTGGGGAAAATACATAGGCTAGGCTACAGTCCCAGGGTGAGGCCAGCACATCAGTCCCTTCTGCTCGAGGGTGTGGAAACTGAGACAGGTACTTCCGCAGTCAGTAATTGCTGTGGTAAGCAAAGAGGTCTATCTGGGGTAGGCCACACATGTGAACTAGTTGAGAAAACTGGTCTTGGAAACCGCATGAAAGTCATTCTGCTTGCGTGTTCAATCTACATGGGAGGTAAACTGTCCAAAGGGCTTGTAGGTGACCTTCTGCCCCAAACATTATCCTTCATTAACGTACTGCTGCGAGTTCATCCTTGGCGTTGAATATAGGCAACTGTTGCCCTGTTGTACAACTGCAGAGAAACTGGTCTGTCCCTGATCTAGTGATGTAAGGAAAAGAGCACCCAAATGCTGCCTGAGCTTCCGGCACATTCAAGTGCATCCCTCATACTGGGAATCTCCACTTGTCCTGAACCAACGGTTCCTCACAGCGCGCCCCTTAGCTTGTCTCGCTGGTGTCCCTCGTGACAATGATTTAGACTAATGCCTCTAAAGAGCGAGACGTCCTCAATATCTCTCTCTCCAGCCACCACTGCAGACTCCTCCATGATTAATAACTGTGCTAAGTTCTATTTCCTCCATTGAGATAAGAAACCCAGCTGAAACCGGCACATGAGTCAGTGTGTCATGGGATTATCAGAACACACAACAAGATTGTGCCTCTAAGGCATCAGGTGAACAGAAGTTGCTACCCTTAAAATTCTCTTCTTGGCAGTCACCACTTTTGCTGGTGAAAGTGAAACCGAGGCTTTGGCAGTGTCAAAGGGCGCCCCCAGGTACATTAACTGTTGGGTCAGATTGAGTTGGCTCTTCCTGAAATTGATGATCCAGCCATATCTTTGCAGGGTACGAATGAGCATCTCTCGGTACACCAACAACTGCTTTGATTCCCGGCCAGAAGAAGGATGTCATCCAGGTAGTGGTGAACCCAGGGACCCTACACTCTGAGCGGGGCTAACACGGCAATGAGAACTTTTGAACATTCTCGGAGATGTGAATAGGCGAAAAGGAAGGCTGTTGAACTATAGACGCGTCTGCCCAACCAGAAATCTCAGCTATTTCAGGAAGAAAGGATTGGAATATGGAGGCAGGCATCCTGCAGATCCAGTTAAAACATCCAGCCACCTGGCTGCACTGTATGAATAATTGTGCGAACGGACTCCATCTCAAACTTCTCTAAGAGGATAACACAGTTCAGCCTTTCCAGACTTAGAACTGTACACCAACTTCCGTCCTTTTGCGAACCCTGAACAGGGTCGACAGAAACCTGTAGATTTTTTCTGTGAATGGAATCAGAACCACAGCTCCTTTGGCCTGAAGCTTCTGTATGTATCGCAGCAATACATGTGCCCTTTATGGTGCATCTGGTAGCTTGTGGGAAAGTGGAGGAGGAGCATTGAGGAATTTTCAGAAGTGGCCATGGGTGACCGTTGCTGCACCCAAAAATTCATGTAATTTGCTATCCAGACCTCCGTGAATTGCGTCAGCCTGACTCCCACTGTGCTAGTCTGGGCTTGCACACCATCAAAAGGGCTTAGTGGGTTCTTGTGGAATGTTCAAGGTTCTCTGCTTATGGGTCTTGAGAAAGGCTGCCTATGCTTCTCTCCACCCTCTACCTGAGTCCCTGGCCTGATGGCTGAATCTAGAGTATCTGGACCTGTAGAAGTAGAACCTACTGGGAAAAATGTTATTTATTTATTTATTTTTATCTCTTTTGCTTCCTGTCCTCTGGGAGCAAATCGGACTTGCCTCCTGTTACTCTTTGATATGGTTGTCTCCAGTTTACTATCGAACAGAGATTTCCCATCAAAAGGTATCTTGCACTAATTTTGCTTTCAAGATGCATACGCGACTCATGGTTTTAACCATAGGACCTCCTTAGCAGAGACTGAGTGTAGCATCGCCCTTGCCATGCACCTTATCGAGCCTATTGTATCATATCCAAGAAAGATTGCTGATACCTTTTTAATTTGTCTAGGGCCTGAATAGTATCAGCCCTAGGGACCCACTCTTTAACTGCAGTTTAAAAAAACCTGGAGACTTTTGAGACACTTGCCACAGATGTAAGGGCCACGACCGGCCACCTAAAATGTCCTTTTAAGAACCACATCTATCTTCCTGTTTAATACGTCCCAGAATGAAGCTGACTCCTCCATAGGGAGCTACTGCCGCATTCACCATAGGTGGAGATTCAAGTGGTGCTCCATCTGAATGAAATGGATATAAGTTTTGACGGTTTAACTTTTTGATTTGAAGGAGAGCCCTTTCATGGTCTTTTGCCATTTCTGCTTTTAGGGGATCCTTCTCCTCCCTTGCAATGTTCTGCTTAATTGCCTGAATATATGGTTTTACCAGGAAAAAGCTGATCCTACTATCGTCTCCAGGCTGCCCACTCACAAGTGAAGCCACACCAAGTGGCTGTGCGCTACCCGCAGAGGTTCCACTCTTCCTGCGGGGCTCCCTTACTGGCACAGCTAAAGGGTTGCCCTGCTGGGATAACTGGAATGAGTTTGGAAATTGAGCCTTAAAAAAAAAAGGATGGCACTCAGGCATTCACCTGTGCCTTACCAGGTGTGAATTCTTCTTCCAGGCAGCTCTTACAAACCAACTTATTGGGCATAGGTACTGCACCACAGGCCCGACAGGACTTTTTGCTGGGGCGCTTGCTCTGGAAAAAAGGAGGTATGACGTCTCGTTTGGATCTTTTCCTAAAGTGGGAGGGGCTACTAGAGCTACACTCCTCTGAAGAATGTCTGTCCCCTCCGGATCTGATCTTTGAGAGCGTGAGCATGCGGGGCTGAAACAAATCAAAGCAATCCGCATGAGAGAGCACTCCTGAAAACGTACCGATACGGTGGTCCCCACAATAGCTATTGAGGGTCTTTGTATGAGCGGTGACTGACTTATGATCTGTGGATAAATGGGACGGCCAGCTGAGATGAGGATAGCTGAGACCTCAAATGCCGGGAGGGCATCCATGTACGTCCTCCTGTTCTCACGCCGCCCACGCTCTGTGATCGCTGAGTTCTTCAGATGAACAGAGCAAGGTAAAGGGCCAATGACACTAAGCCCTTAAACACGTGATCAGCTGTCAGCCAATGACAGCTGATCACGGAAGTAAACAGAAACCAGTTACTGGCTTTTTTTTCTTCTTCACGCTGTCAGCATGAAGAAAAGAATAAACCCGGTAACTGGCTTCTGTTAGAGGGACATCGGTCCCCTAAGAGCCCTCCAGTGCTGATAATCAGTGCCCTCCAGTGCTGCAAATCTGTGCCATCTATCGACTTCCACCAGTGCAGCCTCATCAGTGTCCATCAGTGCCGCCTATCAGGTGCCAATCAGTGCTGCATCATCAGTGCCACATCATCAGCGCAGCTTATCAGTGCCCATCAGTGAAGGAGAAAGATTACCTGTTTGCTAAATTGTATAACAAAATAGGAAAGGTAGGTTTATTTATTTTTAATTTTTGTTTGTTTTTTGTTTAGCAAAAAATAAAAACGCAGTGGTGATTAAATACCACCAAAAGAAAGCTCTATTTGTGTGAAAAAGAATCTTATTTGAGTACAGTGTTGCATGACCGCGCAATTGTCATTCAAAGTGTGAGAGTGCTGAAAGTTGGAAATTGGCCTGGGCAGGAAGGGGGTTTAAGTGCCCAGTAAGCAAGTGGTTAATAAAAAAGATTAAACCTAAAAGGTGTCTGTGTTGCCTGCAGCAACTGGTATATGCATTATTTTATTCTCTCAGTAGGGAATAAATAAATGTAAGCCAGGCAGCAAAGATTGGTTGCAAAGAGTGTTCAAGAACGACCATACAATCTGATTGTATGATTTCATTTACATGTACAAACCATGTAAAATGACAGCCTGCAGGATTAGATACAAATATACAAAGCATTGTTTAGGCTAATCCCTATATTTATATAGTTTTGGTAAAGTTTAGAAAGAAATTACAAGAATTGTACCATCAGATTATATACTGTATGGTCAGTCCTTCCTCAGACATAAAGAAAATCTAGGCCCTGTATATTGTATGTTCCACACAGCAAACAATTACCGGTAAATTCAGTTGTCCGAAATCTAAATCAAACTGGAAAAATTTTGTCTTTTTTACTTGATCACAGATGTGTGCATGGATGGTCAACATCACTGCTAGTAGGCCCCATTCACACCTCAGCGTTTTGTAGCTTGAAGTGCCAAAACGCTACAGGAGAAAAAAAATCAATTTATTCTTTATGGAGATGGTTCACAAACACCTAAAGCTCAAAGTTCTGGAGCTTTTTTTTGGTAGCTCGAATCGGGCAGATTTCAGTGTTTTTGTCGCACAATTTTCTGCTCAAATTAAAAATTTTAAAGCATAAAATAGAAATAATATATGAATAAATAAATGTAAACTAAAATCACAGAGTGCGGCATGTGAGAGGATCAGCTTCTCTGTGCTCCCGTGGACGATCCTGTCCTCTCCCCGGCTCACTGCCTTACTGATCCAGTGCCCTCGCTGCACTCTGGCACTTGCTGCACCCAGAATAGGCTTGTCTTCCCGCTGTGCAGAAGCTATGACCCGCTCTAAGAAGGAGCAGCCCGGGACTCCCAAAATGTTGCCACGGCCCTGCCACAGTGGACACCTCGTGGAGCTGAGAAGAGTAAAGACAAGGAGCCCGGGACTTCCAAGTATGTGGGAGCCAAGACAAAAGGTAAGAGAGCACTAGAGATATGCTATTTTATGCCCAAAAGCTGCCATTACCTTGTCCCCAACCTAATGACACTAAAGAGGTTACATAGTAAGTGAGGTTGAAAAAAGACACAAGTCCATCAAGTCCAACCTATGTCTGTGATTATATGTCAGTATTACATTGTATATCCCTGTATGTTGTGGTCGTTCAAGTGCTTATATAATAGTTTTTTGAAACTATCGATGCTCCCCACTGATACCACCGCCTATGGAAGGGAATTCCACATCCTTACCGCTCTTACAGTAAAGAACCCTCTATGTAGTTTAAGTTAAACCTCTTTTCTTCTAATATTAATGAGTGGCCACGTCTTGTTAAACTCTCTTCCCCGAAAAAGTTTTATCCCTATTGTGGGGTCACCAGTATGGTATTTGTAAATTGAAATCATATCCCTTCTCAAGCGTCTCTTCTCCAGAGAGAGTAAGTTCAGTGCTCGCAACCTTTCCTCATAATTTAATATCCTCCAGACCCTTTAATAGCTTTGTTGCCCTTCTTTGTACTCGCTCCATTTCCAGTACATCCCTCCTGAGGACTGGTGCCCAGAACTGGACAGCATACTCTAGGTGCGGCCGGACCAGAGTCTTGTAGAGCAGAAGAATTATTGCTTTATCTCTGGAGTTGATCCCCTTTTTAATGCATGCCAATATTCTGTTTGCTTTGTTAGGCTCAGCAATGGCATGTAATACCAAGCTGCTGCTATCATCTACTACGACCCCCAGGTCCTTTTCCAGCCTAGATTCCCCCAGAGGTTCTCCCCCCAGTGTACAGATTGCATTAATTTTTTGCCACCCAAATGCATTATTTTAATTTTTTTTACATTACACCTCATTTGCCATGTAGTTGCCCACCCCATTAATGTGTTCAGATCTTTTTGCACGTTTTCCACACCCTGCGGAGATTTTATTGCCCTGCTTAGCTTAGTATTGTCCGCAAATACAGTGATTGAACTGTTTACCCCATCCTCCAGACTGTTTATGAACAAATTAAATAGGATTGGTCCCAGCACAGAAGCCTGGGGGACCCCACAACCCACCCTTGACCATTCCGAGTACTCTCCATTAATCACCACCCTCTGAACTCGCCATTGTAGCCAGTTTTCAATCCATGTACTCGCCCTATGGTCCATGCCAATGGACCTTATTTTGCACAGTAAACCTTTATGGGGAACTGTGTCAAATGCTTCTTCAAAATTCAGATAAACCACATCAATGGGCCTTCCTTTATCTAGATGGCAACTCACCTCCTCATAGAAGGTTAATAGATTGGTTTGGCAAGAACGATTCTTCATGAATCCATGCTGATTACTGCTAATGATGCTATTCTCATTACTAAATTCTTATATATAGTCCTTATCATCCCCTCCAAGAGTTTACATACTATTGATGTTAGGTTAACTGGTCTGTAATTCCCAGGGATGTACTGTATTTTGGACCCTTTTTAAATATTGCTGCTACATTGGCTTTTCTCCAATCAGCTAGTACCATTCCAGTCAGTAGACTGTCAGTAAAAATTAGGAACAATGGTCTGGCAATTACTTGACTGAGTTCCCTAAGTACCCTCGGGTGCAAGCCATCTGGTCCCAGTGATTTATTAAGTTTCCCAAGTCTAATTTTAATTCTGTCCTCTGTTAACCATGGAGGTGCTTACTGTGATGTGTCATGAGGATAAACACTGCAGTTTTGGTTATTGAAGCCCCCCGATTCCCTTGTGAAGTCTGAGGAGAAGAATAAATTCAATACCTTTGCCATCTCCCCATCCTTTGTAACCAGATGTCCCTCCTCATTCTTTATGGGGCCAATATGGTCTGTCCTCCCTTTTTTACTGTTTACATACTTAAAGCATTTCTTGGAATTTTCTCTCCTCTGCTATGTCTTTCGTGTTCTATCTTAGCCGCCCTAATTGCACCCTTACATTTCTTGTCGCATTCTTTATAAAGTCTGAATGCTGATGATGATCCCTCAACCTTGTATTTTTTGAAGGCCTTCTCCTTTGCTTTTATATGCATTTTTACATTGGAGTTAAGCCGTCCAGGACTTTTGTTTTGCTCTTTTAAATGTATTACCCAATGGGATACATTGGCTAATGGCCTTATTTAATATGCTCTTAAAGAAAACCCATCTCTCCTCTGTGTTCTTTGTTCCTAAGATTTTATCCCAATTCATGCCTTCTAGCAAGTTTCGTAGTTTAGGGAAGTTGGCTCTTTTGAAATTCAGTGTTTTTGTATTCCCCTTATGTTTCCTATTTGTGCGATTTATACTGAAGCCAATTGACCTGTGATCGCTGTTTCCTAAATTGCCCCGTATTTCCACATCCATGATCAGGTCTGTATTTTTGGTAATCAGTAGATCCACTAATGCTTTATTTCTAGTTGGTGTGTCTACCATCTGAACCATGAAATTGTCCTGCAAGACATTTAGGAACTGGTGAACCTTAGGCGATTGCGTGGTTCCCTCCGCCCAGTCTATGTCGGAATAAATAAAATCCCCCATTATGATAACACTTCCCATCCTTGCTACTAATCCAACTTGTGATAGGAGATCAGTCTCCCCCTCCTCCCTCAGGTTAGGGGGCCTATAGCATACTCCCAGTATTATTTTCCCATTAGCTTCACCCTCTTGGAGCTCTACCCATAAGGATTCCACCTCTCACATTCACTTGTACATTATTCTTGATATATAGGCATACCCATCCCCTTTTTTACCCTCTCTATCCCTACGATAAAGGGTATACCCTTGAATGGTTGCCAGCCAATCATGAGAGCTGTTGAACCAGGTCTCTGAAATTCCCACAAAATCCTGCAGATATGCTGGAAGAGGAGGGAGAGCAGCTCAGAGGAGCAGAGGCTGTGCAGATAGAGCAGGGTGCCCAGATACAGGATGATCTAGAGGAGGTTGATGCAGAGCAAGAACAACCCACGCTCTGGGAAATTCTAAAAGCAGTTAAGTGCACAGCATCAGTGGATAAGCTTAAAACACATCTGGGGTGCTTGTCAGATGCTGCGTTGATAAGACAGGACCTCCTAAAAATTAGAGAGTGCACAACTGCCACAGAAAGTCGCATCAGGACAAGCTACCTTCTATCCTGCGGGAATTCACAGATCACTAAGCAGTTGGCTGGCGCTAACAGTCTGCGCACGGAAGACCTGGAGAACCGCATGTGAAGGAATAATGTGCATTGTGGGCCTCCCAGAGAAAACAGAGGGACGCGATCCCACAGAATTCAATGAGCGCTGGCTTCTTGATCTTTTTGTCAAAGATGCCTTTACACCTTATTTTTCCATGGAGCGGGCTCACCGTGCACCCACTAGACCCCTGCCGGCTGGTTACCCACCCAGGCCTATACTTGCCTCACTGATAGATTATTGTGATAGGGAAACTATACTACGCCTGGCACATGAATGCCATAATATCCAATACAATGGAGTCTCATTTTACCCGGACTTCTCGGCTGAAGTCCAGCGGAGCAGGGTGAAATTTACAGAAGTCCGAAAACGTCTGCAACGTCTCCAAGCCACTTAAACCATGTTATACCCAGCCAGGCTTTGAGTTATATCTGATGGGCAAGTGCACTTATTGAATCAGCTGCTGCGGCCTTGGATTGGATTGATCTGCATGAAGCTAACTTGTGACGACGTCCTGATGCAGCGGACACTGACTGATAGAAGCTGTTACTATCTTCTGGCTGCTGTCTTTAGTTATCTGACACGAAAGTGCAGCATCTTTTGGAGAATGACCCCTGCTTTTTTTTGCCTCCTTCCTTCTTGATGACAAGTTTTTTTTTTTTTAAGTGATGTGCTGGGAAGAAACAGTTCCTTCTCCCTTACTGCACCACACAAGGTATCCAAGTGTAGTACAGTTACTTGTTGTTTTCTTCCCTGTTAAATATCTGTTCCGTGGTGTCACATGGATGATGTGCTGCTTCGTTTTGCATATACTGTGTATGACAATAGATTTGCCTGTTGCAATCTACATTGCTCTATTTTCAATTTACTATCCGGAACTTGGAAAAAGAGTGTTGTACTTTCCATGGTTTTTGTTGGCGCAGTTGCACCCACCAAATGTATGCTGCTTCAATTTTTTGCTTAGCCAAGATAGCCTATTACGGAATGCACTACAGGTCCTGACTTGGCCTTTTTTGTATTACAGTACTCACTACCTTACATACAGTATTCCATCTTCCGCTGGTCTCTTGTACATATTTGGGATTTCTGCTCATTACTACTCCTGGATGCTTACCTCACTGACAACCCATACATAACACATACCTATTGTATCTTGGAACGTGCAGGGATTCAGAGACCCACAGAAGAGATCTAGACGTGTTGGTGAATAAGGAGGGGAGGTTTATATTCTTACATTAGTCAGAATCTGTTGGATAAACCTGACTTGCATCTCCTACTGATGGGAGACCTTATTTGCTACCTTCACCCCTTGTTGGATAAACATCCCTCCCCCCTTTCGGGGGGGGGGGGGGGGAACTTAGACAGGGGTACAGTCCTTTACCGATTTTATACAAGAGGTGGGGTGGATTGACTTTTGGCGCACTAAGCACCCTCAGAAAAAACAATTTTCTTGCTTCTCCAAATCTCATATGTCCTTGTCCCACATTGACCTACGTCTTGGTATCCCATCCTTACTTGAGCAGTATTGAGGTGTACAAAATGTATGGGGAATAGGTTTTGCCCTATCCGCTAAATGTGTTGAATGCGGCCAGAGAACATGGTGTTTTACCATATTCTATGACAAAAGCTGATATAATTAAGTGTTCTTGCATAGCAAGACCACTTACTGTTATTTCACATATATATTATTAAGTGTTCTTGCATAGCAAGACCACTTACTGTTATCTCACATATATATTATTATTCTTATTATAGCCAAATTTACCACCCTAACTCCTCCCACAGCTTTTACACTACATAGACAGTAATATACTGAAACATGCGGATTGTTCCCGATTGGTGTGCTATTACTTTGTGGAACGTTTCGCCGAATGGTTCACGAAATATCATCGTTTTTGCAGCGAAATTGGTCCCATAGGAATGAATGTTGAAATCAGGGCCAATCCTAGGGTCACAGACGCCTGGGTGCAGAAATATTTTGGGCGCCCCACGGGGGCGTGGTCATCTTACTAACTCCTCTCCTTTGCAAATGTTTCTATGGCAATGACTCAAACACAGATATGCTCCCCTAAGGAGTCTTTGTTAACCTGGGATCCTCCCATGATCTCTTAACAATAAAGAGAACAAGATAGTTAGAGACTGCACACATACTACAGGAGATGGTCAGAGACTGCAAACATAGTACAAGAGATGGTCAGAGACTGAAAACAAGGGCAAGTTAGGGCATACACTACATGTGTCGTATTGCATGTCATAAACTGTTTAATCATGAACTCTTTGTTATTGGAAGGGGAAACAAAGGTCTTTACCTCTCTAAGTGGTCTGCTCACTTCCCTGCAGGCTTTACATCTCCTGCAGGCAAAGAACCCCTCCTGGTCCCAAAAAGTGGGAAGATGGCTGGGGGGGGGTCAAGGACCTTTTTTACTACAGCATCTCCGTAACTACGACCTCTACGGTATACAAACTTTGGTTTAGCTGGAAGGACCGTAGCCAGAGATCTGTCCAAAAACAAGACATGCCAATGTGTATTAAAAATATTTTCAACTTCTCTAAACTGAGAATGAAATGAAGAGATAAACGCCCATTCATGTTCCGTATTTTAGGACCTGAGGTATCTTCTTTCAAACACTCATCCCTAGGGATCAGTCCAATTTCTCCTACCACTGCTTCTAAATATTGTTTTTTGTATCTTTTCTCCAGAAATCTATTTTTTAACACTGTAGACTGCGTTAGATAATCTTTAGATGTTGAGCAGTTCCTCCTCACCCTCATCATCTGGCCCTTAGGAATATTCCTGAGCCATAGGGGGTGATGCCCACTGTATGTGGGGAGGAAACTGTTCCTGTCAGTGGGTTTGAAAAAAACTCTAGTTTGTAATTTATCCCCGACACGGTAAATGGTCACATCGAGGAAAATAATTTCTTCCTTACTCCACTGGCTCGTAAGTTTTATATTGTTTACATTCTTGTTCAGATAATCCAAAAACGCACATAATGAAGGTTCAGGGCCAGACCATATCAGTAGGAGGTCATCGATATACCGTCTGTAGAAAAGGAGTTCACTCCTTCTATTATGAAAGATGGCGCAAGGTGATGTTGTCATGGAGGAGTGGAAGAGGACTCCAGTGGCAACCTGTGAAGCTCTGGTGAACTCCATGCCCAGGTGGGTTAAGGCAGCGCTCGAAAATAATGGTGGCCACACAAAATATTGACACTTTGAGCCAAATTTGGACATTTTCACTTAGGGTTGTACTCACTTTTGTTGCCAGCGGTTTAGACATTTATGGCTGTGTGATGAGTTATTTTGAGGGGACAGCAAATTTACACTGTTATACAAGCTGTACACTCACTACTTTACATTGTAGCAAAGTGTCATTTCTTCAGTGTTGTTGCATGAAAAGATATAATAAAATATTTACAAAAATGTGAGGGGTGTACTTACTTTTGTGAGATACTGTATAAGTATTCATGCATTGCATGAATTTATTCGCCGCCACCCCGTATTCAGGAGTCTGGCCTCTTTTTGGACGCCAGCGCCTGAATTACAGCGGCTGGGGTGTATTTTTGAAACACTGGATTAGAGCCATAGGCTCTAATAGGCTTCAAAAAAGATGGGCTCGGAGCGATCCACTCAGGTGTGTTAGAAAAGCGAATGAATATTCGATTTTCTAACACTGAACTGCATCTCCGCCAATCAGGAAGCATGTTTCTGTTATCCATCACCTGATTGACTGAAAGGACAGGCGTTGCTATTGGACGCCTATCAGGGGGAGGGGAAGAGATGCATGGAGCCCGCAGCTCGCCGCCATCACCCGCTGCCTGACCCGCCGCCAAGATATGTTAAGTGCGTTAAGCGGGCGGGGGGGTCACAGTGGCAACTTTTGATGGGCACAGTGGCAGCATTTGATGGGGCACAGTGGCAGCATTTGACGGGGCACAGTGGCAGCATTTGACGGGGCACAGTGGCAGCATTTGACGGGGCACAGTGGCAGCATTTGACGGGGCACAGTGGCGGCATTTGATGGAACAGTGAGGCTGCAATTGATGTTTTTTTTTAAGAATTTTTCAGTTTGTTTGCGCCCCTCCAAAACTTTTGAGCACCATGTAAGCAAAAGAAGTACCTTTGACACCTACCACTTCCTTTATTGCACTTCATGGCCTGAAGCCCAGTTGTACAGTGTCTATAGCCCCCAATGCTGGTGACTACAACACTAGTGACAGGCAGATAAGGTGAAGCAGAGTGAGCAGTATCAGCATGCAAGGTTCTAAATGACACATGGGCAGGGTTTAAGTCGCTTGGTACAATGTGGGAAAAAAGAGCAGTAAATATTCTGGACTACTTCTTCCTGTGACAACCCATGGTCCTAGTAATGTTACACTTGTATTCATTTTAAAGTGTACTGTATGTGCAGCCAAAACATTTTCAGTTTTTGATAGAGGAGTTGATACCCCTGCCAGTTTATTTTTTTGCAGTTTGTCTCCCAGTGGGGATATTTCACTTCACTTCCGGTCCTGGAGATGCAACAGGACTTGAAAGGAAATCTCTATTAAGTTAAAGGAATTACCTTCTTAGACAGTTGTCACTGGAACTTCTTGTTTTGCTGACAACTGTAATATTTTGAGTTTCCCATAACTTTCAGTTTTTCGTTTACATTCTGGTAAAAAAAAAAAATCCAAAAAACCAAACACATGATGAGGTTCTAATCCTGGCCTACTCTATCCAAAATAACAAAGAAATTGCTTTGGCTATACATTTGCCTTATGCAATCACAAGTACAACGTGGATGTAAGTAAGTCTGGGTAATATTTCCATATTCCAATGTTTTCATAAGTTTAAGATAAACAATAAAAAGGAGCTAACAACATTTTTGAGGCGAAGCATAAAAAAGCTGGCCGCTCGGTACACTCCTCTTTCCACTCTTTATTGGCTACATATTATGAATACAGTACATGAAATGTGAACGTGTTTCAGCTATTGCAGCCTTCCTCATAGCAAGAGGAGAGTGCCAAGTGGTCAGCTTTTTTCTGCTGTCAATCATAATGGGAATTGGAAGCCTAAGCCAGTCTTCAGCATCTACAATTAAGGTATGAGCAGTTGAGCTGGGGTGTTTTCTCTGTGAACATTTTTGAGGCAGTTCTAATCTTTCCCTACTCTATCCAAAACATTAAAAGAAATGTATATTTTGGCTATACAGTCGCTTTATGCAATCATATATATGTGAGCAAATCTAAATAGATAATATTTCCACATTTTTCCATGTTATTCCATTTTTCTTTTAAGTTTATAAAACAATAAAAGGCGCTAACAACATATTTTTCTTTGTTTTCTTTTTTTTAAAAAACAATGAATCAAGCACAAAAAAGCAGAGGAAATGGTCATGAAAAATAAATTATGCATTACGGATGATCACAAATCTGTACAGCTCTGTAAAAACTCAGATCTTTTTATATAACAAAAATTTATCAAAATGGAAAGCTCCAACAAAAATATGTGTATACTGCATTTCATATAAAAGGCATCCAGGATTTGTTTTCATTCAGTAGTTGAAAAACAAAAGAAAAATATTGAAAGAAAAATAAACCTTTAACAATAAATTAATTTGCAGGGCTGAAAACCTTGGGGTATGACATACATTTCTGGCATGTATACTATGTATTTTTCAGATGTAATGCAATGCGTACTGTGTCATTATCGTGTACGTGTACGACACATAAACAGAAGGACACGCCGAATGCTAGTTAATCGATCTTTCAGTGATGTCATTGCGAGAAAAGGGAGCTGGGCCCTGCTCTCAAGAGGAAGAACAGCAAGAATCCACCAACACCATGCAGGGCCATTGGGGTTTACCTAGAAAAAAATAATAATAGGAATTTATAAAAATCTGCATAAAAATCTATCATGCAACATTAACAATTTAGGCTTTGCACTGGACTTTTGTCAATATAGTCACATTTCCCTAGTTCAATAGAAATGTTTTTCAGCTCCTAGCCTAGACTGTCTGGCTCATGAACTTTGTATTAGTTTGTCCACCTATGATCCAAGTAATACAGGCTTTTTTTTAACCACTTCAGCCTCAGTGACAAACCCGTACGTCATCAGGTTGAAAGGGTTATACCGGCTACAGTCATCATACCAGTATAGTTTTTTTTTCAGCTGGCGATGGGCTTTAAAGTAAAAGTGATCCTAATGGATTGCTTTTACAAGTGGCAGAAGGGATGTTGTTCACCCCTTGTGATAGCAATAATGTTTATATTAAAAAAAAAAAAAAAAAAATTAAAGAGACAGTGTAAAAATATTAAAAAAAAAAAAAAAATAATAAAAAAAATGTAAAGCACCTCTGTCCCCCTGTGCTCAGGCGAATGCATACGTAGGTCACGCATGCAAAGGTAAATGGTGCCTGTACCACACATGTGAGGTATCATCGCAAACGGTATCGTGAGAGCAGTAATTCCAGCACAAGACCTCCTGTGTAACTCTAAACTGATAACCTGTAAAGGTTTATAAAGTGTCGCCAATGGAGATTTTTAAGTACTGTAATTTGGAGCCGTTCCATGAGCGTGTGCAATTTTAAAGCGTGACATGGTGTAACAACATCTTTTATATTTTACAAAACAATTGGGTATTATAATGTGTTTTTGTGCATAAAAATTCACTAAAAAGGGTATCTTTTTTTTCAAAAAAAAAATGCGTTTGAAAAACCGCTGCACAAATATCGTGTGACATAAAAAATTGTAACACCCACCATTTTATTCTCTAGGGCAGTGATGGTGAACCTTGGCACCCCAGATGTTTTGGAACTATGTTTCCCATGATGCTCAACTACACTTCAGAGTTCATGAGCATCATGGGAAATATAGTTGCAAAACATCTGGGGTGCCAAGGTTCACCATCACTGCTCTAGGGCATCTACTGTTTTACAATGTTGGTGATCTATGAAATAATCCTGGCCCTGGGCCCTCATAAGCACAAAACTTCCAGTAGGTATAGGACCAGCACCTGTTGTTTTGCCACAGTGTGAATTTTATCTTTTTAAACATGTCTATTGTATTTATGGCAGGTTTTTTTCCTCTTTTCTATTTATATGTGTGTGAGGGAAGATCACCTCAGGCAGTCTGTATTGCTGTATGGCAACCAACTGGATTCAAACCATTACTGAAAAATGACAGTTGGAGAAAGCAGGAAGGAGTATTTTTGGCTGCGAAAGGTAAAACCGCAATAACATGCGCTTTGGAAGAGTAATACTGCAATGTTTGGAGGATTTTATTTAGCTGCATTTAATGGCAAAATGCAGGTCAACATATCACGAATGCAGTATGCAGGACCCTTTCCCTTTCCCACCACACTGCAAACCATTAGTGACTTAGCTATATAAGGCCTGGGTTATTGTCTCAAACAAAATACTGTACTAATGTTTGTATAGAGCCAGTTGAGCATGATGCCTTTCAAACTAACAGTTAAAATATGAAAAATCTTTATCTTTCATTTTCAAAATGTACCTTTATCAATGAGTTACTGCACTGTAATAGCCTATTCTAGGACCATGCAGTACAACTGTTATCTGAAACCTTATTTGAAAATGTACCTGTAAATCAGAATCTTTGGCTGGCATAGGACCAAAATGACTCAAGATTCGAGTTTTCAATGCTAGTTTCAGGGTACTAAACCAGTTGTATGCCTGATCATACACAGCATTGTGCAATGCACGGAGTTCCTCATAATCTTCTTCTGTAACCTAGAAAACAAAATAAAAAAAAAACTTCATTGCTCACATTCACATTCTGAATACTCTGTATTCTAAAATAGAGCTTATTCACAAACTTCTACCCATACAAAACATCTTTTCATTGGTTGTTTGCAATCAGACTCTCATAAAGTATACACATAGATTCTTTTGGGTACAATGTTGTAGCATCCCACAGAACAGTGGCGGGATGTCTTATGCCGCGTACACACGATCGCACATTCCGACTACAAAATCCATGTTTTTTTTCCGACGGATGTTGGCTCAAACTTGTCTTGCATACACACGGTCACACAAATGTCAGAAATTCCGAACGTCAAGAATGCGGTGACGTACAACACGTACGATGAGCCGAGAAAAATTAAATTCAATAGCCAGTGTGGCTCTTCTGCTTGATTCCAAGCATGCGTGGAATTTTGTGCGTCGGAATTGTGTATACACGATCGGAATTTCCGACAATTTTGTTGTTAGAAAAATTGAGATCCAGATCTCAAATTTTGTTTGTCGGAAATTCCGACGGAAAATGTCCGATGGAGCCTACACACAGTCGGAATTTCCGACAAGCCCCCATGGAACATTTGTTGTCGGAAATTCCGACCGTGTGTACGCGGCATAACACTTATCTTCTAGAACACAAAGGAATTGGATGATTGGAACCTATCTTGGAATCACTTGTACCCTATACACTCTCCATTTGTTGGTACCAAATACATGGTATCGTATATAACAATATACCACGGTTGTTTAGCTCCTCATGCTTGATTCATGCCACTTTTAGATCAAAAATAATAATTTCTGTGCTTCAGAATTATCCTGACACAACAGTGGCTATAAACAAAAGATATACTAAAAAAGTAAGCGTGAAAGAGAAGAACGTTAACAAGTCTGTGATTCCATTGTGGTGTGAAGGATAGAGTCCATAGCATCCCTGTAGGCATGCTTTCTCCTTGCTTATTCATGCAAATGACTAATGGATGGGGGTATGTACATTTTGGGGGATGCAGGGAAGCTTTCCTTGGTGTAACTCTCTTAGAAAAGCCCTGGTGTCCAACATGTGGCCTGCTGATGCTCTGTGTACAGCTCTTCATTTGTTGGACACCAGCAATACAAGGGGCAATACTAGGGGCTAATCAAATGTGCAAAGACAAGCTACTAGGACCAGAGAACAGAGGAATGAACTCATCAGTAAGCTGCTACCCCTGAGGTTGGAGTGATTATTCTTCTGTATATCTTAACTGTAACAATGACAGTGGTGTAAATGTTCTGCCTTTTCTGTGTGCCTGGGCTGTGAAAATCTTAGAAATGTAAATCTTTTGGCAGAAAAAAAAAACAAAAAAAAAACAGTACCCTAAGGAATTTCATCTGTGTATTAGGATTGCCCATATGAATGCAGACTTCCAAACAATGGCTTCTCTATACCACATTTTCTGTTAAACATCCTCAAAGTAATTTGGTGTTTATATATTCTATGATGTCTATTTCTAAAGGCCTATAAAGGCCTACTGTGACCATATGACTGCTTTAAAAAGGGGCTCATTTATACAACAGTCACATACCTGACAAAAGGGGTCCTATGCAGCCTTGAATAGCTGCTCTATATGCACTTGGAGGTTATCTGTTCAAACTTTAGACATTATAATAAAGATTCATGGTATGCTGGCAATATATATCCTCCATGATACAACAAAAGTTGAGTGTTTCCACACCCCCATCCTTTCAAATCAATGTATAAAGAAAAAATATATGTGGATTGGGATTTTACAGGCATCCAGACTATTAACTTGACCTGCTGCATTCCCCATGTGTGATGTGTTTTTATCATAAATGTTCAGTGATCTGTTGGGTTCTGCTGTACCTGCTTTGTTCTCTTGAAAAAGAGTGTATCTCAAAATGTGTTGGAATATGAGAATACTATATCCAAGCTGTTGCAATGATCACTTATTTTTACATTTGTCATTTTTAATTGATGTGTAATGTAAAGGAAATTTGTAAGTTCTGTATATAATTGTATTCTATTTTGTATGTATTGCACACTGCCCTCACTGTGCACACGGCATTAATAATGTTTTCGTTACAGGTTTGCATTCTTTCGAGTCCTGATTAGAATTAGTCTGCCTATGTTACGCCCCTTGTTACCATAAACGTACAATTGTAATAATAATGTGATACCTACGTAATCATGTGTATAAAACCCTTCAATTGCGTCATAATAAAGCAGAACAGTTTTTGGAAACACGTGGAGTGTATCTTTTGTGTCTGTTTCCTACTGTAGTAGTTATTAATTTGGAACCACTAATCAATATGAGGATAGGAGTTGCCCATCTATAAAATTCCATGTCAGTTATATTATGTGATAATAAAAATTTCTTCTTTATACATATCCTCTATGATTTATACCGGTTAAGCAGTCAGAAGTTGCTACAGTAGCCTTTAACTTCAGACCCTTTTCAGTATGAATTGCAATGGGAGTGTAAAAAGTATTGCAAATGTGTTAAGCATATTGAAAATTTGATGCTGAGGGAGGGCAGGAGGCGGAGCCTAGCAGAGCAGACATGCATTGTTAGAGCTCCACACCGCTGAGGAGAGAAGAGAAGGACAAAGCGGAGCCTGCAGGCTCAAAAGGTATCCATTTGAACCTTTTTGCCCCAGGGAACAAACTGTGAAAGTTTGGGCAGGAAATATGGTACTGGGAGGAAACCGTGGCAGAAATAAAAATCACCTCACAAAGAGCTCACAGGCACTCACTGCAGCTGAAGCAGCTCCAGTCACCTCACAAGATACAGCATCAGGGCGCTCTCACAGACAGAAAATGTCACAGCAAGACTCTCCATTTGAGTCAGATACAGAACAAATCCTCTCACAAACTTCTCCACAAGACTCCTCAGCATCCCCAGTAATATTATTACAATTTGAAAAGATGCTTCATAAGGCTTTAAAACAAACCTCAGACCAAATAACAAAAAGCCTAATCAAAGAAATAAGAGAGCTGGGAAACCGCACCGCAGCTTTAGAAATAAAAATGGATGAAATTGAAATTACAACCCAAGAAAATATAACAGAATTGGAACAATTAAAAAAAGAGAATTTAATACTTCAAACTAAGCTCGAAAATTACGAAAATAGAGCCAGACGTTCAAACTTACGCATAAGGGGAATACCTGAAACTGTGACAGACCTGCAATCTACTATTACTGCTCTATTACAAGAACTAAAGCCAGATATCCCTATTGAACGTTTAGAACTGGACAGAGTACACAGAGCCCTCACAGCCAAAAAGAAAGATGGACCCCCACGTGATATAATCACAAAATTTCATTATTACAGAACGAAAGAACAAATACTAATTGCTGCAAGAGAAAAAAAGGAACTTAATTTTCAAGGACACAATTATCAAATTTTTGCTGACCTATCCCAACTTACTATTACTAAAAGACGATCCATGAAACCCCAACTAATGGAACTGCAACGCCACAACATTAGGTATCAATGGGGCTTCCCCTTTTCAGTCAGATTTAACTACCAAGGTACAATTTACAGAAGCAGATCAGCAGATGAACTACAACAAACCCTTTTAAAATTAAATCTGACAGAACCCACAAGCAGCAACACTCCCACACGCAGAAGAATGGCATCATTTTCACCTTCAGGCAGCACCCAGAAAATTTCAGAACAAAATGGGAATCACCATTCTCACAAAAGAGGCCGTTATGCCACATCATCCATGGACCAAGAAGATTCAATGGACTGACATCCTAATTCCTGATATCTCTTCATTTATTATACTAAGAGATGGTTCTCTATAAAAAACCTATATTTATAACTGAATGTAACTGCATTCTGATAGTCACACACTGTGTGGGATCATGTTACATTCCAGTTATATTTCTTATTACTTCTGATTCATATAGCCTTAGAATATATAAGTGAAATAAGGAAATTCTTGTTCAGTTATATATTATCAAGTAATAACAATAGATTTATTACTTTTTAGGACAAATATGTTCAATAATCCAGAAGTAATGGAAGCTTTTTCTTTCTTTTCTTAAAACAAATATATTATTACCTAACTAGTTCCTAGAATTATGTTTTTGTTTATTCTAATCTGAAGCAATACAACCTCAATTTTATGAGTTAACATATCTAAACAGTTACGTATGAATAAAATATGTAATTGTATACTCTAAAAGGGTTAAAATCCCAAAATAATTCAAACTATCTTCATCAATACCAAAGTTATTAACAGTACCTTTCTAACTGAATTATTTAGCCTAGGGCAAGACTAACCATATACAACCACCCTGGAATAAATAATTTCAACAAAAACTATATTCTGCACTCCAATTAATGAAACATCATTTTGATGTCTTTTGACATAGCACTTCTCTCCTGTAAGCGGAAGATCCGTGTACCCCCATTAGCCCTCCTCATTCTCCCAACCATATTATGTGGGAGTGTGACGAAGGCACTTATTCCCCTGAGAGAGATATTTATTCTCTTTCACGGGTAAATTGTGATTACTTGCAAAAAATAATTTATACAATGTATCATCTAATCTCGTATGTTTTTTGTTTACTCTTTACTCCAGAATTCACTGGTTTCTTTTCTATCTATTCATCTCTTCAGTCTACACAGGTTGATCTGCGCAGTCAGCTCTGCATAACAAAAAGTAAGTCAAAACTATTTGATCTGTTGCCATGGCACCACTGAATATACTTTCCCTGAATGTTCAGGGAATAAATGTCCCTCAAAAAAGGACCAAAGCCTTCCGTACTTTCCATAACAAGAAGGCTCACATAGTATGCCTCCAAGAAACACACTTCACCAAAGATTCTACTCCAAAATATATTTCTCCTTTTTATCAACAAATTTACACGGCTTCTGCCTGTACCAAGCAAAGGGGAACTCTAATTGCATTTCACCGATCCACACCATTCACCTTATCATCACAAATTAAAGACCCAGAAGGTAGATACCTGATACTCATGGGTTATATAATGGATACAGCAATCACGGTGATTTCCTACTACGCTCCTAACAAACAACCTACACCATTCCTCTCACATATATTACAAGTGATTAATACACACAAAATAGGAACAGTGATAATGTGTGGGGATTCGAACCAGGTCCTCCTCCCATTTCTAGATAAATCACCTTTTACACCATCCAAAATAACCTCTAGATTACCTTTTTCTCAACTTCTTTCCAAATACAATCTGGTAGATTCATGGAGAGAAAGTAACCCAATGAAAAAGAAATTCACTTATTTCTCGCACCCTCATCAAACCTTCACCAGAATAGATCATATTTTTCTAACAATAGGAATGATACCAGAAATTATTGCATCAGATATAATTCCGATTCCGTGGTCTGACCATAATGCAGTATACACTACTATAGCCTCAGCCATACCAAAAGCGCATGACCCAACGTGGTACTTACCGGACATAATGCTCAAACACCCACTACATCAGATGGCCATTGAACAAGCTTTAAAAGGAATACATATCAATTAATAATACAACAGACATCTCCCCAATAACACTGTGGGAAGCTCATGAGCCTGTCTTGCGTGGTACAATACAAAGACAAATGGCACTATTTAAACGGGAACGCAAAAATCTAGCAAAAAAACTAGAACTCAATTTTAATGCAGCCTACATATCATTCCAAGATAATCCATCTCAGAGTACAAAATCTCATCTGGAAAAATCTAGATTGGAATACGATCTATTTCTCACGGAGTCAGTTGATAAATCCCTCAAACGCTCCAAACACAATTTCTACATGAATACAAACAAACCAGGTACATATTTGGCTCGGGCATTAAATTCAACTAACAAATCTTTCAAACCAATACGTTTGAAATTATCAAAAAATGTTTACACTTGTAATCCAGTTAAAATAGTCCATAAATTTCACTCACATCTCGCAACTTTATACAAGACAAACAATGAATTTAATCCTACAGAGGCTGAATCCTTCTTCTCAAAAATAACCTTACCTGAGTTATCTCAAAATCAAAAAAGCAGTTTGGATGAGCCTATAACTATAGATGAAGTTGCTAACGCCATAAAAGCCCTAAAACTTAACAAAAGACCAGGCCCAGACGGCTACTCGGCTTTATACTATAAAACCTTCTCAGAAATACTCTCTCCCATTCTCACTGAAACTTTTAACAAACTTCTAGATGGACATTCTTTTCGGCAAGAAACACTAATGGCAATTGTTTGTATGATCCCAAAACCCCTTTCTGATGATACTTCCTGTGTGAATTATCGGCCTATCTCTCTGTTAAACCTCGATATTAAATTATTAGCAAAAATAATAGCAAAACGCCTCAATAGCATTATAGGAAAATTAATACATAGAGATCAAGTAGGCTTCATGCCAAATAGACAGGCAGGCGATAATATACGCAGGGCAGTGTTATTGGCACATATTGCTAAAAAACGGAAAATCCCTTTATGTTTTCTATCTCTCGATATTAAGAGGGCATTTGACACAGTATCCTGGCAATATATGCAATATTCATTACAAAAATGGGGTTTTGGACCCCACTTTTTAACATGGATCAAAGCATTATATAATAAACCCAAAGCCTATATAAAATATGCTGGATACAAATCTGAAGCCTTTAATATCGAAAGAGGTACCCGACAGGGTTGCCCATTATCTCCCTTATTATTTGCCCTTATACTCGAACCCATGGCCCAATACATCAGAACAAACCAAACTATAACTGGCATTGAAGTAGGAGGTATTACACACAAATTATGTATATTTGCAGACGATATATTACTTTTTCTATCATCACCACAGGTCTCTGGTCCTAACTTAATACCAGCTCTTGATGGGTTTGCAGCCCTATCCGGCCTTATGATTAATCCTAAGAAATGCCTAGTGCTTAATATTTCACTCACAAACATGGAATTGATCCCGGCTAGGGCTGCACTCCCATTCACATGGGCAGAAAAATCAATCCCATATCTTGGAATTCATTTAACAGCATCTCATTCTGACTTATTCTCAACCAATTATCCTCCTGTATTAAGACAGATCACAAATCTAATAAAACAATGGTCGCAACTTCCTTTATCCTGGATAGGGAAGATTAATGCAATCAAAATGACTATTCTACCCAAATTGCTTTATCTATTCAGAGTCCTCCCTATTCCAATTCCTTCCTATTTTTTGAGAATAGTACAAAAAAGAGCAACTTCGTTTATATGGGGCTCTTCTAAACCACGTATACCTATACACACACTACATCTTCCCAAAAATAAAGGAGGCCTGGGATACCCTAATTTTACTAACTACTACAGACCAGCACATTTGGCCAGTCTGTCCAAATACCATGCAAAACAGGAAATCCCATTATGGGTATTTATAGAGGCTTCAGAAAATGACCCTCTATTAATATCAAATTTATTATGGCTTGATCCTAAAGACCGCTTTAAAATTCATAATCCCATAACTAAACACTTCTTATCTCTCTGGGATAAACTAAAACCCAAATATCAGTTACAATCTCCACACAATCCTCTCCTTTCTTTTATCAGAAATCCGGCCTTTTATCCGGCATGGATCTACCCAAATTCTTTTAAAGCTTGGACAACATCAGGCATTCAGACACTAAATGACTTCATAGCATCTAAATCATTCCTTTCATTCCCATCGCTTAGAGAAAAATATGATCTACCAAACTCTGAGATATTTAGATATCTCCAAATCAAAAATTTCTATACATCATTCCTAAAGGGGGATACACCATTATCCAAATTATCCATTTTTGAATCAATCTGTACAAAAGATCCATTTGCTAAAGGTACAATTTCATCACTTTATAATCAATTATATGGAGTAGCAAATCTTAAAAGACCCTCTTACGTTCAGAGGTGGGAGGAGGACCTGGGACGAACTTTAGAAGACACGGACTGGTCTAACATATGGCTCACATCTAAGTCATCTTCACCCAACATCTTAGCACTGGAGAAAAATTATAAAGTCCTAACTCGCTGGTACCTTGTACCCGCTAGAGTGGCAAAATATTCACCTAATTCCTCAGCTCTTTGTTTTCGAGGATGCCCAGAAATAGGCACATATTTACACATATGGTGGACGTGCCCAGTAATCCAAACCTTCTGGAAGGAAGTCTTAGTGATTGCATCTAAAATATTTAAAAAAATAATACAACCAGATCCATATTTAACTTTACTTAATCTAAAACCGGAATGGTTAACACTCTCTCAATTCAAACTTATGATCCAACTAATAACGGCTGCAAAACAAACAGTGGCCAAGGCATGGAAATCTCCTACATTGGTACTAGCAGAAACAATTCACAGAATGAATAATACAATGTCCCATGCTAAGATGCTAGCCATCGATCAAAATCAAATTCCAAAATTTGAAAAACTTTGGCATCCTTGGATAAAACAACAGTTCCTGTCAAACTTCAATGACTCTGTCCTGTTGCCATGGTAACAGATTAAATGATTTACAGAGACACCCATTCTAAGGCTTCAAAGAGAACTAAAAAGAATAATAAACTGACGAGCGGGACAACCTTGTGGACCATACCTCTACCTTTCAACCCTTTTTCTTCTTTCTCTTTCCTTTTCTCCACCTTACGATTAAAGCTCATTATCAGAATTTATTTGACCTATATACACTCTACTTGTAAACAATATGTATAGTAGGTATAAATCATTTAAATACCTACAAAAGTAACTAAGGAAATGATATATATCTTTAATTTAGGTTTACGTGAACCCAATGTTTAATATTTGAAATTTCATGATATTTACCTATATAAACCCTACTGTAAAACAATGAGCTTACTTTATAGATCCTTGTAAACTTACTTTATGTATCTTTATAACATTGTATACTCAATAAACTTCTTTTGACAAGGAAAATTAGATGCTGAGGGGAGATAAGCCAGGTTAAACGACCTGTCAGATTTTAGCCTCGCTTCTTGTTCTCAAGTTATACCCCTACCACAATTAAATTATTTTTAGTGAAACTCTGGGACAATCTTGCCATGTATATAAATTTAAAAACTGTATAAGTGTAACATAGGAAACCTGTGTCACTGTGACAAGGAAGCCAGGGGACTGGAAAGTCACATAAGATATTTTAGGTATAGCAGCCGATGAAGTAGGGATAAAGAGATATAACCCAGTTTTGCTTTTTTCATGTGCAACCAGCGTTAGTGAACCCAGTCTTAGATAACTGCTTTTTCCTAAATACTAACCTTTTCATCCTCTATGTACTGAATATCAGCTGTGTTATAACCATCTCTTTGACTGTGCTGAATAACTTTAAACCTTCTTTTTCCAATACTGTCCACAACTGAACGACCATCTGAAAAGAACTCAACATTACGGATCTCCAACATGCACCCATAATCTGCAAATCTAGAAAGAATAAATCAAATAGTCAGTTCAAGTGCTTCTTCAGACTTTAGGCAAATAGTCTGTTGGTCAATGCTTAAGATGCATTTCATGTCATTTAGAAAGGAAGTATCATCACTTTTGATTGGAAATGTATTGATGCTACCAATGTATTATTTTGAAAATATCCTGATTGTATTATAATTAAAAGAATGTAACAAACAGAACGAATATAATACAATGACAAATGGCCTTTAGTAACAAAAAACAAAAAAAATAAAAACAATAAGATAGAAATCTGATTTTATTAGTAGAGAACTGTGGGGTAAATAAACTGACAATTTGATTTCTGGTTTGCTGTGACTTGCTGTTTACTACTGTCATCTGCAATAAATACCATTGCATAACTACTGGTAAATGTATTACCTGGTCCTGGCCAATTAAGACCTAAGCCATGCACTTGGAAATTAATTTCCATCCTGTGGGGCCTATACTAATTAGAAGTGCCCATGTGAACTCAGGCGACATTACCACAAACAAACCTTAGATTCCTTTAAAGAAAATCTAAAGTGACATAAATGTACCTGATCCATGGTCAGCACAGTACATCTGGCCCCTTTAGGTACCTCCACATCATCAATTTACTGTTACATTTGCCTGCACATCCTGGGCTGCTCTGGTACACGAAAATTGACCCAGGATCCTGATCCCACCCTTTCTGCTTTTCAAAGCTCACTAGTGATGTATTACTGTGATGAGGCCTTTTTGACCAAAAGTGTCAATTGAGTTCTTCTTTACCATTTTCTGCATGTTCTCACATTATTTCCACATATTAGAACAGAATGGCCTACCTGCCAAAGGGCTCTTTTTAACCTCCATACATTGCACCTGACTGCCCCTCCAGATAAATATTCATAGTTATTGATATCACCTTCTTTTCAATGTCCCTGAATCTAAGCCAGGAAATATATAGTGCAGTGTAGTGTGTTCAGTGGCTCCAGGAAATTTCTTTTTCTATACCCATGGCAGCCTCACCCAATTGTGGAAGAGGCAGACATATGATGGATAGAGCTAAGTTTACTCACCCTTTCACAGAGTCACCAATGCACATGCCAAATTGCTTTGTTCCAGTTTCCATACATCTCCGAATCATCAACCGATAACAAGGTTCGAATATGTGCAGAGGACATGGGACTGTGGGGTAAGCCATGGTACACACAAATATAGGGACATTTTTGTTCAAGCTTGTAAAAAGAAAATAAAAACATTAATGTTAGTCTTGAAGTTAAGACTTGGTGTGTAAGCATTTTTACAATTGGTTCTCTAACAAAATAACCATCGCAAATACTACATGCCACAATGGTAAATTAAATTCAGTGTAAGAAATTTTATATGTACAGAGGAAAGCTTAGATTCATAATCAGCCTTTCAAAAGTAAGTTCTGTAAAAATTGCTTTCAGTATCAACTGTATTAGCCAAAAAAAAAAAAATTATATATATATATATATATATATATATATATATATACACACACACACACACACACACACACACACACACACACACTTTTTTTTTTCCTGAAAGCAGAGGTACAATTTTTGTATGCCACAATCTTTTAGTTTACAATTGATTTTAATGCACACAAACACAATACAAGTGCCACATTTTTGTTGAATACAAAAAATTCATACTGAGAAGTAAAAAATTTGGTAAATATGTGAATTCCCAAGATTATGTGCCCTCCTGAAACTACACCCAAAATATACATAGGTGACCCTTGAAAAGCTCTACAGCACAGCAATTTACAGTTAAAGCATTTGTTAACCCCAAACAAAAAACACAGATACTGTTCCTTTAAAGCATGTTATACAGCACAGTGCTTGTGCTGTGTCATTTGGCCCCCTGTATACCCTAAAAAACCTGGCTGATCCTGCCTGGCTATACCCTCCCCCCTGCAAACAGACCATGATAATCATGGCTGCTAAGTCCCTTATACCATGGTCTGTGTGCATGATTCCGTCAGCCACAGCTCTCCCTGGGTCTGTGTCCTCTGTCCTCCTCCCCCTCCCGCTCCCCTCCCTGCTTGTACCTGCGCCCATCACGCCCCCCCTCTCTATCTGCTATAAAATAACCTTACCTCCTCTGTACCTTAATATTATGTGTCCCTGTGTCTGTTTAATCCGCCGATCTGTACCTTGTATGAGCGTGGCTCCAGGCGTTCAGCTGATTGTCGGCTCTCTGTCTCTTCTCTCCTCCTCTTCCCTGCTGATGTCAGCAGGACAGCTCAGCACTGCCCACTGCAGTTGTGAGCCAGAGAGAGAAGGAGGAGAGGACTGTGCAGCCGGAGCGCAGATTATATCAGTACAGATCGGCGTATTATTTACAGAACAATGGCACAGGGACACATCTTATTAAGGTACAGAGGGGATAAGATGATTTTATAGAAGTGAGTTAACAACCACTTTAACCATAAATGATGGCCCTAGCATAATTTCTCTCACTCCAGTGTGCACAGGTATAACTTAAGTGTGGTACAAAGGGCTGTGCACATACATCGTAGATGTGTGTATTTGCACGTATGATCACTCATGGAGGAGTGGGCTCACATTTAATGTTTTCTTATATTTTAAACCCTTAACTATGTTGCTATCACATGGGCTCTTAGGATTGTGTGGTTACAGGTTCTTTATATATAGACATCAGGGGTCTATGAGACCCTGCTGCCTCCCCTGCACTGTGCCCGAGCAGCTCCTCTTTCATCCATTTACAGCCGGCATCTGATATGTGATAAGAGATTGGAGAACAGATGTTCCTCAATTTCTCCCCACTTGCTATCCTGAACCAGTTTTTGGGGTCCTTCCACTTCCTGGTTAGGCAACTGTTTGGTCATCATCATTGTGCAGTCTCCTGGAGTCTAAGGGAACCCCACTGCTGCAGAGCCAATAGAAATATCCATGAAATCTAGGCTTGACCTGGACACCTGAAGAATGACTCTCCTCCTCTGCAGTGCAGAAGACTTAGGACCTGAAGAACACGTGACCATGGATTTAATAAGTAAAAGGGGTTTTTATCTTAGCACTAGAAAAAAGTAACCTAGCAAATGGGGGGTCATTTTCAGAGATCCAAAAGATTGGACCTTACTGGTTTCTATGGGAGCAGCTCCATAATCCTTTTTTTGTTTCTCATAAATCAGGCCCGTAATAACAAACAGTGGAACTAGTTTGAACACCCCATCTGAGAATTCAACTGTAATAGCGACAATTAGGTGCTCTTTGTAAACATTACATTTTGTTAACATCAAAATGTTATTAAAATGACATGTCTGTGTTCCTTGTGTGACTTACTTTGAAAGCTCTGCTATCTCCTCCTCATAGATTGCTTTCCTTTCTTTAAGTTCCTCTGGCAAATGCTTAGCTATTAGATATTCTATCAGCTCTGTTTTACAGAACTTTCTCACCGCCAGATACTGAAAGAAACATAAAACAGAATGTAAACCACTTTGGAACTTGTCAATCAGCAGACAGTGTGCGGTTCCAGCTTTTCACCCCACAAAGTAAAAACAGATATATTACAAGTGCTCTTTTACAGTGACTTGATATACACTTTAACAGATGTGTAGTATCTTCATTATTCTTATGGCTCTGTATATACAATGTTCTCTGGTTTAAGCTTTATAAAGTAGCACATAAAATAAGAAAAGCCTTCCAACTTCCCAGCAAACAGTACATCTCTCCTAAGGTTGCTCTGGGCTGCACTGTGCACAACTGTTACAATCAGGTTGATCAGCTGATTTAAAGCAGAACGTTATCAATAACAGTTTGATATCAATGTTCTTTAACAAAAGAACATACATTCCACATTAATAAATTATGCTACCATAATGAGTATGTGCCTCCCGCATTGCTCCTACTCCTTGCTTGAAGCAGCCATTTTGTTGAAGCCCAGAGCAGTCACTTCCTTTTTGGAAACTTTTCTCCATTTCTTAGTTTCAAAAACTGTATGTCAGTTTCTTCAATTAAAATATGTGCATTTCTAGCTTTGATTACATGTCTTGGCTCAGTTACAAATGAAGGCTGACAGAAGCTGTATAGTGCTGAATTACACCGATCTGCCTATGAGGGAGAAATTAGATAATATCAGGGAGATAAGAAACTATCCTTATAAGATTAACTCTTTTTGTCTTCCTGTCACCACTCCTGCTTTTCTTTTCTCCCTCCCTAATCTGTGCCCTCTCTGCCCAATCTGTGTAATTCCTGTTGCTTTCTTCCCCCTTTAGCAACAATAAATCTTAAAGCTGTCAGTTGATCAGCCTCTAGTGGCTCCGATTTTAGGCACACTGCTGAGAAAAATGAGCAACTGACCATGTGCATTACTAACTTTTAAGTAGTATCAGTGGCGGTGCGTCCATAAGGGCGCACAGGCACTGCCCCCTCTCTCCAGCCACGCCCTCTGTGTACTATGGATAGATTCATGCATTGCATGAGTCTATCCATGGCCACTGCTGCCACCCCCTATTCAGGCACCTGGCACCCGGGCACCTGCATTACAGAGGCGGGGTATTTTTTTTAAGCACCTGATTAAAGCCATAGGCTCTAATAGGCATCAAAAAAGGTAAACAGTTCACCCAGCTGTTTGTTTCCTAACACTGAACCGCCTCTCCGCCAATCGGGTGCTCGGGTCTGTTACCTGTCACCTGATTGGCTGAAACGACAGGCGCCGCTATTGGACGCCTACCAGGAGGAGAGGACAGGAGATGAGGACGGAAGGAGACGCATGAAGGACCCCGCTCGTCGCCATCACCCGCTGCCCCACCAAAACAGGGTAAGTGCCGGGCAGACAGTGAGCGGGCGGGGGTCACACTGGCGGCATTCAGGGGCACACTGGCAGCATTTGATGGGCACAATGGCAGCATATGACGGGCACACTGGCAGCATATGATGGGCACAGTGGCTGCATTTTATGGGCACAGTGGCAGCATTTGATGTTTTTTTTTAAATTGCTCCCCCCCCCCCCCCAAGAATTTTGAGCACCAGCCGCCACTGAGTAGTATAGGTACTTATTTTTAATGGTTTACACAGCTATACCTGCAAAAGGAGAAGGCATAAAGTGATCTATCAGGACTTATACTGTATTTCTAACTAAAGTTCCACTTTAAACAATGAAATTTGCAGCTTCTTTATATTTTAATCTTTGCCTATGTTCCTGTTTAGGCTGGTGCCATGACCACTGGTTTCCCCCAGGTTTCCAGCTTCAAGGTGGCTCCTATCTCTTGCAGCTACCTATGGAGTCACCCTTGCATAAAGGGACTAATGTTATGTCTTCCCACACTGTGTGCATCAAAACAAACAGACAGCCCTGTAGCCTAGGATGGCAAGGCACTCCCCCTTGTCTGAACCTACAACCTCTGCTGTGTCTGGCAGTATCTCTTGCTGCTTCGCCAGCTGAGATGTTGGACAGCTCCCTGCCTGACGTCTTACCTTGTGTCTTTCTCTTGAAGACTGTGTGGGAAAGGTGGATGGAAGGCGCGTGATCAAGCGCTTACATCAAAAACACACAGTTTATTCATGTACAATGGAATACAAACATGTAGGTAATACATATAAATACTATGTTTCGTAAGAGTAGGTTACAAAATATGCACTTAAAAGGTTAAAGGTGAGACATGCCCATGTAAAGGCAAGTATTTAAAAATAGGTTGACGCGTTTCGAGGATAACCTCTTCATCAGAGCCTTGAGAACAGGAACACAGTCTGTGTAAACCGGTAGACCAACATATATACATAAGGAAGAGTGGCTAGTTGGGAGATATAACCTGATGGATAATTAATTCTCCTTAGCTCCATATCAGTCCACATCCAAGCGTTCTATGAAGAATAGCAGAAATATGTTTTCCTTTTTAAGTAGTGTGGGTCTGTCAGGTGTACCTGTCTCCAAAGCTGTGTGGGGAAGCTGCAGCTTGCGTTCGTCCTTGGGGGCTGAAGAGTCGTAAATTCTGTGAGGGTGGGAGGAGGAGGATGTCTCCTCCAATAATCCTGTACCTACAAATGTCTAAGGCTGTCTCCATCCGCCTGAGACATAGGTATGTATTGGGCAATACTACTGGCCTCAATACATACCTATGTCTCAGGCAGACGGAGACAGACCTTAGACATCTGCAGGTACAGGATTAATGGAGGAGATATCCTCCTCCTCCCACCCTCACAGAATTAACGACTCTCCAGCCCCCAAGGACGAACGCAAGCTGCAGCTTCCCCACACGCGTTTGATCACGCGCCTTCCATCCACCAATCCTACACAGTCTTCTCCAGACCACCCCTGGTCAGTTTAGACAGCGGAACACGCATGACCATCTTCTCTAGTTTTGTCACTTTAAACAGTACTACCAATTTACACCAAAAACGCCTTCACGAGCGCAGGAGTAATTCTTTTTAGTCTTTCTCCTGAACCCTTTGCTTTTCCCATGAACTTTCTATTTAAGCCACGCCTCTGCACTTCCTGTTTGTCAGATTATTGTGCTCTCTCCAGCCAATAACTTGATCTTGTCGCCCCTGCTGCTGTCTGTATCTTTAATACTGTTCGTTACCGATCTTTGGCTTGTTCCTCGAGTACACTTCAACTTGATCTCAACCTGCAAACACTTGTTACCGACCTTTGGCTTGTTTATTTACTATGCTTCTGCTTGATCTCTACCTGCTATATCTTTTACTGGACCCTGGCTTGCTCACCTCCTGGTGGAATGATCCTGGAGGACCGCGATCTGGTACTAACACGCAGCAAAACCCATCTCCACAATTAGGAGCTCTGGTGAATAAATGTTTAGTGCTTAGACCCTGTGCCTCGGGTGAGCCCATGTCATTCGCCAGGGTAACCTGCTTGTATACCTATCTTGCTGGTTGGTGGGAGCCTCTCTACTGTTATAGCTACTGGTCTCCAAGCCTGACCATGATGCCCCTGCTCCCCCATCCTCCCCTGTTCTCCAAGTTAACAGACTGCCTTGAGACTGCACTGACAACTGTAAGCTTTTTTCTGTGAAGACCAAAAGGGAAGGGAAGCAGCACTAAGACAGCAGGAGCCAGCAGCATTGAAAGTTGTTAACTGCAAATGTTGGGGTAAAGATTTTGACAAAAAGTTTATTGGGGATGTTTATTTTACTGTGATTAGTGTGTTAAGCCAACGCCAGGGGTTTAATACTACTTAAAGTATTCAGGGTAAAGTGTAAGATCTACTGAAGATGTCAGCAACCAGCTGGAGGGAGTGAATTACATGTTACTTGGCTCCTTGGGCTACAAATTAACCATACAAACATAGGAAAGTTCTATTATTCAACTTTTTTAAATGAAACAGAGTATAATATTGATAATACAATATACACTACAGCCAAGTGCAAGCATGGCTTTTAGCACATTCTTGCTGCATTCTATGTGTTTTTTTTTTTTTAATACACCTTGTCTCAAAATTGGTAAAACTGGCTATCTACAAACTATACATAGACCTGAACTATAATCCTAAATTGACCAAAGCCATAAGATATTTCGAAAACCATGACACTTACCAAGGACCATGAAGTATAGGACTCCAGCTATCTCTTTCAGCACACACTAAATATTAACAGTAGAGATCATATAAGCAAAGTAAAATATTTATTCATGAGTTTATGCTTTTGCATTTCTGTCACTTCCTTCCAATCTTCTTGTTGCCTTTTGTAGTTCAGTTTTTTGTTTTATATAATGCCTGTCAGTCACACAAAGCACGTTCTATGACAACATGGTACAGGGCAGCAAACAAAGTATTCCTCCCTCCCTGTTAACTCTAAAGTTCCCGTGCACACCAGCAGCTAGTTTTGTTAAAAGAAAAACTGAATAGGGGATGGAACCCCCTTATAATGCCCACTGCACGTAAAGCAGAACTAAACACTCCTATCTTTTATAGCCAACTAAGCTGTCATCTTAGCCTCTGTGATCTGCAGCTGCCATAGTGCTGCACGTGTGATTGGTCATGACTAGGGTTGCACTGATACCGATACTGCAGCTGCCATAGTGCTGCACGTGTGATTGGTCATGACTAGGGTTGCACTGATACTGATACTGGTATTGGTGCCGATACTAGGCATTTTCACGAGCATCGATACCCATGAAAATGCTCCGATACCCGAAGCCGATACCGGAAGTGACGTCAGCTTGGGAGTGGAACACCTCACCCTCTGGCTGACTGTCTCCTCTGGTGGGTGCCATCGCCTCCTTCTCCTAGTGGCATCGCTAGGAGGCTGCGTGCCGCACACTTGTGACACACCCCACCGTCTTTAACTTGAGGTAAAAGCCTGCTCCAGTGGCAGAACTCCCAGCTCATTCAAGCCCAGCCTGTCAAAATGGGTCTGCCTAGCAACCAATCAGTTGCATGGAAGCCCTAGCATTC
Source organism: Aquarana catesbeiana (assembly GCF_042186555.1). Taxonomy (NCBI): domain Eukaryota; kingdom Metazoa; phylum Chordata; class Amphibia; order Anura; family Ranidae; genus Aquarana; species Aquarana catesbeiana. The sequence continues at coordinate 159,890,101 of NC_133332.1, read as the reverse complement.
AGAAGAGAAAGATGTAACTTCCTCCTCCTGTGCTGCTCCGCCTCCACCTACTTCCTACTGACAACGGAAGGCCCTGGAGTCCGAGGAGACTTTCTATCTATCCTGGGACACTGCTGCTGAGCTGGATGGCCAGGAGTCTGAGGGGATCTGAGTGCAATCATATCTCCCAATGACCCTCCCATTCTCATCCTCTTCCCCCAGCGATCACAGCTTTTCCATCCCAACTCTCCTACCCCACAACCCCTATTTCATCCCACCCTCAACTACCCTGCCTTCACTTACCCCTCTAATCCCCCCTGCCCTCACCCCATCCTCACCCAACTCCCTAACAACCCCACCCCCCCTCCCCACACACACCTCTCAAACCACCCCTCTACCTACTCTTCCTAATTGATAGGCATCGGTAATTGGTATTGACCAGCACTTGAAAAAAGTATCAGTACTCGTACTCGGTGCATCTCTAGTTATGACACCAGCTATTTGAAGGTTTGACAGTTCAGTTGAGAGCACAAGCAGTTCTTATTTACAGCATGCCTTGAATATTACTAATTTGGGAAAACAGGTAATTGATGAGTGTAGTTCCGCTTTAAATTCAGAGAAACTGACAGTTGTTTTAACTGTTTTTAATGGACAGGGCCTCTGCTAAATGGATGTTCGTGAAGATGAACAAAGAATTATTTGGGGTTGTGATCATATATTCCCAAAAATAGATTTCCCCATGTAGGAGGCCATCTTTAGTCCTCAGTAGCTCACTATTGTGGGGTTTAAAGCTTGAAATTCACCTACACACATTCATAGAAAACTAAAAGTTTAAACCAACCTCACACAAGTCTTCTTTGCACAATGGACACTTCGGGTTGTGGTCAAGGCATCGTTCAAGACACTTTAGGCAATATGTGTGCCCACAGGGAGTAGTTACGGGTTCATACAGCAACCTGAAGCCAAAAGAGAAAAAGAGGAAAAAACAATACCTTGCACCAAGGAAATGGAAGGAGTGGATTAGCTCTGAATTTACAACAGATTACACCATACTGGCCTAGTACAGAGTGTTGCTAAATTGTGTCAGAAGGTGCAATAACAAACTAAAGAGTCAAAGCTGAATAAGGGATCTCTGTATTTTCAAGTGGGTAAAAGCCACTACTACGGCACAGACAGCATCAGTCACCATATTACCTTACAGTTCTTTTCTTGATCTGAATGTGACATTTGTGCTGCCTGAAAAGTAGAACTGGGTTAATTCCAGTTTGGATTGTTACTGGAGACTGGATAATTGGGTTATTAATTAGTCTACAGAAAGGAACACAGTCTACTGATCCTAAATGAGGAAATGACCAGGGATATAGTATTATATAATCTGTCTGCCAGTGACACAGACATGCAGCTGATCCTTAAACTGCTACCATTGAGGTTCTGGTAGTGCCCTTACACTGGGTATAATTTCTTAATATCTCCTTTACAAATGTGCTTTGCTTAATGATGAAATGCAAAGGGAAAGTGCATATTTCTGTAACAACCAATCAAAAGCTGGCCATTAATTTGACTATACTGTACTTATCTGTCCAAAACTAGTATCCAACTGTCTTCTATGAAATACTGAACAGCCATGAACCTGGCACTAACTTATTATATAAATGTTAGGCTTTGAAACATAATCAGTAAAGCAGAGCAAAAAGCAATTTGAGAAGTATAAAGCACTGAATCAGGAATTTATCAGCGTAACTCCAGCCAAGTTTTTTTATTTAGTTTTGGTTAAGTGGGAAGAGCTAAAATTTCTGCTTTTTTTCTGTCTGTGATCACATTGGAGAGATTTTACCTTACTTCCTTGCCCCCCTTAGACCCATACCAGAATTAGGGGGTATTGGCAATACTGGAACAAGTGGCACATACAGCAATAAAAACATTGTCAGAAGTTCTAGCCATTTCTCACACTATTACAACTGTTTCATCATTAAAGAGATTTCTCTTCACTTTTTTTTTGGACAGGACGTGAAGATACATTTTTTCAATATAGAAGACAGAAATAAAAATGTAAAAGAGCTTCTAATGTTTTGCTCTATGCAAAAAGAAATAAAAAGGTTTGAGCTGGAGTTTCACTTTCAGTCATTTGATGATTTAAAAGGAAACCTGTCAGAAATCAAAATTCTGTGTACGAAGGCTCAGATGGAAGTTGCTATTTCCTAACTTGTGTGCTACACACTAGTCCTGGGGTAGTGTAGCTGAAATTCTTAATAACTGCCACAGAACTGTTATAAGATCTGTGGTTTGAGGAAAGGCTACTTCCATCAGAACCTTAAAGCTAAACTCCAACTGGACTGGAAAAAAATCCATGATGGTTTCTCTGTTACACAAATGTTTTGCTTTGTGACAGAGCCTCTTTAAATTTGAAATCAGGTGGCTACTGCAGGTTAATGCACTGAGTACATTATAGCCTTGAGCATTTATTACTGAATAAAAAAAATTTCCTGAACATTTTAGCTATAAAGGACCTTATTATTAAATAATATTAGAAACATTTTGAATTGCAAACTTTTCAGTTAAATACTATCACAGACTGGTTGATTTGCCAGCAAGTTACCAAGAGGAATAAAGCAATACCTCATGCAGAGTGAACACTCCAAGTCTGATGAGTCCACAGGTGAGGAGACAGGCAAGCCCATGTCTGCACTCCCATTCATTGACAAATCTGTAAAAAAGTTAAAAAGTAGAATATATAAATATATTCCATTAGAAGAGATCCTTTACTGAACAACATATTTAGAAACAATTAGCTGGGCGGTATCAGAATCCAAATTCTGAGGCCCATTTGCAGAACAATCTGTAGTGAATTTGTACCCATGTATTCAATAAAAAAAATACTTGGAAATGTGAATTAGAAGACTTGAGTTTACTAAAAATGGTATTCATTTAGAAACCTATGGACAATAATTGAATAAGGAAGTGTATGTCAATTTTTATGTCAAGAATAAGCTGGCATATCTGTAGTTTGCTATAAATCAACTGCTTAAAAAAATGAACATAATCTTCCCCAATCTACATTCAAACACTACAATGTGTACACAAGACCTGTGTGTTGGTGTCCTTTGATGTCATTTGTGTGATCAACAAACAGCATTTGGATTTCTATCGATGTGCAGCCATTTCTTCTTCTATACATTCAAACTCTCTTTACTGGTCTTTGAATGTGATGCTTAGCCTTCACCAATTGGTTGGCAAGGGCCAAGCTCAACTTCTCAGGAGAAGTTGAAATTTTTAATAAAATGTTAATTGCTTGCGCTAAAGCTACTTTAAAATGTTGTACCTCTATTGTTCCCTACATACATTTTACCATGAATCACAATGTAAATATCTTTTCTTCAAGTTTATCTTTGCGGTCATGTGGCCACAAAGCTCTGGCTCCTCTGTAAATTTGTGATTAGCGATAGGGAACTTTCTCCCCTCCCGACAACGCCTAGAGCACTGGACACCAGTGGGTAATGTCACTGCTCTGTGGATTTTATCCAACTTGTCAGCCCTCCACAATACACAGAGGAGCTGGGGCCTTGCAGTCAAGTGCCCACATAAAAAAAACAAGCAAAGTATAATATATATATATATATATATGTCTAAATTGTCCCTAGTATGTATGAATGTGAGTTAGGGACCTTAGATTGTAAGCTCCTTGAGGGTAGGGACTGATGTGAATGTACAACGTATATGTAAAGCGCTGCGTAAATTGAAGGCGCTATATAAGTACCTGAAATAAATAAAATAAATAAACTTCTAACTTCAGCTTGTTCAATTATTTATTAATTAATTCAAATGAGTATACACTGGTTTGTATTATTCCCCTTGACAGCATATAATTAAAGCTAGTAAACTCAAGCAGTTATAAAAAGTCATACCTGTTTTTGGTAATTTGCTGGGAAGTTCTGTAACCTCGCGTGTATCATTTTTGTACAACTTCCTTTTTAATGTGTTACATGTTGGTGAAGTTTTCAGGTATATCTCTGAGGATAAAGTGTCTCTGCTGTGGCCTTCCTTCATATTTTCTAAGGTCTGCAGTAATTTCCGCACACTGTTGCATCCAGTGGACATAGTTTGCTCAGGAAGAATTACTTTTTTCTTATATTCCAGGTTAGACTGATCAGGAAGAGAACAGATTTTTTAAATTATATTGTATAATTATATAATTTAATAGATTGTATACAATTGCAGTAGCTTTTAAATGTAATATGTTATTTCTGGAACTGTGCTTTAGGGGCACCTATTTTTCATACCGGTATTATTCTGTCCTTGTCTTAAAGTTGTAAACCTTCGGTGTTTTTCAACTTAATGCATTGTATGCATTAAGGTGAAAAACCTTCTTTAGTGCAGCTGCCCCCCTGAGCCCAATCGTCCCTGCGCCAGGGACAAGCACACCCGCTCCAGCCCGTGACTCGGGTCCTGATTGGATAGATTGAAAGCAGTGCAGCCAAATCCAATGACGTAGGAGCCGGGGGTGGAGCCGAGTCCTGCAGTCTGTGTCAATGGACGCAGCAGCAGCACACGGGAGCGCGCCCACATGGGTGCCCCGAGGGAGAGCGCTTCTCGGACAGGGCACTCGAGAAGAGGAGGAGCCAGGAGCGCCGCTGAGGGACCCCAGAATAGGAGGATCGGGGCCACTCTGTGCAAAACCAACTGCACAGAGGAGGTAAGTATAACATGTTTGTTTTTTTTTTTTTTTTTTAAAAAGGAAGGTCTAGTTATCCTTTAAACTGGGAATACAAACATAATTTTAAATCAGTCTGCAGGCGGAACTAAAATAATCTAACAAATGCCCCAATTCACATTATACAGCTTAGATGGAGGCATCTCCCACTGCGGCTACTGTATTCTGACAGCCGTAGCCAGCACCTGAATTTCTGACCAGCAGCCACATGCTAATAACCGCTGAAGCAATTTTATTGGACAGGGGCATGAAAGCTGGATGGGGATGCAGCAGAGAAAAAAAAAGGGAGATTCCATGTTTGGTGCAAAATCTAGTGAGTGTATGCAGATAAAATATCTGTCAGGATTTGTCCTCACAGTGGAGTGATGTAGTAGAAGAGAAGAACAGAAGTATGTTGGACATATCTTTTCTCACAGATTGTAAACAATTTGAGAAGCTTATGAGACTCTATTACTTAAAAAAAAAAAAAGTGTTGTTAGCAATGATATAGTGCAGGCAAATGGAGGTACCTGCAACAGTTTCTATTCACATCTGCTATGGTCAAATGGCAGCTATTTTAAACAGTTATAGCACTTTCTTGGTGCATAGTGGTGAATAGTACCTGCTCCCTCCCATTCTCTCACACATACATATTGGACAAGGAGGAAGCCTCTCACAGTGATGGGCCAGTAGGAATGGAAATCCATTAGTAGAAGGTGTAAATGACAGCTATTACAGACATGTGCAAGCATCTCTACCTGCTGACAGCTTTCTTTTTTCAGTTTGTCACATCAATGGGCCGTACACACGATAGGATTTTCCAACAACAAATGTTGGATGTGAGCTTGTTATCGGAAAGTCCGACCGTGTGTATGCTCCATAGAACATTTGTTGTCGGAATTTCCGCCAACAAATGTTTGAGAGCAGGTTCTCAAATTTTCCGATAACAAGACTTGTTGCCGGAAATTCCGGGCATGTGTACACAATTCCGATGCACAAAAGTCCACACATGCTCAGAATCAAGCAGAAGAGCCGCACTGGCTATTGAACTTCATTTTTCTCGGCTCGTCGTACGCGTTGTACGTTACCGCGTTCTTGACGTTCGGAATTTCTGACATTTGTGTGATCGTGTGTATGCAAGACAAGTTTGAGCCAACATCCTTCGGGAAAAAAATCAACGGTTTTGCTGTTGGTAAATCCTATAGTGTGTATATAGCCTAAGGGTGAAAGAAAAGTTTCTGCTCATATTGTTTATTCTACAAAAAGTGACCTGTTATTCTTACCTGGTATAACCTATAATTATTACTGCTGGTGTCTGAGTTAATAAGACTTCCTTTTAACCTTGATGGATGCGACATCATTTGAAGAACTTCTGGAAAGTCTCCTTGCCTGTGTCCAGGACTTAATATGTTAAGCAGCAACTGTGGGTATAATACAAGTGATATTAAAGGTCATGGCTGTTGGAGATACACACACACACACACACACACACACACACACACACACCTACATACTATATATTCATTACCTATTGCTTAAGCCAAGAATCTTTTGTACTTAGACACACAAGTAAGATGACATACAGTATACGATGCCTGCCGAACGCCTGGAAAAATACGTTATTACTTTCACGTTAAATACTGGGGTTATGGCTGCAGCTAGATGCCATAACCCCGGTATCATTTTTATTCCCTCAGGCGCCGGTCTTTCTCATAAAATTGGCCCAAGCAGCGGATTCGACCTGCTGCTTTCCGGTGGTTTTCGGGCTTACCTGGCGGATCAGGAAGCCCAAATACCGATCCAGCACTGATGGCGGCTGAGCACAGAGATGAGCTAGGGAAAGATGGCCTCCGCTCATCTCTATGCCCTAGGAGGACCGGAGTGACGACACAACGTCACTTCTGGTTTTGGTAACATGTAAACAAGGTAATTTTTTTTAAAGCAAAAGATCAAAAAATGTTTTTTTGATCTTTTGCTTTTAAGGGTAGAGGAGAGATTTACGGTCTTTTAGAACCCCGATCTCTCCATAAAGAGGACCTGTTATGCTATATTGTTATCGCAAGGGATGTTTACATTCCTTGTGATAGCAATAAAAGTGATCAAAATATTTTGTTTAAAAGGGACAGTGTAAAAATAAAAAAATGTAATAAAATAAATTTTAAATACACTTTTTTTAAAGCGCACCCGTCCCCACATGCTGAACGCATACCTAGGTCACACCCACATATGTAAACGGTGTTCACACCACACATGTGAGGTATCCCCGTGAAGGTCTGAGCGAGAGCAATAATTCTAGCACTAGGAACTAGCGTCGCCTATGGAGATTTTTTAAGTGCCAAAGTTTTGCGCCATTCCACGAGGATGTGCAATTTTTAAGCATAACATGTTAGGTATCCATTTACTCGGCGCAACATCATCTTTCACATTATACATGCCACTATCTATAAAAACAAAAGGGTAGTGTGCCAGGTACACCACATTACAAAGCAAGAAAATCTACTCTTCGGTGGACAGTTAAAGTGACAAAAAGATCCCAGACACAGTATGCTGTAGGTTAAATCTCAGCTTCAGCCAACACTTTTTTGTTTGGATAGAGTGGAGGCAGGTTGGAACATTTCTTCTTGTTAAAAAGGAGAGTGATCCATGGGACCAGTATAATCATTCAGAGCTGCATATGACTGAATGTTATCGCTTCACAATGATGTGTCATAGTAGACTAAAAATAACTCCTATTACTACTTTTTTCAGTATACCTGTATAAAAATATGTTAATTGTAAGGAGAATATAAAATCCTTCATCAATAGTTGCCCCAAACTCAGGGAACACAGCAACATAAAAAAAATGTTAATGGTACCTTTTGGGCTTCAGATTTTGCAGTTTTATTTTCACCATCAAGTACCAGACAGAAAAGAAATTCTTTTAAAGCATCTTCTACTTTTCCCAAGTTTGTCAATGCTTGTGCTTTCCTCAGATGCCCCTACAAAGGAATACAGACCCATATGTAGGTAAGTTATCTGTAACGTGGACTTTGAGAATAAAAAAGAGAAATGTTCATTGGCAAGCTGTGGCAACCAACCAGAAATGAACATCCACTAATCAAATCATAGTGAACTGAATTCTGATTGGTTGCTGGGGTTTACTATATAAGGCATATCACCACTTCTCTTTGCATAGCATTACAAAACCATATACTGTATGTATGTTACACACACTTTGTGGCTACCCATATAAACTAAAACACATACTTACGTTTAACCAATGTGGCTGCAGTTTGCAAGCTGTTTCTGCATCATCCAGTGCCAGTTCATAAGACTTTAGACTGAGGTAAACCATGGAGCGGTTGTTATACAGTAAATGGTCGAGTGGTACTGCAACAATGAAGGGAAATTTCTTTCAGTACAAAGAATATAAACATTCTCATAATTTGTGGACATAACTTCTTGCAGGAGCTTAAAGTACATTCATTTTATTTAGTAATTTATTTTTTTACATTTTGGATAAAGTAGGGAAAGATAAAACCTTTATCAGTGTTTTTTTCTTTTACTGGTTGTGTCCCGTTGAGATTTACCTTCATTTCCTGTCCATAAGATGCAACAGGAAATGAGAGGAAATACCTACAAAGTGAGAGGAATTCTCCTCTTAGTTGTCACTGGAACTGGTGCCCCCATCAAAAGATATACCATCACATCATGTTCATCACTTACATTTTGGATTTCCCATTACCCATTGCTGCTGTAACAATGGTCATAGGTAAAAATAGAGAGAGTGAATCCACCTAGTGGGGATACAAACCACAATAAAAACTTGGAGTTTTAACCCTTCCTCTATCTATGCAAAATTAAAAAATTAAAAAAGTGTGTACATACACTTAAAAGCAGTCGTTTTCAACCAAGGTTCCATCAAAGGTAGAAAGGGATTTCTGGAGCTGTGGCTAGTTGACCTCCTATCTGATAGTATCTGCATATTTCCAGCATGAACACACTTGGCAGAGCCAGCGGCATTACACCAATGATCTTTTTAGCTGTCTTTAAGGGTGGCATTTGGACCACCATCGTAAAAGGACATTTTCCCACTGATCACAAATGTAAAGGGCATTCTTCCCACTGACCACCACTGCAAGGAATATTCTTCCTACTGACCACAAATGTATGGGACAGTCTTCCCATTGACCCCAAATGTAAGGGGCATCCCCCCCAATGTAAGAGATTTTCTTCTTACTGACACCTGAAGAATGCATTTTAAAAGGACTCCCTGAGACCTAAAAATTATTTCAAGGTTCCTCTGGGATAAAAGAGGTGGGGAAAGCTGCTTTTTTTAATGTGTGTCCGACTGAAAGTGAGGGGAAATTCAAAACTTTGAGTTGTCGTTGGAGCAAAAATAGATGGGAATTTTTTTCAATAAGAAGCCTGTTTCAGTGAAAACTGTCAAACAGTGGATTTTTCCCCCAATGTAGACAGTTTTTCTTTCAATTCCTGTTATGTCCAGAGGTAAGGAAATGAAGGGAAATCTTCTCAATGAAACAGATATGACAAGGAAACAGGCAGACAATTGAATTCTTCCTCCCCTACTCATTATATATATATATATATATATATATATATATATATATATATATACACATACACACACATATACATAAATACACACATAAAACATAAGTTATACAACCTAAGGCCACCTGTCATGATCCTATTTAGGATTTTAAAGTGTGCCTAAACTCAAAAACAAAGCTGTAAAAATTGCAGTTTACTTATCCTTAGATGTAGTGACTGCATACGTTTCATTTTTTGGGCTTTTCCCCCTTTATTTTCACCTGCCAATTCTGTCAATAAAATAATTCATGTCCCAGGGTGACAACTTTCACCATTCTATATACATATATAGAAGAACAGCATTGTCATCCTAGAGCTGCTCTCCTAAATTGGAACTACAAACACCTCTTCCTTTCTCAATCTCTATAACAGAATAGAGTTGTTTTGTAGATCACAGAAGATAACTGAGATGGCAGATGGCATTGTTTGGGGTTTCAGTTCAGTGCACAGGAAGTTACAATCTCTGAGAGGCTCAACAGGTGTTTTTTTGTACTTGCAGGGAATGTACTTAGATAAAAGAAAGCTAATGCAGCCACCACATCTAAGGAATGGTATGCTGCAATATATTACATTTTATTCTTCGGTTTATAAAAATTACTTATAAAAAGAGCCATCATCATGTAAAATGCACATTTTCATCATGTTTAACCACCTCAATACAGGGCACTTACACCCCCTTCCTGCCCAGACCAATTTTCAGCTTTCAGCGCTCTCACAGTTTGAATGACAATTACTCAGTCATGCAACACTGTACCCATATGAAACTTGCATCCTTTTTTTCACACAAATAGAGCTTTCTTTTGGTGGTATTTAATCACTAGTGGGTTTTTTATTTTTTGTGCTATAAATAAAAAAAGACCGTAAATTTTGTGAAAAAAATGCCATTTTCTTTGTTTCTGTCATAAAATTTTGCTAATTAGCAATTTTTCTATATAAATTTTGGCCAAAATATATACTGCTACATATCTTTGGTAAAAATAACCCAAATTAGTGCATATTATTTGGTCTTTGTGAAAGTTATAGAGTCTACAAACTATGGTGCCAATCTCTGAAAATTGATCACATCTGATCAGGCCTTCAGTACATCAGGTGAATCTCATTTCTTGAGACTCTAAGTCAGGAAAGTACAAATACCCCCCAAATGACCCCTTTTTAGAAAGTAGACATTCCAAGGTATTAAGTAAGTAGCATGGTGAGTTTTTTTAAGTTGTCATTTTTTTCCCAAAATTCTTTGCAAAATGAAGATTTTTTTTATAAAATTGTCATATTATCAGGTTATTTCTTACACACAGGTTATTTCTTATTTCTTACACACAGGTTATTTCTTACACACAGCATATGCATACAACAAATTACACCCCAAAATACATTCTGCTACTCTTCCCGAGTATGGTGATACCACATATAAGACTTTTACACAGCCTGGCCACATACGATCGCGGGCATTCCCTGTTTAAATGGAGGGCAGTCATATGACCCAACCTAGAACTAGTGTACCCATTGGAAGATTTCTCCTCTATTACTTTTCAGGGGACACCCCAAAATTTGGGATTTTCCTTTACCTTCACTATTAATGATAATGGTAAACAGGGAAAATAGGGAGTGTGAAGATATGGACACAGACAGCAATAAAAACTGACAGGCATTCTAATCCATCTCCCCTTTTATCCAGAACTGAAATTAAAAAAAAAAAAGTTTTGCCTTTAGTTGTACTTTAACCACTTGACAACTGGGCACTTAAACCCCCTTCCTAACCAGACCAATTTTCAGCTTTTGGTGCTCTCACATTTTGAATGACAATTACTCAGTCATGCAACACTGTATCTTTATGAAATTTTTGTCCTTTTTTTCACACAAATAGAGCTTTCTTTTGGTGGTATTTAATCACTACTGGGTTCTTTATTTTTTGCGCCGTAAAAGAAAAAAGACCGAAAAATCTGTAAAAAAATACATTTTTCTTCATTTCTGTTATAATATTTTGCAAATTAGTAATTTTTCTTCATATATTTTGGCCAAAATTTATACCGCTACATATCTTTGGTAAAAATAACCCAAATCGGTGGATATTATTTGGTCTTTTTGAAAGTTATAGAGTCCAAAAGCTATGGTGCGCATATCTGAAAATTGATCACACCTGAATTACTGACGGCCTATCTAATTTCTTGAGACCTAACATGCCAGAAAAGTACAAATACCCCCCAAAATGACCCCTTTTTGGAAAGAAGACATTCCAAGGTATTTAGAAAGATGCATGGTGAGTTTTTTGAAGTTGTCATTTTTTCCCACAATTCTTTGCAAAATCAAGGTTTTTTTTTTACTTTTTTTTTTTTTTCACAAAATTGTCATATTAGCAGGGTATTTCTCACAGACCGCATATGCATACCACAAATTACACCCCAAAACACATTCTGCTATTACTCCCGAGTATGGTGATACCACATGTGTGAGACTTTTACACAGCGTGGCCACATACAGAGGCCCAACATGCAGGGGGAGCACCTTCAGGCGTTCTGGAGCACCCAACTCAATTCTGACATTTCTCTCCTACATGTAAAAATCATCATTTATTAGCTAGAAAATTACTTAGAACCCCAAAACATTATATATGTTTTTTTTAGCAAAGACCCTAGAGAATACAATGGCGGTCGTTGCAACTTTTTATCTCGCACGGTATTTGCGCAGCAGTTTTTTTAACGCGTTTTTTTTGGAAAAAAAAATGTTTTGTGCTTTACAAAAACCAAAACAGTAAAGTTAGCCCAATATTTTTACATAATGTGAAAGATGAAGTTACGCCGAGTAAATAGATACCCAACATGTCACCCTTCAAAATTGCACGCGCTTGTGGAATGGCGCCAAACTTTGCTACTCAAAAATCCCCATAGGCGACGCTTTAGAATTTTTGTACTGGTTACATGTTTTGAGTTACAGAGGAGGTCTAGGGCCAAAATTATTGCTCTCGCTCTACCGATCGCAGCGATACCTCACATGTGTGGTTTGAACACCGTTTTCATATGTGGGCGGACTTACGTATGCATTCGCTTCTGCATGCGTGCACACAGGGACAGGGGCGCTTTAAAAAATTTTTTTTTTTTTTTTTTATTGTTCATTTTACTTTATTTATTTTAGTTTGATGCTTTTTTAAAAAAAAAAAATTTTTGACCACTTTTATTCCTATTACAAGGAATATAAACATCCTTGTAATAGGAATATGGCATGACAGGTCCTCTTTACAGTGAGATATGGGGTCAATAAGACCCCACATCTCACCTCTAGGCTGGGAAGCCTGAAATTAAAAAAAAAAAAAAAAAGATCCTGGCTTCGATCGTAGCGGTGAGTCGGTAGAAGCACCGCAAGGCGGCGGGAAGGGGGGACGTCCCCTCTCGCCTCCCGTAAGAACGATCAAGCAGTGGAACAGCTGCTATGATAGTTCTCATGGTGTAGGGAATCGCCGGCTGAAAAAGCTGATATCTGAATGATGCCTGTAGCTGCAACCATCATTCAGATATCTCCGCACAAAGTCAAGGATGTTGTATGACGGCCGGCGGGCGGGAAGTGGTTAAAACGCTTTTTTTTTTTTTAACACAAAGTTGTCCATTTATACAATATTTCTACCACATAACATGTACATACCAAAAATGACACCCCAAAATAGATTCTCCTGCTCCTCCTGAGTACGGCGATACCCCATGTGTGAGACTTCCACAGCTTGGCCACATACAGAGGGCGAGTACAGCTGAGCATGGCTCAGCATGGCAGGGTATGGCAGGGTATTGCGGAGTATGGCGGGGTATGGCGGGGTATGGCGGAGTATGGCGGAGTATGGCAGGGTATTGCGGAGTATGGCGGGGTATTGCGGGGTATGGCGGGGTATGGCGGGGTATGGCAGAGTATGGCGGGGTATGGCGGAGTATTGCGGGGTATGGCGGGGGCATGGCAGAGTATGGCGGGGGGCATTGCAGAGTATGGCGGGGGCATTGCAGAGTATTGTGGGGGCATTGCAGAGTATTGTGGGGGCATTGCAGAGTATTGCACAGCATTGCAGAGTATTGTGGGGGTATTGCAGAGTATTGCACAGCATTGCAGAGTATTGTGGGGGCATTGCAGAGTATTGCAGAGTATTGTGGGGGTATTGCAGAGTATTGTGGGGGTATTGCAGAGTATTGTGGGGGTATTGCAGAGTATTGCACAGCATTGCAGAGTATTGTGGGGGTATTGCAGAGTATTTTGGGGGCATTGCAGAGTATTGTGGGGTATTGCAGAGTATTATGGGGTATTGCAGAGTATTGTGGGGTATTGCACAGCATTGCAGAGTATTGTGGGGGTATTGCAGAGTATTGCACAGCATTGCAGAGTATTGTGCTGGTATTGCAGAGTATTGCACAGCATTAGTAGTAGGGATGGCTGAGCATGGATGGATGGATGTCACTGTGCAGCGTTGTGGGCACTACACATACAGCCCACAGCGCTGCAGACATCCATCCATCCCCCTCCCCGCTCACTGTGTACCGATCGGTACACAGGAGGGGAGGAGAGGAACCGGCATCATCAGATGACGCCGGTCTGTTTACATGTGATCGCGCCGTCATTTGACGGCTCGATCACATGGTAAACGGCCGCGATCAACGGCCATTTACCGGGATCTGTGATGCGCCGGGTCCCCTGGACCCGGCGGTCACGGATGTGTTCGGGTGCGCGCCCCAGGGGGCGCGCGAGAGGGGAATTCTGGGAGGACGTCATAGTACGTCCACCCAGAGTTATCCAACCGCCCTGCAGCCGTCATTCGGCTATGGGCCGGTTGGTAAGTGGTTAAAGATCTCTTAGTTAAAGGCTGAAGAATTGTTCTGATATTCAGAGCAGGGCTGGACTGGGACAAAAATTTGGCCCTGGACTTGATCCAGACCAGCCCACTTTAATTTTGGAAACACACACAAAAACAGTATATACGCAGTTACCGTGACCAGTGACATTAACTTATTCATCCGTTACCGTGACCAGTGACATTAAATTACTAATCAGTTACTGTGACCAGTGGCATTAAATTATTCATCAGTTACCGTGGCCAGTGGCAGTAATTATTCATCAGTTACCGTGGCCGGTGGCATTAAATTATTCATCAGTTATCATGACCAGTGGCATTAAATTATTCATCAGTTACCGTGACCAGTGGCAATAAATTACTAATCAGTTACCGTGACCAGTGGCATTAAATTATTCATCAGTTACCGTGGCCGGTAGCATTAAAATTATTCATCAGTTATCATGACCAGTGGCATTAAATTATTCATCAGTTACCGTGACCAGTGACAATAAATTACTAATCAGTTACCGTGACCAGTGGCATTAAATTATTCATCAGTTACCGTGGCCGGTGGCATTAAATTATTCATCAGTTATCATGACCAGTGGCATTAAATTATTCATCAGTTACCGTGACCAGTGACATTAAATTACTAATCAGTTACCGTGGCCAGTGACATTAAATTACTAATCAGTTACCGTGGCCAGTGGCATTAAATTAATAATTGACCACTGGCATTAAATTAATATTAATGCCACTGGTCACGGTAACTGATGAATAATTTAATGCCACTGGTCAATTATTAATTATTATTAATGCCAGTGGCATTAAATTAATAATTGACCACTGGCATTAAATTAATATTAATGCCACTGGTCATGGTAACTGATGAATAATTTAATGCCACTGGTCACGGTAAGTGATTAATAATCACTTACCGTGACCAGTGGCATTAAATTATTCATCAGTTACCATGATAAGTGGCAGTGCATTTACCCCTCCCCCTCCCCCCACCATGCTGCATATTACAGATACAGAAATCATAGACACTGACAGTAACAGACTCAGTTTTATTAATCATGCCATGCAGCCTGCATTCCGTATAGCACCTGATGATTAGCTTATTTAGTGCTTACTTGAATTACACTATCGATTTGGTCGGGTCCCTGTCTGTGCTGCTGTCTGTACTTGCTGCAACTTGGAATTTTCTGGTTCCGGAATCCTCCTCCTCAGCGGCGCTGGCTCGACTCCTCTTGGCTGCAGGCTTGCTACACTACGCTCCTCCTATGTCCCCGGGCCGCCTCCGCCCTCCAGCCGTGAGTGACGTCACGGCGCCGGGACAAGGAGGCCGAGGCTGTTATGTTAGGGGGAGTGACAAGTGAGTGGCAGCGTCACGATGATGCTGCTTGTGTGCCGCCACCCGCCGGGTGCAGGAGCGGAGCCGAGCCGCCCGCGCCTGGCGTTATTATAACACAATACAGACTTGGAGAGAGAGAAGTGTAGTGAGTCAGTCACTGTCTGGCCTGGCCCACTGCCAATCGGTCCACCGGGAAACTCCCGGTAGTCCCGATGGCCAGTACAGGCCTGATTCAGAGTATAAGCCAGGCCCAGCTTTGAAGAGTACTGGTCCTTTCTACTTATGGCCAGACCCAAAACATGTGCTAGGCTGCAAAGCAGGGTTGGGAAGTCAGGCAGTATTAACGACTCTCTACAAATATCTGGCATTTGGTACCATTTAGGAATTTCTGATGACGGAGCAGGAAATTAGATCAATCTTCCACAGGACACTTCTAGGAACACTATGTTCTTCTGATCACAATTGTACACCTTTTAAGGAAGCCTGGGAAAATCCATATTTAGTTATAAACTAATATTAAAGTAAGCTTGAAATTAGGACTTGAAGCATACTATATACCCGGCAGATTTACTGAGTAAGCAGGACATAAATGAAGGGACATTATGTGTTTATTTCCATGCGTTGGCAAGCTCATTTTAATAAGTTAAGGAGGCAAAGTAGCCTCATGTGGTGATGTTATTTCATAAAGCATTTATAAACACATTAATGATGCTAGGCTTGTAATGGTATTAAAAAGAAGGATGCTTATTAAAATGTAATTATTAAAGTAAGTTCCAAATATATAGTCATCTGGGAAGGAAAATCCATATCCATTAACATAATTAAGTAGACCTTGATAATGTCCAAATCCAGCAAAATGTATCTCACAGGGAGATTAGTCTGATAGTAATTTATATATATAGTATATGAACACTGTAAATCTTTTCCCATCTCTTCTGGTACTCTGAGGCTGGGTTCAAAGCATTGCAAATTATTCACAATAGCAGGAGATTTTGACCGGCTCTCTATAGAGACGGTTCACGCATCTCCTCTGCGAATTTGCACAGGAGCCCTGTGCGTCTTTTGGTTCATATCAGGTTCGAATTCAGCCAAACATTTGGGCTAAAATCGGACCTGAAACCAACCCATGCTGAGAGCTGCATGCGGAAATGGTGTGAACCCAGCCTCGAGGTTATGTTCTGAAGTTTTTTCAGAGCACAATGCCAAACACCATATACTGGTTTATAGAGGAGCTACAGCCAAATTTGATGTTTGAAGGTCTGGACAAAGTGGGGAACAGTTAAAGCTTGTGTTAAGTTTTTATTGCTTTCTGTGTCCAGTGTCAGCAGCGTTTGTTCTAACCCTCCTCTACTCTACTAGAAAAGTCTTTGTATTGCTGTATTTGTCCCTCTTGGAGAGGTTTCCTGTCTCAGTGACCACCATCAATAGGACAAGAGGTGGGAGAAAGGTTTCTCAGATGGGACAAAGGAATTAATAAAAAGCTGACACACCTCCCTCATTCTGATTAGGTTTGCGTAGACAAAGCGTAATTCACGCTCTACTGGGGTTGTTATGTGGCAATACCATAGTAGTCATGCAGAAAGGCAATTCGGTTTATTCATGAAGATTCAGCTGCCTGGTTGGATCCAACAGTCACATCCTATGGTGTTTGAGTACAGGAACCCAAACCTGGATGCATGTGCTGTTAAATCAGAAAAAAAATTGTCATAAATCACGATTTAACCTAATGTAGGGCATCTAAACATGTCCACAGACATCAGATGTTCATTGTTAGATCTGGCTTATGGCAGTTGAATTGGAAAAAATTATGGGTAAATGGGCACAACAAGGGAAAACTGATCAGCTAGGCCAGATTTTTCTGGTTTATTGATCTGATAGACAGCTTAAACAGCCAACTGAAGGAGTGTAAACAGCAGGCTGACAACTATGCTGCTAATTGCAAGGCAGTGGCTTAGTGTTGTCAGTCTGCAACAGGAAGTGCGGTTACTGGTAGAATCTCCAGGGACAAAAACTTAGCAAGAGATTTTCATATAAAGTGATTTGCTTTAGAAAACTATGCAGTGTGTTATAGCGTGAACATACTGAAAAATAGATTTTAGGGCTTCATAAATTTTTGTTAAAATCGAGACCATTTATTTTATATCCTACATGGGAACTGTAGTGAGTTTTGGTTTCTACGAACTCTGTGAGAACATATTTTGAATTTTTATTATTACTACTATATAGCTATCTACATGTACACATATATTTACAAACTATGCATATAAAAAGTTGAAAAAAAACATTAAAGGCTCATTTACACTTGCCCCCCTTAAGATGCGAATGCAGCTAGACAGCGTTGTACACATGAATAGGGTAGTGTCACAACCATCATGCAGCTGGGTGTAATGCATGTAGTTGCAGCGCAGTGATGCAGCATTTACAGGGTTAAAACTGGTGGCAAGGAGGTGACATATTGCTTCTTCACTGCCTGTTAAATGACTCTGAAAATCAAGCCATTGAGAATCACTTTTCAGAGGGGCAGCAAGGTTTGATGAACATCCAAACGTAGCTTAACACTCAATGTTGAGATTATTTACAATAAAGAACTCCTGCTCTTATTCTAGATTTAGTAAGCTGATAATGTTACAGTATCAGATGGTATCTAGAGGTGAACATACCTTTATCATCTTAATTATCTGGGCACTTCAAAATCTGATTATGTCAATTATTTAAAACATTACTTTTTCAAAGAAATCAGGAATTACATAATTGTGCGCTTCTTCATTTGGGGCTACCAAGGTATTTGATGACACCTTTAATGTGCTTGTTTTGCGGTCATGATATCACTATATTAACCCAACCACATCATCATCACATTTACTTAATATAAGGAACAAGTAAAAAAAAAAAAATCATACTTCTAAATGACTCCTATATGTTGTTACATTGACCTGCAGTAATGAAAGTGGAGCAGCATATGTAACCATGCTGCAGTACTTATGCAAGTAGGAAATACACAACAAGATTATATATTCTGGTTGTGACACTTGCATACATTCCAATTATACCATCAGCGCCTGCACTGTTCTGTTATACAATCTGTCTTTTTGTGGAATTATGTGTGAAGAGAAACTGAACTGATCTTTAGAAAGATATTGTTAGGTTTTTTCACACTAAACAGTGTCATCAAAATTAATTGTCATGGCATCCAGATTCCCATAGGTGGAACACAAGCAACCCTACCTTCATAAGTGATATGTTAATATGGGCATTCTCAGGAATCATCTAGAAATGTTAGTCTGTCATGAAAGAGAAGCTGTGCACATGTAGTTAATGCAGATATAAAATGCAAAAAAGAATGAAGCTCTGCAATCGTTTATACATCTCTAAATATATTTAAGTGCAATTTGACTTGGTAACAGGTCTTGCAATCCCTTACACAGAGTTCAGACTGGGGAAGGGAGCAGCACAAAGAGCCAATCAGATGTGTTGCAGTGCAATTAGCATGCTGATATGAGGAGAGAGCAGAATGACAGATGATCTCATCTGTACGCTACTTCTTTTTTCACTATCCAGTCACAGGGTATCTGACAGATAGTACTATGTTCACACCTATGTGGTGCATTTTCAGCACATTTTTAGGTTTTAGGCACATTTTACATGTTTTTAGCATTGAACTCTATAGAATGCACATTTTCATGGTAGCACATCAAAGATGCATCATGCAGGACTTTGGTGCACTTTCATCAAAATGCTTGTTCTAATACAATTTAATGGTAGCATGCCTAAGGCCTTGTTCACACCTATGCATTTTTAGCGCATTTTCAGTTTTGCAGAAACACACTACAGTCCATTTAGCATGATTTCCTATGGATGTAGTTCACATCTGTGCATTTCATGGAAAGGGCCAGGGACTTTTTTCCGGTTTTTGGTTCCATATGAAAAGCATGTATTGAAAAATGCAAAATGCACCTGCAATATGCAAACTGCAACCTGAATAAGTGTGAATCAGGCCTAAAATGTGAACTGCCTAAAACGCACCACACAGATGTGAACTGGCCATTAGTGTGTGACAAAGTTATGTAAAGGAATGGATGGTCAAAAATACAGAACCTTCTGGCAACAAAAACTACTTCCATGAACAGTAAGCATTTCATCTGTGTATCTAGTGGCTTTCCAGGCATTCAGCTTTAACGCCTTCATAGTTATATAGTTACATCGTTATTAAGGTTGAATAAAGACACCAGTCCATCCTAGTTCAACTTTCCTTTTCTCTTTGAATATAGAATGACTGGCCCTGTCGCAAAAGAGATTTTTCAACCGTTCATTCAACCTAATATTACTAGTCAGTAATATGTGTGACCAGCTGTAGCCTTTCTCTAAAATGAATGCATTTTAGAGCTTCAGACTGAAAAACTATCTGTGTGTTCTAGGCTTTACATCTTTACATCAAATTATTGGTCTCAGCATCAATCCTACCCATAGATGTTATGGGAGTATATAGCCATAGCAGTTATAGAAGTACAGTATGTAACTATAGCTGTTCTAGAAGTAAAGTATTTAACTATAGCTGTTCTAGAAGTAGATTATAGAACAATAGATGATCTAGAAGTATATGATGATAGATGTTCTAGAAGTAGAGTATATAACTATAGATGTTCTAGAAGCAGAGTATATAACTATAGATGTTCAAAAAGTAGATAATATAACCATGCATGTGCTAAATGTAGAATACATAATGATAGATGTTCTAGAAGTAGAGTATATAACAATATATGTTCTAAAAGCCGAGTATAGAACTATAGATGTTCTAGAAGTAGAGTATAAACCAATAGATGTTCAAGAAGTAGAGTATCCCCAGTATTGTTCTGTTTAGATTACTACAGGTGTGAGATCCTGGTATCCCTGGATATACTACAGCCAGGTACATAAATATGACTTTGTACAATATTGCCTTGTTGCTTCTCTGCAGATTTACTTTTGGTTCGAGGTCTTCCCCTCAAAAGAACAGTTAGATAAGATACTACCCAAGGCCTTCGGGTCACAGTTACTTTGTTTTGTTAGACTTCTTTGCCTCTCTTTTGGGAGACTGCTAGTTTAGTTTAGTGTCAATTTCTTTTCGTGTTCAAAATATTGTTGTGTCATGAAGTATTATTGAACACCTGCTTAGGGTAAAAACATATAACCGGTATAGGACGCGGTACTTTAGTTAAGGCAGCTCATTCATACTGTTGGTAAATACATGCATTTGTCTTTTTTTACTTTTTTTTGTCACTTGTACCATGTCTTTTAGATTGTACCCTCTGTACTACCTGTACTGATTGTGTTTGTGCTTTTTATGTTTGTCTTTATGACACAATAAAAGTCTTTTCTGATTTAAAAAAAAAAAAAAAAAAAAAGAAGTAGAATATATAACTATAGATGTTCTAGAAACAGAGTATATAACTATAGATGTTCTACAAGTAGAGTACATGATGATAGATGTTCTACAAGTAGAGTACATAACAATAGATGTTCTAGATCAGGGGTAAGCAGTCTTTGAGAGGTAGTGTTTTACCCAGACAACATGGAAAAGATCAAAGATCACCAGGTGCTGCGCCCTTTTTTTTTTTTCAAAACAAATGACCTAGCAAGCCCTCAATGAAAAGTAATGGCTACATAAAGAAAACTTGGGAAAATCTTATAAAACTAATGTCACTGTAGAAATATAAACTTGGTCTACCTTAAAATTTAGCTTCAGTGAGAAACTCGGCATTCACAATTTTTTTTTCCTGTCTGGGGAAAAATTGGTTATCTCCTAAGGCTGATGCTGGAGTTCATCAAGAAAGCAGAACATCTGGTACTGCAGGCTGATTTCTTCGACTAGTTTCATGCCTGGCTATCTGCTCTGGTTCCTGGCCAGTGTAAGCAGTATGTAGGGTAGTGTACAGAGGTCAGTAGTATGTAGGGTAGTATACAGAGGTCAGTAGGCATTTGGGCAGTGTACAGAGGTCAGTAGGCATTTGGGCAGTGTACAGAGGTCAGTAGTATGTAGGGCAGTGTACAGAGGTCAGTAGTATTTAGGGCAGTGTACAGAGGTCAGCAGGCTGTTGGGCAGTGTACAGAGGTCAGTAGTATTTAGGGCAGTGTACAGAGGTCAGTAGGCATTTGGGCAGTGTACAGAGGTCAGTAGGCATTTGGGCAGTGAACAGAGGTCAGTAGGCATTTGGGCAGTGAACAGAGGTCAGTAGTATGTAGGGCAGTGTACAGAGGTCAGTAATGCATAGGGCATTGTACAGTAGTGGGAAAGGCAGTGCACAAATGTCAATAGGGTGAAGAGAAGTGTACAGAGGTCAGCAGTATATAAGGCAGAGAACAGAGATCAGCAGGCTATTGGGCAGTGTACATAGGTCAGTAGGCTGTTGGGCAGTGTACATAGGTCAGTAGGATGTAGGACAGTGTACAGAGGTCAGTAATGCGTAGGGCATTGTACAGTAGTGGGAAAGGCAGTGCACAAAGGTCAACAGGGTGAAGAGAAATGTACAGAGGTCAGCAGTATGAAGAGCAGTGTATAGGGATCAGTAGGGCAGGGGGGTCAGCAGGGTATGGTGCAGGGGGGGTCAGGAGGGTACAGTATTGAGGGGTCAGAAGGGCATGGTGCAGGGAGGGGTTAGTAGGGCACAGTTTTGTGGGGTCAGGAGGGTATGGTATTGGGGGGTTAGGATGGTATGGTATTGGGGGGGTCAGGAGGACAGTACAGGGGGGGTTAGGAGGGTACGGTGCAAGGAGGTCAGGAGAGCATGGTGCAAAGAGGTCAGGAGGGCATGGTGCAAGAGGTCAGGAAAGTATAGTACTGGGGGGTCAGGAAGACACAAAAGTTTTTTACTTATGCAGAGTGGCGCAGGGAGAGCTGCACGTTCTGATCCCCACCAACCCTCCTCTCACATATCACCGGCAAAATGCCTCCGATGGATCGGAGAGGGAGGGCCAGTGCGGAGGCGTGCACTGCAGTCAGTGGAAGAGCTTGGGCATGTTCGGTCACGAGCCCAAACCCTCACAAGCTATTTCCAAGGCTTTCCCTGCCCTGCAGCAGCATGTATGCAAGGGGCGGGGGCAGTCTCTGCAGGCTGGGATTGGTTGATCGTGCGACTGCGTGCTCTGAAGCTGTTGGGGAAAAACACAGTGTCGGCAACCTGGGGATCTGTTTGCGATCCACCTGTCAACTGCCTGCGGTCCACAGGTGGATCGCGATCGAGGGGTTGCCGACCCCAGTTCTAGATGTACAGTATATAACGATAGATGTTATACAAGTAGTATATACAGTATAACGATAGATGTTCTAGAAGTAGAGTATATAATGATAGATGCTCTAGAATTAGTGTATATAAACCTAGATGCTATAAAAAATATGTAACCATAGTGGTTATAGAAGTACACATATGTTGTACTTATTGAATCCAACACAATCAATTTGCTGCCAGCACTGTAGAAACAAACTTCCAGTATTGTTCTGAGCAACAATTCAAATGCAAACTATTTTCATTTGCAGTACAAGTTTGAATATTAGGGCAACCATCAGAATGGTGTGTCTGAGCAACAAAACCGCCACCTCTTTCTGTCTTCCAGTTTATGTCAGCCAGGTAGTTTAAATTATAAGACAAATTCTAATGCTATCACACATTCACATACTACAGCAGAAGTCCCCCACTAAATGCTCAGATACTCTGTCTATGTAGTCACAGGCTGCCTTGGTAGATCCGTTAAATTAGTTTTTCTTCTTGCCATGTAAATTCAACCAAATGTGGTTTCTATAATAGACTGTGTAAAATATTCCACTTATCTGTTTTAAATTGCAGTCATTGTTGGAAACGGTTGACAATGTTTGACCCAGTTCTTGGTTACCTCACTGGTTATACAATCATTGGAAGGGAGGAGGGGCAGGGAGCCTGGCAGACAGTATATTCTTCATAGTTATGCAACTCTGCTCTCCTGACCCAATTTCTCTACATAGCGACACTTCCCAAGAAGCAAACCGGCCAGGCTTCTGGAAAAGAGCATGTGGTGTTGTATTAATAGACTGGGAAAATGTCTTTGTAAAGCGAACAGAATACCCTGCTATTAACTGGTAAAATGTTCAAAGCCCTGCGTGACAAACAAAAATGTCTAGAAAGAACAGGTCAGATCTCCAATTATAATACTTTGTAATTTCAAGATCTAAAAAGTGACAATTATCTCCATACTGTATAATATCTCTATATACAGTTGTGCTCATAAGTTTACATACCCTGGCAGACGTTATGATTTCTTGGCCATTTTTCAGAGAATATCAATAACACAAAAACATTTTTTTCACTCATGGTTAATGTTTGGTTGAAGCCATTTATTATCAATCAACTGTTTTCACTCTTTTTAAATCATAATGAAAACAGAAACTACCCAAATTACCCTGATCAAAAGTTTACACACCCTGGTGATTTTGGCCTGATAATATGCACACAAGCTGACACAAAGGGGTTTGAATGGCTATTAAAGGTAACCATCCTCACCTGTGATATGTTTGCTTGTAATTAGTGCGTGTGTATAAAAGGTCAATGAGTTTCTGGACTCCCGAAAGACCCTTGCATCGTTCATCCAGTGCTGCACTGACGTTTCTGGAGTCTGACTCATGGGGAAAGCAAAATATTTGTCAAAGGATCTGCGGGAAATGGTAGTTGAACTGTAAAAAACAGGAAAGGGATGTAAAAAGATATCCAAGGAATTGAGAATGCCAATCAACAGTGTTCAAACTCTAATCAAGAAGTGGAAAATTAGGGGTTCTGTTGAAACCAAACCACGGTCAGGTAGACCAACTAAAATTTCAGCCACAACTGTCAGGAAAATTGTTCTGGATGCAAAGAAAAACCCACAAATAACATCAGGTTAAATACAAGACTCTCTGAAAACATGTGGTATGGCTGTTTCAAGATGCATAATAAGGAGGCACTTGAAGAAAGATGGGCTACATGGTCGAGTCGTCAGAAAAAAGCCATTACTACGCAAATGCCACAAAGTATCCCACTTACAATACGCCAAACAGCACAGAGACAAGCCTCAAACCTTCTGGCACAAAGTCATTTGGAGTGATGAGACCAAAATTTAGCATTTTGGCCACAACCATAAACGCTACATTTGGTGAGGAGTCAACAAGGCCTATGATGAAAGGTACACCATTCCTACTGTGAAACACGGAGGTGGATCACTGATGTTTTGGGGATGTATGAGCTACAAAAGGCACAGGAAATTTGGTCAAATTTGATGGCAAGATGAATGCAGTATGTTATCAAAAAATACTGAAGGATCATTTATATTCATCAGCCAGGAATCTGCGCGTGGGACGTACTTGGACATTCCAAAATGACAATGATCCAAAACACAAGGCCAAGAAGACCTGTCATTGGCTACAGCAGAATAAAGTAAAGGTTCTGGAGTGGCCATCTCAGTCTCCTGACCTCAATTTCACTTAGCGAGATCTCTGGGGAGATCTCAAACGTGCAGTTCATGCAAGACAGCCCAAGAATTTACAGGAACTGGAGGCGTTTTGCCAAGAGGAATGGGCAGCTTTATCATCTGAGAAGATAAAGAGTCTCATCCACAAATACCACAAAAGACTTCAAGCTGTCATTGATGTTAAAGGGGGCAATACACGGTATTAAGAACTGGGGTATGTAAGCTTTTGATCAGGGTCATTTGGGTAGTTTATGTTGTCATTATGATTTAAAAAGAGTAAACACAGTTGATTGATAATAAATAGCTTCAGCCAAACACTAACCATGAGTGAAAGAAATGTTTTTGTGTTATCATTCATATTCTCTGAAAAAACTTATGAGCACAACTGTAATATTGTTATCAGACAGCAAAATAGCATACACATAATAAACACTTTTGGAGAATGCAATAGAAAATACAAATATTCTCTAACATTCTCAGCAGAAATACATATTTATATGTCATTTGCCTATAGCTGCATTGTATAGTAATGTATACAATTATAGCCTGCAGTGACAGATATTTAAATGCCCAAAAAAAGATGGCAGCATATGTAATTGCTGACCGTCAGAGACTCTGTCAGTAAGAAGAAGATAGGGATATTCTATCACCACCTCCCTGCTGTACCTGTAACTTACAATGATCAATGGTGTCCCTGTCCTCCTATGGAATCTTCTCACTCTTCTGAATTAATAGCCAGGAGTTAAGCTGTAATAGTGAAGACACATCTCACCACTGTGGGTTATGAGGAGGCAATAGGTTTAACCTGCTAGCCTCCATCCAACCAGTTTAGGTGGACCTGCATTTACAGAGTATGTTCACCCAAAACTGAAAATTCAGTACCTGGTGGACACAAGCATGTTAGAATACTCACTGGCTACTTACATACATCCAATGCTTCCAAGGCCTCACTCATCAGCTGAATCTGAAAGGCTGACCTTGACCCTTAGCCCCAGTAGCAATTACTGCAGAACCTAGATTTATGGTTAATGCAACTGTGCTAATTATGTAGTCAGGTTCCTGGCAATAAAAATTCATTGTTAGGCAGACTTCAGGGGCCAGGGTTTGGCTCCAATAATTACCAAAGGAATGGTTCCAGCAAATGAAAGGCAACCTAGGGGTTCCTAAGAAGAAAGGGTCTATTTCCTGGAGGTAAGCTACCCGCATATGCTTCACTTCCACTGCTGCCCCATTCAACATCATCAGTCATCAGTTTTGGGTAGACTTAGTTTAGTGAATCCATTCTATTCCGCACTTATAAATTTCATTACATAAAAAGACAGATGGATATAAATTAGGCCTATAAGGGACACTCGATCCACATTATTTGTTTTGGATAGGAAGGGGTAGTGTTAGGACCCTTTCACACTTGTCCATTGAAAAATGTGGTGACTCCAAGCATGCACCTGTAAAACATGGACACGTGACCTTAAAAAGGCATCAAAAATGCAACCGTTTTTTGATGCATTTTACATTGATATTAAGGAAACTATTTTTATTGCAGAGTAAAAACGCAACAAAAACACATCAGTGTGAAAGGGTCCCTAAAAGTAGTTTTGGCGGTCTTTATCCCCACTGGGTCAATTTTCCTTCACTTCCTGTGCCAGTGACCAACTGTTACTACGACAGGAAGTGAGAAAAATTTCTCCAACAGGGGCACAAACAAAAACCAAAACCTTCCAGCACTTTCCCAATTCCACTAGAAAAAATATGCCCTGGAGCTTGAGGTTTTCCCTCACTTCTGTCCTGGTGACACCCCATAACTAGGAGAGGAAGGGGAAATCTCTTTGATGGGGATACAGTCAACAAATTAAAAAATAAAACAGATAGAGGTCTTAACCCTTCCCACACTGTCCAGAAAAAAGTTTTGCCTGGAATTCCACTTAAAGGTAAACTGGCACAGTACTATAAAAAACAGCGCCATCGGTGAGCTCCAGAAGTCCCCAATCCCCAACACAGGATATATGCTAATCCCAACTTGGGCGTTATGCCCCCCACACCCCAGAATGTAAAAATTACACCCCAGTGACCTACAGAAAGGTGGGCTCTTTTTCCTTTTTAAAGTTATACATGCAATATGGTTATATAACTCTGAAAAATCAATCAATAAAGTGGCTAATTGGCACACACAAATAGTGTTTCTACAACAATCACATTACCTGATATCCAGTATGTATAGTGTAATACTCAGTAATAGAATTCTAGTATGTTCCTAAAGAAAGAAGAATATCATTCACTGCGTCAGATGATCCCTCTCTGCGGGATGTATCACCAATAACTAATGCTTCTACAGTCCATGGCCAATTACACTAATCAAAGTACTTACACAAAGAACACAATGATCTGAGCTAATACTTTAACCCTTTATGTATTGTTATCTTCAACTGCTTCTAAAGGATGCTTACATAGTCTCACTGCATTTAGAAAAAGCATTGTTAACCACAAAGTCCTGTCTTAAGTCTAGACCAGCTTTTTTCCACCAATTTACCCCAGAGGAACCCTAGAAATAGTATACAGAACTCAGGGCCCCCCAGCTAAAATTCATTGAGAGTTAGTGGAAAGAATGTCCTTTACACTGATGATCAGTGGAAAGAATGCCCCCTTACATTGGTGATCTGTGGAAAGAATGCCCCCTTACATTGGTGATCTGTGGAAAGAATGCCCCCTTACATTGGTGATCTGTGGAAAGAATGCCCCCTTACATTGGTGATCTATGGAAAGAATGCTCCCTTACACTGGTGATCCGTGGAAAGAATGCCACCTTACATTGGTGATCTATCCCCTTACATTGGTGATCCATGGAAGAATGCCCCTTACATTGGTGATCAGTGGAAAGAATGGCACCTTACATTGGTGATCAATGGGAAGGCTGCCCCCTTACATTGGTGATCAATGGGAAGAATGGCCCCTTACATTGGTGGTCAGTGGAAAGAATGCCCCCTTACATTGGTGCTCAGTGGAAAGAATGCCCCCTTGCATTGGTAATTAGTGGAAAGAATGCGCCCTTACATTGGTGATCAGTGGAAAGAATGCTCCCTTACATTTTTAGTACAAAGAATGCCCCCTTACATTGGTGATCAGTGGAATGAATGCCCCTTACATTGGGGATCAATGGAAATAATGCCCCTTACATTGGTGATCAGTATCAAGAATGCCCTTTACATTGGTGATCAATGGAAAGAATGCCCCCTTACATCAGTGATCAATGGGAAGGATGCCCCCTTACATTGGTGATTAGTGTAAAGAAGGCCCCCTTACATTGGTGATTAATGGAAAGAAGGCCCCCCTTACATTTTTAGTACAAAGAATGCCCCCTTACATTGGTAATCAGTGGAAAGAATGTCCCTTACATTGGTGGTCAGTAGAAAGAATTCCCCCTTACATTGGTGATCAAACGGAAGAATGCCCCCTTACATTAGTGATCAGTTGAGTTCTTCTTTAAAGCCCAACTTCGGGCAAAAAAAGTTTTCTAATGCAATGTGCCTGCGCTGCTTGTTTGTCCGGGCTAGAAAGGAGAAAGCTGTGAACTCACCCGATCCTGCACTCCAAGGGCAAACGGCACTCCCCCATGATCCAGCAGTGGACTATTCCTGATGTCCTCACATCTGGAGCAGGTCTATGGGCTTGATGACATCAGGAGCAGTCCACCGCACAGGACTGCAGGGGGGGGGGGGGGGGGCAGGAGCCACAGGGACAGGTCTTGTAGGATCAGTAGATTAGGGAATTAGATCTGTGTTCTCCAATCCCCTAGACAAAAACAAGTAGTTGACCCGTGTAGTGCGGGCACAGCCTCCCGCATGGGAAAACTTTCTTTGCCTGGAGTTGGGCTTTAACATTCTTTTATATCAGAGTAGAAATATGAGCTGGTGGAGATGGATGCCCTGTGTTCCCGTTATTGCAGTCAGCATTGGTCTCATACCAGGAGATGAGTGAGAGGGATGCCACAGAAGGGGGGGGGGGGGCACACAATGAAGAGTCCATTACCTAATGCGATGGCCTGGGTATATCTGTCCAGGGCTTCTTCTAGCCTGTTGTCCTTGTACAGGGCACTGCCCTCCTGGGTGAGCCTGGCAGCCTGGACCTGGCAGGGGAACCACTTGCTGATGACATTACTGAGGAGTACATTGACTCTGTAGTGATGGTGGGCTTCCTCCTGGCACACTCCGCACTTCCTCCCGTCCAGGCACTTCTTACAGAAGGTGTGCCCACATGGCAAAGTCACTGGCTCATACAACAAGCCCTGGCACTCCGCACAGGACACGGTGCCCCATTGTCTCCCCTCCGGGGATGGCGGCTCTCTTCTCCGGATCTCTTCTGCCAGACAGGACACCAAAGTGTCCAACTGTTCCGCACTCAGCTCGTCCTCCGCCGCCGCCTCCTGGTACAAGCCGAAGGCATCGTGCAGCTTCCCCATACATGCCAGGCACTGTGCCCGCCTCAGCAGCAGCCCCCAGTCCACCGCCCCGGCCGCCTGTCCCTGCCGCTCATATATCTCACATGCCAACTGTAAGTTTTTCGCCTGGAAAGCCTGGGCGGCAAACTCCAGCATAAGGCGGCCGTCTGCCTCCTGGGTGCCCATCCTGGACCGGGCTCCTCTCACTTCCCCCCGGGGTCCTTCAGCTGCTCCATTCCTGCAATACGCCTAATAAGAGCCTGCCACACAAGTGTTATATAAAGCGCCGTCATGTGACCCGCACCGCCGCTTCCCATTGGTTGGCCTCCTTCAAATTGTTACAAAACCTCACTGGCTTTTGTAACAAGGTTGTAGCTCTGTATCATTATCTGTGAGAGGAATGTCTCTGGAGCTGGAACCTACCTCTGGAGAGGAATGTGCTGGAACCTACCTCTGGAGAGGAATGTCTCTGGAGCTGGAACCTACCTCTGGAGAGGAAAGTGCTGGTGGTGCTGGAACCTACCTCCGGAGAGGAATGTCACCGGTGCTGGAACCTACCTCTGGAGAGGAATGTCTCTGGAGCTGGAACCTACCTCTGGAGAGGAATGTCTCTGGAGCTGGAACCTACCTCTGGAGAGGAAAGTGCTGGAACCTACCTCTGGAGAGGAATGTCTCTGGAGCTGGAACCTACCTCCGGAGAGGAATGTGCTGGAACCTACCTCTGGAGAGGAATGTCTCTGGTGCTGGAACCTACCTCTGGAGAGGAAAGTGCTGGAACCTACCTCTGGAGAGGAATGTCTCTGGTGCTGGAACCTACCTCTGGAGAGGAATGTCTCTGGTGCTGGAACCTACCTCTGGAGAGGAATGTCTCTGGTGCTGGAACCTACCTCTGGAGAGGAATGTCTCCGGTGCTGGAACCTACCTCTGGAGAGGAATGTCTCTGGTGCTGGAACCTACCTCTGGAGAGGAATGTCTCTGGTGCTGGAACCTACCTCTGGAGAGGAATGTCTCCGGTGCTGGAACCTACCTCTGGAGAGGAATGTCTCTGGTGCTGGAACCTACCTCTGGAGAGGAATGTCTCCGGTGCTGGAACCTACCTCTGGAGAGGAATGTCTCCGGTGCTGGAACCTACCTCTGGAGAGGAATGTCTCTGGTGCTGGAACCTACCTCTGGAGAGGAATGTCTCTGGTGCTGGAACCTACCTCTGGAGAGGAATGTCTCTGGTGCTGCAACCTACCTCTGGAAAGAAATGTCACTGGTGCAGGAACCTACCCCTGGAGAGGAATGTCACTGGTGCTGGAACCTACCTCTGGAGAGGAACATCACTGGTGCTGAAACTAGTGGCGGCTGGTGCTCAAAATTTTTGGGGGGGCGCAAACAAACAAAAATTCTGAAAAAACAATCATCAATTGCAGCCTCTCTGTGCCCATCAGTTGCAGCCAATGTGCCCATCAATTTCAGCCACTGTGCCCATAAAATGCAGCCATTGTGCCCATCAAATGCTGCCACTGTGCCATCAAATGCTGCGGCTGTGCCCATCAATTGCAGCCACTGTGCCCATCAAATGCTGCCACTGTGCCCATCAAATGCTGCCACTGTGCCCATCAAATGCTGCCACTGTGCCCATCAAATGCAGCCTACGTGCCCATCAAATGCTGCCACTGTGACCATCAAATGCTGCCACTGTGCCCATCAAATACCGCCACTGTGCCCCATCAAATGCCACCACTGTGCCCATTTAAAAGTTAACACTCTGATCCCCCCCACCTGTTTGCCGTCTGCCTGGCATTTATCCTATCTCAGTGGGGCAGCGGGTGACGGCGGCGAGCTGTTTCCTCCATGTGTCTCCTCCCCTCCTCCTGTTATTCGTCCAATCACTGCGCCTGTTGTTTCAGCCATACAGGTGATGGTTAACACACTTGCGCTTCCTGATTGAAGAGGTGGTTCAGTGTTAGAAAAGTCAGTATTCATTCACTGTTCTAACACACCTGGGTGAACTGCGAGCGCAATGATCTGCGCGCGCAGTTCATCTTTTTTGAAGCATATTAGAACCTATGGCTCTAATCAGCCCCTGAAATTCAGGCGCCCTGTGTTCTAAAAGGGGCCGGACGCCTGGTGGCGGCGGCCATGTATACTGTAGATTCATGCAATGCATGAATCTATCTATTATACATAGAGGGGGGTGGCTGGAGAGAGGGGGCGGTGCCCGTGCGCCCTTAATGGATTCACCGCCACTGGCTGGAACCTACCTCTGGAGAGGAATGTCACTGGTGCTGGAACCTACCTCTGGAGAGGAATGTCACCAGTGGCACCTACCTCTGTGAAAGGATTGTCACTGGTGGCACCTACCTCTGGAGAGGAACATCACCAGTGGCACCTACCTCTGGAGAGGAACGTCATTGGTGACACCTACCTCTGCAGAGGAACGTCATCTGTGGCACCTACCCCTGGAGAGGAATGTCACCAGTGGCACCTACCTCTGGAGAAGAATGTCACCAGGGGCACCTACCTCTGGAGACGAATGTCACCGGTGGCACCTACCTCTGGAGAGGAATGTCACCGGTGGCACCTACCTCTGGAGAGGAATGTCACCGGTGGCACCTACCCCTGGAACAGAGCTGAAAAGCGAGCCACTGAGATGGCCGCTCCCCACCCCTTCACAGCCCAGCACTCCAGTGAGCGTGGAGGAGCAGAGCAGGAGAGCTATTGATTGACAGGCAGCAGCTCTCTGCTCGGGGAGCTGAGAGAACCGAGCCATTAGTGATGTTCGATCGCTCGGTTCTCAGTGCAGAGGCGCAGGGGGACAGATGTTCCATCTGAGCGATTCTGCATCCACCTAGGTAAGTATAATGGGGGTAAAAAACCCCAAACCCATACTTCTCCTTTAAACATAACAAATATGATCTTCGCAGAAGTAGTTATTTTTTTTAAATAAAAAACAGCTGTTTATTTACATTCCCTCATTACTATTTCATTTGTGCATTAATAACTTATCAAGTAAAATTCTATATTTTCGCCAGCAACACACTTTTGCATCAACATAAAACAATTTCTAACATTATTTGTATGTTATATAGAGTGCAGCATACAATGACTGTCTTAGGATCCATCTGCCTCTGGATGGCATGCCGCAAGAACATAACCTTCCCACGGTTTTCTCTCCCGGCAGCGTTTTGGCACAACACACCAGAGACTTGCTACTGGAAAATTCACTGCAAAAGAACAGTAAACACAGTGCATTATATAAGTGTTAGTGTAATTACTACATGGTTAGTCATTTCCAACATAATGTGGGCATTTATGTAAGGCAAACCTCAACTGTGTACAATTTGTCTTCTGTACATGTACCAACAGGCTGGAAAAACGGAAAGAAAACCCATACTGAGAAAATAGGCTGCACTGCTGATCATTCCCTTTTAAAATGTTATGCCCTGTACACACGACCGGTTTTCCCATCAGAATAAACTCTGAAGGTTTTTCCGACAGAGTTCCCATGGAATTCCGCTCAAGCTGTCTTGCATACACACGGTCACACCAAATTCCGACCGTCAAGAACGCGGTGACGTACAACACGTACAACGGCACTATAAAAAGGGCTCCTTCTGCTAATCTCGTGTTTATTTCGCATACAGACGAGCGTTTTTTCTGATAGTAATTTGTTCAGTCGGAAACATTTAGAACGTGTTCTCTATCTAAGTCCGTCTGAATTTTCGAAGGAAAAAGACGGTGGGGCATACACACGGTCGGAATATTCGATGAAAAGCTCACATCAGACTTTTTCTGTCAGACATTCCGACCGCGTGTACGTGGCATTAGTTGCCTGGCTGTCATGCTGATCCAATGGCTTCTGAGTCACTAACCCAGAACACACTCTGAGATCAGGAGTTCGGACTCTACCATAACTTCTGTCGTTGATTGCTTTATTTTTTTTTTTTTTTAACTGATCAGTTGGTTAGAAAGTATTGAAGCATTGACTCCATAACCAACATTTTCAGAAGGGGATCAGCAATGGCAGTTCCCATATTTATATCACAATATGTTTCCGTTAAATAATCTCTTTATTAGGAGGCAAACATTAAAGCTTATCTCAAAGCAACCTATAATGAGTAGGGTGCAGTGCTCTGCAATGGGTGCAGTGCTCTGTGCCTTAAACCCCCCTTTTTTTAAGCCAATTAGAGCCTCAGGCTCTAATCATGTGTTTCAAAAAAGAAAAAAAAACATTGAAATCCATGCATCTGGCGTCCTGCATGTAGATTAGGGCTCAGGTGCATGGATTAGAGGGGCAGCGCCCCTGCACCCCTAATGGAGCGGCCGCCACTGCATCCAGGTAAATAGTTTTTACCAAAAGAAGGCTAAATGTGCCAGCTTATATATTTCACTCAGGATTTCTATAAAGTGGACTCCAGCCCTCTATAGATAGTTTTATTGCAGTCTGCATTTTCATTGGGGAATTTCCCCCATATCCTGTCTCATAGGTAAAATGGGTATGAAAGAAAATCTCCCCCCGAAGTGAGGGGGGTGCTGCGTTTGCCAGTGACAATTGCAAAATTATAGCCTTAATGTTTGACCCAATGAAAGCGGTGAGCAGGACCAGAATTAAGTGAAATCTTCCAAGGGCGGACACTGAGAGAACTGCATACCTGATGGATATCACAAACCTTATTATTATTATAAAGGATTTATATAACACCAACAGTTTGTGCAGTGCTTCACAGCGTTGTCAATCTACTCAAAACTAGTAAAAAAAAAAAAAAAACGTTTAGAAGTTTAACCTTTCCAGGATGAGAATAGGGTGACTTCAAGTGAATGTAAACCCTAAATCTATTTTTAATTTTTTTGGCACCATGCCTCACTGTATACAGGTTTTATTTTAAGTAAATAGATTTTTGTGAATCTGCTGCAAAGTTTCTTACCTCGAAATCCTGCCAGGTGCAGCACTTCCTGTTGCAGGCTGACAATGCTAAGCCCCTGCTTTGCAATTAGCAGCAGCATTGTCAGCCTGCAGTGCAAGCTCCTTCAGTTAGAGCTTTAGCTGCTATCCTTCAGTCAAATAATTAAGCTGTTTGATATGGTTCATGCTCCTTAAAAATGCATGTGAGTGCCCTCCCATTACTGAGCTAAACTAAAACTAGTTCGTAACAAGCACCCAGAGCTGCTATTCTGAGCGAGGATCTTTTAGCACTGCATTACATTACTTTTGGGAAACCTGATAAGCAGCCTAATGCCCTGTACACACAAGTGGACTTTTCGACCAGACTGGTCCGACAGACCGAATCCGGCGGACAATCCGACCGTGTATGGGCTTCATTGGACCTTCAGTGGACTGCTTCTGTTGAAAATCTGACGGACTTTAGATTTGGAACATGTTTCAAATCTTTACGTCGGAACTCCGCCGGACCCAGTTCCTATCGGGAAATCCGTCTGTATGCTAGTCCGACGAACAAAAAAACCGACGCTAGGGCAACTATTGGCTACTGGCTATGAACTTCCTTATTTTAGTCCGGTCGTACGTCATTACGTACGAATCCGTCGGACTTGGGTGTGATCGTGTGTAGGCAAGTCCATTTGTTCGAAAGTCCGTTGGAAGTCCGTCAAAAGTCCGTTGGAAAGACTGTCGGACCTTTGTTGCCGAAAAGTTCGCCCAAGTGTACAGGGCATAACAGCCAACTGAAGGAATGCATATAGCAGGCTTAAAGTGGTTTTATGCAAGAAGGTAAAAAACCTTCTCTGTGCAGCATTCCTTCCTAATATTTACCTGAGCCCCATCTCGATCCAGCGATCTGCACCAGAGCCTTGGCTTTCCGAGGACTCTCCCTCATTGGCTGAGACAGCAGCGGGAGCCATTGACTTCCGCTGCTGTCAATCACAGCCAGTACGCCAATGAAGAGAGAGAGGGGGCAGGGCTAAGCCGTGGCTCTGTGTATGAATGGAAAAGCAGAGCCTGCTTGGTTGCCCCCATTGCAAGCTACTTGCTCTGGGGGCACTTGGCAGGAGGGAGGGACCCGAGAAGAGGAGGATCCGGGCTGCTCTGTGCAAATCCACTGCAGGCAAACATAACATGTTTGTTTTTGTTTTTTTAAATGCCTTTAAGCACTTGCCAGTAAAGTGGCACTGCTGCGCTGGATCAGGTACTAGGTAAGTGATCCAACACTTCTGGGTCTGGGGGCGTGCATGAGCGCCGCTGGCGAGCAGTTCCCGCTGTGATTACACACAGCGGGAGCTGATCTGCGGGTACCATGGACTCGATGTCTGTCAGCACACACCAATCATTAGGCAGAGAGCCAGAACGGTGATCTGCCTATGTAAACAAGGCAAATCGCCATTCTGTCAGTACAGAAGGCATGGATCCTGTGTTCTGTTAAGCAGGAACATGGATCCACGCCTTCCCCTAGTAAAAGCATCTCCCACACAATACGCAAACACTGGCTAGGCACACAGTTAATCCTTTGATCGCCCCTGATGTTTAACCCCCTCCCAGCCATTGTCATTAGTACAGTGACATATGTATATTTTACAGTGCATAATTTTAGCACTGATCACTGTATTAGTGTCACTGGTCCCTAAAAAGTGTCAAGAGTGTCAGTTAGTGTCCTAACTGTCCACCGCAATATCGCAGTCCCGCTATAAGTTGCTGATTGCCGACATTACTAGTAAAAAAAAAAAAATATCCCATAGTTTGTAGACGCTATAACTTTTGTGCAAACCAATCAATATATAGGCTTATTTGGATTTTTTACCAAATATATGTAGCAGAATACATATTGTTCTGAATTGATGAAGAAA
Source organism: Aquarana catesbeiana (assembly GCF_042186555.1). NCBI lineage: Eukaryota > Metazoa > Chordata > Amphibia > Anura > Ranidae > Aquarana > Aquarana catesbeiana. Next base: position 159,854,025 of record NC_133332.1, on the reverse strand, counting down.
TTAGATTTTTTTCATTGGATATGTTTTATAGCAGGAAGTAAAATATTGTTTTTTTTTTCACAGTTGTTGATATTTGTTTATTTATAGTGCATAAAAACAAAAAAAACGCAGTGGTGATCAAATACCACCAAAATAAAGCTCTATTTGTGGTAAAAAAGGGCATCAATTTTGTTTGGGTACAGCGTCGCTCGACCGCACAATTATCAGTTACAGTAACGCAGTGCCGTATCGCAAAAAATGGCCTGGTCACGAAGGAGGGTAAATCTTTCGGAGGTCAAGTGGTTAATATCACTTTAAAACACTTTACAAAGCAATGGCTTACACCTGGTTCACACCTATGCAGGTTGTAGTTTGCATATTTCAGATGCATTTTGTGTTTTTCAATACACATTTTTGATCTATTGAAGTCTATGGAACCATGCAAAATTGAAAACGCCAGCGCTGACCAATGAGCACTTGCCATTGCTTGCATTATCCCAGATAGCAAGAATAACTTACAACAAATTTGTGGCAGTGTTGAATTGTAAGTCTTGTCAACTTGCTTCACATTTTCACTGGCAAGTTGTACACTTGCAGAGCACTTAAAGCAAAAGTTCTAGTTATCACTTTTCCAATTTTTTAGCAAATCTGCATAGCAAGCCTCTAGCAAGAGCAAATTTGCATAGGTGAGTCTACAGCAAGAGCTCTGCAGGTCACATTGACCCCTGTGGTGAGATGACTATTGCACAACATAACTGAACCAGAACTTGCAGAATCTTTGCAAAGAAAGCTGATATGGAATCATGCAATGCGAACTTGCTGCAATTGTGCAACAAACTTGTGAAGCCTGGCAAGTCTAGCAATACCTTAGCAAGTCATTTTCAAACCTGCAGCTCAATGGCTTGCTATCTGGGATGCTGTTACATGAACCCTTGTGATGTCCTAAAGTGATGGATCATTCGGTACAGAAAAATATTGGGCCAGTTCAGTGCAGATAAGCTCTGAAATGTGTATGTAAGGAAGTATAAATGTCAATAACGCCTTTACATAAAACGACAAGTGCTCCTGCTTATTTAATAGCAATGTTGTCTTGTTTGGCAAGTGCATTCTAGAGATAAGCACAGGAGCTTGTTACATAGCTGATCTCCTGCCAACCTCTCTGCAGGAAAGGATCGTCTTACTGGTTATACAGTGGCAGAGTCTTGCTACATAACCATCATCTATTATGTAGCCCAAGACAGGAAAACGTGTGTTACAAAAGCTCAGGGAAGTCAGTCCATAGGTTCCATTCACAAAAACATAACACGGGCAGTATTTTCATTATTGGGTATATTATTTCATTTTCATGGGTGAACAGAGCGATAAAGAGTCAAGAAAAATATGACCAGCTATACGGGCCGACATTTGAGAGAACCTGTTTAGCCCTGCATGGGTAAAGGTGCTCCAATTATGCACACCTATAGTTTGAGAAAATATGAAGGCTACCTATGCTAGCCTCCGCTGCAAATTCTGGTTACCTGACTATCTCTAGCTTCAGTACTTTCCAAGTCACTGACTAGGAAAAAGTATGCAAAAAAAAAATGTCCTTTAGCATGCATTCACATCTTATGCGCTTCCAGCCCAACTGTTCAAAGTAGCCATAATGCATAGACCGCATTAGGCAGCACCAACTACCATAGTGATTTACAGCTTCCACAGTGCTCCCCCCAGGTATGAAATATGTATACCAACATTGATCCAAGCTGCACCAATGTTACTATGCAATAAAAACCATACCAGGAGTTTAGCTAAAGTCCTAGTTGCAATCTCGGAACACCCAATAAGAGGATAATATGTGAGCGGTCTAAACTACATGGCATGTTCACCAATGCCAGGAGCCTGGCGGACAAGATGGGTGAACTAGAGATACTGTTGTACGAGGAGGATTTGGATTTTGTGGGAATTTCAGAGACCTGGTTCAACGGCTCTCATGATTGGCTAGCAAATATTCAAGGGTATACCCTTTATCGCTAGGATAGAGAGGGTAAAAAAGGGGGAGGGGTATGCCTATATATCAAGAATAATGTACAAGTGAATGTGAGAGATGACATCACTAAGGGAGCTAGGGAGGAGGTGGAATCCTTATGGGTAGAGCTCCAAAGGGATGAAGCTAAGGGGAAAATAATACTGGGAGTATGTTATAGGCCCCCTAACCTGAGGGAGGAAGGGGAGACAGATCTCCTTTCACAATTTGGATTAGCAGCAAGGATGGGAAGTGTTATCATAATGGGGGATTTTAACTATCCAGACATAGACTGGGCGGAGGGAACCGCGCATTCATCTAAGGCTCGCCAGTTCCTAAATGTCTTGAAGGACAATTATATGGGTCAGATGATAGACGCACCAACTAGAAATAAAGCGTTACTGGATCTACTGATTACCGACAATACAGACCTGATCACGGAATCAGCAATCACAGGTCAATTGGCTTCAGTATAAATCACACAAATAGGAAACATAAGGGGAATACAAAGACACTGAATTTCAAAAGAGCCAACTTCTCTAAACTACGAACCTTGCTAAAAGGCATAAATTGGGATAAAATATTAGGAACAAAGAACACGGAGGAGAGATGGGTTTGCTTTAAGAGCATATTAAATAAGGGCATCAGCCAATGCATCCCATTGGGTAATAAATTTAAAAGAATGAACAAAAGTCCTGGATGGCTTAACTCCAATATAAAAATGCATATAAAAGCAAAGGAGAAGGCCTTCAAAAAATACAAAGTTGAGGGATCATCATCAGCATTCAGACTTTATAAAGAATGCAGTAAGTAATGTAAGGGTGCAATAAGGACAGCTAAGATAGAACATGAAAGACACATAGCGGAGGAGAGCAAAAAAAATCCCAAGAAATTCTTTAAGTATGTAAACAGTAAAAAAGGGAGGACAGACCATATTGGCCCCATAAAGAATGAGGAAGGAAATCTGGTTACAAAGGATGGGGAGATGGCTAATGTATTGAATTTATTCTTCTCCTCAGTTTTCACGAGGGAATCAGGGGGCTTCAGTAACCAAAACTGCAGTGTTTATCCTCATGACACGTCACAGGAAGCACCTCCATGGTTAACAGAGGATAGAATTAAAATTAGACTTGGGGAACTTAACATTAATAAATCACCGGGACCAGATGGCTTGCACCCGAGGGTACTTAGGGAACTCAGTCAAGTAATTGCCAGACCATTGTTCCTAATTTTTACTGACAGTCTACTGACTGGAATGGTACTAGCTGATTGGAGAAAAGCCAATGTAGCACCAATATTTAAAAAGGGTCCAAAATACATCCCTGGGAATTACAGACCAGTTAACCTAACATCAATAGGATCAATAGTATGTAAACACTTGGAGGGGATGATAAGGGACTATATATAAGATTTTAGTAATGAAAACGGTATTATTAGCAGTAAACAGCGTGGATTTATGAAGAATCGTTCTTGCCAAACGTGGTGTATCTGGATTTTGCAAAAGCATTTGACACAGTTCCCCATAAACGTTTACTGTACAAAATAAGGTCTGTTGGCATGGACCATAGGGTGAGTACATGGATTGAAAACTGGCTACAAGGACAAGTTCAGAGGGTGGTGATAAATGGGGAGTACTTGGAATGGTCAGGGGTGGGTAGTGGGGTCCCCCAGGGTTCTGTGCTGGGACCAGTCCTATTTAATTTGTTCATAAACGACCTGGAGGATGGGGTAAACAGTTCGATCTCTGTATTTGCGGACAATACTAAGCTAAGTAGGGTAATAACTTATCCACAGGATGTGGAAACCTTGCAAAAAGATCTGAACAAATTAATGGGATGGGCAATTACATGGCAAATGAGGTTCAGTGTAGAAAAATGTAAAATAATGCATTTGGGTGGCAAAAATATGAATGCAATCTATACACTGGGGGGAGAACCTCTGGGGGAATCTAGGATGGAAAGGGACCTGGGGGTCCTAGTAGATGATAGGCTCAGCAATGGCATGCAATGCCAAGCTGCTGCTAACAAAGCAAACAGAATATTGGCATGCATTAAAAAGGGCACCTAGAGTATGCTGTCCAGCAGGGGCGGACTGACCATTCGGGCACTCGGGCACTGCCCGAGGGCCCCATGCCACTAAGGGGCCCCATCAGGGTTGCCAGCCTCAATAAAACCAGGGACAGTATGTAAAAATCTGTGTGTTTTTTTTTTTTAAATCCCAAGATTATAGCTGCCCCACCATTCCAGTACCTTTTCAGTGTGTGTATTCTGTGTGTGTGTACTGTGTGTGTATATTGTGTGTCTGTGTATGTATACTGTATGTGTGTGTGTGTGTGTATACTGTGTGGCTCCATAATCTATTGCCCGGGGGCCCCATAATCTTCTCCTATTGCCCGGGGGCCCCATAATCTTCTCCTATTGCCCGGGGGCCCCATAATCTTCTTCTATTGCCCAGGGGCCCCATATTCTTCTCCTATTGCCCGGGGGCCCCATAATCTCCTATTGCCCGGGGGCCCCATAATCTCCTATTGCCCGGGGGCCCCATAATCTCCTATTGCCCGGGGGCCCCATAATCTCTTATTGCCCGGGGGCCCCTTGAGTTGTCAGTCCGCCCCTGCTGTCCAGTTCTGGGCACCAGTCCTCAGGAAGGATGTACTGGAAATGAAGCGAGTACAAAAAAGGGCAACAAAGCTAATAAAGGGTCTGGAGGATATTAGTTATGAAAACTATATAAAAAGGGGTAAGTACAGCGCTGCGCTAAAAATAGAACTAAAACAGCAGCCAACACACCCGTAGACTCAGGGTCATAATAGCAACAGAAAATTCAAAGTGTGGCGCTATAAGCTCCGTAAATGTATGTGATGAATAATTACCGTATGTATAACACGCACCTCAATTTAGGAGGGAATTTTAAGGAAAAAAAACTTTTAGGAGGGAACTTAAAGGGAAAAAAACTTACATTTAAATGCCCATCATTGCAGCCTTCTCAGTGCAGCCTTGTCAGTGCAGCCTTGTCAGTGCAGCCTTGCTAGTGCAGCCATGTCAGTGCAGCCTTGCTAGTGCAGCCATGTCAGTGCAGCCTTGCCAGTGCAGCCATGTCAGTGCAGCCTTCCCCAGTGTCCAGTGCAGCCTTCCCCAGTGTCCAGTGCAGCCTTGCCCCAGTCCAGCATTGCCCCAGTCCAGCCTTGCCCCAGTGCAGTCTTGCTGAAGCCTCTGAGCTTCAAAATCGCCGACCGCGATTTGAAAATGGCGCCGTAGGCGCCGAAATACACAGAGCCGGTCCTCGGCTCTTCTCGGCGGCTCTCGTTCACTTTCGGCTCCACTCGGACGGTGAGCGGAGCTATCCGAAACTAGCCGAGTATACTCGGCTAAGTTCGGGCGGCGCTCGAGTGAAACCGAAAGCGGCCGAGAAGAGCCGAGGACCGGCACTGTGTATTTCGGCGCCGGCGGCGCCATTTTCAAATCGCGGTCAGCGATTTTTTCGTTCTGACAGGTCAGGATCGCAGGGGATCGGCGTATAACACGCACCCGCGATTTTCCCCTGATTTTAAGGGGAAAAAAGTGCGTGTTATACGCCGATAAATACGGTATATCAAAATAATACAGAAATTATATAAAAATTAATAACTTCAGAAGAAATCCACAGTGTGAACCAGAGTGTGCCACGTAAAATATAACAGTGACTATTGAACAAAGCAGTAATACTTATATACATTCACCACTTCGAATGGTAAGTAAAAAAGCATCAAACATTATATATGAAGTCCATATCACAATAAGTGAAATGTTAGTGAAGAAAACAAAAAGTCTGTGGTAATAGTGCGTAGGCAATGATGGACAGATGTCTCCCGAACGTGCAGAGGGATTGTTAGACCCAACCTGGCAGGTAAGTGGACCGCGAGGAGACCAAAAGTGCACGGAAGATTAAAGTCAGTGCCAGGACCATCACCAGAAGTTGTGGAGGCTTACCAGAATTATTGGCCTGAAATAGCATATGCCATACAGGTCAAAAAGGCTTGATGACCAACAGGTCTGGATATTTTATCTGGTCAGATGTCATCACCACACGGTAAGGGGGAAATAACAGCACGGCTTCCTCGTCATTGGATACACCACCATAAGCCAAGCGAACAATTCGTGTTGCATGTGAGAAGTAAAAAACACTCACATAGCGTGATAACGTTTAAACTTGGATTTATTAAAAATTAAAAAATAAACTCACATTTTCAGAAGATAAGAAACAGCATGTAAATCGTGTAGCGGCAGTCGTGAAGGGGTCCACCCGACATGTTTCAACTAAAAAGTCATCATCTAGGGTGTGGAACCCTCTCACCCCACCGCTCTATATATAGATAATGACCCCCACTGGAAGTGTCCGAAACCGGAAGTGCTTCAGATGACCTTTAATTCTGGTTGTAGGGGGCATATAGTGCTATAACACTTGTAATCACATATAAAAAAAGGGCTTTGTATGTTAGACCTTATGGTTAATTATAAGTCCCGATTTGCAGTAAAATAACTTGAATTATGTTTGGCATTGGTCCGGTTCTTCCATCCGGAAACCAAGACTTACTACCGATGCCTCTATCTAGTAAGTGGGAGCGCAACGAGGCCGCCGCGCTCCACGCTCGATACCAAGCCTCGCTCTCGTATAGCGCAATGACGTCACTCGCATATCCGAAGAGCGGCGACGGTGCGCTCCAAGACGTCAGCCAAGCCTCGGTTTCAGTTAGCCATCCATCTTATCTAATAGGGACACTGCAGCGATACAGGAAGTGGAACCCGGCCTCAATAAGGGGCCGGCAAAACAACCGAAGTGTCACCAGAGTTGGACAACCACAGGAAAACGGAAATGCTTAGATATGTGAGAACTTGGATAGTTCAAAACAATATACTAAAAAATACCTACGAAAATCTAAAAAAATTATTCATATATAAATTATGGAATTAGAGTATAATGAGTTTAAAAAAATTTAAATTAAAAGATGTTTTAAAACATATAATGAGTTGTAAAAATAAATCTTTAAAAATAATTTATAAAAAAGGGGAGTATCCGCCCTGCATTCAAAGGTATGAAGACTCAAACATAGGGCCTGACAGACACTGCCAATAGGGGGCATCAATACATTCATACTAAACAGCTGAAAAGCCCAAATCACATATAGATTGTATAAGGTTAGTCGAAAAACCATGAGGGTGATAAATCATACAATAACAGAAATAAAACATATTAATTATAAAAATCATGTCAGTATCTGGGCTAGAATGAATGACACATGCCTATATTTGATTTGGAAAAAAGGAGAGATCATGACTATATTTACGCCTGGTTAATAAAAGAGTTGATGTCCCATTCTACGTTGATACCCTGCGGAAAATGGGACCCCAACTCGTATATCCAGTATGTCTCCAAACGGGAGACACCCCTAAGAGTCAACCTCCCCGCTAGGGGGCCATATATCTATCTATGATGAGAAACTGAGTACCTGCAGGGTTTCTATCATGACATTCCCTATAGTGTCTAGGGACAGTGTGCTTAGTGCTGCCCGCTTTGATGAGATTAATGTGCTCCGAAACACGTACTGTGAAAGATCTAATAGTACGGCCCACATATTGTTTGCCACAGGGGCAAGTCAAAAGATACACTATCCCGGTGGTAGCACAAGTGCAAAATTGCTTGATCGCATATGTGCGGCCAGTTACGGTGGAGGAAAAATTATGACTTGCCCTTCTACCGCAGGTATTATACTGGCAAACCAAACATTTTTTGCAAGGATAGTAACCGGTCCAATTATGAAAAAAAGATGTTTTTTTTGGTGGATCAATGACGTTGGGTGCCAACTTGTTCCTAAGAGATGGAACACCCCTAAAGACCACCTTAGGGGTCTCAGGAAACAGTGGTCCCAATATTTTGTCATTTTTTAAAACATCCCAATGATGTTCAAAAATCCTTTTAATATGCTTGTGTTGCATAGAAAAGGACGTCAAAAATGACCATTTAAATTCATCGCTGGGCTGTTTAGGTTTATCCTGCAATAATATCTGGCGATCTATCATGCAGGCGTTCTCTATCTCTCTATCCAGATCAGACAGGTTATAGCCTTTTTCAGCAAACCTGTCTTTCAAAATCTTGGCCTGAACTATAAAAGTGTCATGGTCAGTACAGTTCCTGCGTAGCCGTAAAAATTGGCTCCTAGGGACTGATTTGATCCAAGAACTGTGGTGACAACTATCGGTTGGTATGTAACCATTTCTATCGGTGGATTTGAAATAGGTACTAAATGTAAATCCACCATCCTTTCTTTCGATGACCAAATCCAAAAAATGAACCGAGGTTGTACTAGCCTCAAATGTTAGGGCAATACCCCTATCATTGGTATTCAAAGTCGCAATAAAGTCGACCAAATCATCATGGCTACCTGTCCACAGGAGGAGGATGTCGTCTATGTACCGGGCCCACACCAAAATGTGTGGGTTGTCCATGGCATAGATGACATCCTCCTCCCACTTGGCCATGAACAGGTTGGCTAGGCTGGGAGCAAACTTTGCTCCCATTGCCACCCCTTTATGTTGGCGATAGTAATTGCCATCGAACCAGAAATAATTGTGTTGCGTCGCAAACTCAATTAAATCCATAATAAAATTAATCTGGGGTGAGGCAAGGGAGGCATCCCTATTAAGGAAACATTGTACCGCATCCACACCCTCACGGTGCGGAATGCAGGTATAAAGGGAAACCACGTCCGCAGTGGCCATGATGAGATCACCAGAATAGGAAATATTCGATAATAATCTAATCACGTCCTTAGTGTCCTTTAAATAGGACGGCATCTTAAGTACAGATGGCTGAAGAAAGAAATCTATGTATTTCCCAATTCTAGAAGTGATCAAGTCGATACCACTAATTATGGGTCGACCTGGGGGATGAAGGGGGTCCTTGTGGACTTTGGGCAAATAATATATTACTGGAATACGCGGGGCAAGGGGAACTAAGAATGATCTCTCTTTTTTATTTAAAATGCAAGAATCATAACCTTTGGCTACTAATTTCTTCAATTCCTTTTTATACTCATATGTAGGATTGTTCGGTAGTTCAATATAAGTCTCACGGTCTCCTAAAATGCGATGCATTTCATCCATATAGTCTGATTTATTCAGTAAAACAATGCCTCCGCCTTTGTTGGCGGGGCGAATGACCAAGTTTTTGTTATCACATAGGGTTTTTAGGCCCACTGAAGGTAAAGGGTTATAAAATTTGCGCTTAAGTGGGATGTTCGCTAGATCTCTTAACTAATTCTTTAAACAGGTTAATAGTTGGTGGAAGTTGTGTTGGGGGACTGAAAAGGGAGGGGTTAGATAAGCCAGAATGTACCGTGCCGGACGTTGCCGCCCTGGCTATATTTCTGGTAGGGTTCGAGATGATATATCTTTGAACATTGATTTTTCTAATGAACTTTTGAATATCAATGAACGTGTTAAATTTATTAAGTTTATGTGGGGGGGCAAACTTGTGACCCTTGTTCAGAACACTCTTCTCTTCCTGTGTGAGAATGGTGTCGCTCAAGTTAAATACCCCCTGACACATTAAGTTCTTTTTCGTTTTTAGTCTCTGGACCCTCCTCCCTCCTCTGGACCCTCTCTTGTTTCCGGACATCTTTTTTTGTTCAGAGTGTCGTCGCGAAAAACCCGAGTGGTCCGTGAGTCGGGATAAGACTGTTTGTAAGGGGAGGGGTCATACCTAGCACTGGGGAACGGACAGACGTTCTCATTGTAATGATCACGTAACGGGGAATATCTGTTGTATGTGGAAATTGGTGGATGCCTATAATATGATGAATTAGGATAGTATGGATGATGAGGGGATTCATGGTGGCGAGCCGGGGAGCCCCGATGATAAGAGTTCTCCCGCTCACGATATTGATAGTCATAACCATGTTGATCCCCCCTATTACTTCCTCTACCTCTACCCCTGGAATGGTGTCCTCTTCCCCTATGTTGGTTTCTGGGGGTATGAATATTCGGCTGTCGACCCATATGTGGAGGGGGACCACCACCGTGGGGTCGCCCCTTATCAGCAACAGATTTAGGGCGGACCGAAGGTTCAGTGGAGGAGGCCGGAGTAACCTCATCCTGAACATTGGTCTCCATTGTGGCCTGTGAGGTGGGCCCTGCAATGGATTTCTGCCATCCAAACACTTTACCCGCCCTATAGTCCCCAATATCTCGAGAATATTTTTTGTGCTTTTTGATTTTTTGTTCTTTATCCTCCTTTACAAGATGAGCTTGCAGATTGGAGGACAGAGTGTTATATTCAACAGAATTTTTATAAGCAAGCAATTTATCCTTCAAATCCCTGATTTCCTGATCTAGAATAGAAAGACGGATACGCTTTCTGTTGATGAGGAAATCAAGGAACTTGATGCCAGCGTCGTTAAAATATTTAAACCAGGAATCAAGTTCAACCTCCCCCTGTTGGGGATGAACGTCCCATCTGAGACTCCGCGGGATCATGCCTTCTGTTACATATTGCTCTAAAAAGGCCAGATCCCATTGCAGATGGAGTTCAGAGACCATGACGTTCTTTAACCTCATAAATAATCAACCAATCTCTGTATCATTAGAGGTGGTAACAAATACACCCTCAGTATTAACTACTCAAGAGGCACGATAATCGAAAACATCCATGTTAAATGGATTGCTATGCACTGCATCTATACTAAGTGTCAATTAAGTGTAAAAACTATATAAAAAGGGGTAAGTACAGCGCTGCGCTAAAAATAAAACTAAAACAGCAGCCAACACACCCGTAGACTCAGAGTCATAATAGCAACAGAAAATTCAAAGTGTGGCGCTATAAGCTCCGTAAATGTATGTGATGAATAATTATATCAAAATAATACAGAAATTATATAAAAATTAATAACTTCATAAGAAATCCACAGTGTGAACCAGAGTGTGCCATGTAAAATATAACAGTGACTATTGAACAAAGCAGTAATACTTATATACATTCACCACTTCGAATGGTAAGTAAAAAAACATCAAACATTATATATGAAGTCCATATCACAATAAGTGAAATGTTAGTGAAGAAAACAAAAAGTCTGTGGTAATAGTGCATAGGCGATGATGGACAGATGTCTCCCGAACGTGCAGAGGGATTGTTAGACCCAACCTGGCAGGTAAGTGGACCGTGAGGAGACCAAAAGTGCACGGAAGATTAAAATCAGTGCCAGGACCATCACCAGAAGTTGTGGAGGCTTACCAGAATTATTGGCCTGAAATAGCATATGCCATACAGGTCAAAAAGGCTTGATGACCAACAGGTCTGGATATTTTATCTGGTCAGATGTAATCACCACACGGTAAGGGGGAAATAACAGCACGGCTTCCTCGTCAATGGATACACCACCATAAGCCAAGCGAACAATTCGTGTTGCATGTGAGAAGTAAAAAACACTCACATAGCGTGATAACGTTTAAACTTGGATTTATTAAAAATTAAAAAATAAACTCACATTTTCAGAAGATAAGAAACAGCATGTAAATTGTATAGCGGCAGTCGTGAAGGGGTCCACCCGACATGTTTCAAGTAGAAAGTCAACATCTGGGATGTGGAACCCTCTCACCCCACCGCTCTATATATAGATAATGACCCCCACTGGAAGTGTCCGAAACCGGAAGTGCTTCAGATGACCTTTAATTCCAGTTGTAGGGGGCATATAGTGCTATAACACTTGTAATCACATATAAAAAAAGGGCTTTGTATGTTAGACCTTATGGTTAATTATAAGTCCCGATGTGCAGTAAAATAACTTGAATTATGCTTGGCATTGGTCCGGTTCTTCCATCCGGAAAGCAAGACTCACTACCGATACCTCTATCTAGTAATTGGGAGAGCAACGAGGCCGCCGCGCTCCACACTCGATACCAAGCCTCGCTCTCGTAAAGCGTAATGGCGTCACTCGCATATCCGAAGAGCGGCGACGGTGCGCTCCAAGACGTCAGCCAAGCCTCGCTTTCAGTTAGCCATCCATCTTATCTAATAGGGACACTGCAGCGATACAGGAAGTGGAACCCGGCCTCAATAAGGGGCCAGCAAAACAACCGAAGTGTCACCAGAGTTGGACAACCACAGGAAAACGGAAATGCTTAGATATGTGAGAACTTGGATAGTTCAAAACAATATACTAAAAAATACCTACGAAAATCTAAAAAAATTATTCATATATAAATTATGGAATTAGAGTATAATGAGTTTAAACAAATTTAAATTAAAAGATGTTTTAAAACATATAATGAGTTGGAAAAATAAATCTGTAAAAATAATTTATAAAAAAGGGGATATTAGTTATGAGGAAAGGTTGCGAACACTGAACTTATTCTCTCTGGAGAAGAGACGCTTGAGAGGGGATATGATTTCAATATACAAATACCATACGTATTTGTTAGCAATAATAACATTTAGTTAACAACAATCATTTTCCCACAAAAAATATGTTTAAAAATACTATACCAGGCTCCATCTGGGCTCCTCAATTTCTTCCAGGATGGAAGGCCCAGGTTGGTCCTCGGAAGCCTGAGCTGGGGTTGAGGGAAGGGTGGATGGAAGGGGGGGGAGTATCGAAAGTGATTCCCTGGCTTCAATCTGGTCTTCTAGAAACCGCATCTTGTTGAAGTACCACAGACTGGGTGCATACACATCTTCTGCTGCTGCTCCTGACCTCAGGTACTTATGGACCTTCTGAAGCTCCTTCCTATGCGTGCTTCTCAAGCTACCAATTTTCTTATCCACAAACTCGAGGTCTGTGTTGGGGACCAGAGTCTTCACAAATTCCCGAATGGTGAAAAAATAGTGTAGCACTAATAATATATGGTGCAAATACCAATACGTGCACTCAAAACACAATAAGAATATAAAGTGACTGCACAATGTTAAAAAAACAATGATAAAGGAATGTGCATGGCACAATATGTGCCAAAATCATCCAATGGTGAGTGAAACTACAATGGATAGTGTAAGATAAAGTCCACAAAAACTGAAAGTAGACAAGATGAACTTCTTCCTGTTAAGGTGACACCAAAACAGTGGGAAAGAAAACAGGTTGTCTGTAGTCACTCTAAACAACTCTTCATGGATAAGTAGATGGATACCCTTACCAGCTGACAGTGGGTCAGTAAAGTTTGTGATCCTGTATAATCTGGATCAGGTGCTGTGCACGGAGGATGGTCGGGTGGATCAAGTGCAGGGTCCCCGATTCTCTGTCAACGAACTCCACAGACACTATATGATCAGGATGGATGTACCTCGGAACAGCTCCTCATCAACTCCAATGGACAAAACATATGGAAAAAGAAAGGGGGCTCCAGATAGTGCAGGTCAAACCAAAGGTTTATTGGAATATGTCACACATCGAAAATGAAAAATATAAAAGTGATCACAAAATGTAAAAAATATATAAAAAGCAATGTGGGGTGCAGCAAATGCTAGTCCTACACGTTTCGACACTAGAAGTCTTCAACTGGGGCATATTCACAAATTCCAGAAGTTTCTCCATTGATGCCTTACTTGCTGGTTTGTTGCAATATAATGGGTTTTTCACCTCCCACAAATTGCGCATATCCCTGTATCTGTCTATGAATTCGCTGAGGAAGTTTGGGTCTTTAAATTGTTTCATTTTTGCTTCAAGACCAAACAAAAGACAAAAACACTAATATCAGGCTAAACTCTCCTAATCTTATCCCAATATAGGCCTCAATCTAGAATCAGTATAGGCCGCTCATGTCCCAAGTTAAAATGTTACCTTTGTTATTACATTCGTTGCTTTTGTTCCTCCTTCCTCCGCACACAGAACGTAGGTACGACACACGCGTGTTAACTTTATGGACACTGAGCATGCGTGAAACTCCGCCCGTGTAGCCCGCCCCTGATGTTCTTTCTAGAATATTCCCCGCCCCGTCTCTTTTGTCGCAGTGGGAGAGAGGAACATGGCAGAGACACGGCAGGTGCATAATAGCAGTAATGACGAGGAGGAAAGCCCGGAGCCAGAAACGTCCCAATCCAGGAGGAGGAGATTTAAGGCCTCCAATATGGCCTTTGGTGAGATGGAGGACATATTGAAGAGGGCCGACTATGATGGGAAGTATGAACCGTACACCAACCCTAATGAGAGAAAGGCCAAGAACATGACTAAAGTTGTGAAGAGTCTACGCTGGAATTTTGGGGTACGACGATCCAAGGAGCAACTAAGGAAACGCTGGTCGGACCTCAAATTAAGGGAGCAGGACAAGTATAGCAGAATCAAGAAAGTGCTTCTAAAAAGTAAGTAGTTGTCGTGTGTTCCTATTCTTATTATTACTTGCATCCTGCGCAATGTGCTTTTCTTTACTGTTGGGCAGTTTAAAATGGCTACTTTCATGTGCGTGGGCACAGTAATCAGTCGTAGTAAACAACGTAGTTCGTTTGCAAATAAATACAATGTTTTTGCCAGATACAGGGTTAACTACATTTGGTCATGATAATTTGTATTCAAAAAAGTTTAGGACATTGTTGTTTAGATGTGTTTGAAACTAGAATGAATTGATAACTTGATTCAGTGTAATGTAAGGAGAGGACACTCAGCAGCTGTTTACACATGTCCTAAGTATACCAATATATTTGGTGTGACCGTGTGTATGCAAGACAAACTTGAGCGAAATTCTATCGGAAAAACCATCATAGCTTTTTCCGACGAGAATTCCGATCGTGTGTACACGGCGTAACACAGTGTGCGTGTGAAATTTTTCGGTAGTAAATGAAAACTGTACTGTGGAAAATACATAAGCTTTCATTGCTCATTGACTTCTAATCACCTGGCTTTCATGTAATCATATTCATTTATTGGGGCACTAAACAAGCATGTAGACTGGTAAGCCAGGATTCTCTAGCTACATACCTGTTAGGGGCAGTGACTATGAGTACATAGTTACATATACATAGTTAGTCGGGTTGAAAAAAGACACAAGTCCATTGAGATTCCGTTGGAGCGCTTGGAATTTGATTGAATTCATAGATCCCTTGCACCTAAACCGGCAGATGGCCCTCCCAGGGATGTCATTATTAAGTTCCACTTTTACCGCATTAAAGAGCGACTTTTACAAACGGCAAGGGGAACGCCCAGATCTCTCCTTTCAAAATCATTCTCTCCAACTGTTTGCGGATCTATCCCCAGTCACGATCGCAAAACGAAGGAACTTCAAACCATATCTACAAATCCTAAACCCATGGTTTTAAACACAGGTGTGGGTTTGCCTTTAAGCTTTCTTTTTCCCACCGAGGTCGCCAAGTCCAAGCATCCTCCTTGCATGATTTGAGATGTCGCTTTCAGGACTTACAACTGGATCTCTCTCCATCCCAAGGGAAACCGTCCTCCTCGTCCTCCCGCCCATGTTTGGTACAACCTCCCCGCAAACCATTGCAGGCATCCCAACAAAGCTCCCAGGCCCTCTGTTCTCTTCAATCTCAACGCTTCCAGGATGTCCCCAAGGGTTGATTCCATCTTCCCGCAGTTACCCAGAGGCTCCCTAAAGCCGCACTGCTGGTATAAAATGTTTATTTTATTTTTTTATTTTATTTTTTGTTATATTTTAACCACTTGCTTACCGGGCACTTAAACCCCCCCGCCTGCCCAGACCTATTTTCAGCTTTCAGAGCTGTCACACTTTGAATGACAATTGCACGGTCATACAACACTGTACCCAAATGAAATTTTTATCATTTTTTTCACACAAATAGAGCTTTCTTTTAGTGGTATTTAATCACAGCTGGGGTTTTTATTTTTTGCTAAACAAACAAAAAAAGATGGAAAATTTTGAAGAAAAAAACATGTTTCATAGTTTGTTATAAAATTTTGCAAACAGGTAATTTTTCTCCTTCATTTCTATGCGCTGATGAGGCGGCACTGGTGGGCACTGATAGGCTGCACTGGTGGGCACTGATAGGCACAGATAAGGTGGAACTGATAGGCACAGATAAGGCAGCACTGATGGGGACAGATAAGGTGGTACTGATGGGCACAGATAAGGCGGCATTGATGGCCACTGATAAGATGGCACTGATGGGCCATGATGGGTGACACTGATGGGCAGCACTGTTGATGAGGCACTGATTGGTGACACTGATAAGTGGCACTGTGGGCACTGGTAGGTGGCGCTGGTGGGCACTGGTAGGCGGCACTGTTGTGCACTGGTAGGTGGCACTGGCAGGTGGCACAGGTGGGCACTGATCACTCGGCAGCAGCTCTCCTTGATCGGGACCGATGTCCCTCTGAGAGCCGCCGGTGATCAGCTTTTTTTTTCTTCTCACGTTGTCAGCACGAGGAGAAAAAGTAGCCGATTACCGGCTCTGTTTAGATCACATGATCAGCTGTCATTGGCTGACAGCTGATCACGTGGTAAGGGGTCGTGATCAGCCAAGTCTCAGAGCACACCGCGCACGCCCTGCAGGGGGTGCACAGGCCGCGCAGGCAAGGGAGGACGTCAATAGACGTACTCCCAGCAAAGTAGGTCCGCACTGTAGCCGTCATTCGACTATAGCGCGGATCTGAACAAGTTAATGAACATATGAATGTTGTTTTGCATTAAAATTTGTCACCCTGGGTCGCCCAATTTGATAAATGGCGACCTGGGGGAGGGTCAGTGGTGTATTTAGGTTTTGTGCTGCCCTAGGCCTGACTAAGCTCGCGCACCCCCCTAATTTAACTATGACCCACCCCTTCCTGTCAAGGCCACACCCCTTCCTTTTTAAGATCCGCCCTGTCATCTTCATGGGAGGACAGAGGGACGCCACGGGAAGAGGACAAAGGGACGCCGCGGGAGGAGGACAGTGAGCAATACAGCATCTTTTCATTTGGGGGTAAAGGGATATGTGCTGGGTGCTTTGGGAGGTTCTTGCACTGAAGTCGTGTCCCTCCTCTGTGGCTCCTCCTCCTCCTGGCTGTGTACTGAGTGTGTGTGGCTGACAGTGGGGAGAGAGGTGTGGGCTGCTACTGAAAGCCCATCGACGCTTGTGGGACTCCGGGCGGCAGATGTCCTGGGTGCCCACGCTGGTGCATCCCTGTCTGGCCAGTTACCGAAACTCAGTGCCGTAACTTGTTTTGGGCTCTGGGACAGTGGTGTCACTAGGGTTGGCCTAGAGGATATCAGGTTAGGTACTTCCTAATGGCTCAGTTCCTGGGAACAGTAATGTATAATGGCCAACAGGCTCTCTTACCAGATCCGGTGAAACTGCAACAGTGATTCCTCCGGCTGGACGTTCACTCACTCTGGGTTGCCCAGGCCAACTCTAGTCAGTAGTGTAGCAACTCTACCCTGGCAGTGGCTTCATCTTTCTCCCCCTCTGTTGGTGCGGGTACAGCGTGGCTCTCTGGTGGTGCGGGTACAGCGTGGCTCTCTGGTTGTGCGGGTACAGCATGGCTCTGGGGTTGTGGGAACAACGTCTCTCTGGTGGTGCGGGAACAACGTGGCTCTCTCTCTCTGGTGGTGCGTGGCTCCCTCTCTGGTGGTGCGGGTACAGCGTGGCTCTCTGGTGGTGCAGGTACAGTGTGGCTCTGGTGGTGCGGGTACAGTGTGGCTCTGGTGGTGCAGGTACAGCGTGGCTCTGGTGGTGCAGGTACAGCGTGGCTTTCTGGTGGTGCGGGTACAGCATGGCTCTGGTGGTGCGGGTACAGCATGGCTCTGGTGGTGCGGGTACAGCGTGGCTTTCTGGTGGTGCAGGTACAGCGTGGCTCTGGTGGTGCGGTTACAGCGTGGCTTTCTGGTGGTGCGGGTACAGCGTGGCTCTGGTGGTGCGGGTACAGTGTGGCTTTCTGGTGGTGCAGGTACAGCGTGGCTCTGGTGGTGCAGGTACAGCGTGGCTTTCTGGTGGTGCGGGTACAGCGTGGCTCTGGTGGTGCGGGTACAGCGTGGCTCTGGTGGTGCCGGTACAGCGTGGCTTTCTGGTGGTGCAGGTACAGCGTGGCTCTGGTGGTGCAGGTACAGCGTGGCTTTCTGGTGGTGCGGGTACAGCGTGGCTCTGGTGGTGCGGGTACAGCGTGGCTTTCTGGTGGTGCAGGTACAGCGTGGCTCTGGTGGTGCAGGTACAGCGTGGCTCTGGTGGTGCGGGTACAGCGTGGCTTTCTGGTGGTGCAGGTACAGCGTGGCTCTGGTGGTGCGGGTACAGCGTGGCTCTGGTGGTGCGGGTACAGCGTGGCTCTGGTGGTGCGGGTACAGCGTGGCTCTGGTGGTGCGGGTACAGCGTGGCTCTGGTGGTGCGGGTACAGCGTGGCTCCCTATCTGGCTTCCCCCAGCACAGTACTCTCTTTTTCTCCTCCTGTAACCCCCCCCCAGCAGAGTGCATTCATGCTGGGGGCTGTAGCATGATGTCTGTGGACACACAGGGCTGCCGTTCTTCAGGGATTACTCTTCCCATGATGCCCCCCAGAGTCTTCTGATTGGCCCTCTGCTGTGGCCAATTATGGGGTGAGAAACAGCAGTCAGGAAGCTGGGCAGCGGCACAGGGAAACCAATTAGAGCCGCTCTCTCTCTTCTCTCTTCGGCTGACAGAAATAGGAGGGGGGGCGAGCGGGGGAGATACACAGACAACCCGCATCTCTCCTCTCCCTGTCACAGCGTTGCTCGATTTACCAGAGAACTCCCCCGCTCGCCCCCCCTCCCCTTTCTGTCAGCTGAACAGAGAAGAGAGAAGAAAGAGAGAGAGCGGTGTTCTGCCGAGAAAGTTCCGCTTGGCGGATTAGTTTCCCCCTCTACTGCGCATGCGCAGTAGAAGCCGGCGGAAATAGCCGAAGCGGAACAGCTGAAAATCAGCTGTACACGGCGCCTGTAAGAGGGCCCCTCGCGGGCTCGCTTCGCTCGCCACGCTTCGGGCACGGCCTCGCTGCACTCGGCACTTTTAGATTCCCCCTCTAGGTCCACTTGGATAGTACCTGGACCCAGAGCGCAGGCGCCGTGTACAGCTGAGTGAAGCGTTTGAGCTTCGGCTATCTCCGCCGGCCGACAGTAGTACGTACTGCGCAGGCGCTGCGCCTGCGCAGTACAGGGGGGGAACCTATCCGCCGAAGGAACTTATTCGGCAAGACAGCGGCTCTAATTGATTTTGCCGTGCCGCCGCCCAGCATCCTCCCTGCTGTTTCCCTCCCCATGATTGGCCACATCAGAGAGAGAGAATCACAGCTTTACAGGGGCGGCTTGACAGCTCCTGATTTAACTGCTTCCTGGCCCCATCTGCAGCCGCTGCACTCCCAAGCTGTACTCTCTTGATGTGCCCTGCTGTATGGGAGGAGAGCGGGTGCCGTTTTGGGGGGGGGGGGGGGGCGGCTTTTTGCCGCCCCCCACAAAGTGCCGCCCTAGGCCTGGGCCTTGTTGGCCTAGGCCAAAACACAGCACTGGGGAGGGTTGCCTACAGTTGAGGAGCTGGTCGATGTCTCAGATTCATTCTTGGCCAACTGTTAGTTATTCAGATTAAAGGTTCACTCCGTGCCCATTGTGGGCTATGGACTGTGACCTTATTCCTTGCGCATCAGGGATTTCTGACCTACAAGATATTGCACATTCTGACCGGTTGATATAGTTTACCACAATAGTTACCTAATAGGTAGTTGATACCAGCACCAGAGTTGCTCACTTATATGCTAGTTACCTCTCCCGGGCCTTCCCTGGCCTCTTCCGGGGGGCCTGGAATGGGTTTAACCCAATCTTTCGTTTGAGCTAGAAATTTCCGTTTCTTTAATAGTTTGTATCTAATATATCACTTTTCATCAAGTGCTCGTTTTTTGCATTTTTTATGGTTTATATGTTTAAGTAAGCCAAAAGGGTCTGGTGGATCACTGCTCCCCCACAGTGTCGACACTTGCTTAGGACTACGGTCCTGGTCAGCCATCGACTTTTTGGTGGCTCCACGGCCCCACGTTTGGTTGCACTATTGCTTTATCCAAATTTTTCTCCCCAAGATTTCCTCGGCCTTATTGTGCTTCTCTTTCTTTCTCTTTTTTACTACCTCCCTCTTCTTTCCCTACGATCTCCCCTTTCTTTACCATTCTTTGAGTCTGCGGGGGTTGCGTCTGGAGACATGGGTAAACCCTTAACCATTTTTCCACCATGACACTACACTGGTTTATATTAAATGTTCAAGGTATGAACTCGCCACAAAACAGGATGAAAGTATTTAAATACTTTAAAAAACAATATATAGACATAGCATGTCTACAGGAAACAAATTTTTCCTCTGCCTCCAGACCAAAATATTTTCACGCCCAAAACCCCTAGGTGTTCTTGGCTAACGGCCCAACCAAACAGAGGGGAGTTCTGATAGCTTTTCACAAATCGGTGCCTTTCAATTGTATTAAACAGATAGCAGACCCCGACGGTAGATACCTCCCACTCAAGGGCACTATTCAGGATGCAGAGGTTACCATAATGACCTATTATGCCCCCAATTCCAACCCGGGACCCTTCTTGACCCATGTGTGCTCCCTAGTGACATCTCACCAAAAAGGTACCCTGCTTTTAGCAAGGGACTCCAATGTGGCCTTGGATCCTGTTCTGGATAAATACCCTTCAGAAAGGGTGGCTGCCTCACCTGCAGCAATAAAAATTTCCCACTTCCTATGCTCTCATGATCTGGTAGACCTCTGGAGAGAACTACACCCATTGGGTAAAGATTACATGTACTACTCTCACCCACATCACTCTCACTCTAGAATTGACCATATGATAATGCTTAGAAAATGTCTCCCTTTAATAGATTCAGTCTCTATTCTTGCGGCCTCCTGGATGGACCACGATCCCCTTCTCGTGGTCTGCCGGACCTTAGTGCATAAACCTCAACATTCCTCGTGGGTAATAAATGACTCGCTAATATCTCTCCATGACATTCAGGAGGATCTGTTGAAAACATGCGTAGAATATTTTTACCTTACAGTAACTCAGTTTCTGTCTCTTCCCCGGTGACCTGTACTCAGGGGTCATATTATCCAGCTAGACTCAAAACGTAAAAGGGAACGCCAACAACTATAGAAAAAAATTTAATCCCGGCTGTAATCTATTTCAACTACTTTTAAACAAACTCCCACACCTGCTAATCGTAAACTTTTGGACCAGGCTCGCACGGAATTAGACTTATGTCTTACCGATCAGGCAGAATGCGCACTGCTCTGGTCTCGCCAACATTGGTATATTAAAGCAAACAAACCAAACACGATGCTAGCCAAGAGGTTACATACTTTTAATCCCAAACCCACTATTACTTTTTGCACCCGACATTATATACTTCCGTACATATATATATAATATACTTACTAGCAACCCGGTCCGGATACTGGACGAGTTCCATCATAGACTCACGACCTTGTAATCTGCCCAAGACCTCACCAACGAACAGGATATAGCAGGTTTTTTGCAGCGTATCTCACTGCCTACCATATCCATGGGGCACATGGACCTTATAGATATAGAGATAGATATACTTTATTGTCATTGTATACATACAACAACATTTTTCCAAGTTCTCTTTACAGCAGCAATAAAACACTATTCAACAAAACCACACATACATACTACTAGCACATGCCCACATATCTATTTAAATATATCAAAATATAAAATGTTATTTATGGATCGTGACATCCAAGAATCTGAAGTCCGACAATGTATTAAAGACTTAAAAGTAGGTAAGAGGCCGGGCCTGGACGGCTTTACGGCACTTTACTATAGAAAGCTAGTGGACGTGTTAGCCTCCCCCTTGATGGCCATGTTTAAGTCCCTTTAAAATGGTCAGAATTTCTTGCCTGACCTTCTGACGGCTAATATAGTAACGTTGCCAAAACCTGAACGTGATCACTCCTCTTGGGCCAACTTCTGACCTTTATCTCTAATTAATATTGACATGAAAATCCTCACCAAAAGTTTGGCTAACCATTTGAATTCCTTCCTACCCCGTTTAATTAAAGAAGACCAAGTAGGATTTGTACGACCGAGACAGGCAGGAGATGCCATTAAGAGAAACATACAATTGTAGCACCTTGCCATAGCCACTCCCTGGAAACTGGATGTGAACTGGCCTTTTACACATTATCCTGGCCTTATCTCATGACAGTACTCCGCCACTATGGCTTTTGTACTTCTTTTCTAAGCTTACTGGTGGCGCTGCATGGTGCCCCTCAGGCTAAAATTAAATACTACGGAGTTTGAATCCTCTATTTTTCCTATCCGGAGGGGCACTTGACAGGGCTTTCTGCTTTTGTCTCTTTTGTTTGTCTTGGCTATGGAACTGTTGGTCACCTGTTGAAATATCATATTTTTCCCCCTGAAGTAGTTACAGAAGTTCCCTGTATCGATACGCGTCAGGGAGGGGATAGGATGGACGTTCAGCAGCTGACCTGTCAGGAAAGAACTCCATACCATCCCAATATCGATCCGGTATCTTTACATGCTGTTTGCTGTTTGCCTGATGCAGAGTGGAGTACTGACACTATGTGAGTACCCCATAGGGGGGTTTTATGTGATTAATAAACTGTTAAAACGTTATTACACCATCCAGTCCTTTTTTACTCAACTGAGGTATAGTGCTGACGGGTCCAGGAGTCTGGTTAAAACTGCAGAGCCCCAGAGGTGGTTTACAGGCGTGTATTGACTAAACTTAAGTGCAAAGTCACATGCTCAGAGGTGAGCGTTTAATACCTAGCGAGAGCACCTGAGTGTGATCACTGTGGATTGCTTTGGATTATCTACACAGCAGTTTCCAAATCGCATGGATCACTGCGGCTTGTTTTGGATTATCTACACAGCACTTTCCAAATCGCATGGACTTTGGAAGCACTTTTGAGTTGAAATAATTGGGTGACACATATGCACATAGAATCACTTTTTATTCATCTATATGTTTTAATGGATTGAGTCCACTATATATTTTTATGAACACTATATGATTTTATGAACACTATATGATTTTATGAACAATAATTTTGATACAACCAATTACCATATGGATGCATGTTATAGCACTTTTTACTAGTGTGATTATTTATTTTCATTTATATGTTCATTTTTAAGTATTCATAACTATTTGTTGCACTATTGTCACTTTTTACAGTCACTAGTTACTGGATGTATCACAGTGTGTGATTCACACGCATATTTGCACTTTGGTTATCACATATATATAATGTGGAGAGTATATCTGAAAGCGCAGCGTATATATTTATTTCTGCTTTTATCTGCATGTTTTTAGGAGACGTGTTTAACGCTTGCAGCTGTTTAACGGTGCCATTTAGGCAATTTATAATCAGAGGAGGCTCACAGGATCTTTTATATATACTAGGACTATTATCCCCCCATCCACCGTTACTGCGTCTTACTCATTGCCCATTATTTCCCCCCGGTTGTGAGAACCCTAAACAATTCTCGTGGTGGACAGAAAATGGGTTCACTGACATTCATTCTCTGTTTCCCCTATGAGAATATTAACATTTGATGCTCTAATATATTCCCATGATATCCCCCTTCCGGGAACACTACAGTTACCTTCAAATTAGACACTTCCTCCAACAACTTATAATCACCTATCCCAAGATTTCTTGGATCCCAACAAATGGTCCCTACAACCGAAGTTATTCAGTTGGATTGTGGGCCAGTGGACCTTTCCTGAACTGCATCCTTTTGCTACAGCAAGCAATGCCAAGCTGCAGATGGGTGCACAGACCTGAATGCAGACACTGTGCATTTGGATACATGCCAGTGGTGGCTGGTACTCCAATTTTTTTTTTTTGGGGGGGGGGGGCGCAAACAAATTGAAAAATTCTGAAAAATAAACACCATCAAATGCAACCACTGTGCCCATCAATTGCAGCCACTGTGCCATCAAATGCAGCCACTGTGCCCCATCAATTGTAGCCACTGTGCCATCAAACGCAGCCACTGTGCCATCAAATGCAGCCACTGTGCCCCATCAATTGTAGCCACTGTGCCATCAAACGCAGCCACTGTGCCATCAAATGCAGCCACTATGCCCATCAATTGCATCCACTGTGCCCATCAAATGCCACCACTAAGCCCATCAAACGCAGCCACTGTGCCCATCAAATGCTGCCACTGTGCCATCAAATGTTGCCACTTTGCCCATCAAATGCTGCCACTGTGCCCATCAAATGCTGCCACTGTGCACATCAAATGCAGCCACTGTGCCACTGAATGCTGCCACTGTGCCATCAAATGCTGCCACTGTGACCCCCCCGCGCCCGCTCGCCATCTGCCCCGCACTTACCCTGTCTCGTTGGGGCAGCAGGTGACGACGGCGAGCGGTGTCCTCCATGCGTCTCCTCCCGTCCCCTCCTCCTGATAGGCGTCCAATAACAGCGCCTGTCGTTTCAGCCAATCAGGTGATGGGTATCAGACTCGAGCACCTGATGGCGGACAGGCGATTCAGTGTTAGGAAAGTGAATATTTATTTGCTGTTCTAACACACCTGGGTGAACTGCGAGCACTAAGCATGGCATTCGCAGGCCACCTTTTTTGACGCCTATTAGAGCCTATGGCTCTAATCAGGTGCTTCAAAAGCACCCCCTCTGCTGTAATTCAGTCGCCCAGCGCCTGAATAGGGGGTGGCAGCGGCAGCCATGGATAGATTCATGCTGTGCATGAATCTATACATTGGTCATAGAGGGGGTGGCTGGAGAGAGGGGGAGGCGCCTGTGCACCCTTATGGACGCACCGCCACTGATACATGCATTCCTTCCTGTCTGCATGTCAAATTTTGACATTTGACTATATCCATGCAGCTTCTGTGTCCCAATTGACTTTGACTGGACTGCCTGCACAGGACACCATGCATCCCCACGCAGTACACGGCCATCACACTGGGCATGGACGCATATGCTCCATGTGAAGGAGGCCTAATTGTCGTCATGTGGACCAAATAGCAGGATTCATTTGTGGAACTTGCTTTGTGCACTGGTCCAAATCATTTGGTGGAGGGGAGATTATAGTGTGGGGTTGTCTTTCAGGAGTTGGGCTTGGCCCCTTAGTTCCAGTTAAGGGAACTCTTAAGGCGTCAGAATACCAAGACAGTTTGGACAATTTCATGCTCCCAACTTTGTGGGAACAGTTTGGGGATGGCCCCTTCTTGTACCAAAATCCATGCTCACCAGTGCACAAACAAGGTCCATAATGGCATGGATAAGCGAGTTTGGGGTGGAGGAACTTGATTGGCCTGCATAGAGTCCTGACCTCAACCCGATAGAACACCTTTGGGATGAATAAGAGTGGAGACTGCGAGCCAGGCCTTCAGATCCACATCAGTGCCTGACCTCACAAATGCGCTTCTGGAAGAATTGTCAGATATTCCCATAGACACTCCTAAACCTTGTGGACAACCTTCCCTAAAGAGTTGAAGCTGTTATAGCTGCAAATGGTGGGCCAATTCATTATTGAACCCTACGACTGGGATGACATTCAAGTTAATGTGGCTGTAAAGGCAAGCTTCCCAATACTTTTGGTAATATAGTGTATATGATATATGTGAATGAATTATGGCAATTAACACTTCTCTATTTAGAATCGTTTTGGCTAACCCAGGACATTTGAAAGCTATTTACAAGTTTCCTGTTCACACTGTGGACTATTCTTGGATGTGGTGATGTGTGGTTTTGGTGGCTGAATGTGAAAATCTTGGAATGGCATCCCCATGGAAAATTGGTTTCCCAGAGAGAAGTGAGGAGGACAGTCATGTCACGTAACGTGCTGCAGGGTCCTTTCCTTAGTGCCAGTCCTTCATTGCACTGGGTATTGTACAATTTTGGATTGTGTAATGCTTTACAAAGAATATTAGCATATTTTGAAAGCTTGAATCGAATTCAGTTGTGAATATACAAAGTTAAAGACACTTTCTAATACAGTTATAACTATGCAGGTACCATAACAACTTTTCCTTTGTTTCAGAGCCTTTTTGAGTTGATGTGACAATTGCATTTCTTCTTCCCGAAAATGAGGGGAGGTGTTACAGGGCCCTGTGCAGACACACTGTGTGCCTGTATTCCATAGTTTGCTCAGCCTGCAGCAAGAGGCAGGCTGTGAATGGGAGGGGGTTTGTGCCAGAGGCAGGCTGTGATTGGTAGGGGGAGTGGTGGCTGAAGAAACTACCCAATACAAGCATGCTTTGTGTCTGCATGGTGTCCTAAGCCTCTGAATGACCAAAGGATGAAAACTGACCAAGTTAACACAGATCAGCTTCTGTGCTTTGTGTGTTCCATTTAGAACTGGGGTCTCCAAACATTCTAAACAAAGGGACAGTTTATTGTCCTTTAGACTTTAGGGGGGGCGGATTGTACTCAATGGGAGTAAACAATGCCCATTCTGTAGTATTAGCGGCAGAAATATGACCCATCACTCCCAGTCGATGCCTGTTTAGGAGAAACGTAGCGTGGGTGGAGCCAGAGGACCTGACGTCACCACACTCTCAGCTGATCGGCTTCGGCTGTGTGTTTTTTAATTGCAACAGTGTTTGCCCTGCCAATGCTTTGATGTCAGTTGTCCAATCATGGATTAAAGCATTTTAAACTACTGCACAATGAAGCGCCTCTTTTTCTTTTACACCTTTTCATGCTACGAGTGGTCTTGCTGGAGCAATTAATAGAGGAGAAAATTCCTGATTGCCGCCTCTGAAATCTGAACTACCTGGCGTGGAGGGAAGTCTGTCTCTACTCAAAGACCAGCTGTTCCTGACACCGAGGGGAATTTGTTCAGGCTCGCATGATCTCTGTGGTGGGGATCCATCAAATCTGGTAAGCAGCCCGTTTTTCTACTTCTGCATTGTCTTTGAAGATTCATAGAGGACTTACTGAAGACTTAAAGAGGAATTACACCTCCGATCTATGATACCATCAATTTCCATATGAACCTTATATTTGTTATTCCTTTATATTCACCATTTGGTTTCAATTTGAGTAGCACACTGAACTCTTTCCTTATATTGTACAAAACCTCATGTTCAAGGTTTTTTTTTTTTGCAGCACTCAGGACTATGTCCCATATATTTACGATTTTGTGTATTTTTTTATACACTTTTAAATAGATTTTCACTAATTTAAATTTCACATTGGTTTATCACAGCTGGGGGTAGCGCGGAACGTTTACCATATATTAATAATAATGAATGGCAGCCCTGCTTAGTTTTTAAAAAGCAGCGCGTTTGATTGCAGGTGGTTGCGGGTGCAGGAATCACCTCAATTCCCGGACCTGCAACCTCCCATAATAGTGTGAACCAGACCTAAGGGTAGTAATTCACAAAAAATAACACTTAGATGCTGTAACTTGTAGAGGAGAAGGCTCTGAGCATAGCTCCCAACTGTCCCTGATTTCAAGGGACTGCCCCTGATTTGGAGCAATGTCCCTCTGTCCCTCATTCCTCCTCATTTGTCCCTCATTTTGGTTTGACCTATATAATTGTACATAAAATGCACTTTTTATCTTTCAAAAAGTGTTTCCCAGTGCTAAAACTTTCATCCAAATTCTAAATTGCTGCATTAGTAAATTTTAAGAGCCAATATAAAGGAATAGTAGTGGTAAAAAAGCACTTGTGGATTTAATTAACCTTTTTTTGTTGGTTAATTCTGCTTTAAAGGGGGGTGTGACAGGGGGCGTGTCCTATGCCAACATATGTTTGCTGGTAGGTGTCCCTCATTCCCATCTAAAAATGTTGGGAGGTATGCTCTGAGAAGCATTTCTAATGCCCTGAATCATGAAGGTGATCAATATAAAGGAGCAAGCAATAGGTCTACAAGTAAAGGTTCTGGTGTTGATTTACTAAAGGCAAATCCACTCTTCACTACAAGTTCACTTGGAAGTGCAGTCGCTGTAGATCTGAGGGGAAGATCTGAAATGAGGAGGATCTTTGCTGATTTTATCATCTAATCATGTACAAGCAAAAATGCTGTTTTTTATTTTCCTTGCATGTCCCCCTCAGATCTACAGCGACTTTACTTCCAAGTGCACTTGTAGTGAAGAGTGGATTTGCCTTTAGTAAATAAACCCCTCTGTGTAGTAGCGAGAAGTGTGCTACTATTTTAGCTAGCCAGTTCTCCTGCAATGCTTTTATGTGGGGATTGTAATTGGCTATCGGATGGGGGGGGTTTATTTACTAAAGGAAAATCCACTTTGCACTACAAGTGCACTTGGAAGTGCAGTTGCTGTAGATCTGAGGGGGACATGCAAGGAAAATAAAAAACAGCATTTTTTATGCTACACGATTGGATGATAAAAACAGCAGAGCTTCCCCTCATTTCAAATCTTCCCCCCAGATCTACAGCGACTGCACTTCCAAGTGCACATGCAGTGCAAAGCGGATTTGCCTTTAGTAAATAAACCCCATAGTCTGAAAATCCATCGAAAGCTTGAGGCATCCAAGGAAGCATTGGGAGCACACTAGATCTCGCCCTATTTTTTAGT
This sequence comes from Aquarana catesbeiana, assembly GCF_042186555.1. Taxonomy (NCBI): domain Eukaryota; kingdom Metazoa; phylum Chordata; class Amphibia; order Anura; family Ranidae; genus Aquarana; species Aquarana catesbeiana. Next base: position 159,825,573 of record NC_133332.1, on the reverse strand, counting down.
GCAACATTGTACCGAAGGACCTTAGGCACAAAGCAAAGTATGAACTAGAAAACAGTTGACCTAAATCTAATCACATTTTTTTTTTATTTCTCAAGCAGCTATTCATTGCATATTTATCATTGGATTTTGTGATTTGCTTGGAGGTTTTATGTAAACTGCCATACTTACACAAGTTTTGGAATTACTGTATAAACAGCTTTTTTGGCTGAGTGGGAAGATGGTAAAGGGTACTTTGAGAAAGGCACGTGAACAGTGACGCAACGCGTCAGGGAAGAGAGTCGGGTGACGCTTGTTTCCGATCACGGCCGGGATCGGTATCAATGTCATATGAAACGCTCGTTTTTTACTTCTAACTGTAAGTGCATTACCTCTAATAAGTCAAGTCTGTTTTAAATACTACACTATGGAGTCCTCCCTTCCCTTCTCTTTTAATGGTTTTATGATATCTGGCTGAGAATCTGGGGCGCCCTGGAGACTGATCTGGTGGAGTTATTGGAGATCCATAGGAGCTGTGTCTCTGAGGGGGCTGTGGAGCAGATCGGCCAGTGTGGACCTGTCATTAAGGTTTATTTTGTTCTTATATAAGGTGAGAGGCTGGGGGAACTACTTTCCACACACACTGGAGATTGGTTGAACAGTGTCACTGGAATTTCTGGATGAATTGCAATTTCACATTGAAGGAGATTGTCATAATCAGATTGCACTGTGTATGGGAACTTTTTCCACCCCATTTTTTCTTCTTTTTTGTGTTTATTTCACTATTTGATGATTTCACCATTTATGCATTAAGCACTTTGTTGGACTACTTCGGACTATTAACTACACTTCATTGTTATTGTTATTTTTGCACATTTTTGCACTTTTTTTGCATTTTTTGTACATTTTTTTGCTGCTTTTGCACATTAAGTTTTATATTATGTCGTTTATTTTATATTAATGTTCATTGGCACTGTTTTTTCTGTTTTATTCGCACAGATTGCCTATTTTGCACATTCCCTGCATGCACCATTGTTTTGCACCTTTGCGATTTGTGCACATCTTTTTGCGATTTGCTTAGCTGGTTTTACTTACTTTGGAAACACTTTATTTATTTATTATTGATCATCCCATTTTTCTGCTGCATTAATTATTCACTTTATTCAATTTTTTTTATATATTTATTATTATTAGTTTTTTATTCCTTATATTTTTTTAACTATTTTATTTTTATTGATTGTTCATTATATCATGATTCTTAGGATTCTGTTCATCTTTTAGTCATCTTTTCATCAAGTGTTCTACCAAGCCATTCATTCTTTTGCCTGTTTGAGACAGTTGTTTATTCATTTATTGCTATAGCATTGGTTTGCTAATCTCTTGCTATACAATTTAATGAGAGATTAATTTAAGGACGCTTATCTCCTCTGGATTTATCCTTCTGGAATTTCCAAAGATTGTTTTTATTATTATTTTGATTACTTAAGTAAGCGCCACATTACCTTTTTTGCCATTTACTGTTGTATTATGACTGCGGGGACTTTCACACCATCAGAATACATTAATCAGCTGATCGAATGAAAATTTTCCAACAAGGGATCAACCATAGATTGGAATTTTAATCCTTGCTGCACTGGACAAATTGCGATCTATGGCCAGCTTTAGAACCCCTGTAAGGTTTTTATCATGGTTTGTGGGAAGATTCACCCACAGGAAGGAGAGGGAAATTGTCCATTTGGGAAAGAACTTACTCTTGTGAACACGGAGTTCGTCCTGACTTTGGGGAGATTTCCATTCTCTTTCTTGTGCCTCTGGGACAGTAAAAAAGGGAATTCCACTCTGCACAACAGACAGAAAAAAACCTGTAGAGCATACATACATTTTGCATTAACATTTCCTTTCACAGGAGAAAGTTCCCACCATGTATACACAGACTTTGTTTCATTGCTACTTTTTTTTCCCTTGCAGAATGGTGTCTGCTGCAATAGGAGACAAACTGAGCTGCCCCATTTGCCTCAAACTTTATACAGAGCCTGTATACCTGAGATGTGGACACAGCTTTTGCCATGACTGCATTGTGAAAGGGCTGGATAATCAGGAAGGGTCTGGTGTTTATTTCTGTCTACAGTGCAGAGAGTAGTATTTGGAGCGCCCTCTGCTGGAGAAGGACAGGAAGTTGCATAACATTGTGGAATATTTTAAATCTATGCAGCAGGAGAAAAATGTTATCTTCTGTACATATAGCTTGGATTCTTCTGTGGTAGTCGTTAAGACATGTGTGAATTACTAAACTTCTATGTGAAGCGAACACCTGAAAGCTCACAACAAAATAGTGGTGCATATGCTAACAGAACCCGCATCCATTAGCAGTAGAAAATGCTCTACCCATCAAAAGCTTCTAGAATATTACTATCCCGGAGGATGCTGCCTGCCTGTGTCCATCCTGTTTGGTTGGGAACATAAAGGACACCAACTAGAATTGCTCGATTAAGCTTTTGAAAATCTATGCGAAACTATGGAATCTTCTAAAAAATCTGACTCTAAAGAGAGGAGCAATTGAGAGAATTCAGATTATACTGGACCATATAAAGGAAAGCAACATGAAAAAGCAAATGACGAGAAGAAGGAGGTCACTGCCCTATTTGTGGACATCAAGAGAAAGCTGGAAGACAATGAACAGAGAGTATTGAGTGAGATTTCCAAGGAGGAGCAGCGATTTTCTGTGAGGGAACCTTCTCTCTTTATGGCCCCTTTCACACTGAGGCGCTTCTAAACTGCCAGTAAAACACTTTTGAAGCACTTTCCATTCATTTCAATGGAGAGGGGCATTTTTCCACTGCGTTGCCAGCGCACTGCCCCAGTGTGAAAGCATTAATTGATTTTAATGGAAATAGGTTTCCATGAGCTTTTCAGGCACTTTTTTTAGCGTGAAAGCGCCTGAAAAGCGCCTCAGTGTAAAAGGGGTCTAAGCTTGATGACTTTTGGATCAACTGTAGGCAATGTCATCACTTAGGCTATTTTCACACTGGGGTGGGCGGGCGCCGGCGGTAAAGCGGCGCTATTTTTAGCACTGTTTTATCGTTGTTTTGGCGGTGCTATTTGGCTGCTAGCCCCCCGCCAGCGGCCGAAAAAGGGTTAAAACTGCCGGCGTTTAGCGGCGCTGCCCCATTGTTTTCAATGGGAAGGGGCGCTTTAGGAGCGGTGAATACACCGCTCCTACAGCGCTCCAAAGATGCGGCTTGCAGGACTTTTTTGACTGTCCTGCAAGCGCACTGCTCCAGTGTGAAAGCACTCAGGCTTTCACACTGGAGACACAGGAGAGACTCTTTACAGGTGCTACACAGGCACTATTTGTAGCACTGTAGCACCTGTAAAGCGTCTCAGTGTGAAAGTAGCCTGTGGCACCAGTGGTAAAGCTGCGCTATTTTTAGTGCCACTTTACCGTCGTTTTAGCGGCGCTATTCGGCCGCTAGTGGGGCAGTTTTGACCCCCACTAGCGGCCGAAAAAGGGTTAAAGCTGCCCACAAAGCGCTGCTGCGGCAGCTCTTTGCTGCCGGTTTGGCGGCGCTGCCCTATTGTTTTCAATGGGCAGGGGTGCTTTAGGAGTGGCGTACACACCGCTACTACAGCGCTGCAAAGATGCGGCTTGCAGGACTTTTTTGACCGTCCTGCAAGAGCACCGCTCCAGTGTGAAAGCACGTGACCATGCCCATGGAACCTGCAGACTCGATGCCCGCCGGGTGCCCGCGATCGTGTCACGGAGCTGAAGAATGAGGAGATGCCAGTGTAAACACAGCATCTCCCAGTTCTGCCTAGTGACAGGACACTGATCGTCTGCTCCCTCTCATTGGGAGCAGCGATCAGTGTCGTGTCACTGCTAACCCATCCCCCAGACAGTTAGAATCACTCCCTAGGACACACTTAACCCCTTCCCCGCCCCCTAGTGGATAACCCCTTCACTGCCAGTGACATTTTTACAGTAATCAATGCAATTTTATAGCATTGATCGCTGTATTAATGCCAATGGTCCCAAAAATGTGTCAAAATTGTCCGATGTGTCCGCCATAATGTCGCAGTCACGATAAAAATAGCTGATCGCTGCCATTACTAGTAAAAAAAAAAATTATTAATAAAAATGCCATAAAAATATCCCCTATTTTGTAGACGCAATAACTTTTGCGCAAACCAATCAATAAATGCTTATTGCATTTTTTTTTTTTACCAAAAATATGTAGAATACGTATCAGCCTAAACTGAGGAAAAAAATATTTTTTTTTATATATTTTTTGGGATATTTATTATAGCAAAAAGCAAAAAATATTGCTTTTTTTTCAAAATTGTCCCTCTATGTTTGTTTATAGCGCAAAAAATAAACCACAGAGGTGATCAAATACCACCAAAAGAAAGCTCTATTTGTGGGAAAAAAAGGATGTCAATTTTGTTTGGGAGCAACGTCGCACGACCGAGCAATTGTCAGTTAAAGCGACGCAGTGCCGAATCGCAAAAAGTGGCCTGGTCATTTGGCAGTCAAATGGTCCAGGACTGAAGTGGTTAAAGTGAAACAATAAAAATGAAAAATATCTTTAAATATAGTACCTGTAAAGTGGCGCATCTGTACCATGTAAAGAACCTGCTGCAGCAAAACTGACATTTTTGAAAAACAAAATGACATTTAAATTGCCTGCAAAACAATACCATAGCCGACAATAGAAAAACTGAAAAAAAAATACACGTAGGGTCCTCCTCCCCAAATAAAAATCCATACCAGACCCTTATCCAAGCATGCAGCCCATCAGGTCAGGAAAGGGTGGGGGACGAGCAGACCCCTCCCTCGCTGGATTGAGATGGGTTTCAGGCAAATTTTAGGGGGGAGGGGGGCTGGGGCGCTGCTGCGCACAGAAGTTTTTTTTTTATATCATATGTCACCCAAGATTACATTTTCTAATTGGATTCAAATAAACGTGTGAATTCTGGATGAAAACCTTTACAGAGGAGACTTGGGGATGGATGGAGAGATAGAGATATACTGTATATCTCTTTTTAAAAAAATGCTGTCTCAGCATTCATGCAATAGACATGTTTGCAGCCTTCTGCAGGGAGAATATAACACGCCTTAACATTGAATCCCAAAAGGGAAAAACGCTTTAAGAATTTTCAACCAGAACTGTTGAACACTTTAACCAAAAGGTATTTTTTTCTAATGCCATAGGTCAAAAACTCTTTAACCAGAAGAGGAAATATACAGCTGTGGCCAAAAGTTTTGAGAATGACACAAATATTAAGTTTCACAAAGTCTGCTACCTCAGTTTTTGATGGCAATTCACATATACTCAAGAATATTATGAAAAGTGATCAGATGAATTGCAATTAATTGAAAACTCCCTCTTTGCCATGAAAATGAACTTAATCCCATAAAAAACATTTCCACTGCATTTGTGAAGAAGACTTCAGGGAACCCAAGAAAGTCCAGCAAGTGACAAGACTGTCTCCTATGGTTAATTCAGCTGCAAGATTGGGGCACCACTAGTGCAGAGCTTGCTCAGGAACAGGCAGGTGTGAGTACAATTGCACGCACAGTGAGGCAAAGACTTTTGGAGGATGGCCTGGTGTTAACCAGGGCAGCAAAGAAGCCACTTCTCTCCAGGAAAAACATCAGGGATAGACTGATATTCTGCAAAAAGGTACAGGGATTGGACTGCTGAGGACTGGGGTAAAGTCATTGAATCCCCTTTGCGATTGTTTGGGGCATCCGGAAAAACCTTGTCTGGAGAAGAAAAGGTGAGCGCTACCCAGTGGCGGCCCGTCCATAGGGGGCGCCTGGGCGCCGCCCCCCCTCCAGGCACCCACAAAAAAAAAAAAAAGTCCAAAAAAAATTAATTTTTTTTAATACTGGCCCTTTAAAAAAAAGGTCCTTAAGTGCACTGTGTTCGGACACCGGACACAGTGCGACGCCAGACACAGTGCACTTATGGGAAACGCCACGTCCATGCAATCACGAGATTGCAGATGCGGCGCTGCATTTGTGGGCGTTTAGCCCACCTTGCGGCGTTTTATGAAGCGCCGAGTAGCTTCCGCCCGGCCATAGTAATATATACTACAGGCGCCGGGCGGAAGCTACTCAGCGCTTCAGATTTGATTGACATCTGACCTGAGTTGGATGTCACTTCCTGTTTCTTTCTCCCATTGCGCCCGAGAGAGGAAACAGGAAGCATGCTGCTCCATCACTGCTGCCAGTGGGAAGGAGACACCACAGGAGAGGACAACAGCAAGGTAAGTACCACTGTGCGGAGAACGGGGCGGGGGGGGTTTGAAGTGACAGAGGCTGCATTTAATGGAACACAGGCATGCTGCATTTGGGGGGGCAGAGGCTACATTTGGGGGGGGGCAGAGGCTGCATTTGGGGGGGGCAGAGGCTGAATTTAATGGGACACAGGCATGCTGCATTTGGGGGAACAGAGGCTGCATTTGGGGGGGACAGAGGCTGCATTTGGGGGAACAGAGGCTGAATTTGGGGGGGGACAGAGGCTGCATTTGGGGGGGCAGAGGCTGCATTTGGGGGAACAGAAGCTGCATTTGGGGGGGCAGAGGCTGCATTTGGGGGGAACAGAGGCTGCATTGGGGGGGGCAGAGGCTGCATTTGGGGGAACAGAGGCTGCATTTGGGGGGGCAGAGGCTACATTTGGGGGGACAGAGGCTGCATTTGGGGGGGCAGAGGCTGCATTTAATGGGACACGGGCATGCTGCATTTAATGGGACACAGGCATGCTGCATTTGGGGGAACAGAGGCTGCATTTGGGGGGGACAGAGGCTGCATTTGGGGGGGGACAGAGGCTGCATTTGGGGGAACAGAGGCTGCATTTGGGGGGGTCAGAGGCTGCATTGGGGGGGTGGACAGAGGCTGAATTTGGGGGGGCAGAGGCTGCATTTGGGGGGACACAGGCTGCATTTGGGGGGACAGAGGCTGCATTGGGGGGCAGAAGCTGCATTTGGGGGTGCAGAGGCTGCATTTGGAGGGACAGAGGCTGCATTTGGGGAAGCATTTGGGGGGGGCAGAGGCTGCATTGGGGGGGGGTGGACAGAGGCTGCATTTGGGGGGGCAGAGGCTGCATTTGGGGGGAACAGAGGCTGCATTTGGGGGGGGCAGAGGCTGCATTTGGGGAAACAGAGACTGCATGGGGGGGGACAGAGGCTGCATTTGGGGGAACAGAGGCTGCATTTGGGGGGTGACAGAGGCTGCATTTGGAGGGTACCAGAAGCTGCATTTGGGGGGGAACAGAGGCTGCATTTGGGGGGCAGAGGCTGCATTTGGGGGAACAGAGGCTGCATTAGGGGGGGAACAGAGGCTGCATTTGGGGGGGGGCAGAGGCTGCATTTGGGGAGACAGATGCTGCATTTAGGGAGACAGATGCTGCATTTGGGGAGACAGAGGCTGCATTTGGGCGGACAGAGGCTGCATTTGGGGGGACAGAGGCTGCATTTTATGTGACAGGGGCTGCATTTGATGTGACAGAGGCTGCATTTGATGTGACACAGGCTGCATGTAAGGACGGACTCTGCTGGGGACGCCTGATGGCATCTGGTGGCAGGCGACGTGGCTAGTGACACGCTCGGAGCGCAGAGGCTGCATTTGGGGGGACAGAGGCTTCATTTGGGGGGGCAGAGGCTGCATTTGGGGAGGCATTTGGGGGAACAGAGACTGCATTGGGGGGGGACAGAGGCTGCATTTGGGGGAACAGAGGCTGCATTTGGGGGAACAGAGGCTGCATTAGGGGGGGAACAGAGGCTGCCTTTGGGGGGGGGCAGAGGCTGCATTTGGGGAGACAGATGCTGCATTTGGGGAGACAGAGGCTGCATTTGGGGGGACAGAGGCTGCATTTTATGTGACAGGGGCTGCATTTGATGTGACAGAGGCTGCATTTGATGTGACACAGGCTGCATGTAAGGACGGACTCTGCTGGGGACGCCTGATGGCATCTGGTGGCAGGCGACGTGGCTAGTGACAAGCTCAGGGCTCCCACTGATTCTGCATTATGTTGAGTTGAATAATTTAATTTTATATTACAATGTAATAATAGAAATAATGCGCTTCAATCATCCTGACACCATAACAACCATGGTGCCCGGATGATTGAAGTGCTAACACAAGGTGTTTGGAGTATCTTTATCTGCTGATTGTTAAACTTTCTAGAATACACATATTTCTATTGTTGTGTAGGATCTGGGCCTGCTGTCCCTCTCTCCCTCTCCCTCTCCCTCCATCCCTCGTTCATCTCAGATGCTAACCACACCACCTTAGAGGCACGCCCACTATTTAACTGAAACCACGCCCATTTTCACCAAGTGGGAGGGGTCAAAAAGGAAGGGCGGGGTCTGGCGCCCCCCCATCCTAAAACTTCACCAGCCGCCACTGGCGCTACCATCAGTCCTGTGTCATGCGAACAGTAAAGCATTCTGAGACCATTCATGTGTTTGGTTGCTACTCAGCCAAGGAAGTGGGCTCACTCACAAGTTTGCCTAAGAACACATCCACAAATAAAGAATGGTACAAAAACATCCTCCGAGAGCAACTTCTCCCAACCATCCAAGAACAGTTTGGTGAAGAACAATGCCTTTTCCAGCATGAAGTGACTCGGGGAACAAAATATCAAAAGTTAGAGTCCATGACCAGGAAACTTCCCAGACTTTTTTTTAAGCAGCATTTTTTTTTTATTTCAATGTTTTTATTGAAGAGTTTTACAGTACATACAAGCAGGCATGGAGCGAGGTATTATTACAGCTCATTCAGTCTTGAAATGCACAACAAGATTATCAACAATATACCTATAAAGTGTAGAAGAAATACAAATAATCAATTACTAACCATAAATCTCAGCTATAGCCCGTAAACCTACAATAGGTAATTAGAGATGAGAAGGTGCTTTAGTATTTCTTGGAGGGCTCTGTGCTGATTTATGTCAAGAGTGTTTCAGTGAGAGCCGGTAGTCAACTACATCACCCCCACACCCCTGTCGGGATCTAACTGTGTGTGGGTGGAGGGTTTGCTTACCTGATTCAAGTGACCAATCTACTTGTCTCTTGATCGTGATCTCTTTTATACAAAATAGGTCATTGAATACGGATCCATCTAGATGTTATCGAACGTTCTTGGTGTGACGGTAGTGTACTAAAATGGCGTCTGTGAAGCCAATGTATAGCTGTATGTGGGGTTGAGGGGAAAGGTGAGGGGTAGGAAGGATATGAGGGTGATGGGGGGTGGGAGTGTTAACCATTTCCGAGCACATGAGGTAGGTGGCGGATTCAACCCCTAAGGTCAAGCTATGGAGTTTCAAGTAGTGAGCTATATTCCGTGGATTCTTTAAAATGAAGCCAGCAAGCCCATATTTTATGAAATTTGGGTGAGGTGTCCTTTGCCTGGTGTATTAAATCCTCCATCTCAGCTATCCTTCCCACTCGACGGAGCCATTCTGGTATGCTGTGTGGGGAGGTAGCCTTCCAGTGGGTGGGTATGCATAGTTTTGCTGCATTAATCAGATGTAGTATGAGGCATTTTCTGTATGCCCCTAGGGAAATGTGTGATGGAGTAAGTATTGGGAAGGGTTAAAGTCCGGAGTGTAGGTCATGATTTTTGAAGTAAGGCAGTGTATCTCCTTAGCCATGTTGCATCTCCAACATAGTGGGGGACACTCCTGTGAAATTTGTGTATTTTATCGGGAGTCCTGTACCACCTTGAATAAATTTTGTATCCGTTTTCCTGTGCGGACACATTCAGAGAGCCCTTGTGGATGCGTGAAAGGATATGATCCCAGTCTTCCTGAGACAGGTCAATGTCCAGCTCCTCCGCCCATTTTTGGCAGGTCAGATCGTCTTTAGTAGAGATCTTAGTGAATAGCAATGCGTACATCTCAGAAATGACATGCCTTTGGGGTTCAGACCGTGTACAAAGGTTCTCAAATGGTGTTTGATCTCTGCTCCAATGGAGGGTCATAGAGGAGCTGAACAGGAAGTGTCTAATTTGGAGAAAATTAAAAAAGGGTATGTCCATGTCCGGGAATTTGGATGAGAGGGATTGGAAGGAGACCAACTCCCCCTTGTCAAAGAAGGAGCTAGCTCTGATGGAGTTTTCTACAGGTCTGTTGATGTTACGCAGGTATTTTATACCCGGTGGAAAGTCCAGATTACGGTCTAAAGGAGTCAGTGGTCCAGGTGAGGAAGCGATATTCATCTTTTTGCAGATAGTACGAAAAATTTGTAAATTGCAAAGTAGGGCCTATTAGGGGGTGTGTCGTAATCTCTTGCGAGGTTCCGTGTGGGCTTATCCAAGAGAAATGATGTATTGGCAGGGGGGAGAATGCCTCCTCTAGGCCAATCCAGTCTTTAAGTCTGTTATGAATGTGCCAATCAACAGTTCTGGCCATATGGCATGCCCTGCCCAGTGATATTTTTGTATGTCAGGGAGACCAATACCTCCCTTCATTTTAGGTGTCACTAATTTCTCCCAGCGTATACGCGGATTCTTGTCAGCCCAAATGAATTTCAAGTATAAGTTTTTGTAAGTAGTAAAAAAAGATGGGGGAAGCTTGATCGGTACCGTCTGCAGCAGATATAAAAGTCTGGGGAGTATATTCATTTTCAAGACAGAAGCCCTCCGAATCCAGGAGAAGGTGCCCTTAATCCAGTCATGAAGGTCCTTTCGTATGGTGTTAAGAACGAGAAGGAAATTTCTGGGGTAAAGATCCACTAATTTGACTGGCAATTGGATCCCCAGGTAGGTGATGGCATGCTTTTCCCAGCTAAACAGAAAGTTCGCTTAACAGTGTGACAGTGCAGAGTCAGGCAAGGTGATATTGAGAGCCTTAGATTTAACACAATTAATTTGGAGGTTGGAGAGGGATTTGAACAGGGAGAAGTCGTTTAAGAGATTGGGAATTGTAGCTATGGGATCCGTAAGGAATAGAAGGATATCATCAGCGTATGCGGCCAATTTGTATTGGTTATTCTTAATCAAAATTCCTTTGATGGCCGTGTTGGCTCTAAGCCTCCGAAGCATAGGTTCCAGCATCAGGATGAATATAATGGGGGATAGGGGGCACCCCTGTTGAGTTCCGTTTGACATGGACAAGGCGTCCAACAGGTAACCGTTGACCCAAATCCTTGCCGTCGGGGATGGGTACAGAGCAAGAATGTATTGTAGCATATGGTCGCGAAACCCCATTTTGCGTAGAGCTTCTGCCTTGTAGCCCCAGGCCACTCTGTCGAACGCCTTCTCCGCGTCGAGGGAAAGGAAAAAAGGTGTGTTAGATGATGACAACCAGTGATGTATGCTGATGGCCTTCAGGGTATTATCTTGTGCCTCTCGGCCGGGGATGAAACCTACTTGATCCAATGAGATCAAAGCGGGGAGTAAAATTTTTGCGTACAGCTTCACGTCAACATTTATGAGCGATATAGGCCTATAATTTGGGACCAGGGTTGCATCTTTGCCCTGTTTAGGTATCACAGTGATGTGGGCCTCAAGGATGTCCAAGTGTTTAGTGGGGGAAGTGGGCAGTGCGTTGAAAGTTTTTAGTAAATGTGGGGTAAGCATATCCGAGAATGTTTTGTAATAACTTGTGGGTAAGCCATCTGGGCCCGGACTTTTGCCCGGTTTCATTTGTTTAAGAGCTTCGATGATCTCTTCCCCTGTGATCGGTTTCTCTAAATTAGCCGCTTCTTCATCAGAGATGGGTCGTGGGCTGTATTGGGTTAGGAAGTCTGCTATCAGTTTCTTTCTGGCTTGAGATGGATCTGTCGTCAGGGGGGTGGGCAGGTTGTAGAGTTTGGAGTAGAATTGTTTAAATTGATTTGCAACGCCGGTCGAAGTTTCTATTTTGTTACCCGAAGGGTCGGAATTAGAGTGGATGGTCGAGGAGGCTTGTTTATTTTGAAGAGCTCTGGCTAGTAATTTTCCTGATTTGTTTCCAAATTCGTAATAAATTTGCTGTGTAAGGGCGTATTTACGTCTGGTCGATTTCCCTAGTTCCTCAAGGAGGTCTTCCCTGGCCATCAACAGTTCTTGAAAAGTATTCTCCGCTACTAATTGTTTGTGTTTCATTTCAAGAGAATGAATGCGCTTCCATAGGTTGGCAATAGGTGCTTGTCTGGCTTTCCGCCTTTTCGCGGCCAAGGATATGAATGCTCCACGAACGACACATTTGTGTGCCAACCATAGAGACATCGGATGAGTATCGGAGGATGCATTCTCCTGAAAGTAGTGATTTAGCCATGTGTTTATTTTATGAATGTGCTCCATATCATTGAGCATGGAGTTGGAGATTAATTGGAACCAGGTTTAAGGTAAAAGGATATGAGGACGCATGGATAGAAGAACAAATTCAATATGTCAATGAAATGGACAGAACAAAAATGTTGGAAAATAACCCTAAAAAAAAATCCCAACAAGAGACACCAAGTTTAGTTCTGGACTCTAATGTACAATACAAAGAGGTATCGAAGATAATCCAATGTCCTTGGCACATTCTTCAGAATGACAGAGACTTAAAGAACATATTTCCAGATCTACCAAACATCATATATAAGAGAGCACCTACCATCAGAGACATGGTAGTGAAATCGGTGGTAGAACCTCCCCCTAAAGCACCTTATTCCTTTTTTACAGGAAAAGGATTCTTTCCCTGCAGAAATTGCTATGCATGTAGACATGCCCAAAAATTTCAGAGCAAAAGAACAGATTTTACAGCAATTACTACAAAAGAGACGTTTAAAATCAGAGATTTTATAGGATGCCATACAGAGGGAGTAGTATACGTGTTACAATGTAGCTGCAAACTCCAATATGTAGGGAGAACCAAGAGAGCCCTCAAAACTAGAATAAAAGAACATATCCAAAACATCAAAAAGGGAAATCCCAAACATAATGTATCTAAACATTTTGCATTAGTACACAATCAGGATCCCACATATCTTCAATTCTGGGGTATAGAAAAATACAAAAGGTCATGGAGAGGCAGCCATAAAATAAGGACTATTAGTGAAAGAGAGTCCTATTGGATACACACCATGCGTACTTTAACACCTAGAGGTATGAATGTCGAATTTGACTTAAACTGTTTTCTTAGCAATTTTTAATCTATCTTTATATTTATTGATTTTATTTACTAGTATATGCATATATAACACTCATGTCTTATGTGAATTTTATTGATCATTTTAAAATATATATATATATATATATATATATATAGTAGTTCCATTTATGTATCAGATTCCATTAAGTATACACCTATATTATTATATCCATTTATTGATCTATTTATCAATGTTTTTTCCAATGTTTTTTCCAATGTTCAATGTTTATTTATAGATAATATGTATGTAATAGGGCATCTCCTTATGTACCATGGTATACGACTGATGCGCCCGTATTAAATATATTGATTTCTAGTTCACTTCTCTCTAAATCATCCCTGTTGACAGAGTCCAACAAAAAATTTACATTTTAAATTCCAATTCCAACATATATTTGGCATCACTGCCATATACCATCATTGATGACAGTTAGAGCCCGATCCACAAAACAATGGCCACGATGTATATTTATCTTCCACCTAAAAGATGGCCGCGCTGATATATATCAGCGGACCACAAGAAAATGGCTGCTACAATACTTCCAGTATTACCATATAAAAAACACACCTCTCTGACCAATCCGGTTCCCTAGATGATGTCACGAGCGGTGATGTAACGCGTAGGGCGTGGCAGAGAGCAAACATAAACCGGAAGTCTAGTAAGGAGGCGCTCTAAACGCCGTTCCAGCTGTACTTGCTTGTTTTTAAAGTTTTATATGTAAGAGACCACCCTGAAGCCCCCTAATAAAATATCATTGTATTATCTAACGTACTACACTATTGGAGGCTTCCTTTTTCTCCCTCTCTCCCCCACCGGGCCGTTGTGCCTCGGAGGTATATTTTTTATCAGGCTAAAGAGCTGTATTAATGGTGGAGAGGAATGAAATAAAGCCAGGATGAGCGGATAAGAATGGTCTGGAAAATACAGTGACGTGATAAACAGATATTCTATGATGATGCCTATTTTTATTATCATTAAGGTGAGATTTCTGAGAGCCTAAAAGGTATTTTGAAAAATCTTCCATGAGGACCTGTATGAACTTTGACCAATCTGTTTATTTCCACACTGAATCACCTTATCATCCTGTATGGTCAGGACAAAGCCAGTCATCTGTATACTTCATGAACTTGTACCTTAATTGCACTATTATTGAGCACTTGTTTTTTTTTTTTTTGTTTTTTTTTATTATTTATTGATATATATGATCATTCACTATTTATTTATTCAATAGTTATGATTCATGTCATCTTATATGTCATTTTACACTATGTGTGAATAGATTTGAATGCGCAAGATCACTCTTTTCTAACATTCCCATTGAAGTGCAGTGTGAACACTTTTAGATTTTGCAGCTATCTTTTTTAGACATCATCACACATATACTTTGTATATATATTTTTCATATCAATTATTTATGTGTTCATTTTGACTATTACTCACTTATAGCACGAAGGACACTTAGATATTAGGATGGATACTCCTTTGGACTTGGAGGTGTCGTTAGTCGTGTGAAACACCATTGGGTAGAAGGAATTATGAAGTTTGGGGACATTGTCAGATCTGAAGTGCGTTTCCTGGAGAAACACCACATCAGCTTTGGCCTTTTTTAGGAGAAGGAGCAGCTGTGACCTTTTTTGGGGGGTATTGAGACCCTGATATTTAAAGAGTATAGCTTGACATGAGGGGGAGGGCCTCCGGTGCTGAGAGGGGTCATGATGTTGGGGAAATGTCACTCACAGCCTATGCAGAAGGTTTTGGAGCTTTAAAAAGGGGTGGGGGGTGGGGGGAGGCAGGAAAGGAGCGTGGACGAGGGTTCGGGGTAGGGGAAACCTACTCCTGATCTATGAACCGATAAGGTGTGGGACCAGCCCTTCCTTCTAGAGTAGAGAATTCGGTATGGTACAGAGTAAAGGTAGAGTGCGTCGACCTTAGGAAGGCACACTCTAGTATAAACTACTGTGTGGGGGTTGAGAGAGATCACTCGGGGAGGATAAACTCGAATATCATGGTGAGCCGCCGCTATCTACTCCAGAGACAGGTATATGGACAGGTGTAAGGGAAGCGTGCGGGTTGTATATATGTATAAATATACACATAAACACATATATAGGTGTGGTATATCCTATATTCCTGGTCTGTAGATCATGAGCCCCTACTGGTTGATCCAATCTCCAGTGGTAATCGCCTGGGTTATGCAATATTCGGGTGGATACGGTGTGTGTGTCACACTGCTGTCTGCGCAAGTCAAGTCAGCAATGAGAGTGGAATAGAAGAACGTAGAAAAACATAGAAACACTCATAATGGCAACCATGAGAACATTAAAACAATGCTAATACCTTTCTAAAGACGTGTCTTTTCTCCCGAAGAGGCAGCACACAATCTTAAATACACATTTTAAATTACAGTTAGAGCACCCCTCAACTCTAGCTACAGCAACAGGTTATGCCGTACATATATGTGACCATGCTCATTAGATAAGGTGGCCTAGATGTGTGTTTGGCACTATCTGGTGTAACCAGGGTTAGCGATGACATCTCCAGGTTCCCGGAGAGAGATCGGG
The DNA here is from genome assembly GCF_042186555.1 of Aquarana catesbeiana. Classification (NCBI taxonomy): domain Eukaryota; kingdom Metazoa; phylum Chordata; class Amphibia; order Anura; family Ranidae; genus Aquarana; species Aquarana catesbeiana. Next base: position 159,809,911 of record NC_133332.1, on the reverse strand, counting down.
TCAAGCGCCCCCGGGCCTAGGGACTATAGAGGAGCTCATTGGAATATGCATTGCATGTGAAGTTGCATAAGTAGCTAGGACGAGGATATAAATTGTTATCTTCCAGTGAGATACAAAACTCTTATACCACACTAACGTTGGAACCTGAGAACTATGTGACCAGTATTGTGTGGGAATGTAATGTGCTGCCCAAATCCAGTACATGAAAGCTATAGGTATATCTGCGTGGGGATGCTGGAGACCATAAAAGGTGTGGGGATGACCCTAGGTAATCAGAGCCGCATTGCGGGAGGATAGGTGGGATGATACAGAGCCCATAATGGAAGCAAATGTGGTGAGTGTAGGTGGGAAGGGTCCTCTCAATAGATGAGGTACCCTGGGCCCGGTTACGAGGTACAATAAGAACGAGAGGAATCCAGCATGCCCTTAACTGTTCATTTGTTTAACTCGTGTGACCCATACCTATAGAGTAAATAAAGCCCAGTCTCCACATGACCTGGAGACCTATAAACGAAGGGCGTTAAACATTTAAACAGTCCGTACTGGTATAACCAAGGGCACACCTGCTCGTAACCTGTGGGGTGGTGTGATAAAGCGCTGCAGGGCGCACCATCTTAGAAAGGCAGTGGGATCAATCAGTCATTGATTGTATGTGGCGTTTACATCTGCAAAAAGCCTCAAAAGGGTCAGCACCGCCCGTAACCTTGGCACTCTGTAGTAGATGCAACTATACATACAGGATGTTATCCCTTGTGCTGAGGAGAGTAGGGGAGAAACAAGAGTCTTAAATGGCAGAGGGAGCAGCTATATGCAGGAGGACCAAGTGGGATCAAGTCAGAGGAACAGGAGAACAAAAGAAAGGATCAAAAGCGAACGAAGCAAGGGGAAGAGGAAAAAAAAACAGACAAAGTCACGAACTTAGCTGTGTATTCTTTTCAGTTTGCAGGAGATTGTCCATGGTAAGATCCCAAGTCCCGTCTGGCCCTTGTTGATCGCGGGGAGTTGGTCAGGCTGCTTCCATTGTAGGAACTTCTGGTGGATGCGTGAGACCTGGAGCCTGAGGTGGACCTGTGTCTGCGATACCTGGTGCTTTGGGCTTCCATCGGTTCCTCTTGTAGTTGTTCTCTACTGGGCGGTTGGTGGCGGTGGAATTCAGCATACTAATTCGGAACCTCCATTACCGGGATGTCCAGGGTTTCGCAAAAGGATTGTAGCTCTTCAGGTACTCGTAGCAATGCTGTGCGGCCGTGGTTGGTGGCAGAGAGGCCAGAAGGGAATTTCCACCTATACTGTATGCCCTTGGCGCGCAGGGTGTCCAGCAACAGCTTTAGGTCTTTCCTGTGTTGCAGTGTAATACCAGAGAGGTCCTGATATATGTTGATGTTAGCGCCCCCATGTGAGAGCTGTATTCTATTTCGCGCTTTGCGGAGTATTTCCTCCTTTAGCTTGTAATCCACTATACAGCACACAACATCTCTGGGGGGGGTCGGTTTCTCTTCCTTTGGGCCTGAGCGCACGATCGATACGCTCCATTTCCACTGGTGTCTGCACTGGTCTGTCCAGCAGGTTATTAAACAGGCCAGTAACAGTAGCAACAAGCTGTTCAGAATCAACTGATTCTGGCAAACCTCTGACACGCAGATTATGACGTATGCCTCTATTATCTAAGTCCTCCACATGACGCTGGAGGTCTCTCAATTGCAGGGTGTGAGTGTCTACCTTTTGGGTCACTCGACGGAGGACCGTTCCGTGTTGTGCTGACACCTTTTCCACATCTTGCACCCTGTTAGCAATGGCGCGGATGTCTAATCTCAGGTCGGCTATGGCTGCAGACAGGGTCATGCCTTGATGTCTGCTGCCACTGCTCTCAGATCCAGGAGGCTAGGATGCTGCTGGTGGAGGGTGGCCTGATCCCCTGGCTCAAACAAGGGGATAACAGGTGGTGTGGTCAGCGGTGATGGCACTGGGGTCTGTGTCGGGGTCTGGCGGGATGCCGCCATGTTGCTTGTCTGAGTGCGGAACAGCTCAGGAAGATTTTGGCTGAGGTTGCCCTGCTGTCTCCATGGAGAGTGGGATCGGGAGGCGGAGGAGTTTCGCGATGCTGTGCCCATAGTTAGAAAGCGGGGCGAGCTTTGTGGAGCTTCCGTAAGAGCGGAGAGGCTGGATAGCGACGGGAGCTCTTCTCTCAGGTGACCATCTTCCAGGGAGGTCAAGCCACGCCCCCAACTTTCCAGACTTTAATCCCATTGAGAACTTGTGGTCAATCCTCAAGAGGCGGGTAAACAAAAAAAACCCCACAAACTCCAAGCATTGATTATGAAAGAATGGGCTGCCATCAGTCAGGATGTGGCCCAGAAGTTGATTGACAGCATGCCAGGGCAAATTGCAGAGGTTTTGAAAAGAAGGGTCAGCACTGTAAACATTGACTCTTTGCATAAACCATATGTACTTGTCACTTAAAGCCTTTGATCCTTTTGAAATGCTTGTAATTATACTTCAGTATACCATAGTATCATCTGACAAAAAGATCTAAAAACACTGAAGCAACAGACTTTGTGAAAGTTAATATTTGTGTCATTCCCAAAAGTTTTGGCCACAGCTGTAAGGGAGACCTCTGCACTGTGTACAAAGTGTATAGAGATTCCTGATTAAGTGTAATGAATTAGCTACTGCCAGAGAGTCAACTGCTACACAGAATTGATACAATGTTGCAGAGGCAGAACTCTGTCAGTTTAGGACAGGGTTAGGCAACCTTTTGAGCACAGTGTGCCAAATTTATAACAAAAAAAAGTCAACTTCACACTCTCAATCACGAAAAGGATTTTTTTAATAAAGTAAATGCTGTAACTACTTTAGTAGTGAGAATTTAACATCCTGTACTCTCACGCCTCCGATGAGCCCCAATTCCTGCAACTCCACACCTCAGATCAGCCCCAATTCATGCACCTTCACACCTCAGATCACTGTCCCTCCTGCTCATCTGTCCCACCACTGTACCCCCCTGCTCATCTGCCCCACCACTGTAACACCCTGCTCATCTGTCCCACCACTGTAACCCCCTGCACATCTGCCCCACCGCAGTAACCCCCTGCTCATCTGCCCCACCACTGTAACCCCCTGCTCATCTGCCCCACCACTGTAACCCCCTGTATATCTGCCCCAGCACTGTACCACCCTGCTCATCTGTCCCACCACTGTACCACCCTGCTTTTCTGTTCCACCACTGTAACCCCCCCTGCTAATCTGCCCCACCAATATTCCCCCTTTCTCATCTGCCTCACCACTGTACCTCTCTGCACATCTGCTCCACTGCCATACTCCCATGCTCTTCTGTCTCACCGCTGAACCATCTTCTCATCTGTCCTAGCACTGAACTTATCTGCTCATCTGCCCCACCACTGTACCTCCTGCACATCTGTCCCACTACTGTATCCCTTGGTCTTCTGCCCAAACACTGAACCCCCCCCCCCCGTTCATCTTTCCCATCACTGTAACCCCCTTCTCATCTGGCCCAACACTGAACCCCCCCCCTGCTCATCTGTCCCACCACTGTAACCACCTGCTCATCTGCTCCATCACTGTACCCCCCCCCTGCTTTTCTGTCCCACTGTCGAACCCCCTTCTTATCCCTCCCACTACTGTACCTCCTGCACATCTGCCCCACCACTATACCCCCTTACTCTTCTGTCCCACCACTGTAACCCCCTTTTCTCATATGCCCCACCACTGTAACTCCCTGCACATCTGCTCCACCACCGTATCCCCATGCTCTTCTGTCTCACTACTGAATGACCTTCTCATCTGCCCCACCACTGTAACCCACTTTCTCATCTACCCCACCAATGTACCTCCTGCACATCTGCCCCACCTCTGTTCCCCCTGCTCTCCTGCCCCACCACTGTAACCCCCTGCTCATCTGTCCACACCAATACACCAACTTTCACATCTGCCCCACTGCTCTACCCCCCTGCTTTTATGTCCCACCACTGAACCCCCTTCTCATCTGCTCCAACACTAATCCCCCCTGCTCATCTGGCCCAACACTGAACCCCCTGCTCATCTGGCCCAACACTGAACCCCCCTGCTCATCTTCCCCTACAATATACCCCCTGCTCTTCTGTTCCACTGCTGAACCCTTCTCATCTCTTCCACTACTGTACCTCCCTGCACATCTGCCCCACCACTGTACCCTCCTGCTCATCTTTCCCACCTCTGAACCCCCCCTGCTCATTTTCCCCACCGTTGTACCCTCCTGGTCATCAGCTGCACCGCTGGGCCCTCTTCTCATCTATGATATGCAAAGTGGTGAAAGGAAGCAGAGATTAGACACATCTACCTGTCCTGGCACACACAACCTGTTGATCCACCTCTCGCATCCTGCCCACGTGTTTGTATGTGATGTAGCTGATGTATGTGATGTCACATACAAGCATCTAGAATGGATACGCAATGATGAGGTCAGGGGCATTTTCTGAAAGCAGTGGGCCTGTGTGCAAGATCATAAGTTGGGCCCCCGCAGCTGAAAAAAAGTGTGGCACTCTGCGCCACAGGAAAAGTTGAATGTGATTTTCATTGTGCTGAATACTGGCTGTGGCTTAAAGGGACACAGAATGCAGGGGTTTAGGAATAATGTCAACAAAGTTCCCAGAAGATCAACAGTAATTCCACAACTGTCACCTGATTGTGGTTTTCTCAATCAGTGAAATCCCTTCTTTCTGAGATTGGTAGTGGCAACCAAGCGAGTCATTTCCTCCAGATGGTGGGTGGGGCTAGCAGGACTGTGATTGAATTTAGCAGTGGCCAATGACAGTCCTCCTCCTGGAAACAGGGACCACAACCCCCCCCCCCCCCCACCGGCAGAACTGCACCCAATATCTTCCCACAAAAGCTGACGATCGCAGCTCCATGGAAAAAAAGAGAACCAAACAATGTTTCCCATCTTTTACCATGTGTGGGAGCACAGTGCCTCCCCCTCAGTGCGGCGTAGGGAATTCTGAAATTGGAATGCATTAGTGTCTCACTGACACTTCCCTGCACTGCTCTGCTGATGGGGAGGGAGTCAAGTGCCGGTGTCTTGCCGAGAAAGTTCCCCCGGCGGATAAGGACCCCCCTGTACTGCGCAGGCGCAGCACTTGTGCAGTAAGAACGACTAGGAGCCGCCGAAAATGGCCGAAGCTGAAAAACTTCAATCAGCTATACACGGCGCCTGTGCCCTGGGTCCAGGTTCAAGCCCCACCATCCAAATGGACCTAGAGGGAGAATAAAAAAGTGCAGAGTGAAGCGAGGTCGTGCCCAAAGCGCGGCGAGCGGCCCTCTGTTATAGGCGCCGTGTACAGCTGATTTCTATTCTATTCGACTTCGGCTATTTCCGCCGGCTCCTCCTGCGCAGTAGAGGGGGGTCCTTATCCACCGAGGGGAACTTTCTCGGCAGAACACCGGCTAAAGAGGCTTTGCGTGCCGGGGGTTGCCGCACCAGTGCCGAGGCTTGCCTACCCCTGCTTTAGGAGGACTGAAAACTTTTGACATCTGAGCAACAGATCACCTAAGGCAGGGGTAGGCAACCTTTTGAGCACAGTGTGCCAAAAAGGTTATCAAAGAAATAGAGAGTGCTACATAGAAAGTGATTTTTTTTTTAAAACCACTCTTTAAATCTTTAACCACTTCAGCCCCGGCAGGTTTTACCCCCTTCCTGACCAGAGCACTTTTTACAATTTGGCACTGTGTTGCTTTAACCGGTAATTGCGCGGTCATGCAATGCTGTACCCAAACGAAATTTGCATCCTTTTTTTCCCCACACATAGAGATTTCTTTTGGTGCTATTTGATCACCTGTGCGTTTTTTATTTTTTGCGCTATACACAAAAAAAGAGTGACAATTTATAAAAAAAACAAAAACAAAAAAACAATATTTTTTGCTATAATAAATATCCCCAGAAATGTTTTTTTTTTTTTTTTTTTTTTAATTCTTTAGCAGTTTAGGCCAATATATATTATTCTACATATTTTTGGTAAAAAAAAACCCCAAAAAAACGCAATAAGCGTATATTGATTGATTTGCGCAAAAGTTATAGTGTCTACAAACTATGGAAAAGATTTATGGCATTTTTATTATTTTTTTTTTTACTAATAATGGCGGTGATATGTGATTTTTAGCGGTATTGCAGCAGACAGATCAGACATTTTTTATGCATTTTTGGGACCACCGACATTTATACAGCGATCGGTGCTATAAAAATGCACCGATTACTGTGTAAATGACACTGGTAGGGAAGGGGTTAACACTAGGGGGCGATCAAGGGGTTAAATGTGTGTTCCAACTGTATGGGGATAGGACTGAGTAGGAGAAGAGACATATCGCTGTTCCTACATAGGAACAAACGACATGTCTCCTCTCCTCTGACAGCACAGGGATTTGTGTATTTACACACACAAATCCCTGTGCTGGCGCTCGTGCACGCGATCGTGACCGCTGGCCATGCACATCGAGTCCCCCACTGTGCAGCAGGTGCACGCACACCCTCTGGCGGCTCTTAAAGGAACCCCGTATATGCAGTGGTGCCATTGTGCCGCAGTATGTGTATGCGAGCCGGTCGGGAACCGGTTAAAGAGATAGTAAAGTCTTGTTTTTTTTGTTTTAAAAACAAACATGTTATACTTACTGGCTCTGTGCAGTGGTTTTGCACAGAGCAGCCCTGACCCTCCTCTTCTCTGGCCCCTCCCTCCTGTTGAGTGCCCCCACAGTGAGAAGCTTGCTATGGGGGCACCCGAGTCAAGCTGTTGATCTGTGTGTTCATACAGACACCGAGCCACGGCTTAGCCCCACCCCTCTATCTCCTCATTAGCTCACTGACTTTGAGTGACAGCAGGGCCATGGCCTGTATGCACACTCACCACACAAGAATCCATTGCTGAAGAAAAAGCATGTTGAAGCTCTTTTAAAGTTTGCTGCACAACATTTAGACAAGCCTGTGAAATACTGGTAGAACATAGTCTGGTAAGATGATGAAACACAAATTGAACTCTTTGGATGCCATAATACACACTATCTTTGGAGGTCAAATAGGACTGAACATCACCCCAAAAACACCCCTATACCAACAGTGAAGTTTGGAGGTGGGAACATCATGGTGTGGGGCTGTTTTTCAGCATATGGTACTACCAAATTTCATATAGTTGAAGGAAGGATGAATGGAAAAATGTACCAAGACATTCTTGATAAAAATCTGCTGCCATCTACCAGGATGATGAAGTAGAAATGGGGGTGGACATTTCAGCAAGAAAATGATCCTAAACACAAAGCCAAGGAGCCTCTCAATTGGTTTCAAAGAAATAAAATATAGCTGTTAGAATGGCCTAGCCAATCACCTGACTTGAATAAAATAGGAAATCTATGGAAAGAACTAAAGATCAGCGTTCATAGAAGAGGCCCAAGAAACCTTCAAGATTTGAAGACGGTTTGTGTGGAAGAATGGGCCAAAATCACACCTGAGCAATGCAGACAACTAGTTTCTCCATAGAGGTGGCATCTTGGAGCTGTCACTACCAACAAAAGATTTTGTACAAAGTATTAAATACATTTCAGTAAGCGTAATACTTTTTCCCTGTGTCAGTCTGTTTTATTACAGAAATTAATTTCTGAATTTATATGTTTTGGTTTCTTTGTATGTATGGATTGCATGGGTTGTTACTGACGTTGCTAAAATTTGGTGACATGTTCAACACTTGTTTTACCTGCTGTAAATTCTAAATCCACTTTTTGTGCACCAAATGCCTTTGCAATGCCAGATGTTACCTAGAAAAAGTAGCAGGGACATCATCTCTGTGCTGCACATAGCCTGTGCCAAGAGCAGAGCTGTGGAAGAAATGGAGAAAGCTCACCCACTACAGACTGCCTGGAGAAAACTACAGCAGGGCCCTGGATACAAGACCAGTCAACCCTGCACAAAAACAGAACAGCAGTGACTGGTATGTATTACAGGAAGGTCCTGCACAGAAGCAGAGTCATGTTGAATTACTGCTCGCATTTGGAATAAATACACAGATTTAAAGCCGATCTGTGTTTTTGTGAAGTTTAAATTGTTCATTTGGACCATGCTGGTCAAAATGAACTATTTACCAACAGGTGCAGCGGCTGTGTGCACTGTACAGCATGTAGCCTCATCTACATTTGGCCTCATCTCATTCTGGCATTGCTCAGGCATTCAGTGAGCATTGTACTGTATTGTACAAATTAATACAAAGCTTCCTCTGACTGAGCCCGTAATCATGACATCTGACCACCTAAGCCAGTCAAAGGAAGCTCAGAAGAAAGGGTTCAGTTTTAGATAGACTGAATGAACTGCATATACGTGGCACATACATTTGTATATACCATTTAGTTTTTTGTATCTACTACTTTGTTATACAACAATAAATAAGCTTTAGATGACTGCAGAGAAATGTACAAAATAAAAAGGACAGATGCACATAAACCTGCATTTATTAGAAAGGTTTTATTTTTTCAAGAATATATGTACAATAGATGTAGGTATAGTCCAAGTAGATGATGAAATATGTTAACATATTTATCAGAGAATGATAAAATTGAATTTGAAAATTGGTCCGATGCTCTGTACCCAAAAGTTGATTTTTCAGGCACGTTACATAATGAAAAACATCTGTGTGACTCTGTGGAAGTCGTCTCTACTTGACATACATTGCCCATACTAGCTCTGAAGTACTAAAGATAAACACGCTCAGTCAATGTACAGCAACCTTTATGCTGCACTTCAATCAAGCCATGACTTTCAACCCTGACTGTTTTGCTTCATGACAGAGACCCTTTAAATGAAGGTTAACTGTATTCTATACATTAATCTAATATTTACATGTTTTAAGAAATTTTTTCTGCAAATTGTCTTATGACAAATCTTCCTGCCTTGTCTCACAATCCTTTTATTTGAGCCACAACTTTCTTTCCATTTACTTGTATGTAATAAAGTGGTATGAGAGACATACAGTCCTCAAAATACTAAAGGGTTGTGTTTATACAGCTCATCACTGAAATCAGATTGAAACATGACGGAGAATGCATACACACCAATAATGAACTGTGCACCGACCACACACTTAAGCCGGCCATAGTTAGTTTGAATCTCAGCTGGCTCAGCAGAAACCGGCCGAGATTCAAACCAACTATGGGCAAGCGGAATCTACCAAAGTCAATCCATTGATCGACTTGGGCACAACCAGCATGTTGGATTATCGGCATGCATTTATTACCAGAGGCTCTAGCCGCTAGCAATAATCACTGTGTTAGCTATGTGGGAGGAATTAGAGCCTGTGGTTGCAGGAAAGAAAATCACCCCATCTATGGCCTGCTTTAGGGCAACTTTAATCCTGTAAAAAATAACTTAGATGGCACATATCTAGCCATCTTAAACCTATATATGTACATGCAAGAGCACATGCATACAAAACGAGCACTACGAATACTCGTTTATTGACTTTTTCAAGCATCATTGGCACAGGAGGCCAGAAAGGTGCTCCAGAAGGCTGAATTTCCTTATGCGTTAGCTAATCTGAGCAGATTTTTAACTGGACACAGAAATTTATAATATGGACACATAGCTTATTTATACTAAAATACAGTGGAGGCATGTGGCAGTTTTGCTTTTATTTACTGAATGCCTGAGGAAGTATGGAGTTTATTTATTAAAGACCTCAGTGCCTAGAATAAGGGTTGTACAGTAACCGATAACAACCAATCAAAATTTGTTTCCCTTCATCTAATGCAGTGGTACTCAACCTGTAAATTACAAGCATTCCAAGGCATCTTACCTTGCTGTCCTCAAGCACCAGCCAGGTGATGAAGAGAAATACTTCAATATATTTTTGTTACAAACACTGGAGTTTATGATCCCTGCTCAGACCACAGATGTTGTGTGGCTTGTCAAGACCTAATAGAAGAAACACTCAGGTGGAAGAGTCAGTGATAGAACTGCCTACCTTTGACAGCAACCCGCTGCATGTTTTTCCTTCTGTCTGTAGACTGGGCAATGCAGCATCAGAAGTCTAAGCAAGAATCATTGTTCTTGTTTATCATATTTGTGTGCACAAAAAGTAAAGTAAGGGTTTCCAATCAGAGAGCCTGGATAGAGGATAGGATAACAACCTGCCCAAAAAGTGGTAAGCTGCTAAGTTGGCACAGTGACTGCAATACTCCTTTCCTCACCAAGTCTTCCAGAAACATCCCTAGCACCTGGATACAATCAGCTCCCATCACAAGTTGGTCAGTGGTGGCTTGGACTGTCTTCATCTTTTTTCTTCACGGTATTCTCTCTGCAATCAGTAATTTCCTCCATAACCAGGGCCGTTGGCTTCTGGCAGCCATCATATTGATCCAAATAGCGGGTAAAACATATGGCGAAAGAATGTTCGTGTGACAGTCAGGTCTTGGATCAATTAGCACTAAATGGAAATGCACACACACCTTGGTGCCCATTTTATGTAAAGGTGAGCAGTTGATAGTTAATATTGCTTCAGTGCCAATATGAATAAATTTGTGCAAAAAAGGTTGTGGCGCTACCTCATATGTAAACCTTTATCTTAAAACATAAGTGCTATACTCATATACACCATATACTAGGACTACTTTCACACTGAAGCGATTTACAGGCACTACAGCGCTAAAAATAGTGCCTGCATAGCACCTGTAAAGAGCCTCTCCTGTGTCTCCAGTGTGAAAGCCCGAGTGCTTTTACACTGGAGCGGTGCGCTTGCAAGACGGTAAAAAAGTCCTGCAAGCAGCATCTTTGCAGCACTCTAGGAGCGGTGTATACACCGCTCCTAAAGCGCCCCTGTCCATTGAAATCAATGAGGCAGCGCCGTCAAACTGCGGGCGGTTTTAAACCTTTTACGGCCACTAGCGGGGGTTAAAAGCGCCCCGTTAGCGGCCAAATAGCGCCGCTAAAACGCCGGTAAATTGGCGCTAAAAATAGCACCGCTTTACCGCTGATGCCCGCCCCAGTATGAAAGTAGCCTTAATGTTTTTTCCTGAGCTTTTCTGCCCGATTAGAAAACTTTTTATTCAAGGCTTTTTACTTTAAAGCTCTGGTGAGTTTGTATTTTGTTCACTCTGCGGTGAAGGTTTCTGATTTTCCTTCTACGGTGGAATTTTTCTGTGAAGATATATTGGAGAAATTGATTTTGACTATATTATAAATGTTTTATGATTTTTTTTTTTCAATGCTGGCATCGTAGGGTATGAGTATAACACTTATGTTTTAAGATGAAGGTTTACATATGAGGTAGCACCACAACCTTTTTTTGCACAAATTTATTTATTCAATTAGAGTGGTTCCTCCACTCTTAAGGGGGCAGCTTCACTCTATATTACATGCATTTTTTTCTGGCGTCATCACTTGTCACTTTATATTCAGAGCCAATATGTGTACTGTAATGTTACTACAATGCTGTGTTGATATCCTTTCATTTAAAGGTGATTTTGTAAAAAATGCAGAATATAATACTTGGACCCTTTAGTTATGTCACAGACCACATGAGGACCACATGTCTAGCCACTTTATCACCAATGATATAACCAGCCAGACTAATAACCGCTTGGTCTGGGCCTCTGCATACTGTTAATTCAGTGCTGCAATAAGTATGGCACACACCGTTACTCTCCACAGCTTCTGTTTTCTATTCATGTACTATCTCCAAAACCTGCGTAGGTATATATATATATATATATATATATATATATATATATATATATATATATATATATATATATATATATATATATATATATATATATATATATATATATAGGCATTCCGATTTGGTACTAGCAAGGCAGGATCCTGTGTAAAGTGCACAATAAAAATCAGTCCTGGATTTTTAAAATGTTTTTTTTCTCCAGGTCATTCATTTCCTTTAGAATCAGAGCAACGTTATATCTCAGTTCCTGGAACTTGGCAACTGAAACCTGGAAAAGCAAACAAATTACATTTTACTAGGCCAATAACTGGCACAGATTTAAATTCAACTGTCACAAACCTTGACTGAACACATTCACAGGAATTCAATAAACCCCCAACAACTACACTCTTTTGGCCCTATGGCGCTTTCACATACCATGTGCCAGATTCAAAAAAACCCCCTGGCGCCTGTTCCATTTCCTAGAAGATGGACTTTAACCTACTAGGCTTCCGGGTAAAGGTTCTGCAGGCCTCAGGCCTAGTAGCAGCGAGTCACCAGAGCCAGTAGAGGGGCTTATTCAGAGTGTGTTCTTCATACCCATTAGAAGAGGATGTGTTATACCCTAATGTAATAACAAGTCGTGCAGGAGGAAACCAAGTGTGCAAGGAGAAGCAAGTTTGGGCAGGTGGTGAAGAGAACTAAGACCATTACTTTTACATGGTCAAAAGTGACGTTTCTGTCCCTCACACGGTGATGGATGGAGATCTCTTAGTAACAGCAGTCTGCATGGAGATGCAGGGAGCAATAGTCTGCATAGGAGATGCAGAGGGAGTAACAGTCTGCAGGGAGCTGCAGGAGAAGATTTCTACTTAGTCAAGTGTGCAAATTGAATCTTAAGGCTCTAAATATGATCAAAGTATATTGAAACCTGTAAATATGATGGCAATGATTAATTCTGTGGGCATCCCATATCCCAATCCCTATCCAAGTTGTACCCCCCAATAAAAACAACAAAAACAAAGCTTGCAAATGACTGTTCATTGTCTCTGGAAAGGATGCATGAAGTCCGGCAGTGGGGTGATTTGGTGGATTGTTTGTCAGTAGTGCCAACACCATGGCTACATAAAGATTATAAAAAAAAAAAAAAAAAAAAAATATTTTGAAAAAGGTGTGGGTGGTTGGATTAATGACAATTTAATTTGCTGGGGCATTGGAAGCCAGTGTAGGGGGTGGCAGACACTGAGCAGTTGGTAAAGTAGAGAAGTCTGGCAGCTGCATTCATGATAGACTGAAGAGGGGATAGCCTATGAGAAGGGAGTTGCAATAGTCAAGACGAGAGGGAGTGAATGGGTAGCTTGGTGTCTTTTAGAGATGTTACAGAAGTGAAGTCTACAAGCTTTTGAGAGCGATTGGATTTGGTGCTGAAAGGACAGGTCGGAGACTAAGATTACATCTAGTAGCCTGGCGTGAGGGAGGGACCGATAGTAGCATTATTGATTTTGATGGAAAAGCCATGGGGGGGTGGGGCAACAGTATCGAAGGCCGCAGAGAGGTCTAGTAGTAAAAGTATGGAGTAGTGGCCATTGGTGTGTGTGTGTGTGATAGAGAGTCTACATATACAGTTAGGTCCATAAATATTTGGACAGAGGCACAATTTTCATACTTTTGGCTCTGTATGCCACCAGAATAAAACTAATCAATCAAAATGAATTTGAAGTGCAGACTTTCAGCTGTAATTCAAGGGGTTAAATATCAAGTACAAATTTTAGGAACTGCAACCATTTTTATACACAGTAACCCCCCCCCCCCCTATTTTTAGGGGCTCAAATAATATAATAATAAAAAAAATGTCCTTTTTAATATTTTGTTGAGAATCCTTTACTGGCAATGACTGCCTAAAGTCTGGAATCCATGGACATTACCAAAGACCACCAAGTATCACCATCATTTGTAAATTTTGGCATCCATTTTGTTTTCATTTTTGTTTTTCATTAATATGTGTCATGTTTTTAACTTTTTGATATAATAAAACTATATATTTTTTACACTTTTTGATATATTCTTTGAGACTTCCGCCCTTTAAAATCCCAGTTAAGAGGAAAAACCTTCTATTTACCAAAGACCGGGTTTCCACCTTTCTGATGCTTTGCCAGGCTCTAACTGCAGATGTCTTCAGTTGTTCTTTGTTTGTGGCTCATTCTGTCTTTAGTTTTGCCTTCAGCAAGCGAAATGCATGCTCATTTGGGTTGAGATCAGGTGATTGACCCGGCCACTGCAGAATATTCCACTTATTTTCCTTCAAAAGCTCCTGGGTTGCTGCATTTCACTGAATCTAGGCTGACCGTATCTCTAAACACTGCAGAATTCATCTGGCTGCTTCTGTCACATCAATAAACACGAATGACCCAGTGCCACTGGAAGCCATGCATGCCCATGCCATCACACTGCCTCCACCATGTTTTACAGATAACTGTGTGCTTTGGATCATTAGCTGTTCCAAGCCTTCTCCACACTTTTTTTTGACCGTCATTCTGGTACAGATTAAGCTTAGTTTCATCCATCCAAAGAATGCTTTTCCAGTACTGGTCTGGCTTTTTAAAAAAAAAAAAATTTATGTTTTTGGCAAAGTCTAATCTGGCTTTTCTATTCTTCAGGCTTATGAATGGTTTTTGCACCTTGTGGTGAACCCTCCGTATTTGCTCTCCTGAAGTCTTCTCTTGATTGTAGACATTGACAATGATACGCCCACCTCCTGGAGGTAGTCCTTCACTTGTTTGGAGGTTGTGAATGGGTTTTTCTTTACCAGAGAGGACCCTGCAATCATCCACCACTGTTATCTTCCATGGACGTCCAGGCCTTTTTATGTTGCTGAGCTTACCAGTGCGTTGTTCTTTCCTCAGAATGTACCAAACTGTTGATTTGGCCACTCCTAATGTTGCTGCTCTCTGATGGATTTGTTTCATTTTTGAAGCCTTACAATGGCCTGTTTAACTTGCGTGGACAGCTCCTTTGAACGCATGATATAGGTTCACAGCAATAGATTCCAAATACCACAACTAGAATCAACTCCAGACCTTTTACCCGCTTAATTGATGAAGAAATAACGAAAGGGTAGCCCACACCTGGTCATGAAACAGCGTTTGATTTAATTGTCCAATTACTTTTGGTCCCTTGAAAAAGGGGGGGGGGATGGCTATTCCAAAGAGCTGTAACTCCTAAACCTTTCCTCTGATTTGGATGTACATACCCTGCAAGCCGCATCTTTTAGGCGCTGTACAGCGCCCCTACCCATTGATTTATTTACCAAGTTCAGTTTTGGCGTCAGCAACCCTGAAAGAAGTTTTCTTGAAGAAATACATTTTACTGTAAAACACCTTTAAGACCACCTACCTGTAAAGCAGAAACAGAAAAAAGTACTTTTCCAGCCACCTGCGCTTCTAAACTCTGCTCTGTTGCTATGAAATGGTTTACCAAAGTTTGCTGGGAAAACAACGCTTCTGGTAGTGTTGATCTCCTGGGTCCCCCTTAGCTTGCACTGTTTCCTCCTGCTCACTGCCATACCATTGTGTGCTGAAGAATGACATGGCTGTTAGCAGGTGGAACCAGTGAGAAATGTACAGTAAATGACCCAAGAGATGGACACTCTTTAAATGTTGGTCTCCCAGGAGACTTCGGGGGTTGATTTCACAGCAACAGAGAACTTTTTTTGGGCAGTTGGTACTTTTAAACAATTCGTTTCTACAACTGGAAAAAAAAACTAATCCTAACATAACATGAGTTACTTTATGAAAAATGTAACTGCATAACACTTCTAACACATAACAGACTTACTTCAAATCGATGGGACTCCCCATTGGACAGCTTCATCTGCATTAAGATGGAAGGCTGCAGGGCTCTTGAAAGAGAACTATGTAGGTTGAAAATAAAAAGATATTAATGTGCATTAAAAACAAGATGATGCCTGGAGCAAAATTCATTTATAAACCCAAGAGAGAAATTATTTTTGTGAGAACATAACTCCATTAAACACCGTTTGCACTTAAACTGGTAACATAACCACCAAAATAATCTCCGGCAACAACTCTATCCAGAGATAAAATGCAAGAATTAAAAAGATTAGTATTTCTACATGTGCCCTGCAACTGTATGGTATAGCTGAGCAGTTCGGAGCAATAAAAAAAAATAAATAAATAAAAAAATAAAAAAACAAAACAAAAAATAAAATATTACAAAAACAAAACATTGTTCCTACCCATGCCATACTATTATCGGCTTTGCCCTTTTAATGTGTTATTGACAATCTACTCCTGATTCTGGAGATCTTTTGACAGTGCCTTGCCACCCGTAGTTGATTATTTGCTTCAGTTGCACTACCAGGGACTGTAATGCTCTAGGAAAGCCCTTTTCATGCTGAGCTAATCAAAATGATCACAGCTGATCACAGTTAAAAAAGTCAAATTGAGAAGATGATTAGCTACACCTGATTGAGTTTACAAGTCATTTTTAGGAAGGGTGGGGATCCCTTTTCCAACCCAGTGATTCTGTTTTTTTTAAAAAAAAATGCGGACAAGTTGGTGTTATATCTTTCACTTGGATGGTATAGGTTTCACTTAGTAAATACAGCTGGATAAAACAGAAACTGTTTCTTAATTGCAGGCTACAAAGCAACAAAATGTGATTTTAAAGGGGGGAGGGAGGAATCTTTCCTAGATTTTATTTAATATATATATATTATACACACACACACACACACACAAATACAGTTGTGCTCCTAAGTTTACATACCCTGGCAGAAGTTATGATTTCTTGCCCATTTTTCAGAGAGTGTGATTGATAACACAAAAACATTTCTTTCACTCATGTTTGTGTTTTTCTGAAGTTATCAATCAACTGTGTTTATTCTTTTTGAATCATAATGGCAACAGAAAGTACCCAAATGACCCTGATAAAAAAATTTACATACCCTGGTGATTATGGCCTGATAACATGCACACAAGTTGACACAAAGGGGTTTGAATGGCTATTTAGGGTAACCATCCTCACCTGTTTGCTTGTAATTAGTGTGTGTGCGTGTGTGTGTGTGTGTGTGTGTGTGTGTGTGTATAAAAGGTCAATGCGTTTCTGGACTCCTGACAGACCCTTGCATCTTTCATCCAGTGCTGTACTGATGTTTCTGGATTCTCAGTCATGAGGAAAGCAAAAGAATCTGCAGGAAAAGGTAGTTGAACTGTATAAATAAGGAAATAGATATAAAAAGATATTCAAGGAATTGAGAATGCAAATCAGCAGTGTTCAAACTCTAATCAAGAAGTGGAAAATGAGGGGTTCTGTTGAAACCAAACCGCGGTCAGGTACACCAACTAAAATTTCAGCCACAACTGCCAGGAAAATTGTTCTGGATGCAAAGAAAAACCCACAAATAACTTTAGGTGAAATACAGGACTCTGAAAACATGTGGTGTGGCTGTTTCGAGATGCAAAATAAGGAGGCACTTGAAGAAAGATGGGCTGCATGATCGAGTCGCCAGAAGAAAGCCATTACTACACAAATGCCACGAAGTATCCCGCTTACAATACTCCAAACAGCACAGAGACAAGCCTCAAACCTTCTGGCACAAAGTCATTTGGAGTGATGAGACCAAAATTTAGCTTTTTGGCCACAACCATAAATGCTACATTTGGAAAGGAGTCAACAAGACCTATGATGAAAGCGGTGGATCGCTGATGTTTTGGGGGATGTGTGAGGTACAAAGGCACAGGAAATGTGGTCAAAATTGTTGGCAAGATGAATGCAGTATGTTATTAAAAAAATACTAGAGGAACATTTGCATTCATCAGCTAGGAAGCTGCGCATGGGACGTACTTGGACATTCCAACATGACAACGATCTAAAACACAAGGCCAAGTCGACCTGTCATTGGCTAAAGCAGAATAAAATGAAGGTTCTGGAGTGGCCATCTCAGTCTCCTGACCTCAATATCATTTAGCCACTCTAGGAAGATCTCATGCAGTTCATGCAAGACAGCCCAATAATTTACAGGAACTGGAGGCTTTTTGCCAAGAGGAATGGGCAGCTTTACCATCTGAGAAGATAAAGAGCCTCATCCACAAATACCACAAAAGACTTCAAGCTGTCATTGATGTTAAAGGGGGCAATGCACGGTATTAAGAACTGGGGTATATAAACTTTTGATCAGGGTCATTTGGGTAGTTTCTGTTGCCATTATGATTTAAAAAAAGAGAGTAAACACAGTTGATTGATAATAAATGGCTTCAGCCAAACACTAACCATGAGTGAAAGAAAAGTTTGTGTTATCATTCATATTCTCTGAAAAATGGCCAAGAAATCATAAACTCTGCCAGGGTATGTAAATTTATGAGCACAACTGTATGCGCATTTGCTTTGTCACTATAAAATGTAATGTGCTGATGAATCCCCGTTAGATAGCCAGACTTTGGATTTTAAGCATAGGTCTACTTTAAATAATTTATAATGGTTCTGTAAACAATACTCTAGAAACAATAGTAATGCTTTCCATGGCATTGTTTTAATGGATATGGCTATGTACGAAATGAAAAAAGTTATTATACACACATAATTACCTGGTTGAAATTGCAACATCAACTCTCCACCTTAAATCTTCCACAGTTGGTAACCTAATCTCTTGTTTTAAAGCTGAATCCTCAAGAATTGGACGCCTAAAACAAAATAAAACAAAAAAAACCCCACAAAATTTAACTTACAGAAGGACAGGTTCACACTGGTGAGCTGCAGTTTGAGTGCAGCGTGATTTACATGTGTTTTTTTTTTTTTTTTTTTTTTACAAAAGGTTTGAAGTGCGTTCCCACTGATTGCCATTAGACCATACGTTTTCATGAAAGCGCTTCAAAGTCCTGCATCGGTGATGCATTTTCAGAAAACAGTGTCTAACAGAACTGTGGATTGGCAATGGAGAGTATGGCACTGTCATCACTGCAACAGGACAAATTCTTAGTTACATTTTCTAGAACGACATCATAGCTAGTCTTTACATTTTTTTTTAGGCCCCCCCCCCCCTTTACTTTTACTTCCCCTGCCTTTGTTCATCTCCATTACATGGGGTTAGGATTAGTAGTTTACATAGCTCAGACAATATTGTTTTTCTGTACTTGCTGAAAATGTTCTTAGTTCGAATAAATAATAATGCAGCCACCACATCTAATGACTGCTAAGCTGCAATTTAAATTCTTTAGGAAAGAGTAAGTCAATATTGTGCAAACATCTCTAATGTATGTATGTATCCATTTAGTTATATTAAACTCCTGGCGATAATATGAGCCAGCTATTTGGGCACCATATCGGATATGATTGAGAGCCTTTTCCATAAAATATGCTTGGCATTTTTTTTTTCTTTTTAAGTAGGTCGTCATTTCTTTCCTTAACCACTTGCCGACCGACGCATGTACATATACGTCCTAACTTTGGCGGCGGATATCGTTGTTATGGCAGGTATCCCCGCTTTCGGCCGGCTACAAGATAAAAGTGATCTCTGCGGTGGATTTGCCGCAAGATCACTTTTATCGGTGGTGGGAGAGGGACCCCCCTGCCGCGATCCGGTGCCCTCCACCGCTTACCGGAGCCATCGGCAGCGGTGGAGGCGATCGCGTCATGACACTGCAGGGTGGGAGCGACGTCAAAACGTCACTTCCGCCCATACGTCTTAAAGCCACATTTTTTCAATGTCATTTTTTTAAATGACTTTTTTTTTATTGCATTTTAGTGTAAATATGAGATCTGAGGTCTTTTTGACCCCAGATCTCATATTTAAGAGGACCTGTCATGCTTTTTTCTATTACAAGGGATGTTTACATCCCTTGTAATAGGAATAAAAGTGACACAATTTTTTTTTTTGTAAAAATGAATAAAATCAAGTGAAATAAATAAGAAAAACTTTTTTTTTAAAAACGCCCTGTCCCGACGAGCTTGCGCGCAGAAGTGAACGCATACGTGAGTAGCGCCCGCATATGAAAACGGTGGTCAAACCACACGTGAGGTATCGCCACGATCGTTAGAGTGAGAGCAATAATTCTGGCCCTGGACCTCCTCTGTAACGCAAAACATGCAACCTGTAGAATTTTTTAAACGTCACCTATGGAGATTTTTGAGGGTAAAAGTTTGACGCCATTCCACGAGCGAGTGCAATTTTGAAGCGTGACATGTTGGGTATCAATTTACTCGGTGTAACATTATCTTTCACAATATAAAAAAAAATTGGGCTAAGTTTACTGTTGTCTTATTTTTTTATTCAAAAAAGAGAATTTTTTCCAAAAAAAGCGCGCTTGTAAGACGGCTGCGCAAATATGGTGTGAAAAAAAGTATTGCAATGGCCGCCATTTTATTCTCTAGGGTGTTAGAAAAAAAAATATAATGTTTGGGGGTTCTAAGTAATTTTCTAGCAAAAAAACTGTTTTAAACATGTAAACACCTAAATTCCAAAACAAGGCTGGTCTTTAAGTGGTTAACCCCCCTCAATTTCTAAGGCTTAGGTCCAGCATGCAGAATGTCTTAAACGCATGTGCATAGCCAATTTGTACAGAATAACTAGGGCCAATTTACTCAGGAACCAATAAACCTGGCAGCATGTCTTTGGACCCCAGTATATTATATATATATATATATAAATAAATATAAAGCAGACTTTTCATGATAGCTGGGTGGGCTAAACTTACTTAAAACATACTAAATGTTTCACTTAGATCTGTAATATGAACTTAACTTCAACCATCCAATATGAGCACAAAATGTGCCTGAAAATGATTGGATGTTAAAGTGAACACATGTTCAGCTAAGTAAAAAAATGTATTTTAATAAATTACCCCTAGTGTATTTCCAGGGTATTTTTCTGTTTTGAGAGGTAATTAGGAAATGTATAAAAAAAAATAAAAAATACACACAAATATTGATAAAGTATATAAAGCCATTTTTCTAATTCTGGTTAAGGGTAACTCTGATGTCTATGTCCTCGCTAGGGAAGATTTACATTTGTGATGGGTGAACGCAGTCACTGGGACTGAAAGTGAGAAGAAAATCAAAAAATTTGACTTGTTACTGAAAGAGTAATAGGAGAGAGGAATCTTCCAGTGGGGACACTTGCTCTAGTGACAAATGTCAAAGATTTTCTTTTACTTCCTGTTGTATCTATTTAACAGGAAGCCAAGTGAAATCTCTCAAATGAGACACCAATTACAAAAAACTGACAGGGTTTTAATAATACCTTACTCTTTCCAAAATGGAACCAGTAGCTTTAAAAACACACTTTAGCCTAGGTTCACAATGGAGCAATTTGTCATGCGACTGAGATCAAATCACATGACAAGTCGCAGCCTATTGGCGGCAATGGCACTGTTCCAATCGGTGCAAGACCGATTTTGTGGCGCCGCACCGATTTACAAAAGTAGTTCCTGCACTACTTTTTGCCGATTTCCGGTGCGACTTCAATAGACATCTGTGTATGAAGCCACACAGATGTCTATCAAGTAGCACCTGAAATCGCTGTGACCTTGCTACATTGATGCTACTTCAAGTGAAGTAGCGCGGTCTCAATTTGAACCAGGGCTTAATAACAATTAATTTGCTTCAGAAAACAGACAGTGTAATTATTGTCTTGCTTGGCAATCAAATCTGCCTGGCAACCAGATTTGTCAAGAATCGTCATCTCTTAGGGCTCTTTCACGCATGCCGACCATTCAGGTCCGCCTGTCATTTTTTTCAGGCGGACCTGAACGGATGCTCCATGCACCTCTATGGAGCGACGGATGTCAGCGGTGACATGTCCGCTGTCCGATCCGCTAAATGCAGACGGATGGAAACCCTATTTTCCATGCATCTGGCGGATCGGATGAAAAAGGACAGGCGGATGAGTTTTCATCCGATCCCCCATGGAGGAGAGCAGGGCTCGGACAGGTCCGTCCCTGCACAGTGGGTAGAGACAGACCTGTCATCCACCAGCTCAGCGGGGATCAACAGAGCGATCCCTGCAGAGCAAGCAGAGTCCATCAAAACGGACAGCCCCATGTGAAATGGGCCTTAGGCTTAATGTACACGGGACATCTTAACACCTCTCCTGAATTATTTAACTTGACAGAGTAACAGACGTTTAAAAATGTCCGTTTTGCCGCATTTGCGCTTAGAAGCGTTTTTCTTTTTTAATTATCAAAAATGAGAAATGCCTGTAAACGAAACATGGCTAAATGCGAGTTACAGCGTTTACAAGCTGTTACAGGGATTTTGCGTTTCAAATGCCTCTGAACATCCGTTCTGAACACATTTTTTTGCTTTCCAAAAAATGCTTCGAAACTCAACTGCCTAGAAAGGACTATAAACCCTGTGTACACCTAATGGTAAGATAAAAGAGGAGAGTTCAGGGGCAGCTGAAAAAAACCCCCAAAACACCCAACTGCTCCTAAATATCCGTTTACCAGCAGTAGTGTACATGAAGCGTTAGTAATGTGTACATAAAACATTTAGCAGGTTGTTTAATTTAGTTTTATACCTGTTTCCATAAACAATATTAGAAAAGTCACCGATAAAATCATCAGGAATTCTAAAACAAAAACAAAAAAACACATAGATGAAGACATAACAACAGCAATCTCAGAGCATATATAGTACAAGTACATCTCTGTAATGGTCCTAGCAACCAACCATTAGCTTAATATGAAAAATTAACTCCAGCAGTTCAGCGCCACTGTGTCTCTAGTGCTGGCCATACACTATACGAAAAATCGGCCAAAAAATCGTTCATATAGACACTTCGTTCGTTTTTCGGCAAGTTAATGGGCACAAATCGATAATCGTTTGTGACGTTTTTGTTGAAAAAAAAAACGAATGGCAAGTTTGGAAAATTTCTGCCGAACGTACGATAAATTGCAAGGTTAATGCGTTTCCTGTCTGAACTGTCTGCACTAGGTATATGTAAAAAAACGAACAAAAAATTATTTATTTATGTCCACTGAATGATTTATTGGTCATTACATGATGGCACGATCGTTTGCGGTCACGGTCAAGCGTTCGTTTTTCGAAAATGTGTTCGGCCGATTTTTCATATAGTGTATGGCCAGCATAACTCTGCATGCATGACCCAGTAAGCTATGAACATGACTTATGGCCCGTACACACAATTTGAATATCGTATGACCTTTTTAGCTTAATAGTCGCAATTAGAAATTGAACAGGTAAATAAAGGCATGAAAATTCTCGTACGCCAGAAAAAAAAAAAAAAAAAAAATCGGAAGTGATGTCATATGAGTGTTGTATTTTTGGACGACAACTATACTGACTAAACGAAAATCGTACGATCTGGTATCGTACGAGGAAAATTTTCATGCTTGTCCGGTTTAATAATATCAGATGAACTGTCGGCTCTTGAAAGTAGTGTACACGTGATCCGAAAATCGTACAATTCCACCTCGGATGACAGTTTTCGTACGATATTCGGATCGTGTGTACGGGCCATAAGCGCACGTGAAGTGTGTGAAACGCGTTTACCCAGCATTCTGATTCCTGTAGTTTTTGGGATGTCCAAATAAAAAGGATTTTGATCTACAGTGGTGTGCGGCCATTTCTTCTAAATTCATTGTGTGCGGAGGCGAGCACCTACTGGATCATTAGGCTTCCTGGCCCCATGTGGAGCGGCGGGTGTGTCTTTTTCCATTGCCTGAGGGAAGATCCTTGAATGTAGTGGAAGGATATGAATATCCACTTTGCTGGTGTGTTATGAAAGCTCATCTGGTCCGATTTGCCACCTGGAGGAATAGGCCCTGGTTGGGTATTAGCCACAAGTGATTCAGCTTGTGCAAGCTGGTAAGCGCCTTATCTATGCGGTGGTGGATAAACACTTTGTCAGTCTGATTCATTATCATCATGAGGATTCCCATCGAATGATTATATGCACCTTTGTCTGCACGGGTGGCATGTTATTTTTTTATGCTACCCGATCTAGATAATTTTTTCTAACCTATACCAGTTCCTGTGGACGAATATCAATATATATGGATTTTTTTTTTTTTTTTTTTATCACTGGTGTATATGATGTGATTATGTAATGGATTATCATCATCACTACATACGGGTTGCTCATCACTGGTTTACACGTTATTAGCATATTGGTTTATATCTGTCATATATTTTCACTATATTGGTTTAGAGAGCACAGCTCTATATATTACCACATTTTTCTTTCGGTGTACATTGCACAGCAGAGTTTCTGCTTATTGGGAAACAATAGTTCACAGCGCAGTTATTTTTCCCTGCACTGCATACTAGCACATTATGAAATACTTACCTTAAAACGAAGCCCTCCAGTGACGTGCTGTCACCGCTGCAGAGGCTTCCATCTTCACCCGGTCTTCGTTCCGGGTTAGCAGGCACCTGCCGTCTGACTGGCCGAGCCGCGATGACGTCACCGCCGCGGCACATAGCTCTGAAAGAACAGCATGGGTATGCCGTTCCTTCAGAGCATGTGCTGAAACGTCACCGGCTGCTGCTTGCTACAATATCTCTTAAATGGTGCAAGTTTAGGAGATATTAATGTTACCTACAGGTAAGCTTTATAACCTTACCTGTAGGTAAAAATAAAAATATAACAGTTTACTACCACTTTAACAGCTGATGTACCAGAAATATAGGTGCCTCAGAAACATTTTATTTTCAGTTCTGCTCTGCAGACAGCTGGAAGATGATTGGATACCACGAGCAACCATACCTAGGGGTGTATTTATGAAAACTATTTTCAGAACAATTTGTACTGCAAAACTGCATATACATACGTTCTGTGTGAATGCCTTCATTCATAAGAATGGCGGGAATAAGTATTTTTTTCCTACGATCATAAGCTCCATCTAGTTGCCATAATATGGTATTTTTCGGATTCAAGATATTCTTATGAATGAAGAACATCTGACCTGGAGAGAATATTTCATATTACTCCATTTTGCCATCATTCACCCAAATTAAGTGTAAATGTAGTTTCACAGGAAGAATAGCTCTGTGAATCAATTATACACCTCTTACCCTCCATATTGCACACTGTGGCTGGTGACAATGCTGTGTGATTACCTTAACAGATACAGTGAGTAAGACGCCTTCACACCGAGGCGCTTTTCAGGCATTTTAGCACCAAAAATAGCATCTAAACAACATCTGAAAACCGCCTCCCATTCATTTTTTGTGTGTGTTTTTTCACACTGGGGAAGTGCGCTTGTGGGACGTTAGGAAAAGTCCTGCAAGCAGCATCTATGGGGCGGTTTGGGATCACTGTACACATCGCTCCCAAAATGCTCTGCCTATCGAAATTAATGGGCAGCGCTTCCAAAGCACTTCAGAAGCGCCGCAACACAAGCGTTTTTTAACCCCTTATTTGGGGTTAAAAGCACCCCGCTAGCGACTGAAAAGCACCGCTAAAACGAGTGGCGCTTTATGCCCAACGCAGCTCAGTGTAAAAGGGGTCTAAAAGCGCATTCACACGTCAGGTGCTCTACAAGATATCATAAAAAAACCAATAGGTACAGACATAGATAGAATAAATCTAGAGTAAACTAATATTAGTGCTTAGAATTCATAAATAGTGCAAAAGTGCATTTGCCTTACAAATGAAAAAAAAAAAAATCACACAAATATGCAGCGCTCTCTGTGCCTCTATTGCATTGGGTATGGTCTCATAGCCCTTTGATTTCCATTCTCCCTTATTTCCTCATCACAGCATACCACAGAGAACAGGAAGGGTGCCATAACATACAATACTATTTATTTTAAAACATAATAAAAACCTATACAAATTACACTCACATATGTTTGTGCCTCCTCTTGGCTACAGTAGCTCAATATTGCGTAGGAGCCAGCTCCACCAGTTGATCGGTGCAAGTGGGTCTCCTGTAAAAGATGAGACCAGCATCTAGTCCTGCCAACGCGTTTCGTCATTAGTCATCCCCAATGACCTGCTCACACCAATTAGCTAGAGGAGCCGGCTCCTAAACAATACTAAGCTGCTGTAACCAGCTGAGACGAGGCACAAACATATGTGAGTGTAATTCTTTTATATGTTTTTAAATAAAAAAAAGGATTTTATGCTATGGGGCCCTTCTTGTTATCCATATGGTATGCTTTGATGAGGAAATAAGGGAGAATGGAAAGCAAAGAGCCATAAGACTGGATATATTATAAAAGAGGCACAGAGACCAGTGCATAGGGAAAAGCTATTCCTAGGATAATATAAAACGCATATTTTGACCCACTTTGTAGGAATGGATCAAAACATCTGGCGAGTTGTTGTTTGTTTGAAAGTTTATTCACAGACACAGGCTGTGTGCAATACACAGAGATGAGCATCAGAGGAATACAGATCTGAGTGTTGACATCGGCGGTGGGCTTTATTTGTGCGATTACATTTATAAGGAAATTGGAGCACTGGACACTTTATTGCGTTGTGATGAACTTTATGATAATTGGACATATACATTAGCACTATTTATGTACTATATGCACTGATATTCGTTCACTATGGATTATATTTATGCACTATAATAGTGCTGTACCTATTAGTTTATTTTCTTACTGAAAACTTCTGTTTGATAAGTGGAGCTGCAGAATGTGATTTAAATGGAAAGAATACCGAATATACTTTGGAAAGGAACAAGCACTTTTTCTGGCTTTACATGGGTTTTACCTTAATTCTTTCAAGTCTTCTTTAAATGCCTATGAAAATACATCAGAAAACAAAAAAAACACAAACAGCATGAATGATACTTTATGGAATCTGCTGCAAAAGGTTAAAGTCATTGTAAAGGCTAATTTTTAATTTTTTTTTTAAATAACAAACATATCATACATACCTCCACTGTGCAGCTCGTTTTGCACAGAGTGGCCCCCGAACTTCCTCTTCTGGGGTCCCTCAGCGGCTCCTCCCCACATCAGATAACCCCCAAGAAAAGCGCTCTCCCGGGGGGGGGGGTCACCTTGCAGGCACACTCCCGAGTCCAGAATTTGCGTCCATAGACACGAATGCCGGACTCGGCCCCGCCCCCCCATGTAATTGGATTTGATTGACAGCAGCAGAAGCCAGTGGCTGCGCTGCTTTCAGTCTATCCAATCAAGAGCCCAGAACTCCGGCCAGAGGAAGAGAGTGTCTCCAGCGTGTGAAATTCCAGGGTTCAGGTAAGTAAACCGGGGGGGGGGGGGGGGGGGGTGGGGGGACGGACGGACTGGGGGGCCGGTCACTGCCAGGTGTTTTTTCACCTTAATGCATTGGATTAGAAAAAACACGAAGGTTTACAGCCCCTTTAAAAAAACAATCTGAAAATATAATTTCTTTAATCCGAATGGCGATGAGGGGAGCTTCCATGTAAACTAATAACCCTCCCACCTTCAACAATCTAGTGTCAGAGCCTCACTGGCCAACAAAGGCTCTTGCATTTGATGGATGAATAGTGTGGGGGTGAAAAGAAGCTGAGGCCTATGCAGATAATAAATTAACCCTTTCATGACTAAGCCTATTTTTGAAATTTGGTGTTTACAAGTTAAAATCCGTATTTTTTGCTAGAAAATTACTTAGAACCCCCAAACATTATATATATTTTTTAGCAGAGAATCTAGAGAATAAAATGGAGATTGTTGCAATATTTTATATCAGGTATTTGTGCAGCGGTGTTTTAAATGCAAATTTTTGGGAAAAGGGACACTTTCATGAATTTTAAAAAATCCAAACAGTAAAGTTACCCCAATTTTTTTTGTATAATGTGAAAGATGATGTTACACTGAGTAAATAGATACCTGAATAGATAAATAGATACACTGCAGCTGCGGGCATCATGCCGGTATAACCCCGGAAAGCCGAGTACGCACATCTGCGTACGCTCGGCGGGAAGGGGTTAAGGGGCTCCTCAGCAAATAAAACGAACTGCAAAAGTTTAAAAGGTACTTACAGGCACATTCTTGCACCCGTTTGTCAAAAATTTCTAAGCTGCATTTCTGGCTGTGGCCATCTTGAGTAAGGGCAGATGATTCATGTAACATTTACTTCCTGGAATCCATCTGCCACTAGCTCAAGTATGCAGGCAGGAGAGCGTGCTTAGCTCAGAAACCCCTCCTCCTCTCCTCCTGAAGACTCCTGGGATTTAGGACATAATTTGCCTAGGCAAAAAAAAAAAAATCAGGAAGTAACGGAATTAAAAAAAAAAAAAAAGTTTAACACAAGGAAGTAGAATATACTTTCCCAGTCCTTGATTGTTCGAATAATCGATCCTAATATAAATTAGTTCTAAGTTATGATCAGCGGGGGGGGGGGGGGGTCGCCAAACTTTGGAGTGAGTTGGTATGCCACAGAGACAATTTCCTATCTCACCACTTGGATTGGTGGGTTTCATATGATTGGGTGACTCCAAGAATACGTTTTGGGCTCACCTTAGTTCTGTTTGTTAGCCCACCCTGGGTTCGAAGGGGGATTATAATATCCAAATATTAAGCCTTAAATTAAGGGTCTTAAAAGGTGGATCAGGGCACTAATGCACCAATTTTAATAAACTATTTGTAATCAGTTTCTATTGGACGATCATGGTGTTGACACACTATTTTTTATGAGATTATCTCAAACTAGTTTCAACTCAGTATCACCAGGGGTCGTTTTTCGATTCAACATCTTACACAAGGGCTTTTGGATTGAATATCCTAACAAACCTTTTCCTCTTTTCTTTCCACCACTAGAGGCAGAGAGACTGAAAGTTGTGCGTGTCCCCATAGATATGATTTAATTCACTTTCATTCTGATAGTACTAGTTAGTGATTAGCAAATTTACGCATATAACAGATGCAGTTCCTTTTTTACATTCTTTTCCTTTTCCATTTTTTCTGCATGAAATGAGGGTGCACCCATGCATATAGCGAGTTTGGATCTACTTGCTTAAAAGGCACGGTTTCGTCCTTATTTGTTAGTCTTAACTGGATTTGAAAGGGGACTCTTAATATTCCAATATTTTAAATTGAAATCCTTAGTAAGAACTGTAAGGTAAACTTCTGTATCATTTTTAATTAATAAAAAATATTTTTTTTGATCGAATAAAACATTCACAGTTTTGTATAACACCAAGGGGTTGCTCTGGTGTAGTCTAGATAGGCGAGATAGTTTTGACTTTGGAAAAGAGCAATCTTTTTGTTCATTGCTTTTAATAATGCTAATACAGTAGAGTGTGGGCATTTGCCCACTTGCAAGATGGCGAATTGGTGAAGCATCACCCACAGCTCAAACCGGGGTGTGGTTTCTGAACGACTGGATGAATATAAGGCAGCGAGTCAGCACGCCACTCGTGCCCCAGGACGTCAGGTGTGACGAAATGCATCGGGGGGAGCGATGTGCCGATGTCATTACGTTCACGCAGGTCCCGGAGTGACGGGTTGCAATCGAGAGCTAGCAGGCTAATTTATACTGCAACTTTTTTATCGTTCTAATTTTAAGTGCAATATTCCCTTTTATTTAATAAAGTTACATAAGATTTTACACTATGGAAGCTTTAACCACTTAAGGACCGCCTAACGCCGATTTACGTCGGCAAGGCGGCACGGGCAGGCAAAATCACGTACATGTACGTGATTTGCCTCTCGCGGGTGGGGGGTCCGATCGGACCCCCCCCCGGTGCCCGAAGCGGTCCCGTTCTGTTCCCCGGCGATCCGAGATGAGGGGGAGGCCATCCGTTCGTGGCCCCCCCCTCGCGATCGCCGCCGGCCAATGGGAACACTCCTTTGCTGCTGTATGCTAAACAGCAGCAAAGGAAATGATGTCATCTCCCCTCGGCTCGGTATTTTCCGTTCCAGCGCCGAGGGGAGAAGACATCAATGTGAGTGCACAACACACACACACACAGTAGAACATGCCAGGCATACAAAACACCCCGATCCCCCCCCCGATCGCCCCCCGATCCCCCCCCAATCACCCCCCCCCCCCTGTCACAAACTGACACCAGCAGGTTTTTTTTTTTTTTTTTTTTTTTTTTTTCTGATTACTGCATAGTGTCAGTTTGTGACAGTTACAGTGTTGGGACAGTGAGTATCACCCCCCTTTAGGTCTAGGGTACCCCCCTAACCCCCCCTAATAAAGTTTTAACCCCTTGATCACCCCCTGTCACCAGTGTCACTAAGCGATCATTTTTCTGATCGCTGTATTAGTGTCGCTGGTGACGCTAGTTAGTGAGGTAAATATTTAGGTTCGCCGTCAGCGTTTTATAGTGACAGGGACCCCCATATACTACCTAATAAATGTTTTAACCCCTTGATTGCCCCCTAGTTAACCCTTTCACCACTGATCACCGTATAACCGTTACGGGTGACGCAGGTTAGTTCGTTTATTTTTTATAGTGTCAGGGCACCCGCCGTTTATTACCTAATAAAGGTTTAGCCCCCTGATCGCCCGGCGGTGATATGCGTCGCCCCAGGCAGCGTCAGATTAGCGCCAGTACCGCTAACACCCACGCACGCAGCATGCGCCTCCCTTAGTGGTATAGTATCTGATCGGATCAATATCTGATCTGATCAGATCTATACTAGCGTCCCCAGCAGTTTAGGGTTCCCAAAAACACAGTGTTAGCGGGATCAGCCCAGATACCCGCTAGCACCTGCGTTTTGCCCCTCCGCCCAGCCCACCCAAGTGCAGTATCGATCGATCACTGTCACTTACAAAACACTAAACGCATAACTGCAGCGTTCACAGAGTCAGGCCTGATCCCTGCGATCGCTAACAGTTTTTTTGGTAGCATTTTGGTGAACTGGCAAGCAAGCACCAGGCAGCGTCAGGTTAGCGCCAGTACCGCTAACACCCACGCACGCACCGTACACCTCCCTTAGTGGTATAGTATCTGATCGGATCAATATCTGATCCGATCAGATCTATACTAGCGTCCCCAGCAGTTTAGGGTTCCCAAAAACGCAGTGTTAGCGGGATCAGCCCAGATACCTGCTAGCACCTGCGTTGTGCCCCTCCGCCCGGCCCAGCCCATCCCACCCAAGTGCAGTATCGATCGATCACTGACACTTACAAGGCACTAAACGCATAACTGCAGCGTTCGCAGAGTCAGGCCTGATCCCTGCGATCGCTAACAGTTTTTTTGGTAGCATTTTGGTGAACTAGCAAGCACCGGCCCCAGGCAGCGTCAGGTTAGCGCCAGTACCACTAACACCCACGCACGCAGCATACGCCTCCTTTAGTGGTATAGTATCTGAACGGATCAATATCTGATCCGATCAGATCAGATCTATACTAGCGTCCCCAGCAGTTTAGGGTTCCCAAAAACGCAGTGTTAGCGGGATCAACCCAGATACCTGCTAGCACCTGCGTTTTGCCCCTCCGCCCGGCCCAGTCCAGCCCACCCAAGTGCAGTATCGATCGATCACTGTCACTTACAAAACACTAAACGCATAACTGCAGCGTTTGCAGAGTCAGGCCTGATCCCTGCGATCGCTAACAGTTTTTTTGGAAGCTTTTTATTGAACTGGCAAGCACCAGCGGCCTAGTACACCCCGGTCGTAGTCAAACCAGCACTGCAGTAACACTTGGTGACGTGGCGAGTCCCATAAGTGCAGTTCAAGCTGGTGAGGTGACAAGCACAAGTAGTGTCCCGCTGCCACCAAAAAGACAAACACAGGCCCGTCGTGCCCATAGTGCCCTTCCTGCTGCATTCGCCAATCCTAATTGGGAACCCACCACTTCTGCAGCGCCCGTACTTCCCCCATTCACATCCCCCAACGAAATGCAGTCGGCTGCATGAGAGGCATTTTTATGTGCTCCCGAGTACCCCTACCCAACGAACCCCCCCCAAAAAGATGTTGTGTCTGCAGCAAACGCGGATATAGGCGTGACACCCGCTATTATTGTCCCTTCTGTCCTGACAATCCTGGTCTTTGCATTGGTGAATGTTTTGAACGCTACCATACACTAGTTGAGTATTAGCGTAGGGTACAGCATTGCACAGACTAGGCACACTTTCACAGGGTCTCCCAAGATGCCATCGCATTTTGAGAGACCCGAACCTGGAACCGGTTACAGTTATAAAAGTTAGTTACAAAAAAAGTGTAAAAAAAAAAAATATATATATAAAATAAAAAAAAATAGTTGTCGTTTTATTGTTCTCTCTCTCTATTCTCTCTCTCTATTGTTCTGCTCTTTTTTTACTGTATTCTATTCTGCAGTGTTTTATTGTTATTGTTATTGTTATTGTTATTATGTTTTATCATGTTTGTTTTTCAGGTATGTAATTATTTATACTTTATTGTTTACTGTGCTTTATTGTTAACCATTTTTTTGTCTTCAGGTACGCCATTCACAACTTTGAGTGGTTATACCAGAATGATGCCTGCAGGTTTAGGTATCATCTTGGTATCATTCTTTTCAGCCAGCGGTCGGCTTTAATGTAAAAGCAATCCTAGCGGCTAATTAGCCTCTAGACTGCCTTTACAACCCGTGGGAGGGAATGCCCCCCCCCCCCCACCGTCTTCCGTGTTTTTCTCTGGCTCTCCTGTCTCAACAGGGAACCTGAGAATGCAGCCGGTGATTCAGCCAGCTGACCATAGAGCTGATCAGAGACAAGAGTGGCTCCAAACATCTCTATGGCCTAAGAAACCGGAAGCTACGAGCATTTTATGACTTAGATTTCGCCGGATGTAAATAGCGCCATTGGGAAATTGGGGAAGCATTTTATCACACCGATCTTGGTGTGGTCAGATGCTTTGAGGGCAGAGGAGAGATCTAGGGTCTAATAGACCCCAATTTTTTCAAAAAAGAGTACCTGTCACTACCTATTGCTATCATAGGGGATATTTACATTCCCCGAGATAACAATAAAAATGATTTAAAAAAAAAAAAAATGAAAGGAACAGTTTAAAAATAAGATAAAAAAGCAAAAAAATAATAAAGAAAAAAAAAAAAAAAAAAAAAAAGCACCCCTGTCGCCCCCTGCTCTTGCGCTAAGGCGAACGCAAGCGGCGGTCTGTCGTCAAACGTAAACAGCAATTGCACCATGCATGTGAGGTATCGCCGCGAAGGTCAGATCGAGGGCAGTAATTTTTGCAGTAGACCTCCTCTGTAGATCTAAAGTGGTAACCTGTAAAGGCTTTTAAAGGCTTTTAAAAATGTATTTATTTTGTTGCCACTGCACGTTTGTGCGCAATTGTAAAGCATGTCATGTTTGGTATCCATGTACTCGGTCTAAGATCATCTTTTTTATTTCATCAAACATTTGGGCAATATAGTGTGTTTTAGTGCATTAAAATTTAAAAAAGTGTGTTTTTTCCCCAAAAAATGCGTTTGAAAAATCGCTGCGCAAATACTGTGTGAAAAAAAAAAATGAAACACCCACCATTTTAATCTGTAGGGCATTTGCTTTAAAAAAATATATAATGTTTGGGGGTTCAAAGTAATTTTCTTGCAAAAAAAAAAAAACTTTTTCATGTAAAAAATAAGTGTCAGAAAGGGCTTTGTCTTCAAGTGGTTAGAAGAGTGGGTGATGTGTGACATAAGCTTCTAAATGTTGTGCATAAAATGCCAGGACAGTTCAAAACCCCCCCAAATGACCCCATTTTGGAAAGTAGACACCCCAAGCTATTTGCTGAGAGGCATGTCGAGTCCATGGAATATTTTATATTGCGACACAAGTTGCGGGAAAGAGACAAATTTTTTTTTTTTTTTTTTTTTTTTTGCACAAAGTTGTCACTAAATGATATATTGCTCAAACATGCCATGGGAATATGTGAAATTACACCCCAAAATACATTCTGCTGCTTCTCCTGAGTACGGGGATACCATATGTGTGAGACTTTTTGGGAGCCTAGCCGTGTACGGGACCCCGAAAACCAAGCACCGCCTTCAGGCTTTCTAAGGGGCGTGAATTTTTGATTTCACTCTTCACTGCCTATCACAGTTTCGGAGGCCATGGAATGCCCAGGTGGCACAAAACCCCCCCAAATGACCCCATTTTGGAAAGTAGACACCCCAAGCTATTTGCTGAGAGGTATAGTGAGTATTTTGCAGACCTCACTTTTTGTCACAAAGTTTTGAAATTTGAAAAAAGAAAAAAAAAAAAAGTTTTTTCTTGTCTTTCTTCATTTTCAAAAACAAATGAGAGCTGCAAAATACTCACCATGCCTCTCAGCAAATAGCTTGGGGTGTCTACTTTCCAAAATGGGGTCATTTGGGGGGGGTTTGTGCCACCTGGGCATTCCATGGCCTCCGAAACGGTGTTAGGCAGTGAAGAGTAAAATCAAAAATTCACGCCCTTAAAAACGCTGAAGGCGGTGATTGGTTTTCGGGGCCCCGTACGCGGCTAGGCTCCCAAAAAGTCCCACACATGTGGTATCCCCATACTCAGGAGAAGCAGCTAAATGTATTTTGGGGTGCAATTCCACATAGGCCCATGGCCTGTGTGAGCAATATATCATTTAGTGACAACTTTGTGCAAAAAAAAAAAAAAAAAAAAAAAAGTGTCACTTTCCCGCAACTTGTGTCAAAATATAAAATATTCCATGGACTCAATATGCCTCTCAGCAAATAGCTTGGGGTGTCTACTTTCCAAAATGGGGTCATTTGGGGGGGGGTTGTGCCACCTGGGCATTCCATGGCCTCCGAAACTGTGATAGGCAGTGAAGAGTGAAATCAAAAAGTTACACCCTTAGAAATCCTGAAGGCGGTGATTGGTTTTCGGGGTCCCATACGCGGCTAGGCTCCCAAAAAGTCCCACACATGTGGTATCCCCGTACTCAGGAGAAGTAGCTGAATATATTTTGGGGTGCAATTCCACATAGGCCCATGGCCTGTGTGAGCAATATATCATTTAGTGACAACTTTTTGTAAATATTTTTTTTTTTTTTTTTTTTTGTCATTATTCAATCACTTGGGACAAAAAAAATAAATATTCAATGGGTTCAACATGCCTATCAGCAATTTCCTTGGGGTGTCTACTTTCCAAAATGGGGTCATTTGGGGGGGTTTTGTACTGCCCTGCCATTTTAGCACCTCAAGAAATGACATAGGCAGTCATAAACTAAAAGCTGTGTAAATTCCAGAAAATGTACCCTAGTTTGTAGACGCTATAACTTTTGCGCAAACCAATAAATATACGCTTATTGACATTTTTTTTACCAAAGACATGTGGCCGAATACATTTTGGCCTAAATGTATGACTAAAATTGAGTTTATTGGATTTTTTTTATAACAAAAAGTAGAAAATATCATTTTTTTTCAAAATTTTCGGTCTTTTTCCGTTTATAGCGCAAAAAATAAAAACTGCAGAAGTGATCAAATACCATCAAAAGAAAGCTCTATTTGTGGGAAGAAAAGGACGCAAATTTCGTTTGGGTACAGCATTGCATAACCGCGCAATTAGCAGTTAAAGCGACGCAGTGCCAAATTGGAAAAAGACCTCTGGTCCTTAGGCAGCATAATGGTCCGGGGCTCAAGTGGTTAATCTTTTTATGGGGATCAACTGGCAATACATGCCTTTGAGGGACAATGCCTTGGAGGACGCTGGGATTAACGCTCCATTCCTTAAAGGCCCGGGCTGGGTATTAAGCCACAATCACATTTGATCTCCTGTAATAGGAGATCATTTGGAGTTGGTAAGCGGCAGCGTGTGTAGAGGCGAAGGTTACATCTTTCTCAACCACGACTTTTGGGTGTACTATGTGTCAGTCTCACATCTTAAAAATCAACCCAACACAGTGGACTATTTATGAATATGATACAATGCGATAATTAATGATTTTTTCGACGTTTGCACGGAGTCACTTTATATATCAAAGTGTAACGCTATAGGCGTTTGTTGCACAAATTCACTTATGAAGGTTTAGCGCGGCTTATTATAGAAAATACTTTCCCATCCATTTACTAATGCCAACTGCCTAAAAACAATCAAATGTTGATTGGGTGAGTGACGTTCCACTTCAAGAACGCTCATTTTAAATCTCTAATGGTTAGTGGGGTAAATAAAAGTTTGTTTTCGACTCCAATGATGAGAAAATTCAAAAGGAGTAGGATGGAAAATTTTTGCTTGAATGAACACATTTCTAACAGTGTATGCAAGTAATTTCATACAGTATTTATCAAGTCACTGAATGTACTGATGAGATCTTTGGTATGAAATGTCCCTTCAAAAATCTACCAGTGTATAGCCAGCTTTAGAATTTCAATTAAAGTCTCACACTTTTTTCCTTAGCCCTGTATCTCTGCTTATAAGGATTTGCGTTTGGCTTTCTCATGCCTTAAAGCAGAACTTCAGGTTCTAACTGGTCCAAATGAACTATTTACTACACTAACAGAAGCATCGGCTGTCAGCACTGTATGTAGCCTCAGCTATATACAGTGCTGTGTTCCAGCAACGAGACAGGAACTTCCCAACCCGCTCTTGAAAGAAAATTAAGTTGAGGTGAGCGCTGCTCAGCCATTCACAGGTAGCCGTGTCCTATGAATGAGGCAGATTGATGATGTTACAATATGGACCTCAGTCAATCAGCCCCACTTGATTTTGTTCGGGAAGCAGGACAAGAAGGAGGGGAGAGAGAAGAGAAGCGGGATAACGGAGGCACGCAAGCTGACTGTCATACAATGGATCAGCAGCCATGATTACTGTGGTCAGCACACTAAGGAGGGACACAGGAACAGGCAGGATCAACCAGGTTTTTTTTCAACATAGAGAGGGACAGATTAGACAGCACAAGCACTATGCTGTTTAACCTTCTATGGGGGGGGGGGGTTTACAACCTCTTTAAAGCACTGGACCTTAACACCCTAGCTACAAAGATGCCAATAACTTTACATAGTACTTCCCCCCTCAAGCCAACGTTTCAGTTGGAAATGACTTACTTCTTGTTTAAGGGTCAATACTGGAAGTCGGAGTGCCACTCGCAGCAGTGTGTAAGCTCCAGCAATGATAAAACTAAGCTGTTCTTGAGATAGCGAGGTATTTTGTTGTATTACTTTCACTGCTTCTCTACAGTCTTTTCCTTCAAGAGCACCCACCACAGCTAAAAGAGAAAACAAAAAAAGTCATGGAGCTTTGCAAAGTGTGTAAGTGTAGTGCAGAATGCAAATGAAGACTGCTGTCAGCACTGACCAGATGATACATCTGAGCTAATAGGACAGCAAGCCATAAAGAAGAAAAATACCAATTACTGTCAAATGTGCAGCACACCGGACTTGCTGGTGCTGCTTCAAGTGGCAGTTTAACCACCTCAATACCGGGTGCTTCTTCACCCCCTTCCTGCCAAGGCCATTTTTTAGCTTTCAGCACTGTCACGCTTTGAATGACAATTGTGCGGTCATGCTAAACTGTAACCATGTGAAATTGTTATCATTTTCTTCATACAAATAGAGCTTTCTTTTGGTGGTATTTAATCACTGCTGGATTTATTTATTTTTTTTTGTAAAAAAAGAAGAAGTTTCTTAGGTCTCTGTCAATAAATTTTGTAAATAAGTAATTTTTCTCCTGCACCGATTTGGCTGCACTGATGGGCAGACACTAATATGCCGCACTTATGAGCACAGATAGGCGACACTGAAAGCTAGCACTAATTGGCATCACTAATGCTTTATGGTAATCAGGGCACTGATGATCAGTGCCACGATTACCTGTCTTGCTGTCCCCTGCGACGAGATGCCACTGAACAGCTCTCCTTGCCACACACTCTTTCAGTGTGAGGCGATGAGAGCCGATTAGCAGATTCTCCGTGTTTACATGTGACCGGCTGTGATTGGACACAGCCAATCACATGGTTAAAGAGCCGTGTCATCGGCTCTTTACAGAGATCGGGGGTCACGCCGTGTCTGTTCTGGGACAATGTCCACCCAGAATGAGAGCCGCACTGCACTGCCCCGCCATCATTTGACAGTGGGCGGCAAGAGGTTAAAGCACTAAAGCAACATTTTTTCTTTTGGATAGAATAAGGGAGTTACAATCTTTTTTTGTGCCATCTGTGTCCCATTGGAGAGATTTTTCCCTTGCACCTCCTGTCCCATACTCAAAACAGGAAGCGAGTGGAAATCTCTCCAAAATGAGGGAATGTCTGGTTGTCACAAGGGTCACCAGAACTAGTGTGCCCATTGGACAATTTCTCTTCTATTACTGTCCTGGAGACAACCTAAAGTTTGGGATTTTCTTTTACTTTTAGTGATAACGGTAATCAGGACAAGTACAGAGGGTGAATCTCTATAAGGCCTGGTTCACACCTATGTGTTTTTTGGTGCTTTTCCCCCAAACGCACTACAGTTCATTTAAACCTGGTTTCCAATGGGGCACGTTCACATCTATGCTTTTTTCAGCTGCTGCATTTTTCGAAAAGGGTCACAGACTTTTGTAAACACAAAACTGTGCTTTTTTTTGTTTTTGTGGTTCAAAAGATTTCAATGGAGAAGCTGCAGAAAAGCATGCCGTGAGTTTTTGCCACGATTTGAGGTTAATATGTCCAACAACAAAGAAATATCGCAACAAAATTGCATGTGCAAAAACGTACAGCAAAAAGCACTGCAAAAACAGATTAAAAGAAAACTGCATAGGTGTGAACCAAGCCTAACAGCGGTGCAGACAGCTGTAAAAGCCTTATTGATGTTCTAATCTTTCTCCATTCCAAAACTTAAAAAGAAGTACAGCCAAAGCTCATTTAGCTGTACTCCTCCTGTGGATCACAAGAGTGAATCTTGCTCTGCACTCCTGTCACTCGTTTTCAGCAGACGAAGCCCGCTGTTGGCTGACATCACAGAGATTGCAAAGTTGGAGTCTGGATCCGCCCACATGCCTGGACCAGCACCCGGCTCAGCCTCTAAGCAAGCGCTGAGAGCCTGAGCCAAGGGCTCCTGCCTTCTCCACAGCCCAGCGCGGGGCCAAAGCAGCTCATGGAGCTGTGAGAACTGAGTGATCAGTAATGTTCGATCACTCAGTTCTTAGTGTTAGAGGCGCTGGGGGACCGATGCTGCATCCACCTAGGTAAGTATGATTCTTTAAGAAAACAAAACCCCATGAGACATGAAAGAAAAAGACACCAACATATCAATTATACTGGACTGTTAAAGTGGTTGTAAACCTCAGATGTGACATCAGAACAAAGAACATTGTGACAGTATGGTTCCCTTTCATGGTGTATATCACCCAGGATTCTCAACTAGGCAGCTTGAGGGGCTGCAGGATGCTTGTTTTGGAGGAAACGGTTTTCTCACGGGTTGGAAATATCTGGTTTGGGGCCTTGGAACGCAGAGATTTTGTAGTGATCTGGGTGGGATAAAATCTCCAGTCCTGGGATCAGATTTTGGGAATAGCTGGCACAGGTGTGAAGGGGTCTTTTTGTAGAAACAGGACCAGGGTTCTGGGCCCCACCCTCCTGAGGAGTCTATGTAGGTGCAAGGGAGCAGTCAGAAGTGTGCATGTCTGCACGGTGCAGTCCGATAGAGCAGACAGAGGGCCAGAGCAGCAAGAAAGTGTGCCAGCAGAGGTATAGCTTTTGTATTGCAGGGTGGATAAAAATCAATGATATATATATATAAAATTCTGCCCTCCCACAGTGTGTGGCAGAGCTGTGCAAATATGAGGACTGGATGAACAGAAATACAAATCCTTTGGCAGATAAAACTGCTCTCATTTATGTACTTCATCTGTATACCTGGATTCCCAGTGAACAGACACACTGCAAGGGTTAAGAAGTGCATTTCTATCTAGGGTACCAGTTTGAAGCACCTTTGACTTACCTTATCCATTGCTCCTTCCATGCAACCAGTCTCCTACAGACTCTTCCCTTTTGGTGCTCCAGTCTGCTGTCGCAACTGTGATGTCATTATCCATAATGCAGGGCCAGCAGTCCTGCATTGTAAGCAAGGATGTTGGGGGGCTGCCCACAAATAGAAGCATCAGAGAAGACTGGCTGCCAGGGGAACAAGGGATTAGGCAAGTACAAGTCTCTTTGGGGTGCAATACAGCTTTAAAAGCAAAAAAATGAGTGTTTAAGGCTGCATTACACCCCATTCACACTTGTACACCTTATCACGTGACTTTGGACAGAGTTGCATGACAAGTCTTACCCCATGTGTTCCAATGATAACCAAATATGTGCAACTTAAAGTCGCAGTGGCTTCCAAGTAGTTCATGCACTACTTTGTTCTGACTTTCATGCAACTTGAGAACCAAAGACTTCAATGTTAACCCTCAAAAGTTGCACAAAAGTCATACTTGAATGTTATACATGCAACCGTGGGTCCGACTTTGCAGAGGGACAAGTCAAGTCCAAGTCGCACCCATCCAAAGTTGTGTTGAAGTTGCCCCCCCCCCAAAGTCGTGTGGTTTTGGAGTCCTACAAGTGTGAATAGAGCCTTAAAATCATATTTTTTTTGTACCTAGATGGATCCTCAGGTGGGTAATGCTATGTATTCATATGCACTGCATATTAGCATATTATGGCTGGCTGACTTACCTGTCATAATGTGCCCTCCAGAGCTTCGACCGATCCTGCTGATCCCGGGCGCATCTATCCTCACCCAGTCTTCTTTCCAGGTTCTGTGTGCTCGACCTCCTTCAACGCTTGGGTTGTGATGATGTCACTCTCACGCATGACCATGGGAGTCAAATTACAGTGACACAGGTTGGGTCCTGCATTGTAGGCAGAGTTGTGCACTTTCAGCTCAGTGTGCATTACTGATGACGGGCAGAGGGAAGCATTTTTGTCAGAAGAGACTATTAAAAGTCTCTTCGGTCATAAAAACCCTGCCTGTCGTTTAAAGTGGAAGTAAAGTCTTCCTCTTTAATTGTACCTATAGGTAAGCTATAATAAGGCTAACCTGTAGGTACTGTAAATATCTCCTAAACTTGCACCATTTAGGAGATATTTACTGTTTACGCCACCGACGGCAGCGGTGCATGCGCACTGAAGGAACAGTCTGCTTGTGCCATTTCTAAAAGGCCCGTGCCGTGACTGGGGGCTCCTGTGTGCATGCACTGGACTGACGTAATTGCACCTCCGGCCAATCACTGTGCCAGAGCCCGTGAACCCGGAAGTAACTCCGGGAAACATGTCAAGGCCGATCCAGGGCATCGTTTTAAGGTGAGTATTTCATAATGAGCTAGTATGCAATGCATTCTAGCTCATTATGCCTTTGTCTTTTTTTTTGGAGGTTTACAACCTCTTTAAAAAGGTTCATTCACACCAGATATGGTGGGACTGCGTTTGATGGCTATTCCAGCACAGTCCCACTGAACAACAAGGTAAAATGCCTGGTCTCCTGTGTGCCCGGCTGACAAACACTGCGTTGCACTGGTGTGTGAGCGGTGTGCGTTCAACCGTAGTCCTTTTTTCAGCGCCGAGCAATCCACCACCTTGCACCGTGCCGCGGCCAATAAAACGTTTTGAGTTGTAAAGCAGCGTCTGCTGTAAATTTAAAGGATAGGCGCACTTTAAAATGCTTTTCACTTCTTCCCATTGCCTCCCTTCATTCACCTACCTCCCCCTCCACAGACGTATACTTACCTCAATCTAATGGCCACAGGTCAGCTGTTTGTTTACATCCGACGTTGCAGATCTCTCTGTCTATTATAGCCCCACACACTTCTATCTACAATGCTCTCTGGCTTTGGGGCACAATCCTATAGAAGTCTATGAGGCTGGAATGTGCAAGGCTCCCACCGCTGAATGCAAACAGTGGACCTGCGGCCAGCAGATGGAGGTAAGTGCACCTCTATGAGGGGGGGATTTTTTTAGGGTGCATCTATTACCCCTCCCCCTCCCCGACACCTTCCTGGAGTTGAGTTCATTAGAAGAATTGGATGTACAGCACACCTGCCTTCATTTAGGAACCAGGAGGGATGGGATCCTGGACAGCAGAGACTTGTCAGGGCCTCTGAGTGAATGAATAGAATGGAGGGAAGTTCCACACACCTTTCAGGATCTTCCTGAACGTCTCCTTATCCAGATCCTTCACATGTCTCACCATGACCTCCACCTCGGGGGGGATCTTAGCTCCCAGGTAGCTGATCCTATCATTGTTAATGACAGAAGACGAGGAATAGGAACGGACGGACCGGACTGAAGCCATCTTCCTCTCTCCTCCTCATCACACAACCCAGCACAGGCAACCCTGCACCCACGTGACCCGCCTGGCCCCAGTCATGTGACTTCTGTCGGAACTATAGGAGCAGCTAAATGTTTCCAGACAGAGCCATTGTGATGTCATTAGCGGCGCCCTCTGGTGGACAGCTCAGGCGTTGCAGCTAACATTCCCACCTTCCACTGGAGAGCTTGGTGCTATTAAAATTGAAGTTTTAATTTCACAGCTAATTGACAAAGTTCTTCAGCATTTCAGGTCAGTTTTGATCAGGACTAGGTCAGGGTTACATCAACATCATAGTGGCCAAGATTATCAAAAAATGTATAGGGACACTTTTTTGTCTGTAATAGGACATCCCAGAAAAAAAAAAAAAAAACACCTGACTCACAAAATGCATTTTAATGATAAAAGGTGGAGCTCTTATGTGAGATTATTATACGGTGTCTGTATGCTGGGACTTGTCAGGAATTTAGTCATGCAGACGTAAATTCACTGGAAGGTTTACTTTAATGAAAACGTGACTGTTTTACTATGCTCATTATGACTAAACCACATTGGTCTAACTATAACTCTTTATCCATAACTCACTTCAGTTCAAGTACAACCGGGTTTCATCACAGCACCTAACATCCACCGCAGTGTCCTCAGTTTTCTATGGCCTAAAAGGTGACACCCATAGCTGTGCCTGCCATCAGGGCTGTCAACCTCCAGCAGCTTTTTTTTACTGACAAAACATGGAAAATTTACTGGCGGAGCACACTTTTTACTGACAACCTGAGAAATTACACAGTGAATATTTAAACAGTATAAACATGATATGGAAACACTGACAATAACTATAACAAAGTCATTTGCTTGATTTACACTTAAAAAGTCAACACGGCATACAAATGATCAGCCCCTGATGTTTACTGGCAGTTGTAAAAAAATTACAGAATTTCACAAACTGTCAGTAAATTTACTGGAGGTTGGCAACCCTGCCTGTAATTAAGAAGTAGTTTGGAGGGCCCCCAGATGACTGCAAGGCACCCAAAACAGCTCCCAACTGTCCCTGATTGGGAACAAAGTCCCTCTGTCCCTCTTTCTTCCTCATTTTGGTCTGATCTATATAGGTGTATATGAAATGCACTTTTTTATCTTTCATCCAATTTCTAAATTGCTGCATTTGTAAATTTCAAAAGCTATTATAAAGGAATAATAGTGGTAAAAAAAAAATCACTTGCGGGTTTAAATAATATTTTTTTTGTAAAAATATTTTTTTTTTGTAGGTAAAGGACTACAGGTCCCAGCATGAACCTTTCAGAGCTAAAGATGTGACCCTCCCCCCCCCAAAAAAAATGTGAAAAAAAGTATTAAAAATCATCTTTTTTTGGGGGTGGGTGTCACTGAATATCAGTTTGGAAATGTGGTCACCCTATTTTCAGATGGGAATGAGGGACACCTACTAGCAAATGTATGTAGGCATAGTCCATGCCCCCTGCCACACCCCCTTAAAGGAGAATTAACCAAAAAAAAGGTTAATTAAATCCACAAGGGCTTTTTTACCCCCACTATTCCTTTGTATTGGCTTTTAAGATGTAC
Source organism: Aquarana catesbeiana (assembly GCF_042186555.1). Classification (NCBI taxonomy): domain Eukaryota; kingdom Metazoa; phylum Chordata; class Amphibia; order Anura; family Ranidae; genus Aquarana; species Aquarana catesbeiana. The sequence goes on along the minus strand of NC_133332.1, from coordinate 159,766,561 downwards.
AAATGCAGCAATTTATAATTTGGGTGAAGTTTTATGAAGTTTGGATGAAGGTTTAGCGCCAGTGTTGCCAACCTACCAGATTGAAATTTACTGACACAACACCCAACATTTACTGGCACAGCCAAGTTTTTACTGGCATTTCTAAAAGTGGAAATGAGAGTACAAATACAATATGCAATTAGCAATATGATTTAAGGCAAAAAACATATTTCTTATTTTATTTTCAATATAGTAAGTAAGTGGCTCAGGGACAGGACTCAGGAGTGTAAGAAATTAGAATGGGCGCACACACACACACATAAAATTGACTATCACAGCGACAGTATGCAGCAGCACAGATGATGGTGACACCTCACCGACACAACACGTCCGCTCCTGAGTCACAGTGACAGTCTCTCTCCAAGCCAAGAGGTCCCTCCAGTCCACTCCAGTCTACACAGCACTGACGGTCCCGGTCCCAGCCTGCCTTGCTCCAATACTGCAGACCCGCACAGGGCCGCCATCAGGGGGGTACAGGCATTCAGGGCCGGTGCTACTACTAGGCAAACTAGGCAGCCGCCTAGGGCGTACTGCTGCCTATGGTGCCTGGCCGCTGGTTTCTCTACCATCCGTCTCCGTGCTATGTACGTTTTCGGTGCTGTATTATAAATACCTCTGTGATAAATGTTATAACCTCTAGTGGGCGCTGAAGGTATAAAACATGCACATCTAGGGGGATGCAGGGCATGCCTCTGCTGCATGTTACTCAGGCAGACGCTCGGTAGTGTCATTATAGAGGCGCAGCACTGGGCGGCATGTCCTGATGGAACGGAAGCAAACATCCACTGTGCGCCTCTATGATCAGTGCTCTCTAATGCAGCCGCATGCTTCCTCTAGTGCCGGTGTTCTGACATATAGTGTCCTCCTATCAGATAGTGTCCGCCCCGTACTGCGCAGGCGCAGCACCTGCGCAGTACGGAGCAGCAGGAGATGCCGAAAATGTCCGAAGTTGATCAGCTGACCATGGCTGTGTAAGAGGGCCCCTCGCGGGCTCGCTTCGCTCGCCACGCTTCGGGCACGGCCTCGCTGCGCTCGGCAACTATTTATTCTCACTCTATGTCCACTTGGATAGTAGGGAATGATCCTGGACATAGGGTAAGAATAAATGCGCAGGCGCCGTGTACAGCTGATGATCAGCTGTTGAACTTCGGAGACTTTCGGCGTCTCGTTTGTCCTCCGTACTGCGCCTGCGCAGTACAGGGCGGACACTTCTGGATAGGGGACTGTATTCGACAAGACACCGGCTTCTGTCACACTGATGCTCGGGCAAAGGAGGTGGATTTAGGGGTGGAGCCGGCAAAATTAGGTTTTGCCTGGGGTGTCAAAAATCCTTGCACCAGCCCTGCAGGCATTACACCTGTAAGGGGCCCGAATGTTCCCAGGGGCTCAGCCGCCCCCCGTTCTCAGCTCGCAGCTGAGAGGCGAGAAAACACTTTCATTTCGGCAGTTCCTCCCCCCGCTCTCATGTCACGGCTGGAGAGAGGAGAGAAAATGATCACATGATAATCTAACCCACCAGCAGACATGCAGTTCGGTCCAGCTGTCATTCAGCTGGGCCCCCTCCTCCTATCACATGTCCCAGCGGCGATCTCTCCTCCCCTGATCCTTGGTGGAGTCTGTCCCCAGCCTGCCAATGATCCTTTCAGCATGATGGTATGCGCAGAGGGGAGGGCGGGGGAATGGATTGGCGCCTGTGCAGGGCATAGTGCTGGCTGTGGGGCCCGGGGGGGCTCTGCGAGCGGGGTAACAGTGTGTGTTTTGTTCTCTTTATAGCAGGAAGGCCTGGATGACGGACCCAACAAGAGGAGGACAGAGCGGTAAGTGGCCACATACCCTTCTCATGGCTGTGTGACACCTCTCAGGGAATGGATGTGCCAATGTATGGCAGACATCATGGGCAGAGCCAGTATACAGATGTGCAGCTCATAGATACTCCCCATGGCATACACTACTTCCCATCCATTCATCCCCCTAGCCTTATTCACTGCCCCCCCCCTGTCATAGACTGCCCCCTATTCACTGCCCCCCCCATCATAGACTTCCCATCATAGACTGCCCCCTATACACTGACCCACCATCATAGACTGCCAAGGCCGCCATTAGGGGGGCAGCACCTCCCCCGGTTCTCAACTTGCTGCAGGAGAGGGAAGTAGAGTTGCCACCTCATCCCTTTAAACCCGAACACCTATGAATTACATATGTTCTGAGGCTAATTAAATGCAGATAAGGCACCAAGTGAGTTTAATTACCACCTTAATCAGCCACAGAACCTGTGTAATTAATATGTGTTCGGGTTTAAAGGGATGAGGTGGCAACCATAGAGGGAAGAGGAGGTGAGATGACACTTTGACTTTTTCGCCCCCCCCGGTTCCAGGGGGCCCATGTCTGAAGCTGTGTAAGGGGCCCCAAAATTTCTGATGGCGGCCCTGGACCCGCACACAAGGCTCTGGCCACTCTGCTTGGCTCCCTTGCACCATGACATCACATGACATGCTCAGGCACCGCCTCCACCAGAGCCGCCCGATCACATGGTAGCAGGCACTCGGATGGTCTCAGCTGGACCAAGCCCAGCGTCACAGCCATCATTTTTTACTGGCAACCTTTTACTGGCATGAAAACATTGCCTGTTTTTTACTGGCTGCTAGTAAAAATACTGACGGTTGGCAACACTGTTTAGCGCTGGGAAACACTTTTTGAAAGATAAAAAGTGCATTTTATATACAACTTTATAGATCAGACCAAAATGAGGGACAAATGATGGGGAAAGAGGGACATCACTCCAAATCAGGGACAGTCCCTCGAAATCAGGGACAGTTGGGAGCTATGGAGGAATAGTGGTCCAGTCTCTGGCTGTGTGTATTAATTGCCAGCGCTGAGCGGACACTGTTCCCGTCTGTCTCCATGTAGTGATTCTCCCGGCCTGTAGGTGGCGCCCGTCCCCGCACGCACACCCCACACAGACAGGAAGAAGGGTCGGCCTATCTCTGCTAGTCCCGGGAAAAGCTGCGACATTTGCCTTATTCCAAGGCAATGCTGCTGAGCCGATGAGCTGGATTTTTACAGGCCCGAGTGAGCGCTGAGCGGAGGGAAGACTCCCTGAGATGAGTGGTCGGCCCATGTGAGCCGTACATAGGAGGCCGGACCCCCCGCCCGTGTGCACCATGTCTGAGGGCCTGTATGAGAAGTTCCTGGCCCCCGACGAGCCCTTCCCCCTCCTCTCCCAGAGAGGCAGCATCAGCGAGGAGGGATGTCTGGATGGCAGCGACTTCGGCTGTCAGCTCTCCTCCTGTCACCGTACCGACCCCCTCCACCGATTCCACTCCAACAGGTGGGTGTACAGCAGGCCACACACTCAGGATTCCCACATACAGCACAGGGCATGGGGCTGTACTCTAGACCGATATTCCTGGCAGTCGTGGGACGCGGGGGCTAGACGGATATTCCTGGCAGTCGTGGGACGCGGGGCTAGACGGATATTCCTGGCAGTCGTGGGACGCGGGGCTAGACGGATATACCCGGCAGTCGTGGGACGCGGGGCTAGACGGATATACCCGGCAGTCGTGGGACGCGGGGCTAGACGGATATTCCTGGCAGTCGTGGGACGCGGGGGCTAGACGGATATACCCGGCAGTCGTGGGACGCGGGGCTAGACGGATATACCCGGCAGTCGTGGGACGCGGGGCTAGACGGATATACCCGGCAGTCGTGGGACGCGGGGCTAGACGGATATTCCTGGCAGTCGTGGGACGCGGGGGCTAGACGGATATACCCGGCAGTCGTGGGACGCGGGGGCTAGACGGATATACCCGGCAGTCGTGGGACGCGGGGGCTAGACGGATATACCCGGCAGTCGTGGGACGCGGGGGCTAGACGGATATACCCGGCAGTCGTGGGACGCGGGGGCTAGACGGATATACCCGGCAGTCGTGGGACGCGGGGGCTAGACGGATATACCCGGCAGTCGTGGGACGCGGGGGCTAGACGGATATACCCGGCAGTCGTGGGACGCGGGGGCTAGACGGATATACCCGGCAGTCGCGGGGGCTAGACGGATATACCCGGCAGTCGCGGGGGCTAGACGGATATACCCGGCAGTGGCGAGACGCGGGGGCTAGACGGATATACCCGGCAGTCGCGGGGGCTAGACGGATATACCCGGCAGTCGCGGGGGCTAGACGGATATACCCGGCAGTCGCGGGGGCTAGACGGATATACCCGGCAGTCGCGGGGGCTAGACGGATATACCCGGCAGTCGCGGGGGCTAGACGGATATACCCGGCAGTCGCGGGGGCTAGACGGATATACCCGGCAGTCGCGGGGGCTAGACGGATATACCCGGCAGTCGCGGGGGCTAGACGGATATACCCGGCAGTCGCGGGGGCTAGACGGATATACCCGGCAGTCGCGAGACGCGGGGGCTAGACGGATATACCCGGCAGTCGCGAGACGCGGGGGCTAGACGGATATACCCGGCAGTCGCGAGACGCGGGGGCTAGACGGATATACCCGGCAGTCGTGGGACGCGGGGGCTAGACGGATATACCCGGCAGTCGTGGGACGCGGGGGCTAGACGGATATACCCGGCAGTCGTGGGACGCGGGGGCTAGACGGATATACCCGGCAGTCGCGGGGGCTAGACGGATATACCCGGCAGTCGCGGGGGCTAGACGGATATACCCGGCAGTGGCGAGACGCGGGGGCTAGACGGATATACCCGGCAGTCGCGGGGGCTAGACGGATATACCCGGCAGTCGCGGGGGCTAGACGGATATACCCGGCAGTCGCGGGGGCTAGACGGATATACCCGGCAGTCGCGGGGGCTAGACGGATATACCCGGCAGTCGCGAGACGCGGGGGCTAGACGGATATACCCGGCAGTCGCGAGACGCGGGGGCTAGACGGATATACCCGGCAGTCGCGAGACGCGGGGGCTAGACGGATGTACCCGGCAGTCGTGAGACGCGGGGGCTAGATTTCTGTCAGATAACGCACCACTTCGCTCAGAAAATTGTTGCAATTACAAATGTTTAGGCATTCTCATGTTTATTTCTTTTGTTTGTATTGCTATGACACAAAAAAGTGGAGAAACAAAAAGCCAAGTGGCACATATTCCACGCAAAACTCCAAAAATGGACAGAATGATTGATACCCTCAATGTAATATTTGGTAGCACACCCCTTGAAAGAAAAAACTGAATTCAATGGCTTCCTGTAACCATCAATGAGTTTCTTGCACCACTCTACTGGAATTTTGGACCACTCTTTCACCAATGGCTCCAGGTCTCTGATTGGAAGGGTTCCTTTTCCCAACTGCTGTTTTGAGATCTCTCCACAGGTCCTCAATGGGATTTAGATCTGGACTCCTTTCTGGCCAGTTCGGTACTCTCCATCACTTTGTCCTGAACCATTTCTGGGTCCTTTTTGAGGTGTGCTTTGGGTCATTGTCCTGATGTAAGACCCATAACCTCTGACCGAGTCCCAACTTTCTGACACTGGGCCCTACATTGCACCCCAGAATTCTTTGGTAGTCTTCAGATTTCATAATGCCATGCGCACAGTCAAGGCATCCAGTGCTTAAAGCAGCAAAGCAACCCCAAAATATAAGTGAACCTCCACCATGGTTGACTGTAGGGACTGTATTCTTTTCTTTAAGGGCCTCGTTTATTTTTCTGAAAACAGTAGAATGATGGACTTTACCAAAAAGCTGTCATTTTGTTTCTTCTGTCTACAGCACATTCTCCCAAAAGTATTTTGGCTTCCTCAGGTAAGTTTTGGAAAACTCTGGCTTTTTTTTGTATGTGTCAGCAGTGGGGTCCTCCTGGGTCTTCTACCATAGCGTCCCTTTTCATTCAGATGGTGACGTATAGTGCGAGCTGACACAGTTGTACCCTGTGCCTGAAGGTCACTTTAAATTTGTCTGGAAGTTGATCGAGGTTCTTTCTCCACCATTTGAACATTCCTTCCTTGCAATCTTTGATCAGCTTTTCTCTTTTGTCCACATCCAGGGAGATTAGCTGCAGTACCAAGGGCTGTAAACTTCTTGACAATGTTGTGGACACAGAAACTAAAGATCTCTGGGGATGGACTGGTAACCTTGAGATTGTCCATGCTTTTCCACAATTTTTGTTCTGAAATCCTCAGACAATTCTTTGCTGCTCTTTCTCTTCTCCATGCTCCGTGTGGCACACACAGAGTTACACAATAGAAAGGTTGAGTCAATTTTTCACTATTTTTAATTGTTTGCCGGTGTGATTTCTATATTGTCAGTACCTGTTAATTGGTACATGTGAGTTTAATTACAAATTACCAGGAACATCACAAATTTAGCATACAATTACTTCTTACAATTTTGAGAAGATGGCAATTTTGTCCAGTCCATTTTTGGGGTTTTGCAAGGAATGTGTCAGATTTGTCTTTTTGTTTCTCCACTCTGTGTCATACCAATACACACAAATGAAATGAACATGAGCGTGCTTAACCACTTCAATACTGGGCACTTCACCCCCTTCCTTCACAGGCCAATTTTCTCCCTTCGTCTTTCAGGACAGCACCTGGAGAGAGCGCAGCTCCACCCACTTTCCCAGGAAACACTGCAGTCAGTTTCTTTAAAGACCGGACACTTCCACCATGGCCTCAGTTGTAGTGTTTCCTCCGCCATGGTGGAAGCGCTGCAGGGAACCAGGGGTGTGCTGCGCTTTCTCCAGGTGGTGAAAGTTAGGGCATACCGGATCGTTTTTTCTTCTTTTCCAAGACAGCCCAGCATCCTCCCTGACGCGTGGGGGATTCTCCGGTGCCTCCTCCTCTTCATGCTCGGCGAGAGCCAGGCTGCGAGGGTCCCGTTCCTACAGACCGGTGGCAGGGCTGTGGAGTAGAGCGGCGTCTATTCCACGGGCCGCACGCCTTCCGGGTTCGGATGGCAAGCGCGTCATTTCCGACCGGGGGCGGGGCCTCGAGCGGCGCGACGCGGCTTCCGGTTCCGGCCGCTGGAACGCAGGAGGGGGGGGCGGTCTCCATGGCTGATTTCATTTCCGGCCCTCACAGCGGTGAGCGGCCCGGGAAAATCAAATAAAAGAGCACAAACGCCGCTGTGTGTCCTGTCAATAATGGAGGACGATCAGACGGCGGTGGCAGGAGCAGGAGCCACAACAATCAGCCAGGCTCAGGTAAGCAGGGATACTGGTCTCTGTCTTTACTCTATGGGCATTTATAATGTTTATATATTATCCCTTCCCTAAAAAAAAAAAAAAAAAAAAGTGGGGAGCCTGCAGATCACTTGGTCCTGAGTACTAAAGGAGGGATAAGTGATTAATTATGTTTTAAGGTGGATCTGTGGGGTGATTCACCGGCTGTGGAACAGATCATGGGTGTTAAGGGGTTAACTTCCTTGGTGGTGTTTTTTTCTGTGTTCCTTATACAGCATGTAAGCTGTTGTTTGTGAAATATGGTTCAGCTATTGTCTTTTTTCCCTTGGGATATTGCAGAAGGCTAAAGAAAAGACCAAGCATGTCTCCCCTATTGTTAAAAGGAAGTGTCCCTCTTGTAAGGGGTTACTGAGGGATTCCTGGCCCAAAGTATTATGCAAATCTTGCATTACGGACATAGTTAAGGAGGAGACAGCTCCTGCTAGTCCTGCAGCTCAACAAAGTGAATTGCTAAGCTCTTTCAGGAAGGAACTGGCAGACACCTTTGAGTCCTTCAGGTCCTACCTAGATAGGCGTCCAACGGCGCATAGCAGTGTGGTGCCACATTCTCTATCCTCTGTTTCAGCATCCAGAGGGGGCAGCGACTCAGAGGAGGAGGAAAGTAACATTTTACTAAATTCGGAGGAGGAAGCAGAAGAAGTAAATGAAGCTTCTTCTCCTTCTTCTAGGTACAAGTTATCCCTTGAGGAGGTAGATGATTTGCTGAGAACAATTCATACTACCCTTAACATCACAGAGGATAAGGCTCAGCTATCCCTACACGATAAGATGTTCCAAGGCCTCGGGGAGGAAAAACATAGGGTTTTTCCTGTACATAAATTTTTATCAGAGACCATTAAGAGGGAGTGGAAGGATCCAGAGAGAGCCCCCTTCTTTTCTAAATCCCTCAAGCGAAGGTTTCCGTTTGATGAGGATAGCTCGCATATTTGGAATAAAAAGCCAAGACTAGACGCAGCCTTTTCCCAGGTATCTAGGAATACTGACCTGGCCTTTGAGGACATGGGTATCCTTAAAGATACCATGGACAAAAAGGCAGACTCCCTATTAAGGAAGGCATGGGATTCTTCTTTAGCAAATTTGAAGCCTGCCATGGCCTCAACTGTGGTAGCCAGAAATCTGGAACACTGGCTGGAGCAGCTGAAAATCCACATTGAGGCAGGGACGCCTCGTAAGGATCTGCTTGATACGCTACCGGTGTTATCAAAAGCGGTAGGGTATATAGCAGATGCCTCAGCGGAGTCAATCAGGATGTCAGCCAGATCCACAGCTCTGATAAACTCAGCTCGCAGGGCGTTATGGGTCAAGACATGGACAGGGGATACTGCTTCAAAGACAAAATTATGCGGTTTACCCTTTGAAGGTGATCTAGTGTTTGGTCCTGGGCTGGAAGCTATTCTTGACAGAACAGCTGACAAAAAGAAGGCTTTCCCTATAAAGAAGAAGGTACTTCCGCAAGGCAACAAAAATTTTCGTGCTTTTCGAAAGACCCCAGATACCAAAGAGGCAGGCTACAAAAGGCCTTGGAAGTCTCAAAGAGGGAGGGGTAAGTCAGGAGTACTTTTCCGCACCCCAACCACAAGCCCAAAAACCCAGTGACGGTCACCCAACTGTCGGAGCAAGGTTACAGACCTTCTTTCTACAGTGGAAGACTATAACAAGCAGCCAGTTTATCCTAAAGACCATCTTGGAGGGTTACAGGCTGGAATTTTCTCAACCTCCTCCTGTGCGTTTTTACATAACACAGGCTCCCCGGGACTCAGAAAAGTCACTAGCAATGACAGCTATCCTGAAGGACTTGATGCTACAAAAGGTGATAGTGAACGTACCCCCTGGGGAATTAGAACAGGGGTGCTATTCACACATATTTCTTGTGAAGAAACCGTCAGGAAAATTCAGGCTCATCCTGAACCTGAAGATTCTAAACAAGACTATCAGGTACAAGAAGTTCAGGATGGACACAATATTCTCAGTGAAGAATCTCCTGACCCCGGGTTGTTTTATGGCTTCCATAGACCTGAGAGATGCATACTTGCATGTACCAGTAGCGTCAACATCTCAGAAACACCTAAGGTTTGCGATAAAACTGGGAGAATCTACCCTTCATCTCCAGTTCAGAGCTCTCCCTTTCGGGCTGTCATCTTCTCCGAGGATTTTTACAAAGGTCCTGGCGGAGGCCTTGGCCCCACTCAGAGTAGAGGGGGTATCAGTCCTGCCCTATCTGGACGATCTACTAATTTTTGCCAAAACAAGGGACCTGTTAGTGAGAGATCTGGAAAAGACAATGAGACACCTGGTAGGTCTAGGATGGATAATCAACGAGGAGAAATCAAACTTGATTCCATCTCAGACCATACTATTCTTGGGTTACACAATAGATTCCATCCAGGAGAAAATTTTTCTCCCCGAGGGGAAGAGGGAGAAGCTTCAGGAGGCAGTGAAGAAGACGCAGACAAATATGCCAATCTCCATAAGAGCAGCTATGTCGGTCTTAGGGCTACTCACTGCGACTATTCCAGCGGTGCAGTGGGCACGTCTACATGGAAGGGAGCTCCAGCAGACAATTTTAACGAGTTGGTCCTATGGAGAGTCCCTAGAAAAATTAATAAGGATACCTGCGCGGGTTCAGAGGAAGCTTTGGTGGTGGAGAAACCACTCAAACCTGAACAGGGGTCTGCTCTGGAGTTTTCCTTTGCAGAAAAGATTAACAACAGACGCAAGTTCCTGGGGTTGGGGCGCCCACCTGGACGAGCAGATGGCTCAGGGGAGTTGGACAGACTGGGAAGCCAGAAAGTCCTCCAATTGGAGAGAGCTGAGGGCTATTCTCTTGGGTCTATGGGCCTTCGAAAGAACAGTCCGGGGCCATCATGTTCAGGTCCTATCGGACAATGCCACAGCGGTGGCCTATATATCAAGGCAGGGAGGAACAAGGAGCAGGGCTCTGCTATCCTTGGCACTCCAGATTCTAGCCTGGGCAGAAGACAGGCTAAACTCCATAACAGCGATACATCTGAAGGGAGATTTAAACCTTATGGCAGACTTTCTGAGCAGAGAAAGAGTACTGGAAGCAGAATGGAGTCTGAATGTAGAGACTTTCCAACAACTAACAGAAAGATGGGGAATGCCCCAAATAGATCTTTTCGCATCCCAAAAGAATGCAAAAGTAGAGGCCTTCTTCTCACTAAACAGGCAGGATCAGGCAGAGGGATTGGATGCATTAGCGCAGCCATGGAAATTCCAGTTGTGCTACGCCTTTCCCCCCTTTCAGATGATCCCCTTGGTCTTAAGAAAGCTACAGAAGGAGAACACGACTATGATTCTGGTGGCTCCTTTCTGGCCCAAACGGGCTTGGTTCGCAACAATACAGGGGATGGCGGTGGAACCTTATTGGGAGCTTCCGCTTCGGAAGGACCTCCTAACGCAGGGCCCCCTTCATCACCCAAATACCCAGCATCTCAGGTTGACAGGTTGGTTACTGAGGAGCAGATGTTAAAAAATAAGGGCCTTTCAGATAAACTGGTCTCTACCCTGCTGAACAGTCGTAAGGAGGTTACCAGGGCCATCTACTTCAAAACGTGGAAACGATTTAATAGCTGGTGTGCGATTAGGTTACTTTCGCCACAGGAAATCGCTCCAGTGCTAGAGTTTCTCCATGAGGGAATGGAGATGGGGTTGGCAGCTAGCACCCTAAAGGTGCAGGTAGCTGCATTATCGGTTTTTCTTGAGAGGCAGTTATCAAGGGAGCCGCTTATTATTAGGTTTTTCAAGGCATTGGCCAGAGCTAGGCCAATACCTTTTAAGTTTTTTCCTAGATGGGACCTGTCTGTGGTTCTGCGGGGTCTAATCAAAGGACCTTTTGAACCTCCAGAGGAAGCGTCAATCAGGCTATGGTCGTTAAAAATAGTCCTGTTAGTAGCAGTAACTTCAGCTAGGAGAGTAAGCGAGTTACAAGCTCTTTCCATAAGAGAACCCTTTTGTTATATTTTTCCAGACCGGGTAGTGCTAAAAACTGACCCGGGTTTCTTGCCAAAGGTGGCATCAGCATTTCATAGGGAACAAGAGATAATTCTCCCTACCTTTTGTCCTAACCCGTCCAGTGCTAAGGAGAGGTCTTTCCATTCCCTGGACGTGAGAAGGTGTTTATTACATTATATAGAGATAACGAAAGATTTTAGAAGATCAGATTCGCTCTTTGTTCTCTTCTCTGGTCCACGGAGGGGGTATAGAGCATCCAAAAGCACCATAGGTAGATGGCTCAGAATGGCCATCAGCGAAGCTTATAAAGCTTCAGGAGCAGAGCCCCCTAAGGGGGTAGTAGCCCATTCAACAAGGGCAGTAGCAACGTCCTGGGCAGAGAGGGCAGGGGCTTCCCCGGGTCGGATCTGTAAAGCGGCCACGTGGACAAGTTTCTCCACCTTCACCCGCCACTACAGGTTGGACTTGCTATCAGCAGCGGAACAGTCGTTTGGCAGGAAGGTCCTGCAGGCGGTGGTCCCACCCTAGAGTAAGTACTCTTTTATCATCTCCAGGTGCTGTCCTGAAAGACGAAGGGAGAAAACCCTAGTTAGACTTACCGGTAACGGTATTTCTACGAGTCTTTCAGGACAGCGCCGATGACCCGCCCTAAGTTTTAAGGTTGTAAGATGTGTTATTGCTGTGTTCTGCTTATCTAATTTCAGCATGGCTGGAGGTACTCTATGAACAACTGAGGCCATGGTGGAAGTGTCCGGTCTTTAAAGAAACTGACTGCAGTGTTTCCTGGGAAAGTGGGTGGAGCTGCGCTCTCTCCAGGTGCTGTCCTGAAAGACTCGTAGAAATACCGTTACCGGTAAGTCTAACTAGGGTTTTCATCTTTCAGCGCTCTCGCACTTTCAATGAGAATTGCGCGGTCATGCAACACGGTACCCAAATGAAATTTTTATCATTTTGTTCACACAAATAGAGCTTTCTTTTGGTGGTATTTATTCACGACTCTATTCAAGAATTTTTTGCGATATAAGCGAAAAAAAGCAGAAATTTTGAAAAAAAACCCCGAATATTTTCTACTTTCTATTTTAAAAGAAATCCAATAAAATTGTCATAAATTTAAGCCAAAATGTATTCTGCTACATGTCTTTGGTAAAACAAAATCCCATTAAGTGTATAATAATTGGTTTGTGTGATCACGGACAGATGTATGCAGATGATCATGTACAGATGTGTGCAGGTGATCAAGGACATGTGTGCAGATGATCATTGGGATATATGATTCTACTGTTACATATGTGGGTGACGTGTGTGGTGAAAGTGTTTTGGGGACACTGGGCCGGTGATCAGTGTGTAAAAATTATAAAAAAAAATAAACAGCTCATACTCTCTGATCACTGGCTGGCTGCATCGATCCGCTCTTTTCTGCCTCCTCACTGACAACTTCTGTGTGAGAAGAGCCGATCGCCTAGCAATGGGCTCTCTATTTATGTCACATGATGGCTGTGATTGGACACAGCCATCATGTGATCAGGAGGGCCAATCACAGAGCCCTCCTGCTGATCAGAGATGCGCCATGTCTGGGTGACACGAGCACATCGGGATCGCGCCGCTGCATGTGCGCGATCCCCCTCCTGAGGGAGGTTCCTGAACGTCCACTCAGGAAGAAGCGCCCACCCAGCCGTATATATGTGCAGTGGCCCGGGTGGGAGGTGGTTAAACATTTGTAATTGCAACAATTTTCTGGGCGAAGTGGTGCATTATCTGACAGAAATGCTGGGGTGACTTCTTTTTTTTTTTTTTTTGGCCATGACTGTACATGGCAGTCATCAGACCCAAGGCTATACTGATATACATGGCGGTCATTTGAGCTTTGTGATATGGTGCAATTATCCTGCTGGAAGTAGCTATCAGAAGATGGGTATACTGTAGTCATAAAGGGATGGACATGGTCAGCAACAATAATCAATTGATGCTCAGTTGGTACCTAGGGACACAAAGTGTGCCAAGAAAATATCCCCTGCGTCATTACACCACCATCACCAGCCTGAACCGTGTATACAAGGATACAGGATGGATCCATGGCTTCGTGTTTACGCCAAATTCTGACCCTACCATCTGAATGCCGCAGCTGAAATCAAGACTCATCAGACCAGGCAACGTTTTTTCCAATCTTCTATTGTCTCGTTTTGGTGAGCCTTTGCGAATTGTAGCCTCGGTTTCCTGTTCTTGGCTGACAGGCGTGGCACCTGGTTTGGTCTTCTGCTGCTGTAGCCCATCTGCTTCAAGGTTTGATGTGTTGCGCATTCAGAGATGGTATTCTGCATACCTTGGTTGTAACGAGTGGTTTGAGTTACTGTTGCCTATCGATCATCTCAAACCAGTCTGCCCATTCAAGACATTTTCGTCCACACATCTGCCGCTCACTGGATATTTTCTCTTTCTGACAATTCTTTGTAAACTATAGAGATGGTTGTGCATGAAAAACCCAGTAGGCTTTTGAAATTCTCAGACCAGCTGTCTGGCACCAACAACCATACCATGGGGCATGACTGTTTAAAGTCACTTAAATCCCCTTTCTACCACATTCTGATGCTTGGTTTGAACTTCAGCAAGTCGTCTTCACCACATCTAGATGCCTAAATGCATTGAGTTGCTGCCATGTGATTGACTGATTAGCAATTTGTGTTACCAAGCAATTGAACAGGTGTACCTAATAAAGTGGCCGGTGAGTGTACATGGCAGTCATCAGACGCAGGGCTAGACTGATATACATGGCAGTCATCTAGACACAGGTCTAGGCTGATATACCTGGCAGTCGTCAGACGCAGGGCTAGACTGGTATACCTGGCAGTCGTCAGACGCAGGGCTAGACTGGTATACCTGGCAGTCGTCGGACGCGGGGCTAGACTGGTATACCTGGCAGTCGTCGGACGCGGGGCTAGACTGGTATACCTGGCAGTCGTCGGACGCGGGGCTAGACTGGTATACCTGGCAGTTGTCGGACGCGGGGCTAGACTGGTATACAGTGAGGGGGGAAAAAGTATTTGATCCCCCTGCTGATTTTGTATGTTTGCCCACTGACAACAAAATGATCGGTCTATAATTTTAATGGTAGGTTTATTTTAACAGCGAGACAGAATAACAAAAATATCCAGAAAAAACGCATTTCAAAAAAGTTATAGATTGATTTGCATTTTAATGAGTGAAATAAGTATTTTATCCTCTATCAATCAGCAAGTTTTCTGGCTTCCATGTGTCTTCTATACAGGTAACCAGCTACGATTAGGAGCACTCTCTTAAAGGGAGTGCTCCTAATCTCAGCTTTTTACCTGTATAAGAGACACCTGTCCACAGAAGCAATCAGATTCCAATCTCTCCACCATTGCCAAGACCAAAGAGCTGTCTAAGGATGTCGGTAACAAGATTGTAGACTTGCACAAGGCTGTAATGGGCTACAAGCAGCTTGGTGAGAGGGTGACAACAGTTGATGCGATTATTCGCAAATGTAAGAAACACAAAATAACTGTCAATCTCCCTCGGTCTGGGGCTCCATGCAAGGTCTCACCTCATGGAGTTTCAATGATCATGAGAACAGTGAGAAATCAGCCCAGAACTTCGGTAGAATCTTGTCAATGATCTCAAGGCAGCTGGGACCGTAGTCACCAAAAAAACAATTGGTAACACACTAGCCATGAAGGACTGAAATCCTGCAGCGCCCTGCAAGGTCCCCCTGCTCAAGAAAGCGCATGTACAGGCCGTCTGAAGTTTGCTAATGAACATCTGAATGGTTCAGAGGAGAACTGGGTGAAAGTGTTGTTCTCAGATGACACCAAAATCGGGCTCTTTGGCCTCAACTTGCCATGTTTGGAGGAGGAGGAATGCTGTCTATGACCCCAAGAACACCATTCCCACCGTCAAACATGGAGGTGGAAACATTATGCTTTGGGGGCGTTTTTCTGCTAAGGGGACAGGACAACTTTACCACATGAAAGGGATGATGGACAGGGCCATGTACTGTCAAATCTTGGATGAGAACCTCCTTTCCTCAGCCAGGGCATTGAAAATGGCTCATGGATGGGTATTCCAGCATAATGACCCAAAACACATAGCCAAGGCAACAAAGGAGTGGCTCAAGAAGAAGCATATTAAGGTCCTGGAGTGGCCTAGCCAGTCTCCAGACCTAACCCCATAGAAAATATGGTAGCTCGAACCTGCAGCTTCCTCCTTCCACAAACGTCCACCTCAAAACCTTAATGACTTGGAGAGTATCTGCAAAGAGGAGTGGGACAAAATCCCTCCTGAGATGTGTGCAAACCTGGTGGCCAACTACAAGAAACGTCTGACCTCTCTGCCAACAAGGGTTTTGCCAGCAAGTACTAAGCCAGGTTTTGTGAAGGGGTCAAATATTTATTTCACTCATTAAAATGTGAATCAATTTATAGCTTTTTTTGAATTGCGGTTTTCTAGATATTTTTGTTATTCTGTCTCTCACTGTTAAAATAAACCTACCATTTAAAATTATAGACTGATCATTTCTTTGTCATTGGCAAACTTACAAAATCGGCAGGGGATCAAATACTTTTTTTCCTTTGCTGCACATGGCAGTCATCGGATACATGCATGAATAAAGTAGATCTGATGCTGGGTCTGCTTTAAAAAGATTACTTCCTGGGAGAACCATAGGCCTGCCGATGCTGACCACCTTCTGAAAATGTCCATTTCCTGGTTGTTCTGCTAACCCTCTGGCTGTGTTACTTTCTGATCACTGACTTGGAATAAGTTTGCAAATCCGGTAACATCCAAACTTAACTGCAGAGGGTCAGCATGACCGGCATGGAACTGACAACTAGCATTTGCAGAATGAAAATCAGCCATGGCTGTGTCACTGTTTATCTCAGGAAAGGTATTCTTTAAAACTGACCTATGTTTTCTGAACTAAAAGTCTTGCTGGGGTTGAGCTGTATTTGCTTGACATAAAGATGTTCAGGTCCCAGGTGGACAGTGAGCTCCTGGAACATGTTAATATTCTGTTATCCTGTGAAGGCATTTCTAAGCATTAATGTCTGTCCTTGTAATTTACAGGTGGAATCTTACATCTTGTGGAACTAGTGTGGCAAGTTCTGAATGCAGTGAGGAATTATTTTCCTCGGTCTCTGTTGGGGATCAGGATGATTGCTATTCCCTTCTGGATGACCAAGACTTCACTTCCTTTGATCTGTTTCCAGAGGGAAGTGTGTGCAGTGATGTCTCATCATCCATCAGTACATATTGGGACTGGTCTGACAGCGAGTTTGAATGGCAGGTAATTTGCAGAGTAAAATTTTACAAGTGAAACCCACCTAGAGCTCCTGCTCATGTTCAAAAGTTTTAGTGAAAATTGAGCTACTGCAGGAAAAAAACTGATTTCATTCTAGAAGTCACCCTGAATAGCTATCGCAGCGTGTGCCATACTGCAAACGTGCACAGCAGGAATCTGAATTAAAATCACTAGATTTTAAAATTTATAAAGGACTTGAAGCACCCCTGTACTCCTAAAATCCATGGTGACCTGTAATGCATATATTGGCCAAGTCCCTCATGGTTGCTCTGGGACATATCTGTTCCCATATACTTCATCTGTCCCTCTTTACCATAATGTGTGATGGGTGTCCTCACTGACTAGTGTGTTGGAAAAGGGGAGAAGAAAAGGTAGGTCTCTGTGTATGCTTTATAGGTTGTCATGAATCTCAGGGGTGCTCTGCAAATAAACTGTTCATTTTTGTTCACACTGTGATTAGCTTTTATAACCGTAACCTCAAATCCATAGAAACCTTGATAAGTTTACATTTAGTAACCTATTACTAATGCAGGGCACGCACACGTGTTTGGGACTCCAATCACATGTCCGCGTTCCCTGACACTTCTGCCGGCTCCATAACTCTCAGGATGTGTGGAGGTATGGGCTTAGTGCAGGAGTCTGACAGTAACTACGGTAGTAACAAAATCATGTGCTTTTATTTTTATAATGTGCTTTTTTATTTTTTTACAAAAGGTGAACATAGTCTATAAAGCAAACCATTGTATCTATATCTACAAAAGTAAGACATCCCCTTTCACTCTCAGGATAGTAAACACTATAAAATGCCACATGGGACCTTTTTGCTTAGTTTCCATTACCTTCTTTTCATGCTTTTGGAGCCTTCAGAAATGCCCTGCCTTTCAACTGCGCAGAATTAAGATTAACCCCCCCCCCCTTTTTTTTTTTTTTTTTTTTTTTTTTTTCTCTAGTTACCTGGAAGTGACATAGCAAGTGGTAGTGATGTGCTATCTGATGTGATACCCAGCATTCCCAGCTCTCCCTGCCTCCCCTCCAAGAAAAAGAACAAACACCGGAATCTGGATGAACTCCCATGGAGTGCTATGACAAACGATGAACAGGTAATACCAACAACACACTGTATATCTTTTCATCTCTGGTTTAGAAACCTGTTTAGTGCTCTCAAGATTTATTGTAAATCTTTCTGTACTAATACTGGAGTTTCTTATTGTACATCAGGGGACACAGAGCCATAGTGGTTAACATGTGGGTTATAGGTCACCTTCAGGTGATGGACACTGGCACGCCCTAAGACAGGAAGTGCACTCCCTATATAATCCCTCCCACTACTGGGAGTACCTCCAGTTTTTTCACCAGTATCTAAGGTGTTGGTCATGAGTAAAGATGTGCTGTGCTGAGCTCCACTGGAGCAATCCTTGCTGGGGTCAGCTATGCAGCCGGATCCATTCAAAGTGTCTTTTAGGCTGAATTGAATGGTACCCAGGCCTCGTGTCCAAAGAAACGAGGTTTTACCTGTAACAACTCCTATTTTTAGAGAGCTAGATCCTGGGATCCAGTACTTTGGTATTTTAGAGCCATAAAGTTTTACTGGCGGGGTGCTATTACAGGGCCAGGAGTGTGGGTTCCCTGAGGGTCCCCGGTTCCTGAAGGTTTGTTAACGGAACCCACCGTGAAGGGTGAAGATTGGGTCTGTTGGTTTTTACCACAGAAAACCCTGCGGCGGGAAAGGTAAGTGAAGTTTTTCTAAGAAATTTTGTAACATTTTCTTATGAAATGTCTCCTTTAAAATATTAAAATGTTGTCATGCCTAAGTGTCACCACTGGGGGCTGTATGGAGCATGTACCTTCTCATGCTTTGCACAGAGATCACACTGTGTCACAGAAGCAGCAGGCTTTTTTCCTCCGGCTAACAGGCAGACCTCCGGTAAGTTCGGGGGGGTTTTTGCTTCACCAATCTCCCCCGTCGAATCCCCCCCCCCCCCCCCCCCCCCCACCTGGGCTGAACTCTCCCCCTCTTCACAAGGCTGCACGGCAGTGGCTTTCAGGTCTCCTCCCCACCATTCCTCCTTCCCACACAAGCCGATCCCGGAGGATTGGAGGCCCGGGCTTGCGCGGGAACATTCTTCTTTATTTTTATTTTTTTGAAAAGAGAACGGAGGGGGCGGGGCTTAGCGCGGCATTGGCGTCCTCCATCGCCGGCGCAGAAGTGTGTTGTAAAAACTCAATTTGTGCTGCCTGCAAGTTGTCGGAGGGACACAAGAGCTAAGAGGGGCATAAAAGTGGTTTGGTGACACAGGCATTTACTATTTGCTTCAGGCTGCGCATTAATAGCAGCGGCAGTGGCTGAACTATTGCTTAAGCAGTGGATGCGATTTCTTCTGATAGTACCTCTGCTTTTGTGCATCGGGCTAAGGTCAGAAGGGGGGTTGAAACAACCCCAAAAAAGGGCTAAAAGGGTCTCCCTCAAGCTCTGGAAAGCCTACTCATCTCTACAATGGCATCCTCCCCTGAGAGGGGGTAGTTGGTCAGAGTGAGCATCAGGGCCATGAAATGTTTGCAACTGTTTTCAACACTGCAGCCCCTGTTTATGTTACTAAAAAGGTCTTTTCCTCAGCCATGATAGGATTGAAAAAAAAAAAAGAAAAGGTTAGCTGCTTTAATCGCATCCCAGGGTGGGACAAAATGCGTCAGGTTCTCTTCCATTATCTAGGACCCTCAAACTGAGGAACTGGGGGCGGGAGAAGATGAATTCCCTCAGGGGACCATGGTGAGGCTAATGACTCCTTCTGAGGCATCAAATGCGGGTGGATCAGCTTTCACAATCTGTAAGATTGATGGTGCAATTTCTTGCTGAATGGTCTGCTCCACATTTATGTACCCTTAACTGAGTGTTTTGGTTCCCTAAAGCCTCCTCAAGCTGTGCATACCTTTCCTGTCCATTCATTGCTGGAAAAGCCTTTTTGTTTCTTAGTGGATCACCCAGATAAGCATTTTTTCCCCAGTCGTCTTCCAGGACAGCCCTTGAGAGATGGAGTGCCTCCCATCGCCACAGGAAACACATTGCCACAGTTCAAAAAGTGGTCCCTCAGGTCCCTGGCCAGTCATTTGTGTTTCCTTCGTCGGAGGAACATGTTGCTTGGAACCAGAGGGGGACTTCATCTCTCAGGGGCTGCCCGAAGGGAGTGGAGACCGCACAGGTGGACTGGGTCCTATCTGTCGGCTCCAGTGAAGTTCCTACCTTATTGTTTTGGGGCTCGGGTACCGTCCAGCATGATGGGAGCAGACCCGTTAACCCCCCCTCCTTCCAGTGCGGTGGTTTGCCAGTGGCAGGGCAATGCAGGTTCCCCCAGGAGCTGTGTAGGTGGATTCGTCCATCTCAGCTCCTTGCATGGGGGCTGGAGACGCAGTTTGCGTCATTTCTGGTGGAACCGCATCATCGCTGTGCTCCAAGACTTCTGGTTCCGGGTCTCCAAGGGCACAAGGAGGAAGGAGAAAGCTCAGGCTGGGCCTACTATTCCCGACCAGCGTCCAGCATTACCGGACTAGTGGCGGGATCCGGAGCAAGAGGCGGGGTGGGGGGGACCATGGGGGCAAATCCCCAGGACACTCCGGCGGATGCAGGCACTTGCCAAACCCAGGTAGGCTGCTGGGCAAGCTCTGTACTGAGCTTTCTTCATGTTGGTAGTTGTAAGGCTGGGACTAGTAGTACTCCATGGTGGTGGATACCTCGCTGTCCTGGGAATATGCAGTTTGGTGGTTGCAGCACGGGTGTTTAAAGAGGGTAAAGCCTTGATGCTAAGATCATCTATTTTTTATTCTCAGGCTAAGGAGGCTCCAAGGGAAGAAAAGTCAGGTCGCAAAAAGTGCCCTAACTGGGGGAACAGGTTATCCTTGGGCTTTAACAAAGCTTTATGCAGGCAGTGTATTGCAGGCTTACTAAAATCAGAGGCAGGCTCTCCCTTGGCTAAATTCCTTAGCTCATTTTAAGGATGAGATGGCATCAACCTTTAAATCTCTCAGGGAGTTAATCGCAGATGTAAACACGTCTGCTTCCACCAGTAGAGCAGCTGTGATTCCCTCTTCACCAGGCCTTACAACACCCAGCTTCGGGGAGCCCCGTAGAGTCGGGGCCCTGAATCCTCTGACGCAGACTCAGACCAGGATGAGGATCAGGCTGTAGCTAACAAAGCCATAAAATACAAGCTGTCCCTTGAGGAAGTGGACGAGCTGTTGAGCGCTATTTATGATACACTGGAAATTGATGAGGAAGAAGTTCAGTTGTCCAGGCATGATAAGATGTATGAGGCCCTGGGGAAAAAGAAGGTGAAAGTATTCCCTATACATAATGTACTTTCTGACCTTGTCCGTAAGGAGTGGGCCAAGCCGGATAAGAAAGCTTTCTTTCCAAATTTTTTTAAAAGAAGATTCCCCTTTGACGAGAACCCAGAGGCTGTCTGGAATAAAAATCCAAAACTAGACGCCCCACTGTCCACGGTGTCGAAGCAGTCTGACCTTGCTTTCGAGGATATGGTCATTTTAAGAACCCAATGGTCAGGAAAACAGACGTAGTCTTAAAAAAGGGCCTGGGATGCATCAATGGCAGGCCTGAAGCTAGCTCTAGCCACTACTTGTGTAGCTAGAAATCTGGAGTTCTGGTTGTCACAACTACAAGAACACCTAAAGGCAGGCACTCCTAGAGGGGAGCTCTTAAAAACCTTCCCTATGCTTTTCAAGGCGACAAGTTTCATTTCTGACGCTTCAACTGATTCCGTAAAATTTGCGACTAAGACTGCGGCACTTTCTGTCGCAGCCAGAAGGTCAGTCTGGATGAAAACTGGGGGGGAGACACGGTGTCCAAAACACGCTTGTTCAGTGTCCCCTTTACAGGAGCCTTAGACTTCGGGCCTGAATTAGATACCGCCATTAGAAAGAACGGGCGATAAAAAGAAAACTTTCTCCCCTCGTCTTTCAGGACAGCACCTGAAGAGAGCGCAGCTCCACCCACTTTTCCCAGGAAACACTGCAGTCAGTTTTTTTCTTTAAAGACCAGACACTTCCACCATGGCCTCAGTTGTAGTGTTTCCTCCGCCATGGTGGAAGCGCTGCAGGGAACCGGGGGGTGTGCTGCGCTGTCTCCAGGTGGAGAGAGTTTGGGGCATACCGGTATTTGTGTCTTTTTGATGGTCAGGCCAGCCCAGCTTCCTCCCTTCACGTGCGGAGGTTGCTCCGGCGTCCTCCCCTCTTCATACCCGGCGAGGGTCAGGCTGCTGGGGGTCCCCGCTCCTTTAGACCGGCGGCTAGCTTGGGAGGAGCGGCGTCTCCTCTTTATCCCCATAGCTCAGCCTTCCGGGTTCCGGTGGCGAGCGCGTCACTACGGCCGGGGGCGGGACATCTAGCGACGCGGCTTCCGGTTCCGGCCGCTGGAACGCAGGAGGGGAGGGCAGGTCTCTTCCGGCTGACGTCATTTCCGGCCCTCGCAGCGGCGAGCGGACCAAGAAAGTTTAAAAAACAAGCACCAAAAGCCATTGAAATCCTGACAGTATGGAGGAGGAACAATCGGTGGTGGCAGGAGCCACACAAGTCAGCCAGGCCCAGGTATGCGGGGACAGTGTGTCTCTGTAACTTACTCTATGGGCATGTTTTAGTTCCCTCTTTGGTAAAAATTTTAAAGAGCCTGCAGCATTCTTCCTCTGTATTGAAACAGGAAGTAAATGTGTTTTAAGATTGTGAAGTAAATCTGTGGGGGGATTTACTGGCTGAGTGAAGGAGGGGGGTTAAAGTGTTAGCTCTTCCAGTCCTTTTCAGCATGCTGTTTATGGGTGTTTTTCTGTTTGTGTATTTCAGAAGGCAAAAGAAAAGACCAAACATTCGTCTTTTTCTGTTAAAAGAAAATGCCCATCTTGTAAAAATGTGCTTAAAGAGTCCTGGGCAAAAGTGTTATGCAAAGAATGTATTGCAGACTTAGTGAAGGAGGAAAACCACTCCTAGTGCACCTGTGGTTCAGCAGGATTTACTGAGCTCGTTTAGGAAGGATTTGGCGGATACTTTTGAGTCATTTAAATCCTACCTGGACAAACATCCAGCCGCAGGCAGCTCAGTACCTCGTTCCCAGTCTTCTGTTCCCGCATATAGGGGGTGACAGTGACTCGGAGGAGGAACCTGGACAAACATCCAGCCGCAGGCAGCTCAGTACCTCGTTCCCAGTCTTCTGTTCCCGCATATAGGGGGTGACAGTGACTCGGAGGAGGAAAATCGTAGCGTGGCTACGGAATCGGAGAAAGAAGCAGAGGAAGAGAAGGAATCTTCTTCTTCTTCTTCTTCTCGATATAAATTGTCTCTAGAGGAGGTGGATGATCTGCTAAAAACTATCCACACTACTCTTAATATTACAGAGGACAAAGCCCAGCTGTCGTTACACGACAAGATGTTTCAAGGCATGGGTGAAGTGAAACACAGAATGTTTCCGGTGCACAAGTTTCTGTCAGAAACAATTAAAAGAGAATGGAAGGACCCAGAGAGGGCCCCCTTCTTTTCTAGATCCCTCAAACGCAGGTTTCCCTTTGAGGAAGACAGCACACAAGTCTGGAACAAAAAGCCTAGACTGGATGCAGCCTTCTCTCAAGTGTCGAGAAACACTGACCTTGCGTTTGAGGACATGGGTATCCTCAAGGATCCCATGGACAAGAGGGCTGACTCCCTGCTAAAGAAAGCTTGGGATTCCACCCTAGCAAATCTAAAACCAGCGATGGCATCAACAGTGGTAGCCAGAAACCTGGAGCACTGGTTGGAACAGCTGAAGGTTCATATCGAGGCAGGTACACCTCGTAAGGATCTTTTGGAGACCTTGCCAGTGCTTATGAAAGCTGTTGGATATTTAGCAGATGCTTCGGCGGAATCAGTTAGGATGTCGGCCAGATCATCTGCTCTAATCAATTCAACGCGCAGAGCTCTATGGGTCAAGACTTGGACGGGGGATACAGCCTCTAAGACCAAGTTATGTGGTTTACCCTTTGAGGGGGATTTGGTTTTTGGCCCAGGTCTTGAAGCCATTCTTGAGAGAACAGCCGACAAGAAGAAGGCCTTCCCCATTAAGAAAAAGGTGGTTCCTCAGGGCAACAAAAATTTTCGTCCTTTTCGGAAAACCTCAGACTCAAAGGAGACTATATATAGATATAAAAGACCTTGGAGGTCTCAGAGAGGCAGGGGCAAGCCAGGGGTACTCTTTCGCCCCCCTACCCCAAGTACAAAGAGCCAGTGACGGTCCCCCGTCTGTGGGACTGTTTAGTAGGAATGGGTGGAAAGCGCGTGATCAGACGCTTACATCAGGAAATGTATGGTTTATTTATGTAAAAGACTACAGACATATAGTCATATAGATATAAAATCATACAAATACTACATAATATTATATAAAAAAAAAGGAAAAACAGGTAAAGTAAGTACTAGGAAGTTAAAATTGGGGTGTGCCCATATTGAGGCAGGTATTTAAGAAAGGCTGACGCGTTTCGAGGAAAACCTCTTCATCAGAGCCAGGAGAACTGGAGCACAGTCTGTATGGGCCATTAGGCCGACATGTGTACATGGGGAGAGGTGGTGTTGCTAGTAGGAGGATGTGTCCTGTGATGGACAATTGATTATTCCAAGTTCCATACCCAGGTGTTCTATGGATGTAAATAGATTGTATTTTCTTTTTGCGGTGCTGTTAGATGTGCCTGTCTCAGGAGAAGTGTGTAAACACAGCTGCAAACTGTAGAGATCCTTTTGGAGTGGAGAGCCGTGTGATCCTGGCAGCAGAAGGGGGGGAGGAGGAGGGAGGAGGTGTCCTTGAGGCAGCTGATGCCTGGATAGAAAGCGTCTTGCTGCCTAGGGATAGGAAAGGTTTTAGACCTTCTTCCCACAGTGGCAGAGGATAACAGACAGTCCATTTATCCTAAAAACTATAAGGGAGGGTTACGGACTGGAGTTTGCCCAATCCCCTCCGGTTCGGTTTTATATAACTCAGGCTCCCAAAGACCCAGAAAAGCTTACAGCGATGTCGGCAATTCTTCAGGAGTTAATTCAACAGAAGGTGGTAGTAAATGTTCCCCCCAACGAGGTAGAACAGGGGTGTTATTCGCACATCTTTCTGGTGAAGAAACCTTCAGGCAAGTTCAGATTAATCCTGAACCTGAAGATTCTCAACAGAGCGGTCAGGTACAAGAAGTTCAAGATGGATACGATCTTTTCGGTAAAGGGTCTCCTGACCCTAAACTGCTTTATGGTATCCATAGACCTGAGAGATGCATATCTCCATGTGCCTATAGCCCCAGCATCACAAAAACACCTCAGATTTGCGACCAGGATAGAGGGGTCTGTCATACACCTGCAATTCAGAGCTCTCCCTTTCGGGCTGTCATCCTCTCCGAGGATATTCACAAAGATTCTGGCAGAGGCCTTAGCCCCTCTCAGAATAGAAGGAATCTCGATTGTCCCATATCTAGACGATCTGCTAATATTTGCCAAAACAAGGCACATATTAGAGAGAGATCTGCAAAGGACAAGGAGTCATCTGGAGAGCCTAGGGTGGTTAATAAACGAGGAAAAATCGAACATGATCCCGTCACAGGCAATAACCTTTCTAGGTTACACTATCGATTCCATAGAGGGAAAAACCTACCTCCCAGAGGAAAAGATAGTAAAGCTTCAGAACGCTGTAAAAAAGGCTCAGACAAACCTGCCAATTTCTATCAGGGCAGTGATGTCTGTTTTGGGGCTCCTTACTGCAGCAATACCGGCAGTACAGTGGGCACGTTTGCACGCAAGGGAACTTCAACAGACAATTTTGAAAAATTGGTCTTATGGAGAGTCCCTAGAAAAAATGATAACAATATCCCCCCGAGTTCAGAGGAAGCTCTGGTGGTGGAGGAGTCACTCCAATCTGGACAAAGGCCTGCTCTGGTGGTTTCCCCAGGAGAGGAGATTAACAACAGATGCGAGTTCCTGGGGTTGGGGCGCCCACCTGGAAGGACAGATGGCTCAGGGGAATTGGACAAAAAGAGAGGCCAGGAGATCCTCCAATTGGAGGGAGCTAAGAGCTATTCTCCTAGGACTATGGGCTTTCGAGAAGATAGTCCGGGGTCACCATGTTCAGGTGCTATCAGACAATGCCACAGCAGTGGCATATGTTACAAGACAGGGGGGCACGAGAAGCAGAGTCTTGCTAGCCTTGTCAGTTCAGATGCTATCCTGGGCGGAAGGCAACGTAAAGTCCCTAACAGCGGTACACCTAAAAGGAGAGCTGAATCTAGTGGCCGACTTTCTAAGCAGAGAAAGGATACTAGAGGCAGAGTGGAGTCTGAACAAAGAGGTATTCCAGGAATTAACAGAGAAATGGGGAACTCCGCAGATAGACCTGTTCGCATCCCACAAGAATTCAAAGGTAAAGGCCTATTACTCTCTGAACAGGCAAGATCAGGCGAAAGGATTGGATGCGCTGGCGCAACCATGGAACTTCCACTTGTGCTACGCCTTTCCCCCCTTTCAAATGATCCCTTTGGTGTTGAAAAAACTACGAGAGACCACAAGTATGATCCTAGTGGCTCCCTTTTGGCCCAAGAGGCCCTGGTTTGCAACCATACAGAGGATGGCAGTGGAACCACATTGGGTTCTCCCACTTCGAAAGGATCTACTATCACAGGGACCCCTTCAACATCCAGATATCAACCAGCTCAGGCTGACAGGTTGGTTACTGAGGAGCAGCTGCTAAAAAGAAGGGGCTTCTCAGATAAGCTGGTGTCAACCCTGTTAAGTAGCCGAAAGAAGGTTACCAGGGGTATTTATTTTAAGACATGGAAACGGTTTAATTCCTGGTGCATGACTAAAAAATGTTCACCACAGGAATTGCCCTCAATATTGAGTTTCTCAATGAGGGTATGGAGATGGGACTGCCAGCCAGTACCCTGAAGGTTCAGGTAGCTGCCTTGTCGATGTTTCTTGAGAGAAAATTATCTCAAGAACCATTTATAGTTAGATTCTTCAAAGCATTGTCCAGGCTTAGGCCGGTACCTTTCAGATCTTTCCCTAAGTGGGATTTATCTCTGGTGCTACAGGGGTTGATCGGAACACCTTTTGAGCCTACACAGGAAGCGACTTTAAAAGTATGGACGCTTAAGCTGGTTCTTTTGGTAGCAATTACCTCAGCCAGAAGAATAAGTGAGTTGCAAGCTCTATCTATAATAGAGCCCTTTTGTTTTATATTTCCAGACCGGGTAGTGCTGAAAACTGACCCGGGTTTCTTGCCAAAGGTCGCAACCTTTTTTCATAGGGCACAAGAGATAGTTTTACCTACTTTTTGTCCTACACCATCCAACTCTGAGGAGGCTTTTCATTCCCTGGATGTGAGAAAATGTTTACTCCATTATTTAGAGATTACGAGAGAGTTTAGGAAGACAAATTCTGTTTTATTCTTTTTTCTGGATTACGCAAGGGTCATTGTGCTTCTAAAAGCACTATAGGCAGATGGCTAAGAATGGTGATCAGTGAAGCCTACAGGGCTGCAGGGGCTGATCCTCCCACAGGGGTAATGGCCCATTCAACAAGGGCAGTAGCAACGTCCTGGGCGGAAAGAGCAGGGGCTTCTCCAGGTCGGATCTGTAAAGCGGCCACGTGGACAAACTTCTCCACCTTCACCCGCCACTACAGGTTGGACTTGCTATCAGCAGCGGATCAATCGTTTGGCAGGAAGGTCCTGCAGGCGGTGGTCCCACCCTAGAGTAAGTACTCTTTTCTCATCTCCAGGTGCTGTCCTGAAAGACGAGGGGAGAAAAACCCTAGTTAGACTTACCGGTAACGGTATTTCTACGAGTCTTTCAGGACAGCACCGATGACCCGCCTTAATTGGTTTATAAAGATGTGGTGTTATTGCTATGTTCTGCTTATCTAATTTCAGCATGGCTGGAGGTACTCTATGAACAACTGAGGCCATGGTGGAAGTGTCCGGTCTTTAAAGAAAAAAACTGACTGCAGTGTTTCCTGGGAAAAGTGGGTGGAGCTGCGCTCTCTCCAGGTGCTGTCCTGAAAGACTCGTAGAAATACCGTTACCGGTAAGTCTAACTAGGGTTTTTCCCCACTAAAAAGAAAAACTTTCAAAGGAAGTTTTTTCGTCCGTCAAAAGAACCCTCAAAAACACAGAAGGACTTCAAACCCAAAAAGTACTGGACAGGGCCTTTAAGGAAAAGGGGGTGTACTTTTTAACAGCCCCAGTCAGAACCCCAAACCCCAGTGACATCAGGGTCCCTGTGGGAGGAGGATTAGAAAATTTTCTCCCGCAGCGGGAAAAGATAACCTCAAACGAGTTTGTTTTAAACATAATAAAAATAGGTTATGCGCTGGAATTTCACAGCGACTCACCCTCAATTTCTAGTGACAATACTTCCAAGACACTCAGAATAGGCCAGGGCCTTACCATTACTAATAGGGGAGATGGTGGATCAAGAGGTATTGACACCAGTCCCTATTCAGAAACAGAGGGACGGTTTTTACTCGCATGTCTTTGTGGTAAAAAAAAAAAAAAAAGCCAGGGAAGTTCAGATCTCATAATCGTGAACCTCGGACCCCTGAACCTCTCCATTCGGATCGACTCCATTTACTCGATACGGAATCTTTTCCAAAAAGAGGTGTTTATGGCTACCCTGGATTTAAGGAATGCCTATCTGCCTATACCAAAAACGAAGGAATGCCAGAAATTTCTTCGTATGGCGATTCGGATACACACCAAAGTTTATCACTTTCAGTGCAGAGCACTTCCCTTCGGACTGTCGTCCTCTCCGAGAATTTTTACCAGGGTTCTCGGAGAAGCACTAGTTCCATTGAGCCTTCAGTCAGTCTCGATCATTCCGTATCTAGACGACTTGCTCCTCATGGCCCACTCGGAGAAACAACTTTGTCAAGACTTAGAGTTAACACAACTCAGCCTGAGTCAATTGGGGTGGATAATCAGTTTGGAAAAGTCCAAAACAACCCCAACACAGAATATTCTGTATTTGGGCTACAAGATCCTGTCCAAAGGATAGTCTTGTCGGAAGAAAAGATATTGAATCTGAAGCAGAGGATGTCCTTTCTTCAAACCAGCACCAAATGTACAGTGAGAGAGGTGATGTCAGCATTAGGACCTATGACAGCAGCAGTTCCAGCCGTACACTGGGCCAGGTTCTACCAAAGAGACCTTCAGAGGTTTGTGTTGGAACAGTTAAAGGACAAAGATCTTGGAAGATTACGTATCGATCCCCACCAAAGTAAAAGTTCCCTCTGGTGGTGGAAGGACACAAAATTTAAACAAGGGGGTACGCTGGGTCCTGCCTATCACATCCACACTTACCACGGATGCGAGCAGTTGGGGTTGGGGAGCCCATCTCAACCCTTGTTGGGCCCAGGGCGGGTGGACGCCAGAGGAGGAACAATTATCTTCCAATTGGAAGGAACTAACAGCTATCCTTAGAGCTCTAATAGCGTTTTAGGACATGGTACAAGGTCACCATCTACAGGTCTGTTCAAACAATGAGGGCAGTAGCCTATATAAACAAGCAGGGAGGCACTAGAAGTCCTTGGCTAATGTTGGTGGCCAAGCACATATTTCAGTGGGCAGAATCCAATCTAGAATCCATCTCCGCAATACACCTGAAGGGGGAGAAGAACTGCACTGCAGACTTCTTGAGTCGACAGCTAGTTTCAAATCCAAGAGTGGTCTCTGCACCCGGAAGTTTTCGACCACATAGTGCCACTTCTGGTTTCCCCCAGTAAGCTGCTATTTGTAAACAAAGAGAATGCAAAAGTTCCCAGTTTCTGCTCGCTATGCACAGGAGATCAAACCTTGGCGGTAGACTTTTTACAGACCCCCTGGACCTTCAACTTGGCCTATGCGTTTCCACCGATTCACCTCATCCCGAGAGTTCTAGCGGAAGAAACGTGTTTAACCCCTTCCCGCTGACCGTACGCAGATATGCGTACTCGGCTTTCCGGGGTTATACCGGGATGATGCCCGCAGCTGCAGGCATCATCCCAGTACCGTTGTTTACAGCAGGCGATCGGCTACCCGTGTATAACAACCGATGCGGCTAAAAGCCGCTCGGTTGTTATACCGGAGGAGCGGGAGGGGACAACCCCCCCCTCCCGCCGCTGTTACCGGGCCTCCCGTGCGATCGGGAGGCCCGGTGTCCAATCGGGTACCTTCGGCGGCTGGGGGCGGGCTGGAACGAAGCTGTGGGCGGCTTCGTTCCAGCCTTCTCGTTGTAAGCGAGGAAGCGACGTCATGACGTCACGTCCCATTTACTCGGCTGCCAATGGCGCCAAATTTAAAAAAATACACAGTATTCAGAATCACCGTTTTTGGCGATCTGAATACTTTGAAGTGTAAAGGAGGGATGGGGGGTCTTTTAGACCCCCCATCCCTCCATAAAGAGTACCTGCAACCACCTATTACTGTCACAAGGGATGTTTACATTCCTTGTGACAGCAATAAAAGTAAAAAAAAAAAAAAAAATTTTTTTTAAAACACGATTTATAATGTTAAAAAAATAAATAAAATAAAAAAATTAATTTTTTTTAAAGTGCCCCTGTCCCCGCGAGCTCGCGCAGCGAAGAAAACGCATACGGAAGTCGCGCCCGCATATGTAAACGGTGTTCAAACCACACATGTGAGGTATCGCCGTGATCGTCAGAGCGAGAGCAATAATTCTAGCCCTAGACCTCCTCTGTAACTCAAACCTGGTAACCGTAAAAAAATTTTAAAGCGTCGCCTATGGAAATTCATAGGTACCGTAGTTTTTCGCCATTCCACGAGTGCGTGCGATTATAAAGGGTGACATGTTTGGTATCTATTTACTCGGCGTAACATCATCTTTCACATTATATAAAAAAATTGGGGTAACTTTACTGTTTGGATTTTTTAAAATTCATGAAGGTGTCCCTTTTCCAAAAATTTGCGTTTAAAACACCGCTGCACAAATACCGTGTGATAAAAAATATTGCAACAATCGCCATTTTATTCTCTAGATTCTCTGCTAAAAAATATATATAATGTTTGGGGGTTCTAAGTCATTTTCTAGCAAAAAATACGGATTTTAACTTGTAAACACCAAATTTCAAAAATAGGCTTAGTCATGAAAGGGTTAAAATTGCGCACACTCGTGAAATGGTGAAAAACTACAGTACTTAAAAAAATCTCCATTGGTGACGCTTTAAAAAAAAAAAAAAAGTTAATAGCTTTTACAGAGGAGGTCTTGTGCTAGAATTATTACTCTCACTTCAAAACTGCACGTGTGATTTGAACACTGTTTACATTTGTGGGTGTGACTTGCGTGGTGTTGGACGATTAGTTTCTGTGCGTGCTTTCGCCTGTGGACGGGGGTGCTTAAACAAAAAAAAAACAAAAACCTAAAAATGTTTTTAATCATCACTTTTATTATCACAGGAAATATGTAAATATCCTATGTGATTGCAATAGGCAGTGACAAGTACTCTTTATGGAGAGATCTTCCTCCTCTGCCCTTAAAAGCATTTGATCACACCAAGATCTGTGTGATCAAATGCTTTTCATTTTTAAAAATAGCGCTGTTTTACATCTGGGGAAACCGGAAGTGATGTATGCTCATTGCTTCCAAGTTCCTTTTGTCATAGAGGCAAACAGAGCCATTCTGGTCTCCATTTGCCTCTATGAACAGCCCAAAAAAAGTGTGTGTGTGTGTGGCGGGGGCAGGAAGGCACCTCCCGCTTGTGGTAAAAGCAATCCTGTTGCTACTTGGCCTTTAGGATTGCCTTTACAAGAGAGCCGACCATTGGCTCAGAAAATGATACTGGAATGATGCCCGCAGCTGCAGACCTGCCGGGGTAACGTTAGACTTTAAGTCCAGAGACGCACCTGTATATCGCTGGTCGTCAAGTGGTTAAAGTGGACTATTCTTTCCTTATTTGTGCTCTGAACACACACAGCTGTCTGTACAACTGTTAAGAGATGAGTAATGTACAGTTGCAAAAAATGCAGCCACATGCTCCATACATTGGAGTGTGTGTGTGTGTGTGTGTGTGTATAGTGGTCCTTTAAATTGTCTGTCGGTTCTTCCATATGGCACAAATTGAATTTCTTCTACCCATTTCTTCATGAAGTGATTGTGGACTTCTGGTGCCTGGATGGTAATGATCACAGCAATGCCTACTTGCCAGAATGTCAGCTGATGCGTGCCCTGTTTCCTAAATGACTTATGGCTAGGACACTGGCAGTGTACACATGGCAAGTAGTAGTAGTCACACAAATGCAATATAATCTCAAAATTTTCCATGAAATATTGAAGTTTGGATTATGTCAAGTCAAAGTAGAACTAGTTGCTTTTATAGAAAAATTGCTTGCAGGTAGATTTTTATGGCAGAAGAGGTTCTTTGTCTTTTCTGCCATTAAAGCTTGTTGCCTGCTTGCTCCATACATGCACAGGAGGGGAAAACTTGGGGGATAAGTGTGCCTTAATGTGCAAATATGGAGTATAGTGTTTCTGTAGAAAGTTGCACTGTGACCCAACTCAGCCATAAGTTTTTTGACAAGATGTAAACTTTTCTAATTCTATTGGGAACATGATGGCATTACCTATGACCCCATAGGTCCCTCTCACTTCTGTTTTGATACCTCTCAGTAAAACAGGAAATTGGGAGATTTCCCTTCACTTGCTGGTCAGACTTTGGATAACATTTAGCTATCAAAGGCAGAATCTTGTGATTCTTGCATAAGCCCAGTAAGTGGTGTGTGCGTGGGTTTTTTTTTTTTATTACAAATTCAGTGAAATGTGTGAATGAATGTTTGTTTTTTTTGTTTTTTCTGGTTTTCTAATCTTTAATACTTTTGTTCTCCTAGGTTGAATACATTGAATATCTCAGTCGAAAGGTCAGCACAGAGATGGGTCTACGAGAACAGCTTGACATTATAAAGATAATTGATCCTTCAGCGCAGATCTCTCCTACAGACAGCGAGTTTATCATCGAACTGAACTGTCTGACTGATGAAAAACTGAAACAGGTTTGTTGGTCAGCTCTCGTATAGATAATCTATGTAATGAAGATGACACCAAAAACTTTCATAAAACGCATTCTTTAGAAGAATATGAAGTTATCAGACACCACATATGCTGCAGAAACTGGATACTGCTCTTGGTTTTGATCTCCATCCAATAAGATTGCTGACATGCAAAGCTGACATGCTGTAGTCTGTTTGGTTCTGTGCATACTGGTGACTTTAGCTCCCCTTCTTCTTTTTTTTTTTTTTTTTTTTTTTTTTTTAATCCTATCTTAATTGTACAGTACAGGATACAGGAATTATGGGTTATGCAGACCGCCCTCAAGTGGACACTGGCAATAGACTTTTACTAGGACCGCCCCAAATGCATGTTCATATAACCCAACTCACTCCGTAAGACTCAAATTTTTTTTGCGAGTGTTATTAGTTGACGGACCTCTTCTGCACTGTGTGGGGCCAGCCTGTAATGTTTGCTTTGGGAACTGGAGTCCTGTATTAGGCACTCGCTTTGGCATGTTGTTGCAACACATGTAGTTAGACCCTGTCTGGGGTAT
Organism: Aquarana catesbeiana; assembly: GCF_042186555.1. Taxonomy (NCBI): domain Eukaryota; kingdom Metazoa; phylum Chordata; class Amphibia; order Anura; family Ranidae; genus Aquarana; species Aquarana catesbeiana. The sequence goes on along the minus strand of NC_133332.1, from coordinate 159,733,451 downwards.
GCTCATCATGACAGGTGAAGCTTGAACCTTTAATGGGCAAGGCAAGACTTGTTTTTTTTCTAATTTGGAACATTTCTGACTATAGACAATTCACAGTACATAGCACAGGAATGGGGAATCATTGGGTTCCAAGATTATTCTATCATCCCATAGGTACACCATAGCCACTGTGGCTTTTTATGCAGCTTCTGGATTGCTGGACTGGACTCCCCACCAGTGCCCTGGGGGACTGTGCTTGGACCACATTTGTGTTTAGATTGTTGCTTTGCACTGGATCCTGCTGTGGGTGCTCCCCTTGGCATGTAGGGTTTGACCATTTCTTGTAGAAGATGAAGCAGATTAAAAGTGTGGGGTCTGCCATTTCTAGTTTTGTGTAATGGCTAGAGTTAATGCAGCAGGAAAGATCACTGTATACAGTGAAGACCTAGTGAAATTGCAATGTTTTAAAATGCTGAATAAGTATTGACTAGTGCTAAAGAACATTAAAATATGAGATGCCCACATTCTGGCTTTTTATTATGAAGTAAATACATTTTGTATGTAAAACCTTATTTTCAAGTACTTTTAAATAGTATTCTGTTTGGGGCAGTGCATGTTTTCCTGTAAGCTTGTACCACTTGGATGTGCATACATTGGTGTAAAGCTGTTGCATATTTCAGGCTGTCCCTGATTTTGAGAGGCTGCTGGCAGTGGGCTGTAAGCTGCACCTGTGACCCTGGGCAGAGAATTATGCCTGACTGTATGCTGCATGACCCTTTTGTGGTCCTCATGTGTCTGAAGACGCATCCTTTAAGAATCCTTTATCCTTTAAGGTAGAAATGCAAGAGTTGTGAATGATTGGTAGATCTATTTTAGATTTGATCGGTCGACCCTTGTAGTTGATCTGATTTAGGTCTGTATGCTTCCCTTTCCCATTTGCATGACAAGTGTGGTTTTATTCTTGTTCCCAGGTCAGGAGCTATATCAAGGAGCATAGTCCTCGACAGCGATCCACACGAGAGAGCTGGAAAAGAACCAGTTACAGTACAGCCAGTACAAGTGGTGTGAGCGGAGCCAGCGTGAGTAGCAGTAGTGCCAGTATGGTCAGCACAGCCAGCAGCACTGGTTCTAGTGGTGGTCACTCAGCTTCTAACTCAAGTGCCAACATGAGTCGAACTCACAGTGACAGCAATCTGTCTGCCAGTGCAGCAGAAAGAATACGAGATTCAAAGGTAAAAATATTTCTCTAATTGCCAACGTTTCCTATAAATTGATTGTTGTATAGGTAAATGAGACTGACTTTAATCATTAACTTCTTTTAAGGGAGTAATGTGCAAACCTAATTAATCAGGGATGTCGCTTGATGCATTTCACATGCATTTCCGGGTGTCAGGCAGGTCAATTTTACATCTGCATTGTATTACATTCAGTAGAGCACAAGGGAGACGTCCAGGGTCCTGAAAACCATGCCTGAAAACATTGATTACGATACACGTTACATATTACCACACACGCTGGAATAAGAGCAATAATTCTGGCACCAGACCACCTCTGTAGACCTAAACTGATGACCTATAGGGAGCTTTTATTGGGTTGCCTCTAGAAAATATAGTTTGTCGCCATTTTAAATCTGCGGGTGCGTGCAGATTTAAGGTTTGACATGTTTGGTATCTATTTTCTCAATGCAACCTCTGCTTTTATATTTTACCAAAAAATTGAGTAACAAAGTGTTTGTGCTCCCTAAAATTACCTTTAGTGTGTTTTTTGCCTTTGCTGTAATATCATGTGACATTAACAATTGGAGCTACCACTATTTTATTCTCTAGGGTGTCTGCTTTCAGAAAATATGCACTGTGTGCACCATTATTAGACAAGTTGTATTTTTGAGGATCCATTTCATTATTGAACAACTACAGTGCTCTCGGTCAACCCAAAATGTTAACAAACATCAAACCTGACTTTTTTGGAAAGTATAAGTGAGGTTTTGGCTTTCTTAGGAGAATATCTGTGTGCACAATTATTGGGCAATTATTAGTGTGCACAATTATAATGCAACTAAACAAAAAACGAAAATTTTCCAATCTCACTTGTTTGTTTGCATCTGTTTAAAGTGAGAACAATAAACATCTCAACATTTACAACATAAAAAAAAAAAATCAGTGACCAATATAACCACCCATTGTTTTGTGCAGCAGCAACCACAGCCTTCCAGACACTGTTCAGAGAGGTGTACGGTTTTCCTTCGCTGTAAATCTCCCGTTTTTAAAAAGGGCACAGAAGTTCCCAATAGGGTTTAGGTCAGGTGAGGAAGGGGACCATGTTGTTGTTCTTTCATCTTTAAAGTGGTTGTAAACCCTTTACAACCACTTTTGACTACAGGTAAGCTTAAAATAAGGCTTACCTGTAGCTACCCTGGATATCTCCTAAACCTGCACGGTTTAGGAGATATCTCCTGTATCAGCATGTGCCGACGTCATGCGCACTAAAGCAATGGCATGCCGTTACCGGTGGCTCCTGTACACATGCGTGGGAGTGACATCATCGTGGCTCCGGCCAATCACAGCGCCGGAGCCCACGATACCCGGAAGTAACTTTGGGAGCAATGTGGCCGGAGCAGGGTACTAGCTCATTATGCCTTTATCTTGCAGGTGGTTGTGTTTGTTTTTTTGTTTTTTTTTAATTTCTGGGGGCTCTACAACACTTTAAGTCCTTTACTGGCTAGCTACTCAGTGGAGTAACTTCAATGCATACGATGCAGCATTGTCCTGCACAAATATCAATCCTCTTGACAGATGCAGACTTTTTCCTGTACCACTGCTTGAAGAAAGTGTTCTCTAAATACTCAGTAGGTTTTGGAGTTGATTTTGAGTCCATCGTCAACCCAAAAAGGGTCCAACTAGCTCATCTTTAATAATACCAGCATATAACAGTACCTCACCTCCACCTTGCTGGCATCTGAGTTGAAGTGGAGCTCTGTGCCCATTACTGATCCAGCCACAGGCCCATTCATCTTGTCTATTAAGAGTCCCTCATCTCATCAGTCCATAAAACCTTTTGAAAAATCTGTCTTCAGATTTCTTGGCCTAGTCTTGACGTTTTAACTTGTGTGTCTTGTTCAGTGGTGGTTGGGTTTCAGCCTACCTTACCTTGGCCAGGTCGCTGAGCACTGAACACCTTGTACTTCTGTGCACTCCAGGTAGGTTGCAGTTCTGAAATATGACAGCGCTGGAGGATAACGGGTTCCTGGTAGCTTCACGCTTTTTTCTCAAATCTTTGGCAGTTAATTTTTTTTTCCCCAGTTGCCTTCCAGGACAGCCCTTGAGAGATGGAGTCCCTCCCATCGACCCAGGAAACACATTGCCAACAGTTCAAAAGGCGGTCCCTCAGGTCCCAGGTCAGTCATTTGTGTTTCCTCCGTCGGAGGAACATGTTGCCAGGAACCAGGAGAAGGACTCTATCTCTCAGGGGTTGCCTGAGGGGAGCAGAGCCGCACAGGGGGACCGGGTCCTATCCAGCGGTCTCCAGGTTAGTCCTACCTTATTTCTTTTTGCTCGGGTAGCGTCCAGCTGACAGGAGCAGACCCGTTACCCCCCTCTTTCCAGTGCCGAGGTGTGCCAGTGGCAGGTTGATGCAGGTTCCCCCCAGGAGCAGTGTAGCTGGATTCTTCAATCCCAGCTCCTTGCTGTAATGGCGGTAGGGGTCAGACGCCGAGTGTCATTTCCGGCGGAACCGCGTCATCGCTGTGTGCCGAGACTTCCGGGTCTCTAGAGGCACAAAGAGGAAGGAGAAAGCCCACGCTGGGCCTACAAATCCTGACCAGCGTCCAGCCATACCGGACTAGCGGCGGGATCCGGAGCTCGAGAGGGGGACCATGGAGGCTAATCCCCAGGACACTCCGGTGGATGCAGGCACCAGCCAGACCCAGGTAGGCTGCTGGGCAAGCCCTTACTGTGGTTTTTTTCTGGGGTTTTGTTGTAAGGCTGGGATTTGTAGTACCCCATGGTGGTGGTTACCTCACAGTCCCGGGTTTATGCAGCGGTGGTTGCAGCACAGGTGTTTTTTAATGAGAGTTTAAAGGATTTCTGATGCTAAGATCATTTATTCTTTATTTTCAGGCTAAGGAGGCCACGAGGGAAGACAAGGCAGGCCGCAAAAAATGCCCTAATTGTGGAAATAAGTTGTCCTCAGGCTCTAACAAAGCCTTATGCAGACAGTGTATTGCAGGCTTACTTAAAACAGAGGCAGACTCTCCCTTGGCAAAATTCCTTGGCTCCTTTAAAGATGAGATGGCATCAACCTTTAAATCTCTCCGGTAGTTAATCACAGATGTAAACACATCTGCTTCCACCAGTAAAGCAGCTGCGATTCCCTCCTCACCATGCCTTACAACACCCAGTTCTGGGGAGCTCCGTACAGTCAGGGAGCATAGCCCCATGTTAGTTAGCCTTGAATCCTCTGACGCAGACTCAGACCAAGATGAGGATCAGGTTGTAGCTAACAAAGCAGCAAAATACAAGCTGTCTCTTGAGGATGTAGACGAGCTGTTGAGCGCTATTTATGATACGCTGGAAATTGATGAGGAAGAAACTCAATTGACCAGACATGATAAAATGTATGAGGCTCTGGGGAAAAAGAAAGCTAAGGTATTCCCTATACATAAAGTGCTTTCTGACCTTGTCCGCAAGGGATGGGCCGAGCCAGATAAAGTCTTCTTTCCTAATTCCCTTAAAAGAAGATTCCCCTTTGATGAGAGCCCAGAGACGGTCTGGAATAAAAATCCTAAACTAGACGCCCCTCTGTCCAAAGTCTCAAAACAGTCTGACCTTGCTTTTGAGGATATGGGTCATTTAAAGGACCCAATGGACAGGAAAACAGACATAGTCTTAAAGTGCGCCTGGGATGCTTCTATGGTGGGCTTAAAACCAGCTCTAGCCACTTCTTGTGTTGCTAGGAATCTGAAGTTCTGGTTGTCTCAACTAGAAGAACACTTAAAAGCAGGCACGCCTAGGGGGGAGCTCTTGAAAACCTTCCCTATGCTTTTCAAGGAGACAAGTTTCATCTCTGACGCTTCCACTGATTCCGTAAAATTTACGGCTAAAACTGCGGCGCTTTCTGTTGCAGCCAGGAGGTCAGTATGGATGAAAACTTGGGGGGGAGACACGGCGTCCAAAACACGCCTGTGCAGTGTCCCCTTTACAGGAGATTTAGTCTTCGGGCCTGAATTAGATACCGCCTTAGAACGGCGGATAAAAAGAAAACCTTTCCGATTAAAAAGAAACATTTTCAAAGAAAATTTTTTCGTCCCTTAAAGGAACCCTCCAAGTCAGAGAAGGAGTTCAAACCCAAAAAGGGAAAGGAAAAGGCAGCATACTTTTTAAAGCGGGGGTTCACCCACACCGCCAAAAAAAAAAAAATGTTAAAAGCCAGCAGCTACAAATACTGCAGCTGCTGACTTTTAATACATGGCCACTTACCTGTCCCGGGGTCCAGCGCTGTCGGCAGGGGACGCCGAGAACCCGCTCGGTTCTCGGCAGCTGCCGCCGCCATCCTAGGTGAGGGAATCAGGAAGTGAAGCGTTGCGGCTTCACTTCCCGGTTCCCTACTGCGCATGCGCAAGTCGCGCTGCGCGTCCCAAGTGGTCCCCGCTCTCTGCTGGGAGCTGTGTGTTCCCAGCAGACAGCGCGGTGGGGATGGGAAGAGGCATAGACTCCCATGGGAGTCTATGCCGGAAGTGGGTGCAAATACCTGTCTTAGACAGGTATCTGCACCCCCCTGAAAGGTGCCAAATGTGACACCGGAGGGGGGGAGGGTTCCGAAAAGCGGAAGTTCCATTTTTGTGTGGAACTCCGCTTTAACCGCCCCAATCCAAACCCTAAACCCCAGTGACATCAGGGTTCCTGTGGGAGGAAGGTTAGTGGTATACGCTGGTATTTCACAGCGATCCACCCTCAAAGTTTCTTGTGACAAAGCTTCCAAGACACTCAGAGAAGGCCAAGGCCTTACCTTTGCTAATAGGGGAAATGGTGGATCAAGAGGTATTGACACCAGTCCCTATTCAGGAACAGGGGGACGGTTTTTACTCTCACATTTTTGGGAAGTTCAAACTAATCATGAACCTCCGACCTCTGAACCTCTCCATCCGATACAAAAAATTTCGGATGGAGTCCATTTACTCGATAAGGAATCTTCTCCAAAAATAGGTGTTTATGGCTACCCTGGATTTAAGGGATGCCTATCTACATATCCCAATAAGGAAAGAATGCCAGAAATTTCTTCGGATGGCGATTCAGATAGACACCAAAATTTATCATTTTTTTTTTTTATCAACTCCTAGTACTATTTAGGTTCAGATAGCTGCCCTAAGTGTATACTTAGAGAAAAGGTTACAAGAAGATCCTTTCATTGCTAGGTTCTGTAAACCAATCTCTAGACGCAAACCAGTCAGAGTTAACATAGCTCCATCCTGGGATCTATCAATCGTTCTAAAGGCCTTTTTGGGGTCGCCTTTTGAACCTCTCTAAGACTGGTTACATTCAAGACAGTACTTCTTGTGGCAATCACTTCAGCCCATAGAGTTATTGAAATCCAAGCTCTCTCTGTCAGAGAGCCATTCCTCCAAATTCTAGAAGACAGAGTCATCCTAAAGACAGACCCTGGGTTCTTACCAAAGGTGGCATCTAATTCCCATAGGTCAAAAGATATTGTCCTCCCTTCTTTCTGTCAGGAGGCTTCAAACGAGAAAGAAAAACAATTTCATTTATTAGATGTGAGGAGGTGTATCCAAGGGTAACCAATCCATTCAGAATCTCAGATTCACTTTTTGTTCTTTTTTCCGGACAACGTAAGGGGCAAAAAGCTTCTAAAGTCACCATAGCTAGGTGGATTAGGCTAGCTATAGCAGAGGGGTATAAGACAGTAAACAAAGATCCTCCCGGGGATTAAAGCCCACTCCACAAGGGCATTGTAGGACTTCAGACCACTCTCTGCTGAAAACGGGTCACAGAAGTGCAAAACGTTTTGCAATCCTGTGACTCTTAGGATAAGTCCAGCCAAATGAGCTCAGGCTGGACGACTTTAATAATCAGTGGGGAATAATCAGCCTGGTTCACACCTATTAGTTTTTTTTGGTGTTTTATTCTTTACAGTTCATTTAACATGGTTTCCTATTGGACACGTTCACATCTATGCTTTTTTTTTTTTTTTTTAGCCGCTGCGTATTTGGAAAAGGCCAAGGGCTTTTGTCAACACAACGGTGCTTTTTAATTTTTTTTTTTTGGTTCAATAGACTTCAATAGAGAAGCCGCAGAAAAGCATGTAGTGCGTTGTTGCTGCGACTTGTGTTTTTTTTTACTCTGCACAACAACACATTGGCCAAAAAAAAGCATAAAAAAATGCAAAACGCAAATCGCAGCAAAATTTGCATGTGCAAAAAATGCAAAATGCACAGCAAAAGCACTGCAGAAACAGATCAAAAGCAAACTGCATAGGTGTGAACAGAGCCTTATGGTGGCCATACACGTATCGATCTTCGGACGAGAATATTCATACGAAAAATCTTTGTACATTCGCTGAATGAAAGAATGTCCTTTTGAAAATTTCACTTGTTTTTAAAATTCAGTTTTAAAATGAATGTAATTTCTGAACGAAAACCGCATACACTGTCTGAAAATTCCTTTGACCAAGAAGTTTTCTATTCTGCTCCTTCAAATCTTCCCATCACTGTGGTCCAAAACGAACGCCGTTTTGACCCCACTAATAATTAGAAAATCAATGAACGTTCTTAAAATGAATTTTTTTTTCGAAAGGAAGACTTTGTTTTTGTATGGCCGGCATAAGTAACAGCAGACGCAGGTAGCTTTTATCAAACCACCTGCCTATGACAAAGGAGTCTGTCATACATAATATTACAGTTCTGTCTGAAAATCAACAAGAGTCTTTAATTTTTTATTTATTTATTTTTAATCAAAAATTTGATCTGAGTCTGATATTTACCAGATTCAACCTCTAATAGTATATACAGTATATCTCTTCTGTCTGTTATTCTCAGTGGGTTAGAGATTTTGCTCCTGAACCATATAGTTGGTTATTTACATTTACCACTGCATAGAGATATTTAAGAATAAATTGCCCTTTATTTAAAACTTTACATATTAACTAAATTATACACCACACTTTAAGGTTAGTATCCGATTAGTCGATTCAATAATCAGCCAACTAATCTATTATGAAAATAATCGTTGCAGCCCTAGTTTATATAAAAACTGGGTCAAAGTTCAACCCTTTTTTTTTTTTTTTTTTATGTTTCACTACCAGATTATTAAAATGAGTTCTGTGTTTTGCTTCTGGATATGCAGATCGTCTTTCTTTGCTTAGTGTAAATTAGTAGTAGGTAATGTATTTGATATGTTTTTTAGTTTTGTATTGCTATATGCTTTTCTGTATCCTAATTTACTTTGTATGTTATGTGTTTTATTTAGAAACGATCTAAACAGAGAAAACTGCAGCAGAAAGCGTTGCGGAAGAGACAGCTGAAGGAGCAGAGGCAGGCTCGAAAGGAGAGACTCAGCGGCTTGTTCCTAAATGAAGAAGTGTTGTCACTTAAAGTTAATGAGGAAGATCATGAAGGAGATGTAGATGTACTCATGTGACGAGGGTGAACATAGCAGTGTTCTTCATAAGTTTCTATAAGGCCAGGGTATTTAAGTAGAATCAAATATGGAAAAATTGGGTCTCCTATCATTTTCTGTAGGATCTAATTTTTAGGTCTCCCAATGTGTGCTGTTGCCCGTGTTTCCTGCTTGCCACCAAAGTAGAGTATAGAAGCTAGTTTGGATTTTGTCTGAAATCTTTTAGTCCATCTGTAGTCTCAGATCCTATCTTTCTTATGACTAGAGCACACAATGAGAAAATCCAGATGAAAAATACTGCTTCCGGAGCAGTTGTCCAGTAATCTGATCATTGATACGCCGCTTTCGAGAGCTGATCAATACAGTTCATGCAAGATTATATAAAGGGACAAACCTGAAAATGTTTCTCGTACGATAACAAAACATGCAATTTTTGGTGTTTCAATCAATACAGTATTTGTCCGTTTAAAAAAAAAAAAAAAAAAAAATCAAGTGACCAGAACTGCGCATGCTTGGAAACGAAAGAATACAATACATCATCGCAGGAATTTGTATTGTTTTCTCATCAGGTGTATAGGGCTTTATTTATATTAGGTCAGTCATCAATGCCAATGCAAGATGTTCTAGTTCTCATCACAGGTGTTTTTTTTTGTTTTTTTCACAGCAATGCTTATTAGGTAAAATGTTAAAGATAAGACCCGTCATTTTTATGTGTAAACCATCCATTGCAATTATCTACTTAAAGTGGTAGTAAACGCCTTGCTTTTATTTTTACCTACAGATAAGCTTATAATAAAGCTTACCTGTAGGTAAAATGAACATATCCTAACCATGCACCATTTAGGAGATATTCTAGCAAGCAGCAGCTGGTGAAATCACTGGCGCATGCACTCGGAAGAAACGCATACCTGTGCTGTTCCTTCAGAGCTGTGTGCCAGACGCAGGACTCCCGCGCAGATGCGTCGTAGCGACATCATCGCAGCTCGGTCAGTGTGGCGACCGAAGACGGTAGGAAGACCAGGTGGGGATGGAAGCCTCTGCAGCGGTGACAGCTTGCTGCTGAAGGGCTTTGTTTTAAGGTAAGTCCTTCATAATGTGCTAGTATGTGGTGCATACTAGCACATTATATTGCCTTGCAAGAGAAAACTTTTTTTTTTTATTCCCCCTGCCAAAGAGTTGACTATCGCTTTACGTGGTTTTAAAAAACAGATTCAGTCTGCAGAACATTTTTAAAGGTTAGCACAATGGTGTTAATAGAATCCATTAAATGAATGGCTTTTACTTGCTAATTGTGCTGTACTGTTGGCACATGCGTTTCACTGCTGTAAAACACACGTGTGACTGGGCCATTGTACAAGTTGCTAATTAGTGTAGCCATTCCTCTACCTCCAGTGGTTCTCAACTCCGGTCCTCAGGACCCACTAACAGGCCAGGTTTGCAAGATAACTGAAATACATCACAGGTGATATAGTTTTGCTGCTCAGTGATTGCAGTATTCTAGTCTGCATCTCTCCAAGGTAATACTTAAAATCTGGCCTGTTAGTGTGTCTTGAGGACAGGAGTTGAACCACTGCTCTACCCGGTAAAGAGAAATCTTGTATTGTAAAGCCATGTTCACATAAGCTTCAGCTAGTCTGCAAATCAGTGTACACAGAAGCCACATCAAAAATTGGTAGAATATTGGGAAAGCGCACATTGAAAGACCTAAATATACTTGAATAAATGCCAGATATTGGCTGTGTTCCGCATTCTGCTAGTTATTCCCTGCAGTGCTGGTTATCAGTAAGTCTTGTCTGCTGTCAGAAGTGACTTGGAACCCCTTTCTTCTTTAAGTGTCTTGTAATCATCTTTCACCACTTTGTTGAAGATCTACACGCTAAACTGAGAAATATAATAGATCAACTATTTAATCATTTACTAAATGGGTATGCTGCCCTCTAAAATGTGGAGTCTTAGAAATCTGGCACAGACTTAGGAAGAACACTGTACTTTCTTTGGGGTTTGCTCAATTCAGACATTATCAAGATGGAAACTTTCAAACTACTTTAACTGTATATATGTATATACTAATGTCTCTGCGCTCCAGGTATATTAGCTGCTGCTCATAGTGGAGGAGGCCTGTAGCCCTGTTACAGTATCTCTACTGATCATTTCTGTTCTGTGGGAAATGCGTGGACTTTATTCATATTTGATATTCAGCATTATTTCTTTTCTGCTCTTTTTATGTTTGTTGATGGCTTTGTTATCCTTCAAATGAAAAAGATTATGAACCTCCTGGTGCCAACGGCGTGCAAATATGCAGCCTCTCGGCAGGTGGACCTTTAGCGTGGAGTGGCCACATATTTGCGTGCTACATTGCAAAACAGTCTGCCAAGAGCGTGCACCATGCATGCTCCTGGCACCGTTACCGGCAGCTAACCGAAAGCTCCCAAGCGCTGATTGCGTTCGGGAGCTTTCCGATCATGTGACACCCGATCTGCACCAAGGGGTTAAAGGTAGTGCCCGAGAACCTAATTCTAAGAAGGGTTGTGCTAAATATAAAATGGTTAGTGTACTAGTTTCAGTAAAAAAAATGTAAAGCTTAATGCCAGTTTGTTTTTTTTCTTTGTTTTGTTTTGTTTTTGTCAAACCGCACAATTGAAATAAAGTACCTCTAACAAGTATGCGAAGTCTGCAGCACTACTTTTTAATGTAGAAATGACAGTTTATCCTAAGCACTCTTCTGATGCTGCGACTGATAGTTCTGTCTAATACAGTGTAGGGGACAAGTTGTTTACTACCAAAAATGTCCTGTATTATGTTGACAGACTATAAGACCGTCTTTGAATGGACAACAGCAGAGGAGGGCCAAGTAGATGACATGATTTTAGCTTGTCCGTCACAGAACAACTTGTATTTGGTAAACAGAACACAAGGCATTTTGTGAATGGACAAAGGGAGAGCAAATGGAGGATAAGTGACACAATCCTCGCGCTATATACAAGGGCTGGCGCTATCAGCTGCATGCCAGAAGAACATCGCTGTGGGTATCAGCATTATTACAGACTTTGCATAATCTTCGTTGGAGGTATCTTTTAATAGTGCAGTTTATCCTGGAGTTCTACTTGCTTTAAATTAAGTCTGATGCTTTAACTGCTCCCACCTTTTCTGTGCCTCCTAAAAGCTACTTGAAATCCTATGTAAATACTGATTTTTCTGAAAGTTATTATTCGCATAGGACTAGTCACTCTCTCCATGTGACTGTGCTTAGCCACCAATTACTGTATTGTGGGGGTTCAGGGGGAGTTAGCACATATGCCCTCTAGCTGGAAGTACTGGTATTTTATACTGAGCTTCAGTGGAAGATCAATAAAGGTGAAAATGACACCTTAAGGTACCTATTACACTGTGTCAGGCTTGCTAGTAAACTCTTTATTTGCATTTACTTGATAGTTGAAAAACTAGACAAACACTTTTCTATGATCAAACATGATTGAAAAGTCTTTTCATATGTACATTTAATTAATTTTGAGTTTTACCCTTTTAGGTAAGTGCTTTTATTATGCTTTTTACTTTTGGGAAAAAAACTGCAAACACACAGTTATTAAAGTGCCGTAATGTACGCACCAGATGGTGCCTGCACATACCTTTTTTACATGCACTCTATTTAGACCAGGTGATCTGAAACCTGGGCAGCTGTCAAGTTTTTCCACTCTGGTAGTGTTGAGTTTGGCCTTGGCCTCTCTCCTGCATATTCCCATTGATCCAAACAGATGAATAGCCTTACTGTTCAAAAAGAACATGTGGGAGGGATTAGAAGCAGTACTATATTCCACGAGGATGTAGTGAAAATTGTGTTCTATGGCTGAAAAACTGCTGAGTAAACAGTATAGCATTTGTATTGTTATACATGAAAACACTCCAATTCTAAGATTGCAGTAAGACCCCTTTCACACTGAGGCAGTTTTCATGCGTTTTAGCGCTAGAAATGGTGCCTGAATACTGCCTCTCAGGCCGCCCAAATGTGAAGCCCGAGTACTTTCACACTGGGGCGGTGCCCTTGCAGGACGTTAGAAAAAGTCCTGCAAGCAGCACCTTTGAGGCAGTTTGGAAGCGCTGTATACAGCGTTCCCAAAATGCCCCTGCCCTTTGCAATGAATGGGCAGCACTTCGGAAGCGCCGCAACACGGGCATTTTTAACCCCTTCGGCCGCTAACCAGGGATAAAAAACCCCCAATAGCGGCCAAAAAGCGCTGCTTAAACAGTGCCGTTTTTAAAATACCGCTAGCGTATGGGTGGCCCCAGTGTGAAAAGGGTCCAAGTTAAAATTAAAAAAAAAAAAAATGACCCTTGGGGGTGTGATGGTGGTGGGTATAAGAAAATTGTGTTTTATACATGTGCTGAACAATGGAATGCTCTGAATTTTAATATGCTTTATATACATTTTGAAGTCCTAGATGGAGCTTATCATTGCACCTTATTTTGTACAGTAATCCACTTAAATGCAACTATCTCCTCTAACAATTTGGTCAGAGTATGTGTTGCTCTTATTCCGTGTTTTATATGTTCATAATCCTTGCACAGCTGTTTCTGCTTTTTAGCAATATGTGCAAGCATCAAATATTTCAGATTTACTTTAGATATCAAATCTTACTTAGTCAAAGGTTCTGCTTTGTGCTTTTATTGTGGTATGGAAACTTACATACTGTGTATATTATGTATACTTAATTTGTTAAATAACATATCTTTACTATTTATAAAGGTGAGCATGTCCACAGACATATGACTCATTCTGCAAAATATTGTATGCAGACACCTCCTTTTTATATTCCATCTGCATTGTCATTTTATGAAATTCCGATAAACTTTATAGTTAAGTGGAAGATGGCAGGAAACTGCTCTTCAGAAATGCCTGACTTGTAGATATTGTCAATCGTGTAAATACACAAGAAATTGCATGTACAAAAGTTATTTGCAGATGGTTTTAAAGAAAAGTCCTTGTATATGACCACTCGTTGCCCTGGCTTTCTGCTCATGGGCATTGATAACCTGTCTGTGGCTATTGCAGGTCTGTAAATGGGTGTCTCTGCTCTTGGTGATGCGTTTTTTATGTGTGAACTGAACATAACAGGAAACAAGATGTTACCAGAGCGAAGAACAGTGTGTTCTCTGTCCTTCTTTACTTTTCTTATTTCCTGGATGTGTTAGGTGCTTGCTAAGCTCAGAGACCACCGATCCCCATTTACCATAGAGTCACTAACCCAGGCCTGTAATGTTCACGTGAAGAAGTCTTACAGTTTTGATTGCGGTTACATGACAACTGCAAAACTTGAAACTGACATGTATAATTTAGTCAGGAAAGGAAGCCTTGGCTTAACCGATGGCTTAATGCTAAGATGTTTTTCTTACTTGTACAGTATGTATATGTACCCAGAGCTAGAAATTTTTGTTGTGATTTATTTTATTTTTTTTGTGTCAATTTTCCTTGTAAAGTGATTTGTCATTTTGAGAAAAATGGTGCATTCTATTCTGTGGAATAAAACTGATTCATCCCTGCCATGTGTGTCTTTTATTTGATAGATGCAAGCAAATACACATGCAAGTCAAATCTTAGACCTAGTCTGCAACACAAATGTGATTTTTGATGGAATTACTCCCTATGGGTTAAAGTTTAAAAGAAAAATACATGGCTGTGTGCTTGTAAATTTTTATTATTTTTTTTTTTTTCAACACTATACTACTCCACAGTACGGGTGCTGGATGCAGGACCAATTTCAAACGTTGGCATTCCCTAGCATTTTTGCATGTACCATAGTTATATCCAGCACCCTAATGCTCAGCCTCCACACACTTGGGTTTACAACAGTGCCATAAGGACACAAATTTGGTGTAGGTAGCCCTGTATCCACCCCCAATACTGTGTAGGGATATCTGCCTGTCTTTAATATTGATTGGACCCTGGTCAAACATCCCCCCCCAATGCAATTTTGCTCTCTACCTGCTCTGAGACAGAAAATACCTAAACTCAATCAGTTTAGTGCAGCAAATCAGGCAGTGATTGTGATTTATTTTTTTATTTTTTTTGCCAGAGGTTACAGCATACCATCACGGCTAGGTTGCAGCACATAATTTCTACTTGCTGATTTGGTTGCCAGAAGTTACTGCACATCATTTCTGCTCACCCATTGGTTGCTGGGGCTGAGGGGGCGGGGTAATCAGTGGTGGTGGGGGCCGGGGAATGGTATCTGGCAGTGCTGGGGGGGGGGGGTGGATCAGGGGAAGCCCTCGTGATGGGGAATGGGGTAATTGATGACAGTGCTTTTTATTTTTTCATGTGACAACACTGAAGAAATGACACTTTGCTACAATTTAAAGTAGTGAGTGTACAGCTTGTATAACAGTGTCAATTTGCTGTCCCTCAAAATAATTCAACACACAGCCATTCATGTCTAAACCGCTGGCAACAAAAGTGAGTACACCCCTAAGTGAAAATGTCCAAATTGGGCCTAAAGTTTCAATATTTTGTGTGGCCACCATTATTTTCCAGCACTGCCTTAACCCTCTTGGGCATGGAGTTCACCAGAGCTTTGCAGGTTGCCACTGGAGGAGTCTTCCACACCTCCATGATGACATCATGGAGCTGGTGGATGTTATAGACCTTGTGCTCCTCCACCTTCCAGTTTGAGAGTGCCCCACAGATGCTCAATAAGGTTTAGTTCTGGAGACACGCATGGTCAGTCCATCACCTTTACCCTCTGCTTCTTTAGCAAGGCAGTGGTCGTCTTGGAGGTGTGTTTGGCGTTATGTTGGAATACTGCCCTGCGGCCCACTCTCCGAAGGGAGGGGATCATGCTCTGCCTCAATATGTCACAGTACATGTTGGCATTTATGGTTCCCTCAATGAACTGTAACTCCCCAGCGCCGGGAACACTCGTGCAGCCCCAGACCATGACACTCCCACCACCATGCTTGACTGTAGGCAAGACACACTTGTCTTTGTACTCCTCGCTTGCTTTCTGCCACAAACGCTTGACATCATCTGAACCAAATAAGTTTATCTTGGTCTCATCAGACCACAGGACATGGTTCCAGTAATCCATGTCCTTAGTCTGCTGGTCTTTAGCAAACTGTTTGCAGGCTTTCTTGTGCATCATCTTTAGAAGATAATTTCTTCTGGGACGACAGCCATGCAGACCAATTTGATGCAGTGTGCGGCGTATGATGTGAGCACTGACAGGCTGACCCCCCGCCTCTGCAGCAATCGCTCCCAAACAAAATAGACGTTCTTTTTTCCCCACAAGTAGAGCTTTCTTTTGGTGGTATTTGATCACCTCTTCAGTTTTTATTTTTTGCACTATAAACAAAATGCTGACAATTTTGAAAACGCATTTTTTACTTTTTGCTATAATATCCCCAAAAAATATATAAACATTTTTCCCTCAGTTTAGGCCAATACGTATTTTTCTATATATTTTTGGTAAAAAAAATCGCAATAAGCGTTTGATTGGTTTCCGCAAAAGTTTTAGCGTCTACAAAATAGGGGATAGTTTTATGGCATTTTTATTATTTTTTTTTTTTATCATGACTGCAACATTATGGCGGACAGATCGGGCGCTTTTGGCGCGATTTTGGGACCATTCACATTTATACAGCGATCAGTGCAATTAAAAATGCATTGATTACTGTGTAAATGCGACTGGCAGTGAAGGGGTTAAGTGTATCCTAGGGAGTGATTCTAACTGTGGGGGGTGTGGCTATGTGTGACACGACACTGATCACCGCTCTCAATTACAGGGAGCTGTGATCAGTGTCCTGTCACTAGGCAGAACAGGGAAATGCTTGTTTACATCAGCATTTCCCCGTTCTTCCTCTCCGTGAGACGATCGCAGGTATCCCCGCGGACATCGGGTCCACGGGACCCGCAATCACACTCACGGAGGTCGCGGTGGGTGCACGCTCGCAACCCGCTTCTTAAAGGGCAACGTACAGGTACCTTAATCTGCCTGTATGTGCCCTTCTGCCGACGTATATTGGCGTGAGCTTGTCGGCAAGTGGTTAAATTGCTGTATGTTTTTGGCCACCATGCTGCAGCTCAGTTTCAGGGTCTTGGCAATCTTCTTATAGCCTAGGCCATCTTTATGTAGAGCAACAATCTTCTTTTTTTTTTTTTTTTGTTCAGATCCTCAGCATTCTTTGCCATGTTGCACTTCCAGTGACCAGTATAAGAGAGTGATAACACCAAATTTAACACACCTACTCCCCATTTACACCTGAGACCTTGTAACACTAACAAGTCAGATCGCACCGGGGAGGGAAAGTGGCTAATTTGGACATTTGCACTTAGTGGTGTACTCACTTTTGTTGCCAGCGGTTTAGACCTTAACCACTTGCCGACCGCCTCACGCCGATGCACGTCGGCAGAATGGCACGGGCAGGCAGAATCCCGTACCTGTACGTGATCTGCCTCCCGCGTTCGGCTTTGGTCTGGGAGCGATGAGAGGCGAGGGGGAGACCATCCATTCGTGGCCCCCCCCCCTGGCGATCGCTCCCAGCCAATCGGAATCATTCCTCTGCTGCTGTATGCTAAACAGCAGCAAAGGAAATGATGTCATCTCTCCTTGGCTCTGTATTTTCCGTTCCGGCTCCGAGGAGAGAAGACTTCACTGTGAGTGCACCAACACCCACACACACACACACACACACACACACTAGAACATGCCAGGCACTCTTTAACCCCCTATCACCCCCCGATTCCTGATCACCCCCCAATCACCCCTCCCCCCCCCCCCCCGTCACACTGACACCAAGCTTTTTTTTTTTTTTTTCTGATTACTGCATGGTGTCAGTTTGTGACAGTTAGTGTGGTAGGGCAGTTAGTGTTAGCCCCCTGTAGGTCTAGGGTACCCACCTAACCACCCCTAATAAAGTTTTAACCCCTTGATCACCCCCCGTCGCCAGTGTCACTAAGCAATCGTTTTTCTGATCGCTGTATTAGTGTCACTGGTGACGCTAGTTAGGGAGGTAAATATTTAGGTTCGCCGTCAGCATTTTATAGCGACAGGGACCCCCATATACTATCTAATAAATGTTTTAACCCCTTGATTGCCCCCTAGTTAACCCTTTCACCACTGATCACCGTATAACTGTTACGGTGACACTGGTTAGTTAGTTTATTTTTTATAGTGTCAGGGCACCCGCCGTTTATTACCGAATAAAGGTTTAGCCCCCTGATCGTTGGCGGTGATATGCGTCGCCCCAGGCAGCGTCAGATTAGCGCCAGTACCGCTAACGCCCACGCACGCAGCATACACCTGCCTTAGTGGTATAGTATCTGAACGGATCAATATCTGATCCGATCAGATCTGTACTAGCGTCCCCAGCAGTTTAGGGTTCCCAAAAACGCAGCGTTAGCGGGATCAGCCCAGATACCTGCTAGAACCTGCGTTTTGCCCCTCCGCCCCGCCCGGCCCGGCCCAGCCCACTCAAGTGCAGTATTGATCGATCACTGTCACTTACAAAACACTAAACGCATAACTGCAGCATTCGCATAGTCAGCCCTGATCACTGCGATTGCTAACAGTTTTTTTGGTAGCGTTTTGGTGAACTGGCAAGCACCAGCGGCCTAGTACACCCCGGTCGTAGTCAAACCAGCACTGCAGTAACACTTGGTGATGTGGTGAGTCCCATAAGTGCAGTTCAAGCTGGTGAGGTGGCAAGCACAAGTAGTGTCCCGCTGCCACCAAGAAGAAGACAAACACAGGCCGTTGTGCCCATAATGCCCTTCCTGCTGCATTCGCCAATCCTAATAATTGGGAACCCACCGCTGCAGCACCTGTACTTCCCCCATTCACATCCCCAACCAAATGCAGTCGGCTGCATGAGAGGCATTTTTATGTCCTCCCGAGTACCCCTACCCAACGAACCCCCCCAAAAAAGATGTGTCTGCAGCAAGTGCGGATATAGGCGTTACACCCGCGATTATTGTCCCTCCTGTCCTGATAATCCTGGTCTTTGCATTGGTGAATGTTTTGAACGCTACCATACACTAGTTGAGTATTAGCGTAGTGTACAGCATTGCACAAACTAGGCACACTTTCACAGGGTCTCCCAAGATGCCATCGCATTTTGAGAGACCCGAACCTGGAACCGGTTACCGTTATAAAAGTTACAGTTATAAAAAAAAAAGTGTAAAAAAGAAAAAAAACACAAAAAAATACTGTATATAAAATAAAAAAAAATAGTTGTCGTTTTATTGTTCTCTCTCTCCTCTCTATATTGTTCTCTTTTTTACTGTATTCTATAATGTTTTATTGTTATGTTTTATCACGTTTGCTTTTCAGGTATGCAATTTTTTATACTTTACCATTTACTGTGTTTTATTGTTAACCATTTTTTTGTCTTCAGGTACGCAATTCACGACTTTGAGTGGTTATACCAGAATGATGCCTGCAGGTTTAGGTATCATCTTGGTATCTTTCTTTTCAGCCAGCGGTCGGCTTTCATATAAAAGCAATCCTAGCGGCTAATTAGCCTCTAGACTGCTTTTACAAGCAGTGGGAGGGAATGACCCCCCCCCCACCGTCTTCCATGTTTTTCTCTGGCTCTCCTGTCTCAACAGGGAACCTGAGAATGCAGCCGGTGATTCAGCCAGCTGATCAGAGACCAGAGTGGCTCCAAACATCTCTATGGCCTAAGAAACCGGAAGCTACGAGCATTTCATGACTTAGATTTCGCCGGATGTAAACAGCGCCATTGGGAAAGCATTTTATCACACCGATCTTGGTGTGGTCAGATGCTTTGAGGGCAGGGGACAGATCTAGAGTCTAATAGACCCCATTTTTTTTCAAAAAAGAGTACCTGTCACTACCTATTGCTATCATAGGGGATATTTACATTCCCTGGGATAACATGAAAAAATGATTAAAAAAAAATGAAAGGAACAGTTTAATAATAAGATAAAAAAGCAAAAAAATAATAAAGGAAAAAAAAAAAAAAAAAAAAAGCACCCCTGTCCCCCCTGCTCTCGCGCTAAGGCGAACGCAAGCGTTGGTCTGGCGTCAAATGTAAACAGCAATTGCATCATGCATGTGAGGTATCACCGCGAAGGTCAGGTCGAGGGTAGTAATTTTAGCAGTAGACTTCCTCTGTAAATCTAAAGTGGTAACCTGTAAAGGCTTTTAAAAATGTATTTATTTTGTTGCCACTGCACAATTTTAAAGCATGTCATGTTTGGTATCCATGTACTCGACCTAAGATCATCTTTTTTATTTCATCAAACATTTGGGCAATATAGTGTGTTTTAGTGCATTAAAATTTAAAAAAGTGTGTTTTTTCCCCCAAAAATGCGTTTGAAAAATCACTGCGCAAATACTGTGTGAAAAAAAAAAATGAAACACCCACCATTTTAATCTGTAGGGCATTTGCTTTAAAAAAATATATAATGTTTGGGGGTTCAAAGTAATTTTCTTGCAAAAAAAAAAAAATTTTTCATGTAAACAAAAAGTGTCAGAAAGGGCTTTGTCTTCAAGTGGTTAGAAGAGTGGGTGATGTGTGACATAAGCTTCTAAATGTTGTGCATAAAATGCCAGGACAGTTCAAAACCCCCCAAATTACCCCATTTTCGAAAGTAGACACCCCAAGCTATTTGCTGAGAGGCGTGTCGAGTCCATGGAATTTTTTATATTTTGACACAAGTTTGACACTATTTGCTGAGAGGTATAGTGAGTATTTTGCAGACCTCACTTTTTGTCACAAAGTTTTGAAAATTGAAAAAAGAAAAAAAATTTTTTTTTTCTTGTCTGTCTTCATTTTCAAAAACAAATGAGAGCTGCAAAATACTCACCATGCCTCTCAGCAAATAGCTTGGGGTGTCTACTTTCCAAAATGGGGTCATTTGGGGGGGGGGTTTGTGCCACCTGGGCATTCCATGGCCTCCGAAACTGTGATAGGCAGTGAAGAGTGAAATCAAAAATTTACACCCTTAGAAATCCTGAAGGCGGTGATTGGTTTTCGGGGCCCCGTACGCGGTTAGGCTCCCAAAAAGTCCCACAAATGTGGTATCCCACTAAATGTATTTTGGGGTGCAATTCCACATATGCCCATGGCCTGTGTGAGCAATATATCATTTAGTGACAACTGTGCAAAAAAAAAAAAAAAAAATGTGTCACTTTCCCGCAACTTGTGTCAAAATATAAACTATTCCATGGACTCAACATGCCTCTCAGCAAATAGCTTGGGGTGTCTACTTTCCAAAATGCTGTCATTTGGGGGGGGGGGGGGGGGGGGTTGTGCCATCTGGGCATTTTATGGCCTTCAAAACTGTGATAGGTAGTGAGGAGTGAAATCAAAAATTTACGCCCTTAGAAATCCTGAAGGCGGTGATTGGTTTTCGGGGCCCCGTGCGCGGCTAGGCTCCCAAAAAGTCCCACACATGTGGTATCCCCGTACTCAGGAGAAGCAGCTGAATGTATTTTGGGGTGCAATTCCACATATGCCCATGGCCTGTGTGAGCAATATATCATTTAGTGACAACTTTTTGTAATTTTTTTTTTTTTTTGTTTGTCATTATTCAATCACTTGGGACAAAAAAAATTAATATTCAATGGGCTCAACATGCCTCTCAGCAATTTCCTTGGGGTGTCTACTTTCCAAAATGGGGTCATTTGGGGAGAGTTTGTGCTGCCCTGCCATTTTAGCACCTCAAGAAATGACATAGGCAGTCATAAACTAAAAGCTGTGTAAATTACAGAAAATGTACCCTAGTTTGTAGACGCTATAACTTTTGCGCAAACCAATAAATATACGCTTATTGACATTTTTTTTTTACCAAAGACATGTGGCCGAATACAATTTGGCCTAAATGTATGACTAAAATTGATTTTATTGGATTTTTTTTTTTATAACAAAAAGTAGAAAATGTCATTTTTTTTCAAAATTTTCGGTCTTTTTCCGTTTATAGCGCAAAAAATAAAAACCGCAGAGGTGATCAAATAACATCAAAAGAAAGCTCTATTTGTGGGAAGAAAAGGACACAAATTTCGTTTGGGTACAGCATTGCATGACCGCGCAATTAGCAGTTAAAGCGACGCAGTGCCAAATTGTAAAAAGTGCTCTGGTCAGGAAGGGGGTAAATCCTTCCGGGGCTCAAGTGGTTAATGGTGTTATTTTGAGGGGACAGCAAATTTACACTGTTATACAAGCTGTACACTCACAACTTTACATTGTAGCAAAGTGTCATTTCTTCAGTGTTGTCACATGAAAAGATAATAAAATATTTACAAAAATGTGAGGGGTGTACACACTTTTGTGAAATACTTTTAGCTGGATTCACCATATCTGCACTACTCATGATCCACCTGGTGGGAGGTGATCTCTCACTGGTCTTGCTAATCCTCGTGTGCTTGTCCTGGAAGACGATTTGGGAAATCTAGAGTTAGACTTGCTGGTAACTCTATTTCCAGCAGGATGTCCTGGAAGATATGTTATGTGTGATATGTTCTGTTTTGCTTCAGATCATGTACTTCGTTTCTCATCTAATACTGATCAGCTCAACAGAGGGACTTCATTTTTAGATATTTTCTGGTGTATTTCCTGTTCCTTTTGGATGTAGTGCCTACTTCATGTGCTGTCCTGGAGAGTTACTGATATGTTTTTAACTTTGGATTTTTCTGTTTTGGATAGTATGGGGAAGAATAGGCACCTTTCACATTTCTATTACTAGATATGTTCTTTTTGGAGTACATACAGTCATAATAAAGATGGTCAAGACAAAGTGAGGGTAAATCTCTCCAATAGGGGAGGCTCACATCTAACACAACTAAAATTTTCAGTGAAGACACAGACCATAAACTATGACAGAATTTCTTCCTCTTCCCTATGGTACACAAGACTTGAAGTGTTTTGTAAAGGTTTGTTTTAAATAAAAATAAATAAAAGTTATACTTACCTACGCTATGCAAGGGTTTTCTACAGAGCAGCCCTGATCTTCTGGGGTGCCCCGGTGGTGCTCCCCACTCCTCCTCTTCATCGGGTGCTCCCACGAAGAGCCGCTTCCCCTAGGGGCACCCTCACGAGTCCCACTGCTGTGTCCATTAAGGCAGACAGCAGGCCCCGTCCCCTTTAAGATAGCTATTGCCATGTAGAAAATGCCCTGTAATACATAGAGACTAGCATTGTTCTCATTGTAAGAAAGAAAAAAAAAATGAATTCTGATTGCTGCAAATGTATTGTCCAAAGACACTGTGACTCTACATGGTTGTCAGTAGGGAACTAATTTCAGAAACAAAGCCTTGGAATTCATATGTAATACACTGCATAACACAGCTGGACATAAAACATAAAAAAAACGTTTTTGCTAGATTTACTTTTTAATTCTGTCATGATTTTTTTAATTATACTATTTGCCCACTGGAGGGAGCACTAATAATACCTGTCTTTAGGACAGACTGCTTTAGAACATCCTAATGGAGTTGTGACAAAACTCCCAGGTGGAATAATGATTCAGAAGATGAAGATGCTAGCTAATCACTGTACATGAGGTTTCAATACATTTAATCAAATTCATTCATTTATAAAGTAAAAAACTTTAATTTTTGTGAATTTTTTTTTTTTTTTCTAGAAATATAAAAGGAAACTTCCCACGCACAGAGAGCTAATATCACTTTTCAGAAAGGATCCATAGGTTCTGACTTATTGTGCATCCGTTACCAGTCTATAAGATGGCACACGTGTGGTTACTGTTAAGGGAAATTCAGTTTAATGTCAGTCTCATCTCACCACCTTAAATGCACCTTGAGGATTCAGAGGCCAGATGGAAAAAGATGTTTTGGTCAGATGAGACTTAAGCCTTGTACACATGATCGAATTGTTGGCCAACAAAACCGTAGAATTTTGTCCGAAGGGCATTGGCCTAAACTTGTCTTGCATACACACACGGCCACACAATTGTTGGTCAACAATTACGAACGTAGTGACGTACTACGTGGTTTTTCAGCTCTTTCGCGCCCCCCTTTGGGCTCCTTCTGCTAATATTGTGTTAGTAGAAGTTTGAGTGTTGATTTGTGCTTTTCAGTTTGTTTCTGAAAGGCCATTCGTCAACCAGACATGTTGCTGAATTGAAGGAGATAACGTGTTATTTATTATTGGCCTTTGAGTTATTGCTTTGACAATATTTTTTGGCTGAATAATGATTTGATTTGATATATTTTCTATATTTTTGAATGCATAGAATGCACTTTTTGGTTAAGTTCTATTGGCAGATAGCAGCATATCTAATTTTATTTTCTTTTTTTAATGCACAATAAAACAATTGTGTAGAATAATACTTGGCTATGCGTTTTACTTCAAATGACAGTTTGGGAGTAGGCAGTTAAATTTAAAAATATACAATGTAAAATTGACAAGGGACACATCTTTGATCTTAGAAACTACAGGATAATGGTGTTGTGGTAACTTGCCCAAAAAAAAAAAAAAAAAAAAAAAAAAAAAAAGGCATAATAATATTCTTGATATCACTAGAAAAAAAAGCCCTTGAAAATTCGTTTGCAATAACTCCATCAGTATCACCAGCAGAGCAGCTTCATTATTATCCCATTAAAGAAGAAGAGAATTGTGCGCTGCCTTCGGAGATTTCATAATTTGCCACTGTGACGGGAGGGCCCGTGCAACCAAGAATCCCTTGGAAAGGTTAGGAAACCCATGTTTCAGCTCCCCATGCACCTCTTAAATTTAAGTCACCCTGTGCCATCCTGACACAGGGTGACTGAGAAAATATATCTTGGATTACTTAAAATGGGACAGTAATATTTATCCACAATATCTCCCAGGATATATGTAAAGACTATTCTTGGTTTGTTTCATTCGGAACTCAACATGTTAGTTGAGAGCTGATCACATTGGCCTCTATAACTGGGTAGGAGCCGGACAGTCTACTCCTACTATAGTTTGTTGCCTCCTAGGCTGAGGATGGGGGGGGATCACTGTTTGTATTGTTAATTGTAATTAGCTCCTGCTATTGTGAGAAGGTGTCCTGTGTTTATACTAATGTGTGAAGCTCGGTGACAAGTCTGACCTGTAGTGAAATTCTGATTAATCATAACAATGCTCAGGAGGGCGCAGAGTCACATCGGCTGCTTTAAGGGATTAGTTAATTAGCTCATGTTAATTCTGTTTCTGGTTACAGGTGTATTGTTAGAGTAATTTGAGCAGGAGGGAGGAACCTCCTCTTTTACTGTATATAAGACTTGTATTTTGGTTCTAATAAAGAGTCCATGTTCAGCAACTAAACAAGTATCGTCTTGTTTTGTGCTCGTGAGCGGTTGGAATTTCTGATATCTATATTCAGACTGGGAGGAAGTGGTATATGACGAAAGCACTCAAGTGGAGTGTGGGACACTTCCTGCAGTTTGGGACATCCAAACTTCCACCTGGATTCAAGGTCCGGATAGCAGGAGAGGAGAGGTACAGATACCAGCCACCATGGAAGAGGAATTCGGAAGGAGGTTGCGAGAGATGCAGATACAGCACAGAGGACCAGTATCAGAGCAGATCCTGCTGGGATGGTTTAATGCTATCCGCTGCGAACTCTGGAAGGAAGCGCTAGGACGTGAGCAGCGGTACCCAGAAAAAGTTCTCGCCTCCATCCAGGAAAGGTACTGGTCACAGTATGGATTGCGGGTGCTGTTTTTGGGTGAAAAACTGCACAAGGAGCTGACAGCTGAATTAAGCAGGCTGGTCTGGGAGAGATGCGGCTCGATGAGAGCTACAGAGCCCTCCAGTGACATGTATCCCAAGCATGCCCTTGGATAGCGGATGACAGCCCAACGGAGGGCTTTGGCTACGGCGGCCTGGGACTGTTGTATGTGAAGCTGACAGGGGACCCTAACTTTGGGAGTGATTTGGAGTGGCGGTTGGACGAAATCATGGATTTCAGAGAAGGGCTGCTGAACGTCTCAGAAGTGCACTGGGCACTGGAAGATATAGAGTTTCTGGCTGTTCAGGAATGGGAGCTGGAGATCGCCTACAGACGGCTGCTAGACTCTGCTCAGCACCAGGGCTGGGCTCCCTTTACCTGGGACTATCAAGGAAATACCAACATGCCAGAAAATCAGCAGTGGAAAATCTGGAGATTGCCATCCCCAAAGCTGAAGTGCTGACAACAGGGCAGAGCTCTGCTAACCTCTGCCCAGCACCGGTAACATCTTCTGGGTTCCACGGACAGGAGATGGTGAACCTCTATCCCCAGACACTAGTTGCAGAGACAGGGGATTTGATAGACTTTTCTGCTGAGGACTGTTCATCAGAGGATGTTATAGATTATGCATCACCTGCTCAAGAACTGGCAGCAGGACAGAGTACTGCAGACCCTTGCTCCATACCCATGGCAGTTTCGGAGGCCCGAGGTGAGAAGGTGATGGTTCATCTTTCCCAGTGGATTTCAGAGATGCAGGGAGGAGAAGCAGCCATTTCCCCTCCCCAACAAGGGTTCGTGCACCTGGGAGACAATACCAGTGAAAGGGAGTTCCAACAGCAGACAGCGCCCTAGAATGATGACACCAACCCAGCTGAAGTGCTGGCAACCAGACAGAGGGTCCAAGACCTCTGCCCCACATCTGTGGCAGTTCTGGAGGCCCAGGTTGAGGAGGCGGTGGTCACTCCCGAGCAGCAGATCAGGACCCAAGGAGAATGCAATCGGCACCTCACAACTGCAGCTTGATCTGGTGTCAGTGGATGTGCCTGCTGTCTCCCCTAGCATAAACCCAGCAGAAGTGCTGGCAACCAGGCCAAGTGCTACCAACCTCTGCCCAGCACCGGCAACAACTACAGAGTTCCAGGGAGCCAGGGCAGTCACCCTCCCTCCCCAACAGTTAGCCAGAGCAGATGGTGTGGGGTTTTCTGCAGAAGGGCTAGCAACAGGGCCGAGTGCTGCTGGCCTCTGCCCTCAACTAACAGAGGAGGGATTTCCTGTAAAGGTGGATGGGACTTCAGTCTCCACCTGTATACCTCAGGGATGCTGGGCAGTCGGCCCAGATGCCCAACAGCATGATGGACTAAGTCAGGGTCCCCTGTCAGCTTCACATACAACCAGGGCCGGTACAAGGGGGGGGGGGACCATTTACTGGAGGAAGGGGGGCCGCAGTAGAAGTGCTGGTGTACCGGCCGCGCTACATAGATAACAACAGCATGTGCCGAGTGCGCTCCTGCACCCGGCACAAGCCTGAGACCAGTCCTGCCCTGCCCCTCACTTCTTTCAGGTGGAGTAATCTCACAAGTGAGAGAACGCCTGTCAGCTCCTGCAGTGGATTTCTTCCCCCCTCCCTCTCCTCTCTGACACCAATGTTATTGCGAGTGGCGCTCGCACAGCCAGGCCGCCCATCTGCTGCCAATTGAAGCACAGACCAGGTCTCCTGCTTGTCATAATGACTGCAGCAGATCCGGCTTCTGAAGTGAGCAGCGCTCCCGCCCCTGCTTGTATGCTCAGAAAGCTATGCTGGCAAAACTCACAGCAGGATTATGTCATACCAGTGCTTGGTCAGCATCGGGAGGGATCTGTGCAGTCACGTGCCAATTCTTAGCCTATCATGCTACTCCAGCCCCTCCCCTTTCCACTACCGCCAGATTTGAACAACTTTAAGCAGCAGTTCCAGAGGAGGAGGAAGTGGCTAAAATGACCCCTCTGCTCCTCTGAGTCACAGTGAGTTTTTTTCCTTTGCTTCAGGAAAAGAAAGCAGCAGTATGGATAGTCAGTGATAGGGAGAGGGGCAGCAGCATGGTAGGTTGGTTGTTTAGTGTAGGCAGCAGAGAGAAAGGGGAACAGGATCTGAGGAAGACCTGCGCTTATGATCTGTTCGTGTTCATCCTGACACCGGGCTGTGAAAGATCTTCATCATCAGAGGGACCGAACACAGACTTGCATTCCTTTAAACCAGCAGTAATCCTGTTTCTTACATTAGATCTCTACCTGGGAGAAAAGAATGCAGGGTCTGTGTGTTCTGTCTCTCTGCTTCACCTTAAAGCCTTAGGGCTCATCCACACTCGTTTTGCGTTCTGGGGTGTGTCAGGCGACTTAGTGGCCCCAGTGTGAACCATACATAAGTCGCTGATCACCATCAATACCAGTATAAAACATTTTTTCCAGTATTTCCATCATTTGTAGGCGCAGTAGCTTTCACAGCAGGGGGGGCGCAGTTTTCCATCTTCGCCCTGGGCACCGGATGACTTTTTCCCAGCACTGCATACAACAGTCCCAGGCCGCCGTAGCCAAAGCCTTCCATTGGGCTGTCATGCGCTATCCAAGGGCATGCTTGGGATGCATGCCACCGGAGGGCTCTGTAGCTCTCATCCAGCCGCATCTCTGCCCAGACCAGCCTGCTTAATTCAGCTGTCTGCTCCTTGTGCGTTTTTTCTCCCAAAAACAGCACCTGGAATCCATACTGTGACCAGTACCTTTCCTGGATGGAGGGGAGAACTTTTCCCTGGTGTCACTGCTCACGGGCTAGCGCTTCCTTCCAGAGTTTGCAGCGGATAGGATCTAACCATCCCAGCAGGACCTGCTCTGATACTGGTCCTCTATGCTGTATCTGCATCTCTCGCAACCTCCTTCTGAATTCCTCTTCCATGGTGGCTGGTATCTGTACCTCTCCTCTCTTTCTATCCGAACCTTGGATCCAGGTGGAAGTTTGGGTGTAAAATGAAGAAACTGCGCTACATGAGATAAAAAAAAAATTGTCATTTCACAATTAGTGCTGCATAACCTGAATAAAAGATTGCAATTAAATAAATCACTATGCCTTACACTATTCTCTCACAAAGATGTTGCAAATAATCACATCGTAAAGGAAATCACAACTCGAAGTAATACAAAGTCCATGTGAGATTTGTTAATTATAAAGAGAAGTGAGCTGATGATAATGTTGGTTGATTAATGGTCATTATATAAAAGAGTCTCTCCTTTATATAAAATGGTGACATCAAATTGGAAAACACCGCAGAAAATAGTGATGTGAAGGTAGGAAAGTCCTTCTACCTGGAAAATCACAGCCTCTTACCAGCTGCCCAGATCTCTTATCAGGAGATCAATTCCGCTTTTTGGCTTAGGACCCAGCCACAGTCTCTTTTGCTAATTGTGGATATCTCATATTTTTAAACTGCAGCAAGATCCCAGTATTTATATCTCCTGGAACAGACGGGTGATCATAACCTTGTCTTACCTGGAAATATATATATTTTTTAGACAGCGCTGTAATATTTTAAATTTATTATAAGTTTGGATGTCTCAGACTGTAGGAAGCGTCCCACTGCTTGCCACCAATGTAACGAAATGTCCCACACTCCGCTTGAGTGCTTTCGTCATATACCACTTCCTCCCAGTCTGAATATAGATATCAGATATTCCAACCGCTCACAAGCACAAAACAAAGCAATACTTGTTTAGTTGCTCAACATGGACTGTTTTATTAGAACCAAAATACAAGTCTTATATACAGTAGAAGAGGAGGTCCCCCTCCTGCTCAATACAACTGTAATCAGAAACCTAATTAACATGAGCTAATTAAATAATCCCTTAAAGCAGCCGATGTGACTCTGTGCCCTCCTGAGCATTGTTATTATTAATCAGGATTTCACTACAGGTCAGACTTGTCACCGAGCTTCACACAGTAGATTATATATTATCATAAGTATAAACACAGGACACCTTCTCACAATAGTAGGAGCTCCAGCAGGAGTCGGCCCTTCTCCTACATTGTACAGAGGCCAATGTGATCAGCTCTCTCAACTAACATGTTGAGTTCAGAATCGAACAAACCAAGATTAGTCTTTACATATACCCTGGGAGATATTGTTGATAAATATTACTGTCCCATTTTAAGTAATCCAAGATATATGTTCTCAGTCACCCTGTGCCAGGATGGCACAGGCTGACTTAGACATAAGAGGTGCATGGGGAGCTGAAACAAGGGTTTTCCAACCTTTCCAAGGGATTCTGGGTTCCACGGGCCCTCCCGTCACAAATACATCATGCAGCTTACAGGTATGTTGGGTAGGTTCCATAGCTATTCCTTTTCAAAACACAAAAGGGGTTCTCAGAACCATACAGGAGGTTGGCTGGCTAGTAATAAAAAAAAGGGGGTAATCTGACACCTACACAAGTCCTAGTGTATCTGGGAGCCTTATTTAGCATGGTTCGGAATACATTAGTTCTGCCACTAGAGCATACCAGTGGTAAGGCGCTGGATTATTCTGGCTTTCCTCTCTTCATCTGTCAACGTCTCAATACCTGGTGATGATCGGGACTATGGTCTCTTTCATTCCTACATTAAAGAAGGCTTTGTGGAAGAGGCTCCCAGTCTAGAATTTTTTTTCTGCAACAGTGGTCATGCACCAAGCTATTCATATCTCACAGAGAAACAGAAGAAGCCTTGGGCAGCACAGTAGTAAATCTTCTGTGACGCAGAACTATGGCCAGTGGAACTCCCCTATTCAGGAAGGTATTTTGAACATTTCAGATTTCTGGAACAAACAGGACAGTGGTGTACTATATTAGGAGGCAAGTCAGAACCTGCAGGTTCAGTCGGGGCCGTCTTAATAGAATCATGAGCTGCTAGCACAGGCATGTCAGGGATTGGCTACTTTACAAGGACTCTTCTCACTCAGCACCCCTGTGGCTATTCACTTTGAATCCTGTCTCTCAATATCTCACTCACAGGATTTGGGTGAGTGAGATATTGAGTTACAGGATCAGCACAGCCGCAGACAACACCGTTCACTGTGCATCAGACCCGCTCCCAGCCACAAAGTTCCAGCTGGGCAGTGTGTGGAGCCTGGAGGCGGAGCCACCGACATTCAGCATTGATCGATCACAGATATAGTGACTCACTCTAGGAGGCTCAGGAAGGGTGACAGCCCAGCTGGCAGGCAGAACAGAAAATTGCGCCCCCTGCCAGACTGCCGGTGCTTGCTGAGCCCCGCTGCTAATACTAATTTGTCCAGCCCTGATGGGGTCCCATGCACACCTGGGGCCCCTGGGCAAGGATGCCCACTCATTAAGACGGCCCTGGGTTCAGTCTACCGAGAGAGGTAGAGATGATCATGTCCTGTGTAGATAGAAATCTCTCTAGTGTTTCAGCTAGTCTTTATTTTCGAGGTTTCAGAACTTCCAGGGGTAATTCATATTCTGTGGCCCAATCGGACAACAAGTTGTTCCTACATCCATGTTCCTTCACATGGATTTCACCTCTTGACAAGAGTCCAGAGCTAGATCTGCTTGCAGCAGGTTTGAGTATTGGCTCAGTCATGAAGGAAGCCCCTCTAAGGGCTTTTTCCTCAGCCAGGAAGTCTGCCAGGATCTGGGCCTTAGGCTGCGAGGGACCCTTTTGTTTCCCAGGGGTTTATGACTGTCCCAGAACTTGGTTCTAACATATCTTCCATTACAGTCTCATATGGCCAATGGCAAAGTGAACTATGCATACATCCTGGGAGAGTGACAGGCAAACTATCAATTGTTGAATACTCTTTGACCAGTGGACTATCACATTGATCCTTATTTTGAGCTATCATTTCTACTGGGTCTATGATTATTTTTAGTACTTCCACAGCTGGTCTCTGCTATATATACTATTTGTATTTTTGTAAAACCAGCTGTTCCTTGCTGATGAATTCTTGCGGACCTTTAGTCCAATTTTTGATATATGTTGCTAGTTATCTAGAGGAACACACTCCTTATCCCATAACGGATAAGTGGAGTGATGGTTAATTTATATCCAGGAGGTAGACATTACTTGGTCCCTTGGATCCTGTTACTAGAGGTGTAGTCAAGTTACCTCCTTCATTGATTGTTTAGTTACAGAACATGGAGTGGGGTCATATGGGGTAGGAACAAGGGCGGAGTCTACACAAACGTAGACACATGGACCAAAATTTATCTGGGTCAGCAGGGAACTGGTCCAAATTGGATACATCTTTGGCCACCTTTAGATTCCTAGGCATCCGCAGGCTTTATCTTGTAACCCATGCTGGTCGTAAACATGCAGAATTTTCCCCCAATGAGTCTAGCGATATCTGCCTATTTTTACATGACTTAAAGCAGTACTAAACCCAAAAGCAAATGTTTATTATATTGCAGCTTACCAGTTAGATTTGATGGCAGCATTATTTTCCTTTTTTAGGCTTGCTTTCTTCTATTTTAATCTGGTGATCCAGCCAGTAAGTCGTTTGTTTTTTTCAAAAGAACAAGCTGTCTTACAGATGTATTCATTTACAGGATATGATACAAACCATTTAACACGGACAGGGGTGCTTAAAATGCTCAGCTTTTATTTAATAATGTAAAACCTTTGTAAAAAAACATTTGTTGTAACTGATTATAAAGTGTGCGCTAGAGTCTGGATTAAATTTGTTACTGTATTTAAATCTGCCAGTATTTCTAACACTCCCCTCCCCCCAGACTGACAATGCTGCTTTCCAAATCTGCATCCTGAGCTCATTCATCCAGAGAGGTGTCTGTAAAATACAGGAGATGTGTTACTGGCCAGATCACCAGGGGAAAAAGCCTAAAAAAAGAAAACTAATGCAGCCCCCCCATCTAATGAGATTTGTAAGCTACAAATATTACATTTTTCGTTTTGGGTTTAATACCACTTTAAACCCTTGCACTGTTGTCCTGGGGGGACATCACATGCCGTCCTCCCAGGCTTGTGCTCCACGAGCCGCGCTCCAATGAAACCTGTCACCTGCCATGTCCACCGGACATGGGCGATGTCTGATCACTGTACCGGCCTGCTGACGGTAGCATGTGACCGCTGTGGCCAATCACAGCAGATCACATGACAGTTGTACACAACGAAAGGCTTTGTTACATGCCTTTCATTGTGTACTATTGTGATGAACTCTGTGATTGGTCACAGTCATCACATAGTACGGACAGGGCCAATCACAGCCCACCTGTACCATGTGATTAGCTGTGGCCAATCAGAGCTAATCACAATAGTAAACACTGAATGAGTAGTTTTCATTCAGAAAAAAATGATTGCTTTTAACTGTAACATGCAGTTATAGTGTAAAGAAAAAAAATCCTGATCACCTCCCCAGAGTAGTACAGTGTTACTTTGGTAACATTGTCCTGCTCTGGTCACCGTATGTAAAAAAAATAAAAAATATATAATAAAGAATAGGGATGAGCCGAACACCCCCCCGGTTCGGTTCGCACCAGAACCTGCGAACGGACCGAAAGTTCGCACGAACGTTAGAACCCCATTGACGTCTATGGGACTCGAACGTTCAAAATCAAAAGTGCTCATTTTAAAGGCTAATTTGCATGGTATTGTCCTAAAAAGGGTTTGGGGACCCGGGTCCTACCTCAGGGGACATGTATCAATGCAAAAAAAACTTTTAAAAACGGCCGTTTTTTCGGGAGCAGTGATTTTAATGATGCTTAAAGTAAAAAAAAAAAAAGTGAAATATTCCTTTAAATATTGTACCTGAGGGGTGTCTATAGTATGCCTGTAAAGTGACGCGTGTTTCCCGTGTTTAGAACAGTCCCTGCACCAAATGTCATTTTTAAAGGAAAAAATCTCATTTAAAACTGCTTGCGGGTTTAATGTAATGTCGGGTCCTGACTCCTGGCAATATGGATGAAAATCAGTGAGACAAACGGCATGGGTACCCCCCAGTCCATTATCAGGCCCTTTGGGTCTTGTATGGATAATAAGGGGAACCCCGCACCCAAATTAAAATAAGGAAAGGTGTGGGGCCACCAGGCCCTATATACTCTGAACAGCAGTATACAGGCTGTAGGTTTGTTGTTAAGTAGAATCTCTTTGTAATTTTGAACGGGTACATTTTTAACGTGTTTAGCTCCAGCCAAAAAATCTTTTTTAAGCTTTTTGGAAAACATAGGGAAGGGTTATCACCCCTGTGACATTTGTTTTGCTGTCTTTCCTCCTCTTCAGAAGATTTCACCTCACTTTTTGTCCCAATGGATTGGAAAGCATCAGTGGAAAGGAGAAATGTTTTTCCCATATTAACTCTTACAGGAGAGAATTTCCCTTCCTAGGGGTAGATTTCACTTCCTGTTGTCTCCTTCCGTTTGCAAGTAGGAGTCGTTTGTAAGTTAGTTGTTTGAAAGTAGGGTCCTGCCCTATATACTCAGCAGAAATTTGGGCCTTAGGTGTTGCTGTGGCCACAACACTGTAAGCCCTCACAGGGCTCTGCTGTGAAATATTAGATCAAGAATTGTAATTACATGCCCCTGTTGAACAGGAGCTGAAAAATTAGGCCTTAGGCACTGGTGCTGGTGCCA
Source organism: Aquarana catesbeiana (assembly GCF_042186555.1). Taxonomy (NCBI): domain Eukaryota; kingdom Metazoa; phylum Chordata; class Amphibia; order Anura; family Ranidae; genus Aquarana; species Aquarana catesbeiana. Next base: position 159,699,572 of record NC_133332.1, on the reverse strand, counting down.
CAACACTGCAACCCCTCACAGACACTCTAGTTGGAATGCAGGAACGAGCCCTGCTGCAAAGTATTACATCAAAAATCGTAATTACACGCCCCTGTTAAACAGGGGCTGAAAAATTGTGCCTTAGGCACTGGTGGTGGCACCCAGAACCAAAAATGTTCTTACAAGCTATCAGCGTGATGATTGAGGAGGAAGAGGATAATTACTCAGGGATAGTCACTCAGCATCAGCATAGGCAGTCTTTGAAGGGATCTGAGATTTCAAAAAAAATTATTCGGTTACATCAGCATCAGGTGCTTGGTAGCTGGTGGTGATCCAAGACTCATTCATTTTTATGAAGGTCAGTCGATCGACCGAGTCAGTGGACAGACGCACCCTGTGATCGGTTACCACGCCTCCAGCAGCACTGAATGTGCGTTCCGAAAGAACGCTGGATGCAGGACAGGCCAGTAGCTCAATTGCATACTGTGCAAGCTCTGGCCAGTGATCCATCCTCAAGACCCAGTAACCCAGAGGATTTTCGGTGGGAAAGGTGTCCAAGTCTGATCTTGCCCCTAGGTATTCCTGCACCATGTAAAACAGACGCTGGCGATGGTTGCTGGAACCGATCATACCTTGGGGCTGTGGACCAAAAAATTGTCTGAACGCATCGGTCAGACGGCCACCTTCTCCACCGCTCCTTCTTTGACTGACCGAAGCCTCAGCAACACGTTGTCCAGAAACAGGAGTTTGTAACCTCCCAGTCTCTGGGAACGCGTTGCACAGACCTTTCTGCAAGGCCTCCCGAAGATGTTTCATCCTCTGCTCCCTCTGCGATGGCAAGATAAGGTCCGCAACCTTACCCTTGTAACGTGGATCAAGGAGGGTTGCCAGCCAGTATTGGTCCTTCTCCTTGATACCACGAATACGAGGATCCTTACGCAGGCTTTGCAGGATCAGGGAGGCCATGCAGCGTAGGTTTGCTTAGGCATTCGGTCCGGAGTCCTCTGGGTCACTAAGGACGACATGGTCCGCAGCCACCTCCTCCCAGCCACGTACAAGTCCATGTGTTTCTTGGGACTGATCCCTTAAAGACTGCTGCTGATGCTGAGTGCCAGGCTCCACCTCCATACTGACACAATCTTCCTCCTCCTCCTCCTCCTCTTCCTCCTCGTCCTCTTCCTGTGTGATCGGCGGGCACGCAGGAACACTGTCTGGATAAAGGGGGCCTTGAGAGCTAAGGAAGTCCTCCTCTTCCTGCCTCTGTTCTGCCTCAAGTGCCCTGTCCATTATTCCACGCAGCGTGTGCTCCAACAGGTGGACAAGGGGGACAGTGTCACTGATGCATGCACTGTCACTGCTCACCATCCTCGTGGCCTCCTCAAATGGTGACAGGACAGTGCATGCATCCCTGATCATGGCCCACTGGCGTGGGGAAAAAAACCAAGCTCCCCTGACCCTGTCCTGGTGCCATAGTCGCACAGGTACTCATTGATGGCCCTCTGCTGCGTGTGCAGCCGCTGCAGCATGGCCAACGTTGAGTTCCACCTGGTGGGCATGTCACAGATTAGGCGGTTCTTGAGCAGGTTAAACTCCTTTTGGAGGTCCGTCAGCCGAGCACTGGCATTATATGACCAGCGGAAATGCACACAGACTTTCCTGGCCTGCCTCAGGACATCCTGTAAGCCCGGGTACCTGCCCAAGAACTGCTGCACCACCAAGTTAAGGACGTGAGCCAAACAGGGCACATGGGTCATTTGTCCCTGTCGGAGGGCAGAGAGGAGGTTGGTGCCATTGTCGCAAACCACCATTCCTGCCTTAAGTTGGCGTGGCGTCAACCACCTCTGAACCTGCCCCTGCAGAGCTGACAGAACCTCTGCCCCAGTGTGGCTCCTGTCCCCCAAGCACACCAGCTCAAGCACCGCATGGCATCTTTTGGCCTGCGTACTTGCGTAGCCCCTTGAACGACTACGGAGCACCGCTGGTTCCGAGGAAGAGGCCATGGAGGAAGAAGAAGAGGAGGGGGTGGAGGAGAGAGGTGTGTGACAATCATTAGCATTTTGGAGGCGTGGTGGCGGAACAACCTCCAACACTACTGCACCTTGTCCTGCATCCTTCCCAGCTGCCAGCAGAGTCACCCAATGCGCCGTGAAACTTAGGTAACGTCCCTGTCCATGCCTGCTGGACCATGAGTCAGCGGTAATATGCACCTTACCGCTGACCGCCCTGTCCAGCGAGGCATGGACATTGCCTTCCACATGCTGGTAGAGAGCCGGAATTGCCTTCCGTGAGAAAAAGTGGCGTTTGGGTACCTGCCACTGAGGAACCGCACATTCCACAAACTCACGGAAGGGGGCAGAGTCTACCAACTGAAAAGGCAGCAGTTGAAGTGCTAGCAATTTTGCCAAGCTAGCATTCAACCTTTGGGCATGTGGATGGCTGGGAGCAAACTTCTTTCGGCGGTGCAGCAGCTGGGGCAGGGAAATTTGCCTGGTACAATCTGACGTCGGTGTACCAAAATCAGATTGCCCACAAGTACGTGGCTGTGACACACCTAATTCTACACCTTCATTCCTCTCAGTGCAGGTCTCAGAGAGGACTGAAGGTCTAGTGGGGTTGGAAATCTCAGCTGATGAGGAGCAAGCAGAGGTCCTCTTTGTTCTTTGGTGTGGGTCTATTAGATACGCTTGCCAACGAACTGCATGGCAGGTCAACATATGTCTGGTCAAGCATGTGGTACCCAAGCGGGAGATGTTTTGGCCACGCGAGATACGCTTGAGACATATGTTGCAAATAGCAGCGGTGCGATCTGATGCACTCATCTCAAAAAAGGCCCACACCAAAGAACTTTTTGAATAACGCGCAGAGACTGCAGCGCCCTGCACATGTGGAGCTTTGGGGTGTGATGCAGTCAATGTGCTGCCCTTAGGCTGGCCCCTGGAGGGCATCCTGCCTCATTGGTGATGTGCCGCCTCCTCCTCCTCCTCCTCTCTCCTATCAGGCACCCACGTTGAGTCAGTGACCTCATCATCCCCTCCCTCCTCATCACTGGAGCAAACCTGGCAGTATGCTGCAGCAGGGGGAGCATGACTGCCAGATTGCTGTCCTTCTTGGGCACCCCCTCTGTCCGTGCTCGTGTTACTGCCTTCATCGAGCTCAGTATCATCATCAGAGCCTTCCAAACGCTGGGCATCCTCCTGGAGCATGTACCCAACACTGTGGTCAAACAGTTCGAGGGACTCCTCAGGAGGACATGGTGGGGCTAGGGAAGGAGTCACTGATGACATTGAGCCAAGGGAAGAGGCCGCTGCTTTGCCAGACAAAGTACCCTGGGCATGGGTGAGAGAGGATGAGGAGGATGAGGACGGCTTGGTCATCCACTCGACCAAGTCTTCCGCATGTTGCGGCTCAACATGGCCAGCTGCCGAAAAAAAGGCCAAGCGTGTCCCATGGCCACATGCTGATGAGGATGCACCGTCTCCACGATCAGCACTAGACACAGAGCCTGCTTGCCCTCTCTTATTGGCTTGTGACTGTCTGCCTCTCCTTCTTGGCCTTCCAGACATACTAATGGCCTGTAGCTGCACTAAGCTGGGATATATATATATATATATATATATATATATATATATATATATATATGTACTGATACTGCAGCTAGCAAAATCAACTGCCTGCCTGTAGTATGAGAACACCACCAACCTTCTACAGGTAGCTTTAGCTGAACACTGTGAGGTGGACGCACCCCACTAACTTGTAGGTTTAGCTGAACACTGTGAGCAGGGCGCACCCCACTAACTTGTAGGTTTAGCAGAACACTGTGAGAAGGACGCACTGCACTAACTGTAAATAGTCTAGCTGCCTGACTGTGGTACTAATAGGATCAAAAGAACACCAGCAATTTTCTTTAAAATACTGTAACAAGACAAGCCTGCCTGTCAGTAAGAAGATAACAGAAACGGATCTAGCTGAACACTGTGAGCAGGACGCACCCCACTAGCTTGTAGGTTTAGCTGAACACTGTGAGGTGGACGCACCCCACTAACTTGTAGGTTTAGCTGAACACTGTGAGCAGGACGCACCCCACTAACTTGTAGGTTTAGCAGAACACTGTGAGCAGGACGCACTGCACTAACTGTAAATAGTCTAGCTGCCTGACTGTGGTACTAATAGGATCAAAAGAACACCAGCAATTTTCTTCAGGTAGCTGTATTTACTGTAACAAGACAAGCCTGCCTGTCAGTAAGAAGATAACAGGAACGGATCTAGCTGAACACTGTGAGCAGGACGCACCCCACTAGCTTGTAGGTTTAGCTGAACACTGTGAGGTGGACGCACCCCACTAACTTGTAGGTTTAGCTGAACACTGTGAGCAGGACGCACCCCACTAACTTGTAGGTTTAGCAGAACACTGTGAGCAGGACGCACTGCACTAACTGTAAATAGTCTAGCTGCCTGACTGTGGTACTAATAGGATCAAAAGAACACCAGCAATTTTCTTCAGGTAGCTGTATTTACTGTAACAAGACAAGCCTGCCTGTCAGTAAGAAGATAACAGGAACGGATCTAGCTGAACACTGTGAGCAGGACGCACCCCACTAGCTTGTAGGTTTAGCTGAACACTGTGAGGTGGACGCACCCCACTAACTTGTAGGTTTAGCTGAACACTGTGAGCAGGACGCACCCCACTAACTTGTAGGTTTAGCAGAACACTGTGAGCAGGACGCACTGCACTAACTGTAAATAGTCTAGCTGCCTGACTGTGGTACTAATAGGATCAAAAGAACACCAGCAATTTTCTTCAGGTAGCTGTATTTACTGTAACAAAACAAGCCTGCCTGTCAGTAAGAAGATAACAGAAACGGATCTAGCTGAACACTGTGAGCAGGACGCACCCCACTAGCTTGTAGGTTTAGCTGAACACTGTGAGGTGGACGCACCCCACTAACTTGTAGGTTTAGCTGAACACTGTGAGCAGGACGCACCCCACTAACTTGTAGGTTTAGCAGAACACTGTGAGCAGGACGCACTGCACTAACTGTAAATAGTCTAGCTGCCTGACTGTGGTACTAATAGGATCAAAAGAACACCAGCAATTTTCTTCAGGTAGCTGTATTTACTGTAACAAGACAAGCCTGCCTGTTAGTAAGAAGATAACAGAAACGGATCTAGCTGAACACTGTGAGCAGGACGCACCCCACTAGCTTGTAGGTTTAGCTGAACACTGTGGGGTGGATGCACCCCACTAACTTGTAGGTTTAGCTGAACACTGTGAGCAGGACGCACCCCACTTACTTGTAGGTTTAGCAGAACACTGTGGGCAGGACGCACTGCACTAACTGTAAATAGTCTAGCTGCCTGACTGTGGTACTAATAGGATCAAAAGAACACCAGTAATTTTCTTTAAAATACTGTAACAAGACAAGCCTGCCTGTCAGTAAGAAGATAACAGGAACGGATCTAGCTGAACACTGTGAGCAGGACGCACTGCACTAAATGTAAATAGTCTAGCTGCCTGACTGTGGTACTAATAGGATCAAAAGAACACCAGTAATTTTCTTCAAAATACTGTAACAAGACAAGCCTGCCTGTCAGTAGGAATATAACAGGAACGGATCTAGCTGAACACTGTGAGCAGGACGCACTGCACTAAATGTAAATAGTCTAGAAGATAACAGGAACGGATCTAGCTAAACTGAATACAGTGTATATATATATATATATATATATATATGCAACACCTGGGATGCATATATATACACAATACACTTTAAGTGCAGCTAACTGACTGACTGTCCTGCCTAATCTAGCTAACTCAATTGAAATGACACTGTCTCTCTCTCTCTCTAAGCACACCGGAACACACTGCACAGGGCCGCCGTGCAGGCGGCCTTATATAGTGTGGGGCGTGTACTAAATCCCCTGAGCCATAATTGGCCAAAGCCTCCTTGGCTTTGGCCAGTTATGGCTCTCTGTTAAGGCGGCGCTGTGATTGGCCAAGCATGCGGGTCATAGTGCATGCTTGGCCAATCATCAGCAAGCAATGCACTGCAATGCCGCAGTGAATTATGGGCCGTGACGCGCCACACGAATTTGGCGCGAACGGCCCATATCGTTCGCAATTCGGCGAACGATCGAACAGCCGATGTTCGAGTCGAATATGGGTTCGACTCGAACACGAAGCTCATCCCTAATAAAGAACAAAAAAAATTAAAATTTTTTTTTTTTTTTTTTTTACATACTGTCACCAGTAAGTGTCCCTGATCACCACCACACCAGTCATATGATGCAGCTGTACTGCACTGGTGACAGTATGCAAAAAACTGTGATTTTTTTTTTTCTTTTTTAATTTCTTTATATTCTAAAAAATCGTGAAAAAAAATTACAGCTATAAAAATACTCACCATGCCTCTTACTAAATACCTTGGACTGTCTACTTTGCAAAAAGGGGTCATTTTGGGGATATTTGTACTGTTCTGGCATTTTTGGGTCTCAAGAAATTATTTGGGTTATTTCCACAAAAAAAAAATGTAGCAGTACACATTTGGTTTAAATTTATGAAGAAAGATTATTTATTTGAAAAATTTTATAACCGACGAAGAAAATTTTGAGTTGTTTTTAGTTTATTTTGCAAAAAAATAAAAAAAAACGGCAGTGATTAAATACCACCAAAAGAAAGCTGTATGTGTGAAAAAAATGATAAAAATTTTATATGGCTACAGTGTTGCATGACCCCCAATTGTCATTCAAAGTGCGATAGCTCTGAAAACTGGCCTGGGCAGGAAGGGGGTAAAGGTGTCCGGTATTGAAGCAATTAAAGTGTATCTAAATCCAAAAACTAAATTTTTTAATATATTGCAGATTACTAATCCATACATGTAATGGCTGCATTGCTTTTCTCAGTTAGCTTTTTTAATCTTTATTTTCACCTGGTGATTTATGCAGTAACAAACTTCCTGTCTTATGGAGGACTTCCTGTACCTATGGAGGACTAACTGAGATACCCTTGGACAGCAGCATTGTCTGAAGAGAGTGGTGTTAGATGAACTAATAGATTTAGATGGACTTAACATATGGGACTAACAAATCAAAACCTAATGCCGTGTACACACAAAGCGGAAGTGACGTATGGACGTGTCGGATGACGCGTTTCAATGCTTCCGCATTTTCTTCAGATCCGATAGGCTAATACAACAGGTGTCCTTTTATGAGAGCTATGGAATCAGTTACTAGGCAACAGCGAGCCCAGCCTCTATTGGTCGGTCACTCTGCCAGTACTCCTGGGCCAAGACTGATCTCCATAGCAACATCCGCTTCCGGGTGAAATTCTCAGAATTATGATTGGACAAAGCTGAAGAAAATGCGGAAGCATTGAAACGCGTCATCCGACACGTCCATACGTCACTTACGCTTTGTTGGTTCCTGGATCAGTGCTTTGCGTTCCACGCTCGTCTTCCGTTTTTTTTTTTTTTTTTCGACCACTTCAGTTACCTTGATTCAGAGACATCTTTCAGATTGATGGTCATATTTGTCTCTTGCCGAGTCACATCATTGTGGCCATTCAGACTTTTCTCTTAATTTATGCATTCAGTATGTAAGATTACAATTATACAAAAGTGTGACATAAAGGAAACGGGAAAGAAGAAAAAGGGAAAAAAAAAAAAAAGATCACACCCGCCATATATGTCCCGGCCAGCCGGCCACGCAATCTTTTACTGTTTACATACATGCCAGTGTTTTTCCTTACTTTTTCCAAACTGCCCAAACTAGTGAACCCCCCCCCCCCCGCCCCCTCCCCCCATTAACCTGCGCTCACTATTCCGATGCACACCTTATATCTAGCTATTATTTTTTCCCTTATTCTCTCTTAACTTCGGGTCTCTAGACTATGGTGCAACATCTCTGCCTTGGTGAAAAGACAATTGCCCTCGGCACTGAAGTAACACTGGAAAAGAGCATGGCATTGCTTGGACCCATGGGTTCCATAGTTTCGCAAACGTTTTATAATTGCCTAGCCTTATGTAGAATGTCCTTTCGCTCCATATTGTGGAGTTAACTGTTCCGACCCAAACTTCCGGGGTTGGAGGTGTGCTTGATTGCCATGCTTGTGCAATTAATTTTCTAGCTTGAAACAAGCATCTTGCTATCGCTACGGCTGTACTTCTATCCCTCAATCCACTACTGACGTAGCCCAGCACACAGATTTTGGGATCGGGCTCTAAGTCCACTCTAAACGTAGCATTTATTTTCTTTATAATCTCAGTCCAGTACCTTACTAGTTTTGGGCACCTCCAAACCATGTGAATTAGGTCGCCTGTTCCTCTGCATCTAGGGCACTCGTCATTGGTTCTACGGCCAAACATAAACAGCCTTTTTGGTGTGTAGTAAGATCTGTGTAGCAGCATCAAGTGGGAGGCTTTTTGTGAGGGAGAGACCGACACCTCTGATCCAAACTCAAGAATCCTCTCCCATTGCTCGTCCGTTATCTCCCCCACATCGGCCGCCCATTTACCCCTTCCCCCTGATAGGCCTGCCTTTGTGTTTCCTCTCTTTGTTAGTTGGGAGTATATCTCTGAAATTAAACCTTTGGTGGTCTCTGATTTAATTATTGTCTGTAAGAGTGGGGTCCTACACCATACTGGGGGTTGCCTACTAAACTGCTTGCTAAGAGCATGCCTGATCTGCAAGTAACTGTAGAATACCTGGTTTGGTATCCCATACTCGTGTCTTAGGTCCTCAAAGGATTTCAGAGTATCCCCTTCATATAGTTGTATCAACCGGCTTATCCCGCAACTTTCCCACGATCTATTCCTATCTACTGTTGATAGTTCATGCAATCGCTTATTATTCCACAATGGCGCATGTTCTGATATTCCTTTATACCCCATTGTTTTCTTAGCTGCCTGCCAGACCCTGGTGATCATTTTAAATGTCGGGATTTCTCCTTGTAGCGAGTCTGCCTCCAGTGCTCCCACTAATGAGCTGTGCGGATTCCCCTGTAGAATGATTTTAACGTTATTGTTTCCCCCTCTCTCAGTGGCACATCCTCCCAATTGTTGTAGCTGGGCTGCCAGATAGTACATAAATGGTTGTGGAACCCCCAGTCCCCCCTCAGTGTCTGGGCGCTGCAGTTTTTGTAGGCCGATCCTAGCCTGCCCTTTTTTCCATATTAATTCCCTAAAAAGGGATTGAATCTTTTGAAACCACTTCCCTCCAATCCAAACTGGGGAATTATGAAGTAGGTATAACAACTGCGGCATCCAGACCATTTTTATCAAATTGTCTCGGCCCGCCACAGACAAGGGGAGTCTGCTCCAAATATCACGTTTCCTCTTAAATTTTAGTAAGAGGGGGATCAAGTTATCCTTGATAAACGTACCGGGGTCCTTGGACAGCACCACGCCAAGGTATTTCATTTTCTCTGTGATCTTCAGGTGAGGCAGACACATTGGAGTGGAGTTGGCCACTGAGTCTACCGGTAGAAGCGATGACTTCTCCCAGTTGATAACTAATCCCGAAAACTTTCCAAAATCCTCTACTAGATGCATCACTTTCTCCAACGAGGAGGTCGTGTCCCCCCAGGAAAAATATGATATCATCTGCAAAAAGTGCTATTCTCTCTTCTCTCCCTTTTCTTTGAAATCCCTGTATTTCCGTAGATGATCTCACTGCTCCCGCTAATGGTTCCATGGCCATACAAACAACAAATGGGATAAGGGACATCCCTGTCTTGTCCCTCTTTCGAGGGGAAAGCTTTCCGAGTATTCACCGTTTATCTTGAGCCTTGCCCTTGGATGGTTATACAAAATTTTTAGCCAGTTAATAAATACAGGACCGAATCCAAACCTCTCTAGCACCCTCCAGAGGTATTCCCACTCTAGGCTATCGAAAGCCTTGGCAGCATCCAGAGACAATATGGCTCTGGATCCCACATTCTCTGTTGGTACCTGTAGGTTCAGATAAGCTCTTCTGATGTTTGTGCTGGTGGACCGACCGGGGATAAACCCCGATTGGTCCGGGTGCACCAGTTTGTCAATACATTTATTTAGCCTGGATGCCAGCACCCTTGCGATGATCTTGACATCTGTGCACAGCAGTGATATTGGTCTATATGAAGAAACTTCCAATTGATCTTTCCCCTCCTTTGGGATCACTACTATATCAGCCTCTGACATTGATAAGGGCAACCTACCATCCCTGGTCGTCTGCTCTAGCACTTTTAGGAGCTCCGGGAGCAGAATCTCCCCATATTTCCTATAAATCTCCAGTGGTAGCCCGTCCGGGCCCGGAGATTTCTGACATGACAATTCTGCGACTGCCTTTTGTAGCTCCTCCAGGGTCAGAGGGGAATCCACCTCGCTTCTATCCCTCTCCGAGAGTATGGGCAGGTCTACTCCCTCCAAGAACCTGTCCATCTCGCGCTGGTTCAAGCCCTGGCGGGACCTGTACAGGTCTCTATAAAATATGGAGAAAGTTTCTAAAACCTCGACCGGATCAGATGTAATATTTACAGCCGATGTTTTAATTGAGGAGATGGTTGGTGAGAATAGATTGGACCTAATTAAAAGGGCGAGCATCCGGCCTACTTTCTCTCCCTCCCCAAAATAATTTTGTTTCTGGAAAAGTCTCTTGTTCTCTACTCTTCTGTTGATTACCTCCTTATACTCTTGTTGTTTGTTGAGCCAAATCTCCTGTTTTTCTGGGGTTGGGTCTAACACATACTGCACTTCTGCTTCCATGGCTTCCCTGCTGGCCCTCGCCTCCCAGTCCCTTGATGTTTTTTTTGCCATAGCGACCTGCTGGTGCAGTAGTCCCCTAAGGTATGCTTTTAGGGTGTCCCACACCACTCCTACCGGTGCTGTGCCTGAGTTAAATGTTACAAACTCTTTTAACTTGGAGGATATTTCTGTTGGACTACTGATCAGGTCCAGCCATAGTGGGTTTATTGTCCACCTCTTCTGACTGGTTCCGATGCTTAGATTTAGAGTTAAAGTCAGGGGTGAGTGGTTCGATATTCCCCTCGGTCTGTATTCTATATTTCCTATTAATCGCAAGGCTTCATTATTACCCACTGCCATGTCTATGCGCGAGAGAGTAGAATATGACCCTGAGTGGCAGGAGTACTGCCGAATATTTGGATTATGAGATCTCCACAGATCGCGCCATCCAATCTCTACAAGCAGTTGGGCTAATCGCCCCTCTGGTACTCTTTCCGCGCGGGACACAGGCGGAAATCGATCCATGCTGCTATCTAAAACTGCATTAAAATCGCCCACCGCTATTATAGGAATACCCACCATACCATCCACAAACTCCAACAGATCCAGCATGATCTCTGTTTTAAACGGAGGAGGGATATAAACATTTGCTATCACCAGAGGTCTATTTTCCACAACACAACTCAGAAAGACATACCTTCCCAACGTGTCTATCCTAGCTTCCCTGCAGGAAAATGAGGTACCTCTCCTCACCAAGATACTCACCCCTCTTGAATAAGAGGTATGAACCGAGTGATACTGTTCTTGGAATTTGTTGCTCCGAACATATAATTTAGTCTCGTTAGTGAGGTGGGTTTCCTGCAGGCAAACCAGTTCGACACCATAATTTTCCATCACCAAAAATACAGCTGCCCTCTTGACAGGGTCACTCATACCCCTAATATTCCACAAACCTATTTTTAAGGTTTTAGATGGCATTTACAAAAAAAGAAAAAAGGAAAAGAAAAAAATAACTAACCCCTCAAAAAAATAATATAATAATATATTATTTAATAATAAATAATAATTCATTTGTGCAATTGTGTCTACAGAACTTGCCATAGTCTCTGTGGTTATATTAAAAATAAGAAAAAAGAAAAATAGGGTGAGGGGGTGAGGGCCCCCACGTCCAGGGACCGCTCCGCCCCCTCCTCTAGTGTTATTTAATTGTAAATGTAAACAACATGTGCAAATGTGCTTTATTTTTGTAGACCCTCTCCCCCTGAATACGTGTGCCTTTCGTTCACCACAGTATCTAACCCCATAATTTATTGTGCACCCCCCTCCCCTCCCTCTATTTGACCTACCCCCCTCCCCCCCCCCAACTTTAACCTGACCCATCCCCCCTTTCCCCACCCCTTTTCGTGTCTCCCCCTCCTGCCTAGCTAGGCCAGCCCTAAGGGTTGTGCATGTGACCTTTTTACTCCCTTCCAACCATTCAAAAAAAAAAAAAAAAAAAACTCCTCACTCATATACTGACCAAGTGCATCGTGACACACTTCCAAACTCCTCCCCCCCTCTCCCCCTCCCCCAACCCAATTCCAAAACATCAGATCGATGCTTAAAGTGTATAAGCCTAGTAAAACCACATTCTTCATCCGTGCTTCCATCCATCACGCCCCCCCCTGCCCCCCCCCCCCCCCCGTGCCATCCGCTATATGATGATAAAAAAAAAAAAAAAAAAGGAAACCAAAACAAAATAAAGCGTAATGATTTAACCAGCCTTATAGAACCCCTAGCTCTGTAAAGTCGTTTTGTTATCTTCGAGCCATTTTTTTGCCCCTGTCGTTGTGTCAAAGAAATGAGTAGCCCCTAGGGCAGTAATGCGCAGGCGTGCCGGATACAACAGGGCATATTCTACTTTGTAGTCCCGTAGTTTGTGCTTAATGTCCCTAAATTCGGCCCTTCGTTTCTGCAGGTCTGGGGAGTAGTCGGGGAAAAATAAGATTTTTGCCCCGTTGTGTGAAACTTCCCCTTTCTCTCTAGCCCTGCGCATCAATGTGACCTTATCCCTGTAGTTGAGGAGTTTCATAATTATTGGTCTGGGGTATCCTCCTGGTGGCGGGGGCCTAGTTGGCACTCTGTGGGCTCTTTCAATGGAAAAAAGGTGCGAAAAGGTTTCCGTCCCGAATGTTCCCCTAAGCCACTTCTCCATAAACTCTTCGGGGTGGGGACCCTCACACCGCTCCGGTAAGCCTACCACCCGTACGTTGTTGCTGCGAGACCTATTTTCCATTTCCTCCATCTTAGCTTTATGCAGGTCAACCTGCGTCTTCATTGCTTTAAGCTCTTGCTTCAGTGGGGCCAGATCATCCTCAACCTGGCTCATCCTCTCCTCTAGAATAGTTGTTCTAGCAGCAGTCCTTTGTAATTCTTGGCTTACTGTAATTAGCTCTTCCTTTAACCCCTTCAGCTGGTCGCACAGTTCACTTAGGGAGGCTTTACAGGAATTAACAGCGCATAGGACATCTTTCAATGTAGGCTCCGCTGTTAAAGATATATTTTGCTCGGCGGCAATGCTAGTTGCCATTCCTGAGGGTTCGCCCGCAGAGCCTTTATTGCTCGCGGTTTTTGTTGTGTGTGTTACCGTCGGCCCTTTTCCTAAGCTCTTCCTGTCCCCAGAGCCCCCCACTTGAGATTTCTCCTGCTGGTGGGAGGTGCTTTTAGATGGTGATAAGGTCGAGGGATGCGCAAACTTTTCCAACTTGGCCGCTGCTGCTGCTGCTGCCTGGTTCCCCTTTTCTTTTCATGTACGAGTGATTTGAGAACTAGTATTCTCGTGCTGCTGCGGCTCCTCTCCTTTTTTTCTAGTCATGGCTTGTTATATAATCCAAAGGAGAACAATTATGGGGTTTTAACGGCTCGTCAAGTTAGCCTTTCCCTTCCTTTTCTCAGGTCAAAATAATAACACAGTCCCAGTTATATTTTTCTAATATTTGGTTGCAAGCAGGACTAGCACCCAGCCTAGTATGATGGACAATTCCGTATTATCAAGCTGTTGTTTTCTCTGCCATAAATAAACATTTGCTTTAATTGTGCATACCAGCTTCAGCCAGCAGGGTGTTCCTCTCCCCCACAAGGAAAAGCCACCTTTTAATCGCAGGATAGGTTGCCTGAACCTCGACCCCACTGCTTCGGGCAGTAATTCAGCCCCCAGTGAGAGAGAGAGAAGAAAAGCAGAGACAGTCCGCCTCCTGTGTAATGCTCAATACCTTAGTACTGCCAGGCTACCTGGGCAGTGCAGGGACGTTCCCCACTGGTCGCTTCTTCCACTGTCAATGAACGCCGCCGGAGCCTCTAGCGTCGGAGCCGTCGCCCCGGCAACTCTCCCAAACACGGCCGGCGTCTCACGCTCTCCTCGCCGCTCCGCGCCGCTCCTCGCCGCTCCTCGCCACTCCAAAGAGGGGGTCGTTGGCGCTGCTGTCCAAACAGTAGCGACGGCGTTCCAGCGGCACTTGCAGGCACAGGCAAGATTGAGGGGAGCCAGGCAGCCAAACGGGCCCCAGGCTCTGCAGCGAACGAAAAGTGCTTCCAGCTGGGCTTGATCCGCCAAGCTGGTGCGGATGGTCACGGAGGCATCAGGCCAGAGGGAGACCGCTAACACCGCCTCTCACTCTGGCATCCGGTCACGCCCCCCCGTCTTCCGGTTTCTGTCTACTGCGACGGCTCTGGCTCTCCATGTCCGCCTAGATGCTGGCTGTCTTTGCGGACACCTCCATCGTTTTGCAGCCCAGCGCCCAGCGGTGACCCCGTGAACCATTTGCACATCACAACGTGGACAGCGCTTCCATGAGAACCTGCACCATGCACTTTGCCCACATCTGAGGAGGACGTCCCTGGACCCATCACTTGTCCTTGCCTTAACTTATTTCATCTTTGTGAGTAGCCATTTGGCTGTTGTCCGTTTATAAAATCTCATTAAAGTTTTATGATACTGCACTTAGATTGGCGCTTCTTGCTGTTTTTTACATTGTTTTTTCAGAGTTGCCTGCTTCCACTCTCAAGTGAGCTGCCAATTTGTTCTTGGGGCCTATTGCTGGCGGCAGTGCTGGTACTGGGCCTGGGAATATAATCCTGGTTTCCAGAGTGCTGTGCTCTTTTTAGGAGGGACCCATTCTTCCTCCGAATCATTTGCCCATTCACTATTCAGTTCAAATGCCGAATTTGATTCGGAATCAGAATTGGAATCTGATGAGAACTCCCCGTTGCTCTCATCAGTCATGGAGAGGATCTGGAACGCCTCCTCACTGTTGTAAACTCTTTTGGACATGACTCTGATGGCTGTGTGACAGGTGGCAGGTGATGGTCACTGATGGGCTGTGAGATGGGGGGCAGGTGATGTTCACTGATAGGTGATGATGGTGTGACAGGCGATGGTCACTGATGGGTGACAGGCTACGGATGGTGATGGGTGATGGTCACAGAATGGTGACAGGCCACGGTCACTGATGGGTGATGGGTGCACCGCTGACGGTCACTGATGGGTGATGGGTGCACCGCTGATGGTCACTGATGGGTGACGGGTAAAGGCTGACGTCACTGATGTGTGACGGGTGATGGCTGATGGTCACTGATGGGTGATGGGTGATGGCTGATGGGTGACGGTCACTGATGGGTGATGGATGACGGTCACTGATGGGTGATGGGTAATGGCTGATGGTCACTGATGGGTGACGGGTAATGGCTGATGTCACTGATGGGTGACAGGTAATGGCTGACGTCACTGATGGGTGACGGGTAAAGGCTGACGTCACTGATGTGTGACGGGTGGTGGCTGATGGTCACTGATGGGTGATGGCTGATGGGTGATGGTCACTGATGGGTGATGGCTGATGGTCACTGATGGGTAATGGCTGACGGTCACTGATGGGTGTCGGGTAATGGCTGATGTCACTGAAGGGTGACGGGTGATGGCTGATGGTCACTGGTGGGTGTCGGGATCACAGCCGATCATGTGGTAAACAGCCGCCGGCCAATGGCTGTTTACCATCGTCGGTGACGAGCAGTGTTCCTGGGAACACGCCGCCACCGACGTGCATGTGCGGCGCGCTCCCAATCGCGTGCATGCCCGTGCACAATGGGGGCAGTACCATCTGTCATCGGCCGTGACTTCATCACGGCCGATCACGTGGTAAACAGCCATGCCCAATGGCTGTTCCCCCCCTTCTGTTTGTGCCTCCGTGACACGCCGCCACCGAGGGTACAGGGATGCGCGCGCACGATCGCGCACATTCCCTGTTTAAAGGGCAGGGCGTCATATGACCCCTCCCAGAGCGAGAGCCGCGCCACCTGACCGTCATATGACGGATGACGGGCGGCAAGCAGTTAACTGACAATTGCACGGTCATGCAAAATTGATGTCCTTTTTTCCCACAAATAGAGCTTTCCTGGTGCCTTCATGGCAGCATACACATGGTTGGTTACTCCGCCCCCAATCAACCCACAGGACCAATTTTAACTCTATAAAAGAAAGAGTCAGCCCCCCCACACACCATTCTTTTTCCTGTCCTCAAACCTGCAGGATCATGGACGCGCCTCCCGGGACTTGTTTATCCCCTTCAGAGGCGGAGCCACGTGGCGTGAGATGTGACGGTGGCTTCATAAAGCTGTCGGCGGCCATCTTGGTGCAGAGCTGGGAGAGGTTCCCTCTTGTAGGAACAGACTCATGCTTTTTTTTTTTATGGAGCCAGCCCAAGGTAAGGGAAGTGGGGTGGAGCCTTACCATCAGTAGACGCCTCTATCATAAGGTTAGGAAGAAATACAACACTGTCCTTAGAAGATGCAGTTTCCTTTAAAGACGTGCTTGATCGCAAAATTGACGCAGACCTCAAAAAAGCTTATCAAGCAGCTGGAGGGGCTTGTAAACCAGCAGTAGCTCTGACTTCGGTTTCCAGAGAGACAAAGGCTTGGACTGATAATATCGAGTTAGCTTTTAAGCAGGGTATCGAGTCAGATGAGATTATTAAAGCCCTTGATTAAAATGATTAAAATTGGCTTCAGATATTATGGCTGAAGCTGCCATCGATACATTGAGATGTTCCGCAGGAGCCATGCTACTCAGCGACCGCCAGAAGAGCACATTGGGTAAAACCATGGCACATTGGGTAGAACCAAACAAACATGGTGCCGTATACCCTATGACGGAAAAGCCCTTCTTGGCGAAAAGCTTGTTATGGCCGTTATCTGAGTAACAGGGGGAAAGAGTGGCCTAATAACTCAGGATGGGAGCAGGATGAAAAAGTTTGCAGCTCGCTCTTCCTTTCAACAGAGGAACAAGGACACCAGGTCATATAGGCCAGGGAGAGAATATAGAAGAGGCTGGAGAGGTTCCCAGGCTACCTTCTTAAAGATGGGAAAACTGAAGACTACATTTACTACAACCGAAAACCAATAGTCTTTTTGACTTCCTGCCCACCCAAACCGGTCCAGTGGGGGCTCGTCTCAGGACTTTCGCTCAAGTTTGGGTGAAAACTTGCACAGATCAGTGGGTCACTTCCACAATACTCCACGGGTACTTCTGGAGGTTCAGGCACCACCCGCCCCCAAGATCCAGAGCTCCAGAGAAAAACGGGAAATTCTTATCCAGTATGTACAGACATCAAGAAGCAGTAATATCAGTTCCAGAGTCAGAAAAGTTTTTTGGGCTTTACTCCCCAATCTTTTTAGTACCCAAAAAAACAGGAGGTTGGAGGCTGGTTCTGGACTTAAAGCGATTAAACAAATTCATCAGTCTAGAAGATTTCAAAATGGAATCTCTCAATACGGTAATCCTAGCAGTGCGGAGGATTGGATGGTCTCTATAGACCTCAAAGACACTTACCTACATATTCCAATTCATCACGATTTCCAGCCCCTTCTACAATTCAAAGTAGGGGAACTTCATCTACAGTTTCAATGTCTGCCTTTTGGCATATCGACAGCCCCCAGAACCTTTACGAAGGTGTTGGTGGCAATTCTAGCTCCTCTTTGGGAGAAGGGGATACATATCCTACACTATATTCTGGACGATATACTGATCCTGCCTCAACACAAAGAAACGCTCCAAACTCACCTACAGGAAGTCATGGTCACACTAACAAAATACGGTTGGCTAATAAACTACCCAAAGAGTCAGTTTTTCCCAGCACAAAAAATGATAAACCTTGGGGCATTGTTCAATACCCTGAAGAGAGCGGTGTCACTCCCAACAGAAAAGATCCCTCTAATCATAGGCAAAGTAGGGAGAGCTATGGTGAGCAGAACCATGTCAGCAGCGAAGTGTATGAGTCTCCTGGGATCCTTTTCCTCATGCATCCCAATGGTGAAGTGGGCCTGGTGGCATCTCCGCATTTTTCAGCTAGGGTTTCTCTCCCAGTGGAAGAGGGGACCCTTATCTCAGAAGATTCTGATTACATGTTCGATCAAATCCAGTCTATGGTGGTGGACAAGACCCCACAATCTGTAAAATCACTGCCATCTTGGCCCCATCTTTTGGATCACTCTTACATCAGATGCAAGTTGTCTGGGTTGGGGCGCCCACTTCGAAAATCAGTTGATCCAGTGGAAATGGCAGTCGACATGGAAGGCATAGTGTCCAACAATTTTGAGTTAAAAGCAGCCTGGATGGCGATATCTCATCTGGCATCCTCTCTGAGAGGCAAGTCCATCTTGCTACAGATGGACAACAAATCGGCAGTAGCCTATGTCCAGAACCAAGGGGGGTGAACAGCATGGTCGTTGTCCAATGAGGTACCCGACAATACTCTGGGCTGAAAGGAATCTCACCAACCTCAGAGCATCTTATATCCCAGCTCTTGAAAATCACCTGGCAAATCGCCTATCAAGAAAGTTCATAAATAATAATAAATGGTCCTTGAACCAGAAGGTTTTCCAATGGATCTGCCACCAATGGGGCAGCCCTCAAATAGATCTTTTTTGCGTCTCCTCTTAATGCCAAAACACCCAGCTTCTTCACAAGGTTTCCAGTCCAGGATTCGGTAAGGGTGGATGCCCTTGTCCAACCATGGATCTTCCAAGTAGGATAGGCATTCCCTCCGATCCCTCTGATACTGAGATTTCTTCAATGCCTAACAGAAGAACAAGTATCCATCTTAGCAGTAATCCCTTACTGGCTGAGAAGACCCTGGTTTACTCTATTGACCAAGCTGACTCTTTGCAATCCCTTAACACTTCCGGTCATACACAACCTTCTGTCCCAGGGGAACCTCTTCCATCCACATCCAGAAATCCTGGATTTGAGGGTCTTGAAATTGAGCAAGAGAGGGTGGAAAAAGAGGTTTGCTCCCACAGAGTAATACAGACATTGCTTCAAGCCAGAAAAGCTTCCACCAATAGCACCTACTACAAGATTTGGCAAAAATGTTCAGAATTTGCGGAAACTAACGATTTTAACACGTTAAAGCCAGGGGTTCACAAAGTTCTTTTGTTTCTACAAAAGGGGTTAGATTTAGGCCTGGGACTTAGCTCCCTGAAGGTTTAGATCTTAGCCTTATCAGCTCTAACAGACACCAGATGGGCTCTAGACCCGCTAATAGAATGTTTTTTGAGGGCAGTCCTTAGATTAAGACTATATCCAAAATGGGATCTGCCTTTGGTACTCCTTCATTCGTGCCTACGGAAGAATGCTCTCTAGAAGACATTACTTTCAAAGCAGAATTTCTAATCGCCATCACCTCTAGTCGAAGGGTCTCAGAGATCCAAGCTTTAGGAGCTAAAGACCCCTACATTACGTTTTTTTCAGACAGGGTGGTCCTCCAACCGATTCACCAGTTTGTTCCTAAAGTTCCCTCTGTATACCATATTAACCAAGAATGGGTGCTCCCAGCTTTTGGGGAAGATCCAGCAACATCAAAGCTGCACGAGCTGGACGTGGCAAGGACTCTCCGACATTACATTGAGCTGACACAATCTTTTCGTAAAGATCAACGTCTCTTTGTGATCCCTAAGTGCGCAAGAAGAGGAATGGCAGCATCAAAGACAACATTGGCAAGTTGAATTGTACGTCTCATTCAGAGAACATATTGGGCTAGTGCTCTTCCGGTTCCAAAATCAATCAATGCTCACTCAAAGCCGGGAATGGCATCTTCCTGGGCAACTTTAGCACGAGTCTCTCCAGAAACTATCTGTCATGCAGCAAGTTGGTCATCTTTCACCACATGACCAGTGTAGTCCAAATGTCACCTACATTCCCTTTCTGTAATTCCCCCCTTTTACACTTCAAACCCCAGAACTTAACAACTCCAACTAAAATGATGAGACCACACCTTTTATTTATGGAGTAACATGGCCACAACAGCCTCTTTTATTAAAACAACTCCAGATAAATAACTCCAATAAATAACCAATAAATAACTAATAAGCAAACAATGACATATTAATAACGTAACTGTTAACCCCAGTCTGATGGTCTCTGACGGTGACCCACCTTTCCAAAATATATATAAATTATATATCTATATAACCACGGATAACCAATGCACTGTAGGATTTTTCAAAACTAATAGGCCTCCAGCTGTAGCCGCTCGGAGACAACCGCTTCCCGCAGCGCCACCAAACCCAGTATTCCATCCACCGTTCAGGAATACACCGGAGGGGAACATGCTAATGATGAGCCCCCCACCCCTTTAAATCCATCCGTTTACCGCCCCTGTCAAAGACCACCAGAATAAAACAGCCCCAAACCAAAATGGCTACCTCTGCTGTCATGACGACCTGTTACGTTCCTGTAAGAAAGAAAAAACACCACAACAACTACTCACACACATTGCACGTATATCTATAAAACATTATAGGGAGGGAGGGAGGGAGGGAAAACTGCCTCCTCTGTTGCACTCTCCTCACACTGACCCCCTTTTACTCCTCCCCCCTTTAAATACCACCACTCCCCTTTCTCACAATCTTACCTTTTCTACCTCCCCTTTTCCCATACTACCTTTTCCCAACTTTTTAACCCCTTCCGTGTCTCCCTTAGACACACTCTCATGCCCGGCCCTACACTACCCCTCCTTTCAGTCCTTCTCGTTCCGTGCCTCACTTGACCAGTGTAGTCCAAATGTCACCTACATTCCCTTTCTGTAATTCCCCCCTTTTACACTTCAAACCCCAGAACTTAACAACTCCACCTAAAATGATGAGATCACACCTTTTATTTATGGAGTAACATGGCCACAACAGCCTCTTTTATTAAAACAACTCCAGATAAATAACTCCAATAAATAACCAATAAGCAAACAATGACATATTAATAACGTAACTGTTAACCCCAGTCTGATGGTCTCTGACGGTGACCCACCTTTCCAAAATATATATAAAATATATAACTATATAACCACAGATAACCAACGCACTGCGGGATTTTTCAAAACTAATAGGCCTCCAGCTGTAGCCGCTCGGAGACAACCGCTTCCCGCAGCGCCACCAAACCCAGTATTCCATCCACTGTTCAGGAATACACCGGAGGGGAACATGCTAATGATGAGCCCCCCACCCCTTTAAATCCATCCATTTACTGCCCCTGTCAAAGACCACCAGAATAAAACAGCCACAGCCCGAAAGCGTTACCACCTTACGTTTGAGGGCACCTCCACACCCTCAGGGCCTGTTGTATCCCCTCCTGCAAACGCAAGGACCATAAGTCAGTCCCTACATCAGAGAGATGAACACCATCCCTCCTCAGGTATAATCCCACATTCGTCTCCAATTCCCTGTGCCGAATAACAATACCACCCAGCTGTCTGACAAATCTCCCCACCACCTTATTAATTCTAATATGTGTCTTGTTAATGCTCGCCACTGATCTAGCCCAGCGCCATGTTGTTCGAGCCACTATGTCAGACCAAACTAGAAGGGTGCCCGGGAATTTAGCCCATAACTGCATAAAATCCATTTTGATGTCCGCCATCAGATCCCTGACTGACCGGACCCCAAGTCATTCCCACCCGCATGAATCACCAAAACGTCAGGGGGTCTGTCCAACTGAACATATCTCTCCTTTTCACCCATAACTCTACCCCACAACATCCCTGGTCTACCTAACCAGCGTATGTACGCCTCCCTCCTGGAAATCCCCAGTTGCCTGCCCTCCGGACGTACGTCACCTCTCCTGGCCCCCCAGCAAACATAGGAGTGACCTACGATCCAGACCAGGCGTACCGGGCTTCCATCTGCAATAAAACAAAAACACAAGATTGCGACACCCTCTTACACTCAACACTACCAACTAACCAACTATTACCCGCAACACCTCTCCCTTATATATTGTGTGTCCTATTTTTTTTTTTTTTTATTCAATTACCAAATTAGGTCTTATATAGGACCTGAATCTCCTAGACTCCCATCTCCCGAGCCTGCGCACAGCAGCCTCATCCAACCCGCATCTGGCAGCTTCGGTAGCTGCCCCTATGCGGAAGGAGTGTGAAGCATACTCTGACCCAACCAAACCAGCCCTTTGTAAACATTTTCTAAAAATCGCTATAAATTGAAACCGTGACAGATAAGACCCATCCCCATGCCTCAGGAACGGCCCTGCCCCATCACACCTGACCGACCTAAATTCCCGTACCGCCTCCACTGGGCACACCCTTGACCCTGGTAAGGCAAACAGTGACACAACCACCCCTTTACTTTGCTGGTCAGTTTTAGACCTCCGCAGCCGCAAACATACCTTGTCTACTTCCAACCGCACGTCCTGATCCAACAACCCCCCCCAACATGCTTAGACGGGCTAATCAATTCCCCTATACGAAAAGCCCCATAAAAATCCAGTGAAAACGCAGCTGTAAACAAACGGATTTCATAATGCGATAAACAAATGAAATCCAACATTTCACATATGGAAAACAGGTTCGCGAAAGTGACCGGCCGTCTCGCATCCCTTTTTTATTCTGTTTTCGATAGCCGAACCCAAAAATCCTTAGTCCAATCTTCACCCCCCATTAATTTAAACAAAAATGACAAGCCTGCTAATTTCCGATCAATCGAAGATACTGCGCACCCACTTTCCATGTTCCTAGCCACTAAGTACAAAACCAATAATCTTCCTTCTCATCCAAGCGTCACCACGCCCACCTCCTGCACCAGCATAGACCACTCCTTCCATACCTTACTGTAGGCCGTCCAAGCAGGGGCGGACTGATAACTCATGGGGCCCCCGGGCAATAGGAGATTATGGGGCCCCCAGGCAATCAGAGATTATGGGGCCACACAGTATACACACACACAGTATACAATCACACAGTATACACATACATGTACACACAGTATACACAGACAGATGTAAAAAAAACACAGATTTATACATACTGTCCCTGGTTTTACTGAGGCTGGCAACCCTGATGGGGCCCCCTAGTGGCCCAGGGCCTCGGGCAATGCCCGAGTGGCTCAATGATCAGTCCGCCCCTGCGTCCAAGTGGAATCACTTACTGACTGCCTAATCCATCCCGCGGTGACTCCAAAGGCAGCTCCCACATCCAATCCGGGCAAGGAACTCCTTCCTTGTCTGCACCTGGCGCCAGCTCCCTGAACTTGTCCCACTGAAAACGAGACAAGGAGTCAGCCAACGCATTGTCAACACCCGGAATGTGAACCGCATAAATAAAAATGTTTAGACTCAAACACCTAAACACCAGCTGTCTCAACAGCCCTATGACCGGCTGCGAAGATGCTGACATACGGTTCACCACCTGCACTACACCCATGTTGTCACAATTGATCCTCAGCTTCAAATTCCGGCATGCCTCCCCCCACAATTCCAAGGCTAATACCACTGGAAACAATTCCAGCAGCACCAAATTTCCCAGGAAACCCGCCTTCTCCCACGACTGTGGCCAGGGCTTTGCGCTCCATCTCCCTTGAAAATATGCACCAAAACCTATGGAGCCCGCAGCATCAGTAACCAATTCCACATCGAAATTGCTCACCGGGCCAGACATCCACACTGCCCTCCCGTTGTATGAGGCTAAAAACTCATACCAAACTTTCAAATCCTCTCTATGCTCCTTTGTCAGTCTAATAAAGTGAGTTGGTATTTTTACCCCCCCGCTGTGGCTGCTGACAGCCGTCGGCAAAAAACCCGCCCCATGGGGATAATTCTGCAAGCAAAGTTCAACTTACCCAACAGAGACTGAAGAGCTCTCAACTGCACCTTCCTCAAACCGTGGATATCCCGAATTTCCTTCTGCAGCTCCTCCAACTTACCTCTGGGCAACCGGCATTCCATAGCTATCGAGTCTATCACTATATGCAAAAAACTAATTTCCGACGTGGGGCCTTCCGTTTTCTCAGCTGCCAATGGCACTCTGAACCTGCCTGCGATGTGTTGCAACGTGGAAAGCAGAATCGCACACACAGCGGAAGCAGGGGGGCCTATACACAGAAAGTCATCCAAATAGTGAATAACTGAGTCTAGGCCCGAAACCTCCCTAACTACCCATTCTAGGAATGAGCTAAACGCCTAAAACATGCCGCATGAAACTAAACAGCCCATGGGCAAACGTTTGTCAACGTAAAACTGTTCTTGCCAGTGACATCCCAACAGCCGGAAGCTCTCCGGATGCACCGGCAACAACCGGAAAGCCGATTCTATATCCGCTTTCGCCATGAGGGCCCCTTTTCCGTAGCGCCTCACCCATTTGACCGCCGCATCAAATGAAGTGTAAGACACTGTACATTCTTCCAGTTCAATGAAATCATTGACTGAACCCCCTTTTGGGAAGGATAAGTGGTGTATCAAACAAAACTTGTTGGGTTCCTTCTTGGGTACCACCCCTAACGGTGATACCATTAAGTCCGGCCATGGTTTGGTGGCAAACGGCCCCCCCCATGCGCCCTAACGCCACTTCCTTTTGCAATTTTACCCCAACTACTTCCTGATTCAGTAATGCCGATTTTAGGTTCCTTGCCATAGGCGGAACCGTCACCAATGAACATGGAATTTTAAAACCCTCCCTAAACCCTGACTCCAACAACCGCGCTGCTCCCCGATCCGGATACCTACTTAGGAAAGGTAGCATTTTTTCCACCCTCACCGGCGTCATCCCTCTTCGGAGTAGAGTCACTGGCACGCTTCCCTCTCTTAAAACATCTCGACAACGTGTGGGCGCCCCCGCACCCTGAGCATTCATGCTTAAACTTACATGCCCCCCCAAATTTACAGGCACCCTCATTATACTGCCAGCACACTCCCCACTTTTTCCCGCCGGCGGTCCTGAGGAATGTGGACCCCCGGCCCCCCCTTGAAAAGGCTGAGGTGGGGTCCTCGCAGATGACATAAGCCGCATCCACAGGCTGAAATCTTTATGATCCCAACGTAAGGACGGTCGTACTGCCTTCCGCTGTCTGAACTGCTCGTCATATCTCAGCCAAGCAGAACCCCCGTACACCCTATGCGCCTCTCCAATAGCGTCCATATAACAGAACAACGCCGAGCAATGCTCGGGGCTCTTCTCACCAATGACGCTCGCCATGATGGCGAAGGCTTGTAGCCAATTAACAAATGTCCGCGGTATCAGTCGGTACCTACGTTTTTCCTCATCCTCCTTCTTGGAAGAATTGGGTTTCACCCTGTCCAAGTTAAATTTTTCCAACGGTAGTAGGGAAAAAATCTCTACATACTCACCTTTTTGAATCTTTTCCCGGACCTCTTGCTTCAGATGTGCTCCCAAGGGGCCCTCGAAGCAGATGTACACCTCACACTTCGCAGCGTCCGCCAACCTAACCACGTCTGACCTTTCAGCCTTCTCTGAGGACCCTTTTTTTCCTGCCTCCTCCGCACCTACTCCTGCCCCTGATTGGCTGGGGGGAGGAATCGCCGGGGGTACTACTACCCCCCCAACCCCATTACTCCTGTCCCCTGACTCAGTTCCCGGTGCCGTCCATGAGGCCACTTGAGGTGGCTGCCCGTGTCCCCCTTCGAACCTACCAATTAAGTCTCGCAGACCCTGCAAGAAAACCGTCAGCTGCTGACCGGACCCACCACTGGCAGGATTATTCCCCGCTAACTGCTGTTCCGGCCTGCCCCCCCCGACTGCATCCCAGAAACCCCAGGCACTACCACACCTGCTGCCACCACCCCTGTCAAACCCTGTAATGCCCCAGACAATGATAAAGAAGTATTAGACTTACCAGGCTGACCAGGCTCTCTCCCCACAGCCATCGCGGCGTGCTCCCTCGCTGGCACGTCTGGTTCATCTTCCTCCGACACCTCACCTTCCGACCGATCGTCAGACTCCACGCTTGGTTGACTGGGAAGCCGCCCGGGTGGTGACGCCCCAGAGGCCGTAGTGTGAGCTGGTGATAGGGCCCTCCTCCCCCCCGAAGGTCCGCTGCCGTCAGACAGGCGTCGCTGACCTGTTCTGACCACCTGTGTTCTTACACGCTTGTCCCCTCCTCCATCAGACTTTTTGCTCTTCTGGCTAGTGTTCACCCGACCATCTCCAGCACTGACTCCAGCAGCCCGCTCCGCCGCTAAGCTCCGCCCCCTCCCGATATTCTCCTCTTCTCTCGCATCACCTGTCTGGACACTGCCTGGCTCTTCATCCCTCCTCACTGCTCTCTTCAGATGTCCGCCCCATGCTGTGGATGCACTGTGTTGTGCTCTTCTATCGCCTGGCGGGGAACCGGCGCCATGTTGGCCCGTGGCCCCGCCTCCCGAGTGTGGCCTGCCGCATCCACCTGTAGCTGCCTCATTTTCCCTGTGGGACCGACCGATCCTCCCTCGGGCTCCTGGGTGTACGAGTGGGCCGAGATGCAGGCCCTGGCGGTGGTAGGACACCTCACCCGACGCTGACTCACCCGGCTCTTCCTCCCCAATGTCTCCTATTTGATTTTGCAGCCACTCGGGTCCCTTCTGTTCAGCTGCTTTCCTCAACTTCTCTAAAATCACTTCAATGGCTGCCATTGTGGAGGAGCAGATGTGTAAAACTGCCTCCTCTGTTCCACTCTCCTCACACTGACCCCCTTTTACTCCTCCCCCCCCTTTAAATACCACCACTCCCCTTTCTCACAATCTTACCTTTTCTACCTCCCCTTTTCCCATACTACCTTTTCCCAACTTTTTTAACCCCTTACGTGTCTCCCTTAGACACACTGTCATGCCCGGCCCTACACTACCCCTCCTTTCAGTCCTTCTCGTTCCGTGCCTCACTTTCATGTCCCACTATTGTCTAGATCCAGCCGCACTTACTTCTCGTAACTTTGCAGTTGTCTGCTCTATAATCGAAATTAAAATGTTTTTTTGCAGCAACCCTCCCTGTGAGCGAGTTATTTATCATTTGTATGCTGCCATGAAGGCACCAGGTAAACGGAAAATTGAATACTTACCTTTCCGTAATTTTCCTTTCCTGGTGCCTTTCTATGGCAGCATACGCCCTCCCTTTCTATAATCCTTAAATGTTTGAGTTTAATTACAAGAATGGCATATGGGGGGGGGGCTGACTCTTTCTTTTATAAAGTTAAAATTGGTCCTGTGGGTTGGTTGGGGAGGAGCAACCAACCATGTGTATGCTGCCATTGATAGGCACCAGGAAGGGAAAATTACGGAAAGGTAAGTATTCAGTTTTCCCTTTTTCTGTTGGTGGTATGTGATCACCTCTGCGGTTTTTATTTTTTGCGCTAAAAACAAAAAAAGACTGACAATTTTGAAAAAACTTTTTGCTAAAATAAATATCCAAAAAAAAATTAAACATTTCTTCATCAGTTTAGGTCAATATGTATTCTACAAATTTTTGGTAAAAAAAATTGCAATAAGTGTATATTGATTGATTTGTGCTAGAGTTGCACCGATACCGATACTAGTACCGATAGTGCCGATACCAAGCATTTGCACCAGTACTTGTACTGGTGCAAATGCTCCGATGCTTGCCCCGATACTTAGGCAGCCTCAGGGAGATCAGAGGGGGGGGAGTTACAAGGAGTGATCTCCCTGTATAGCTTTTCTGACAGCCGATTCTCCTCCTTTCCCTCCCGCGGCTGTCAGGGAGATCGGTGCATGTAACTCCCCCCCACTGCCGCACCGATCACCCCTGGCTGTCCCCCTGTGTCCTCCTTGGCTCTCCTTGTCCCGATCCATTTTATCCTCCGGGTCCCCCCTGGGTCCTCCAGGTCCCCCGGCGTCCTTCCTGGCTGTCCGGCTCCTTCTTCGGTCCCCCCATGTCCTCCTTCGGTCCCCCCGTCCTCCCCCTGGTCCCCCTGTGTCCTCTCCAGCTCCTCCACCGGTCTCCCCCTGCCCCGGATCTTTCAGGATGGAGAGTGGAGGAAGGGGCCGGTAAATCTGTCATTTACCGGCTCCTTTCTTTTCCGAATGAACAGAATCAGTGATCACTGACTCTGTCCATTCATCATAACTGAAACATCGTAATCTGTGTTTACAATGCTTCAGTTTATGAATGGAGAGGAGCCTCTTATCTTCTGTCCATTCATTTTCAGTGCAGCTGAGGCTGCAGAGAAAGGGACTAGGGAATCTCTGTCCTCAGTCTCTTTCCTGACTCAAAGGGGAGATGTCAGGGGTCTAAACCCCTGTTATCTTACCAAAGCCCCCCCTCCCCCAACAGGGCTAAAAAAAATTGTAATAAATATTTCAAAGTTAAATTGTAAAAAACAAAACAAAAAAAAACACTGACACCCCCCCCCCCCAAAAAAAAAGAAAGCATTGTAAAAAAATTAAATTGTAAAACATGTGCCACTGTCACATGACATAAAAAAGTATCTGTAATCGGTATTGCAAGTACTTGAAAAAAGTATTATTGGTACTTGTACTCGGTCTTAAAAAAGTGGTATTGGTGCAACTCTAGTTTCCGCAAAAGTTATAGTGTCTACAAAATAGGGGATATATTTATGGCATTGTTATTATTATTTTTTTTTTACTAGTAATGGCGGTGATCAGCGATTTTTAGTGGGACTGCGACATTGCGGCGGACAGATCGGACACTTTTGACACTTTTTTGGACCATTGACATTTATACAGCGATCAGTGCTACCGTGTTTCCCCGAAAATAAGATCTACCCCGAAAATAAGACCTAGCGGTATTTTCCAGGAGGGCTGCAATATAAGCCCTACCCCGAAAATATGCCCTAGTTTAAAATGCTTGTAAAATCCTATAATTCACTCTATTACAGTAGTATATAATGTACAATGTGTGTGTTTCTGTAATATAATTGCGGGGGAAGAGAGCTCCGGCCGGTCACAGAAGCGCAGAGCGGCGCTATAACGAAGGTATTTGGCACAATTATAGAAACACACACATTGTACATTATATACTACTGTAATAGAGTGGATGATAGGATTTTACAAGCATTTTAACTCAGTTCACACTGGGGATGCCTGTCAGGCAGGGAGAGAGAGGGGGGGAGAGAAGACAGCACATTACATGATAAGACCTACCCCGAAAATAAGCCCTACTGTGTCTTTTATTGCCAACATTAATATAAGACCTGGGCTTATTTTCGGGGAAACATGGTATATAAATTCACTGATTACTGTGTAAATGTCAATGGCAGGGAAGGGGTTAACTCTAGGGGGCGATCAAGGGGTTAAGTGTGTTCCCTGGGAGGTGTTTCTAACTGTGGGGGGATGGGACTTACTGGAGGAGGAGAGAGATTGCTGTTCCTGATCACTAGGAACAGTAGATCTCTCTCTCCTCCCCTGTCAGAATGGAGATCTGTCTGTTTACTTTGACAGATCCCCGTTCTGGCTCTCTGTAGAGCGATCGCAGGGGGCCGGCGGACTCGTGCCTCCCACAGCTCTACGACGGTTTGCACAGCCATGCCAACCTGCCTTCGTATAACAACGCGGCTGGTCAGCAACAGGTTAAAAATTCAAATTAGGTAATTTGACAAAAACTATGATGAAAATCAATTACAATTTTCATCAACGAATGAAAACGGAAAAAAACTGTGAGGGAGGGACGTTTACCTACCTGAACTTTCCTCAGCGCTCCGCCTATCTTTTAAAGCCTCAGCCCCTTGATAAGCTGTATTGGCAGAGAGTTGCAGGTTGCATCTGTCTGCCTGCTGCCTGGGTGTTCTGGAACAATGCCCTGCAAACCCCGTGGTGAGTGTTTCCCCTCCCAGCATGGTAGCAGTGCTTAGCACTATGTAAAATAACAGCCTCCCCAGACCAGTTCTCTGCCCTGGGCACTCCCTCACTGCCATTTACTTCCCCATCCCCACTACATGTTATTCGATTTTTACTCCAGGAGTATATAATGAGTTTGGAAATTCTAGAGATGCTTAAATAATGCATTTTCATTTAACTAAACCCATGTAAAGGCACAAGGTTTTTACCTTCATGCATTCTATGCATGAAGGTAAACAAGCCTTCTGTGTGCATCAGCCCCTTCAGCCCCCCAATACTTACCTGATCCCCCTCTCAAGCCAGCGATGTCCACGAGAGCCTTGCTTCTCTGGGGACTCGCACTCCTGATTGATTTTTGGCAGCAGTGGGAGCCATTTGCTCTCGCTGCTGTCAATCACAGCCAGTGAGCCAATTAGGAGATGGAAGGGGCGGAACTGAGCCACGGCTCCATGTGTGAATAGACACATAGAGCCACAGCTCGCAAGCGTCCCTGCTTGTTTGCCCCAGAGCTAGCTGCTTGCTGTGGGAGCACCCAACAGGAAAGAGGGGCCAGGAGCGCCGGCATGGGACCCAAGAAAAGGAGGACCCGGGCTGCTTGGTGCAAAACCATTGCAATGAGCAGGTAAGTATAACATGTTTGTTATTTAAAAAAACAAAACAAAAAACAAGGCTTTAATATCGCTTTAAATGATTTTAGTTAACTAAAATGTACTGGAGATTTTAATTGACTAAAATATGACTCAAACAATTCAGATGACTAAAATACGACCAAAACTAAAATGGTATTTTAGTCAAAAGACTATGACTAGGGGGCATGGCCAAACTATGGAGGAGTGAGGACGTGATCTCCCTCAGCTCCGCTCTCATCGCAGCTTCTATCAGCTACATGGGGACAAATCTGGCTGTAACTGGCTCCAATCATGTCACAACGTTCGCAGGCACTCTCCCAGCCGCTGAGGACAGATCGGGCGAGGCAGGGCCCGCTGGACATGTACTTCCTGGAGACCCGTCGGTCCAGGAAGGGAGGACCCAAGATGGCGCCAGAGAAGAAGGCCGCTCGGCAACACGTAGCTCTAGTCCCTGAGATGGCGGCATCCCCGATCCCATCGATGCGGTCGGTGAGTGACTCTGCTCCCCCTGCATCCCCAGGCTTAGTGTCTTCACTAGAGCATGACCCTGACCCTACAGACTTGCTGGGGGATGGCGACCTCTGGTCTCTCCCCACTAGAGAGGACCTGGAGCGTTTCACAGCCAGGATAGAAAAGGCTTTCACACAGGACATTGCACAGCTGAAAGCAGATACCACGCACCTGGGGGCAGGATGGAGACTCTAGAACAGCGTTTTGATGACACCCTCCCCCGCATCGCTATGCTGCAGGAAAAATGCACTGCACAAGACCATAAAATGGAGGCCCTGATACCTGATATCCCAGCTGGATGATTTTGAAAATCACAGCAGACGCGTTAATATACGCATCCGCAGCATGCCAAAAGGCCACTGCACCCAGAGATATCATCCCATCCCTGATCGTAGTATTTTGGGAAATATTGAGGCTTCTAGACACTGCCCCGGTAGAAACCGATCAGGCACACAGAGCTCTGAAGCCACCTTCACAGGATCCTGAGTCCCCACGGGACATTATCTGTAAGCTCCATAAGTACACTCTGAAAGATCGCATAATGCAAAAAATGCGGAACAAACCATACTTTGATTTTGATGGGGCAAAGCTGTTTTTCTACCAAGATCTCTCCAGGTGCACCCTTATGCAATGCAGAGCTCTGCGTCCCATGCTAACGGCCATTCAAGATGCAGGCCTTATCTACCGCTGGGGTAGATAAGGCCTGCATGATCAGTGGTGCTCCTCTGGCCTGACGGTATCCCTGGGCCTTCATGGCGTCTGTTAAGGTAATATCTTACAATCTTAGGGGTCTTTGCTCTCCACACAAACGAAGCAAGCTATGGTTGGAACTGAAAAGGATAGGGGCTCAGGTACTGTTTTTGCAGAGACACATTTTACCTCCCAGTCCACAACGAAACTTCCCACCCACTTATTTAACCAATGGTTCCTAAGCTCCTCTACGGTTTCTAAGGCAAAGGGTACGGCCATAGCTATCCACAAATCATGCTCCTTTCAACCTATAGAACATTTTTAAGACCCCTTGGGCAGGTTTGTCTTCCTGAAAGGGAAAATAGCCGAGACACTATACACCTTTGCAAACATATATGCCCCTAACTCTAACTAGCTTGCCTTTCTGATCTTAGGGAAGACTTCAACATCAGCCCGGATCCCTTATTTGACACATCCCATAACTGCTCGACTCACACGCTTTCCTCAAGCGATTTAGGAAAACCTTCCAATCCCACCTCCTGTTCGATAGCTGGCGGGTACTATTTCCTTCGGCTAGGGATTACAGCTATTATTCTAAAGTTCATGATGTATACACCTGTATAGATCTCCTCTTCGTGGACCAGTTTACCCTCAGGCTACTGCAGGCAGCATCCATAGAGAATATTACCATCTCGGACCATGCGCCAGTGTCTGCCACTTTTACTCTACCGCATGGCACCCAGCGTACATGGTCATGGCGACTAAATGAGAACCTCTTTGTCACTTACCTGGTGATGGAGCCTGATATGCAGAGGACGGCCTCACTTACAACTCTGACTTGGAGCCAGTGCTGGGACAAAGTCATCCGGTGCCCAGGGTGAAGTTGGCAAACTGCACCCCCCCCCCCCCCCCGCATGTGTCCGAAACAGGCAGCGATATATGGGTAAGTCACGGTACCTGTAGCTGCCGCCCAGTCACAGTATATGTACTGCAGTGGGTTGGCAGGGGTTAATTATGAATGGTATTTGTAATATGCAGCAAGAAGAGGGTTAATGTACTTTCACTGGTCACTGATGCATTAGTTACCAGTGGCAGTTAATTAACCCCATTGTGCTGCATTAGTGGTACCAGTGTCAGTGTTTATAAACCCCTTCAAGCAGCAGCATACATTAACACTGACACTGACACCACTACTGGTAACTAATGCATCAGTGACCAGTGAAAGTACATTAAACCTCTTCTTGCTGCATATTACAAATACCATTCATAATTAATTACCCCCCCCCCGAGTTAACTAATTAATCTGCATATGCATGCTTACTTGTTCGATATACAGCATGGTTGGCTCCTCCTTGAGGTTGCGCTCAGTGTGCCAGCAGCTCTCTATGGTCCTCTACTCCTCTTCATCCCGCCTCCCAGCCGGCTCAGTGACATCATGCCTTGCCGGGACAAGGAAGCGCCTGTCGGGCGGAGATTACTCTGTGGCTCCGCCTGACAGAGAAGTGAAGAAGTGGTTCCAGGCTCGTGGCGGGTGCAGGAGCGCACCCGGCACATCGTTGCAGGCAGCTCTGGCTCTACCGTATTGTGGCGTGGCTGGCAGTAATCGGTCACAATGTCACAAGATTTTAGCAGCACACTACGGACACTTAACCTGCGCCCCCCTTCCTCGAGGAAATTGTGCCGCCCAGGGCATCTGCCCCTTCCGCCCCTGCCTTGTACTGACCCTGCTTGGAGCCCCTGATAGAGCTGACAGGAAGCACCGAGATGCAGAGTCGCACGAGTGTCTGGCAGGATCGCTGAACCTGGAGCTGGATCGGAGCACTCGGCCGGGCTGTAGAGGTGTCTGTAGGAATCCCAGAGCAGTGGTAGGCAGGTAGCTGGAGCGAGTAGACCATCAGTCCCCACAGGCAGAAGTGCAGGTGCAGCAGAAGGGATGGTGGCACCCTCGAGGCTGAAGAGAAGGCAGGTACAGGCAGGCCGGGTCATACACAAATGGGCACGTCAGGAACAGAGGCTGAAGCGGAAGCAGAAACAGATTACAGGCCGGGTCGTCAGCAGACTGGTAGCGAAGTGGCAAAAGGAGCAGGCAGATGCAGAGTAGAGGACAAGCCGGGGTCAGATGCAGGCAGGAAACAGGAATGTCAGGAAGCAAGCCGGGTCACAACAGGAACTGAAGTCAGGTAGGTAATTGCAGGAACAGGGAACGCTGTAGAGCAGACAGCACTGAGTCTGAAAACTGACTAAGTTTAAGTAGCCTGTTTGGGTGTCAAAAGCTGTTACAGGGTGTGTGTGCACCAATGGCATTCTGACAGGGGCAGAGGTAACAGGTCATCTTCTTCGGCAGCCATCTTGGGTGCTGGCATGCCTTTCCTGACAGGCAGAGGTAACAGATCATCATCTTCGGCAGCCATCTTGGGTGCTGACATACCCTTCCTGACAGACAGAGGTAACAGGTCGTCTTCTTCGGCAGCCATCTTGGGTGCTGGCATGCCCTTCCTGACACTGCCCCCCCCCCAAAGGGCAGCCTCCGGATGCCCAACTTGGCCCACTTGTCAGGATGGGAGTTCTTAAAAGCTTGAACCAAATTTCGGGCATGGATATTACCTTCAGGTTCCCAGGAGTTGTCCTCTGGCCCATACCCTTTCTATTTTATCAGGAACTGGATCTGATTTCTTCTCTTCCTGCAGTCTAAGATTGTTTCCACCTCAAACTCTTCCTCCCCGTTAATAATTACAGGTTCAGGCAGGCCGGAACTTCATCCTGGGAAGGGGTCAGGAATGGCAGGTTTCAACAAGGTTATGTGGAACACAGGGTGGATTCTAAATGACTCAGGCAACTCTAATTCATACGCAACCTCATTGATCCGTCTCTTCACCGGAAATGGTCCTATAAATTTAGGGCCCAGTTTCTTCGAGGGACAGTCCAGTTTCAAATTAGTAGTTGCTAGCCACACTTGGTCACCAGGGTTCAAGATCAATTCTTCCCTTCTTTTCCTGTCAAAAACGTCCTTATTGTATGCCTGTGTCTTGGCCATTGTTTCCTGTAGCAGTTTGTTATTGGCGTTGAAGAAATTTATAGTTTCGGAAACAGCTGGTACGGGGGAATCTGGAATTGTATTAGACAAAAAAGAAGGGTGGAAACCGTAGTTTGCAAAAAATAGAGATTGCTTTGTAGCTGAGTGTACTGAATTGTTATAAGAAAACTCGGCCAGGGGAAGCAGAGAAGCCCAATCGTCTTGAGAAAATGAGGAGAAACATCTCAGGTACTGTTCGAGGGTTTGATTAGTCCTCTCTGTCTGCCCAATCATTTGGGGGTGATATGCAGAAGAAAATGAAAGTTCAATTCCGAGTGAATCACATAAGGCTCTCCAGAATCTGGATGTAAACTGCACCCCACGGTCGGACACAATATTGGCCGGAATCCCGTGAAGCCTTACAATCTCCTTGACAAAGGTTTGAGCTGTTTCTCGAGCAGATGGTGTGCCCTTCATGGGCAGGAAGTGTGCCATCTTAGATAGTCTATCGACAACTACAAAAATGGTGTTGTGGCCCTCAGATGGGGGAAGTTCTACAATAAAATCTATTGAGATCATCTTCCAAGGTCTACTGGGGACAGGTAAGGGTTTTAGCAGACCCCAGGCTCTGGATCTGCTGGTTTTATTGCGGATGCAAGTGGTGCAAGATTCCACATATTTCCTACAATCTTTTTCCACCCCAGGCCACCAAAATGCCCGTTGTACTAATTTAGTTGTCTTGCCAATGCCAAAATGACCTGCCAGCACATGATCATGACATCGCACCAGGATGGCCATTCGGAGGTCTTCCGGCAAAAAGACCTTGTCTTCATGCCAAAGTAGCCCATCCTTTGCCAGTAGAGACCCCGGCTGGTGAAGGGTTCCTTACTAGAGTTTGTTTAATTTGTTTTATTAACGTTCCTTGAAATAACAGGAAGTTCCCAGGGGATAGAATGGTATCTGGAGATGAGATTTCTTCAGGTTTGCTGAACATGCGTGATAACGCATCGGGTTTTGCAAACTTGGATCCAGGCCTGAACGTTAAGTGAAAAGTGAATCTAGAAAAGAATAGTGCCCACCTGGCTTGTCGGGGTTTCAATCTTTTTGCTGTTCTTAAATACTCGAGGTTCTTATGATCGGTATAGATCAAGATTGTG
This sequence comes from Aquarana catesbeiana, assembly GCF_042186555.1. Taxonomy (NCBI): domain Eukaryota; kingdom Metazoa; phylum Chordata; class Amphibia; order Anura; family Ranidae; genus Aquarana; species Aquarana catesbeiana. The sequence continues at coordinate 159,663,771 of NC_133332.1, read as the reverse complement.
TGTGCGGCCCCCTCTAGAAGGTACCTCCATTCCTCCAGGGCGGCTTTGATGGCCAAAAGTTCACGGTCCCCGATGTCGTAGTTCCTTTCGGCATTTGACAGCTTGCAGGAAAAAAAAGCAACTGGATGCAGTAGAGCCTTAGCTCCCCGCCTCTGAGACAATATTGCTCCGACCGCTGTTTCTGAGGCGTCTACTTCCAAGACGTAGGGCAAGGCTGGGTCAGGGTGTTTCAGGACAGATGCAGATGTGAAAAGTCTTTTTAGGGTGTGAAAAGCTTTCTAAATTCCAGAGACCAAGAGAATCTTGTACCTTGTTTGGTTAAACTTGTAATGGGGGATATGATTGCAGAAAAATTTCTGATGAATTTTCGATAAAAATTTGCAAACCCCACAAAACGTTGGACACCCTTCTTATCACTGGGAGCAGGCCAATCCAGGATGGCTGTAACCTTCTGGGGATCCATCTGGATGCCTTCGGTGGAAATGATTAAACCCAAGAATTGGATGCTTTGGCGTTCAAATACACATTTCTCTGGTTTTGCATAAAGTCCGTGCTGTCAAAGGCGACTCAATACATTCTTGACGTGACTACGGTGGTGATCTAGGGAGGGAGAGAAGATTAGTATATCATCAAGATAAACAACAACAAATAGATCCAGGAAATCTCGGAAGACATCGTTGATGAAGTGCTGAAAGGTAGCTGGGGCATTGCAAAGTCCAAAGGGCATCCCAAGGTATTCAAAATGCCCAAACCGTGTGCGGAACGCCGTCTTCCATTAATCCCCATCTCGTATGCGAACCAGATTATAAGCACCCCGAAGATCCAATTTTGTGAAAATGGTGGCCCTACCGAGTCACTGGAATAATTCAGGCACAAGTGGAAGAGGGTAACGCTTTTTTACAGTGACCTTATTAAGTTCACGGTAGTCCACACAGGGCCGTAATGAGTGGTCCTTTTTTTCTACAAAGAAGATCCCCACACCGGCAGGAGATGTGGAGGGGTGAATAAACCCCTTTTTAAGGTTGTCAGGAAATAGATAGAGGAAAGATCCTGCCAAAAGGAACTTCAACCCCAGGAAGGAGCTCAATTGGACAGTCATAAGCCCTATGAGGAGGAAGCGTTTCTGCCCCCTTTTTGCTGAAAACATCCAGAAAGTCGTGATATGCTACTGGAACGACTTGGCGGACTTCGGACTCCAAATCGATGCACAGCAGGGGAGATTGGTGCTGATGATTCTCTTGCCAACAATGCTGAGGGCAATAGAGGGAAAGAAACTTGATTTCTTCTGTAACCCAGTTAATGTGAGGGTTATGAGCTTTTAACCAAGGCATACCCAGAATGATTGGGAACAGAGGGGAAGCGATTGCATCTAGGCGTAGAAGCTCTTGATGGTTCTCGGCAATGGTGGTAGATAACGGGATGGTTTCGTGAGTAACCAATCCAGATTTAATGGTGGATCCGTCTGCCAGATGTACAGAAAGTCTCTGAGCCTTGGGTAGTAGAGGAATGTGATGTTTGGCAGCAAAAGCTAAATCTATGAAATAGCTGCAAGCTCCAGAGTCAATTATAGCGGGGGTCTGGATAGTTCCTCCTGGGAGCTGTAACAAAATGGGAAGAGCAAGATGAGCAGAGTGATTGGGTAGAGATGGAGGAGAAGTGGATGTAACTGAGAGGCACTTGCGGATCTTGACCGGGCAAGACCTCACATAATGTCCTGATCCTCCACAGTACGGGCAAAGATTTAGCTGGCGTCTGTGCTGGCGTTCTTCTGTAGTCAGAGAAGGACGGAGGAGACCAAGCTTCATGGGTTCAGATGCGACTGAAGCAGATGCGGCAGGAGCAGGTGAAGCGGGACTGAAAGAACCAGACACTCGTGGAAGCATCCATACTGGACGGGACTGGTCGGTGGCTCGTTCCGACCTACATTCCCTTAAGCGACGCTCAATCTGGATTGACAAATTTATAAGTGTCAAGCAAGCCCAGTACTAAGTTTGATTTTAATCCCCACAGCGAGGGAGGGAAGCGTTCCGACCTACATTCCCTTAAGCGACGCTCAATCTGGATTGACAAATTTATAAGTGTCAAGCAAGCCCAGTACTAAGTTTGATTTTAATCCCCACAGCGAGGGAGGGAAGCAAAAGCAAACGGGGCAAATGACCACCGCCACCGACCACTCGCCGACCCTTAAAAAATCAGAACTGATATAAGCAAAACTACAAGAGAAGAAAATCCCATGTAATCAGGACTAAATGTGAAGAGGTCCTTTTCGGGTTAATCGGGTCTTCCTTTCCCACTAAGAATAACAAAAAGTCAGGAAACATCATAAATGCTCCAACTGTGATCCCACCCTAGGATCAAAAGGGGGAACAGTGACAAGGAGTAAAACTTGCAGTGTCCCAGGTGGACAAATCAGTTGCCGTCGTCTTCACAGAGGTCTGGCCTTGAGCTTGGACTTGCTTCTGGTGGAGCGCCACACTGGAGACAAAGGGCTTTAGGAGGACCTGCTGGCAGGGGATTTGAGCTGTGGGGTGCAGGGGGAACCCTCCGGTTCAGTTGAGATGAAGCCCAATTTAGTTAGCAACGCTTCTCCCTCCTGGAATGTAGGAAAAAAGTGCTTCTTGTTGCGGTAGGTAAAGTTTAGGCGAAAAGGAAAAGCCCAGTAATACTTTAAATTCTTGGCAATGAAAGGTTGTAATAAGTGTTTCAGTGCCCTGCGCTTTTGAACTGTAGCAGGCGAGATATCTGCAAAGATCTGAATGGGATGATCGCGCAATTGCAAATCAGCAATTTCCCTTGCTCTGGCCATCACGCGTTCCTTGACTGCATAGTAATGCAATTTTACTATAATGTCCCGTGGCAGTCCATCGGCTCGGGGAGCCGTCAGGGCTCTAGGGGCTCTATCCAGGTCCAGCCTATGAGAGGGTATCTCAGGAATAAGGTGTGATATAAGTTCTTTAAATATAACATCAGTGTCTGTAAAAGATTCGGGAATTACGCATACCCTGAAGGTATAGCGGCAGGGTCGATTTTCCAGGTCGTCGATCTTATCTAGAGCTTCGTCCAAGCGCTTTTCTATGACCTCGATACAATCAGTGTTTTGATTGGTTCTGCTGATAGTTTCATCGAGCACAGTTTCCAGGGTCCCAATACAGGAGCCCAATTACTGGAATTCCTGTTTAAGGTCAGAGGTTATGCGTTTACTAGCCTTTTCTAGGTCTTGATCTAGGAGTCTTGAGAATCTCACCTAGAGAATGGGGTCACCCGAGTAATCCACTGGCGGTGGTGCAGCCTGGGCATTAGGTGGGGGGGAGGGCTATTGTCAATACTCCCCTGGCTAAAGACAAGATCACCAAGCTCCCTGTCTATATCACATTGGGAGGAGAACATATCTCTCTCAGGGGACAAGGATGCAGCCTGGGATGCAATGTCAGGTAGCTCACCTGCTTGGCTGTGTGGCCCAGTCTCTGTAGGCAGCATAGCTAGCTACAAGCCTCCTGGGTGTTGTGGTGTCGATGCCATCTTGGCTGTCCTGGTGCCGTTTGCAACTCCCTCTGGTATTTGCTGCGGGATCGATATACACCTGCCTCTGGTCATAGGCCGACTCCCTTTGGCAGCGGGGGTTGGACCGTGCAGTTAGGAGCAGCGGGCGGGATCGCTATCTGTCCGGGCAGGGAGGATTAGACCGGCGGGGAGCAAAGCCGAAGTGTCACACGTCCTCCATCTTCGGCTGCGTGCCTGCGCCCTGGTGTAGAATAATTTTGAATAATAAGAATGAACACACATTCATAGTAAGAAAAAATCAAGACAGGTAAAAAGTTATGTTTAGTTAGCATTTGAGAGTTTCAGTATTTACAGGTTCTTTAACCGTTACAGCTATATTGACTAGAAAATAGACATCAATGTTGATGACTAAAGCATGGTGAGAAATTGGTAAAATGAATACACAACCTGACTTGTTAGGAATGTATTTTTGGGTTTGATATGTAATACGTAAAAAAGTTGTAAAATTACTGTAAAATTTATCTGATTCAGTTTATACCATATTTGGTGGCATGTCTCTTTGGTTGCGCCACTTTGTGGAAGAGTGTATGTTCTGGTTCTCCTAGTAGAATATTGCCTAGTTGAGCTCTAATTTGATTGGGTGATTATTTATTAATGTTTGGCTTGTAAAGGGTATCTTATTAGTTTTATTATCCGGTATTATTTTAATGGACAGTATTGAGTTTTTTCTTTCTTTTTTTATGTCTTTTTCTGCATAGTTGTTAAATGTGTAAAATGTTATTGGCTGTCACGTCTACCCCAACGCAGGTGGTCAGACACTATACAGTAGCTGGCTACTGTGTTCTTCACCTATAGCAGTCCCCTTTCCCATAAGGCAAGCGGGCCTACCGGTACTTGGCTGCCCCCAGGACTTAAAACAATGCTATAGTGCCTGGCCACCAAGCCAGTGCAGGCGCAAACTAAGCAAAGCAAATAGGTACTTGCGGTAAGCAGACTGGTAACGTGGTTCTATAACAAAACAGGTAAAAGGCAGGCTGAGTTCAGGGAATAGTCCAAAATCTGGTCCAAGATCATACACAGGGAAATCCAATCTAGTAAAGCAGGGCAAACAGACATGGGGCCTGATCAGGAATAACACGTATCACTCTCTATCACAAGCATGCAAGTAAGGGTTTAGCTGGCTTATAACAGGTTTGAGTTTTCACCCAGAGACTGACCACATCAATTAGCTTGCAGGTGGACAAAGACAGGGAGAATGCCATAACCAAAACCTGGATGATGGAATGAGGAGCAGGACGCTAGACACTCCTTACATTGGCAAATGAAATGTGATTAAAAATTTATTTTTAGCTTTCACTGATAGGAATGCAATTTTTACATTTTCCATTTCTCTTTGAGAAAAATATCTGGTGCTTCAGAGTATGGGACTCACTTCACTTCTTTCTACATGACAGCGCAGGTGTTTAGTGATTGACGATGACTCGGTTAAATTGATGATAGGCAACTCCTATCCTCATATTGATTAGTGGTTCCAAATTAATAATAACTACTGCAGTAGGGAACAGACACAAAAGATACGCTCAGCATCTTTCCAAATAACTGTTCTGCTTTATTATGATGCAATTGAAGGTTTTTATGCACATGATTACGTAGGTATCACATTAATATTACAATTGTACATTTATGGTAACAAGGGGCGTTACATAGGCAGGCTTATTCTAATCAGGACTCGAAAGAATGTAAACATTTACTGAAAACATTATTAGTGCCGTGTGCACAGTGAGGGCAGTGTGCAATACATACAAAATACAATACAATTATATACAGAACTTACAAATTTCCATTACAGTCTCCCCTCTTTTGATCAATATTTTGATCACTAACCATACCTGCTATCACCTTTAACCTGGAACCTCCACAAACTTAGGTGGAGGTAGTCCTGGCCAAAGAGGCAAAAAAACTCCATTGTGGAGAAAATAATAGCTGAGCAACTTTTTCATTACAAAATGACTTTTCATTGTGAAAAACAAATGATTGATAAGACATATTTACAGAGTACTGTCTGTACACTCCTGTGGCCAGAATGGCCTTCTAGCTTAATTGTGAGCATGCTGACTTATCAGCATATGTAAACACAGACAATTCTACATAAAATGGAAAACGTACAAAAGACAAAGTATGGATTCAACATGGCTAAACTACTTTTCAAATATATATATCCCTTACAATTAAAGTAATTGAATAAAAAAGTACCCTAGACTGTGATCACAAGAGGGAAACAAATCAAACACAGAGATTTCTTTAATTTAGTCATTTTTGCAGTGTCTGGTGTGGATCCAGGTGACTTTTTCTTCAAGTTTTGCAAAAACTGTACATGAAATAGATGCTGTATTGAGTCTCCAAACTTTTCCTTATATATAAATGTCTCTTAACAATCCACAAGTCACCTGGCTTTAGTTTTAGATCCTTCCAAACTTATAGGATCTGGAATTGGGGAGAAAACACATAAATGAGTTTGTCAAAAAACCTTAAAAGATCAGCAACATTCTCTGTGAGATCTGAATGGAGGACTTCAGCTGCTGAGACAAAATATAAGCAAGTGAGTAACACACTCCCAAACCAAATCCCATAGTGAGAGAGTCCAACATCCCCCTTAGGGGCTTCATAAAATATAAGAAAACATTAAGGCAAAAGTTTTCTAGTTTCTTACTCTACTTTGTCCGCTACATTGTAGACAGTAAGGGGTGTAAAAATAAAACCTCAAAACTTCTAGTAAGGACTCTCGTATGAAAAATGATTTCCTCTGTTACTCTCTGTACTTTCTGCCCTCTGTACTTACAAACTACTTCTGATAACACTTTTTACTGTGGCCTTTGCAGTAGCATTTGCCACTGGACATCCAAAAAACATGTCCATACAGACAAAATGCATACTCGTAAGATCCTGACTTGGGCATCTGGATATATCTTTTTTGTAATCTCTGGGAGGGATGTTCAGCTTTTGGTAACACCTTTGGTAACAGGTAAAACAAGAAGTGGTATGTTAGTAAAACAACTGTGGAGAACTCTGGCTCTATCCCACGCTCATTTACTAAGGCAGCCATAACTGCTTGTGACTGATGACACGGTCCATGTGTCGAGCTGGAGGGAAAAGAGTGGCTGGCAGACATTAATGATAACCTTTTCCAAAGTCCTGTTTCATAATAAGTTGCCCCCTGTGGACCACTTGTTCTTCTCGTTCTGGGGTCCTTAAAGTTGAATTATTAATCCCAGCTATACTGGGCCAGAACTAGGGTGGAATCTGTGAGTTGCACAGACCCATCAAGTGTCCGGGGCTGTAAATGCAGCATCCTTAGTCACCTGGTCTGCTTCCATGTGTGAAAGTTAATATGGCTACCTCAGCAAGAACCTGGAAGGCTGAAAACAGCCAATCAAATTAACTTGGCATGCTTTATTGGTTTACCTGCCGAAGTAAAAACAAACTTCTGGCCCTTCAAATGAAACCAAAAGCTCTCTATATCTCGACTATCTATATAAATATATACTCTTTTTATAGCTCACAGGCTTTGCTAAAACATGGAGCTCTGCTTCTTGAGCTGGGCAAAAAGGATCCAATGACTTTGAATACAGAGTATCCTTCTGGGTGGTAAACTGCATCCTCAAATCTACAAAAAATTTAATATCTGGGTCTTCAGGGAGTGTGTCCTGCACTGGGCTCACAGCAGCTGATTTCTACACCATCAATTTAACACATGTGTCTTTTCCTTTCTTTTGAATAAATGTACGCATTTTTCATTGTTAGATTTGTACATAAACAAACTCATATTTTAAACCTTTCATTAGACAGACATTTAGTTAGCTGTATATTTTCTGCGCAGAATGTCGGACCATTAAAAATTAAATGTTTGACCAAAACAATATCTAACTTTGTCTAATAGCACCTTTGCATAAAAGCTACAGCTCTGATATATTGGGGTGAACCCTTCATTACTGGGTCCAGCTTGCATAAATATATTACAATAGCTTGTTTTCTATCATGCTGTTTGTGTAAGAACTCCAGTTTCATGTTTCAAAAGACAACTTCTTCCTGGCAATATTATAATAAATGATAACAATACCCTGCGGTCATGGAGAGATGTCCATAAATCCAAAACTATTCTTCTGCTTATACCACTGTACTTACAAGGAAAAGGGGCACATCATTTCACAATCCACACATTCTGCTTTGGATTTCAAAAATAAAAATAAATAAAAACAAAAGGACCAACAATCTGTATGATGGACCAGAAAGCATGAAAAAACTATAAAACAACTGGCTGCAGGTGGTATCTATCCTAACAGGGTGTGTGGACTTGATGTAATGGGTCTGTTATATTTAAATTCTATTTATTATTACTCTTACATCATGGATCACACATCAAGTTATTATCAAAAACCTTACAATATCATTTTTGTAGAAAAACTTCTTATGTATCCCATCCATCTTGGCTTTGTTAAATATTATGGCAGCTTTATTCCAAATAACAACCTCATCTTAATCATTTTTTATCTCAATAAGGGCTTATTGTATAAATGTAAAATTACAAATTTGTTATCTTAATCTAAACTAATCTCATTCATCACAAATTTCCCTTTAACCTGAATTTCATTTCCAACCAAAGGTTCTCTAAACCAGTTTCAATATATCTATATTATTAATAAAATTGTTAAACTCATATTAGAAATGAATACTCATTATTACTTAATTTTACTTAATTTCCCTTTTTTACATGCAGTGTTTCCACTATCAAAGGATATTCAATGTGTGCAATACACGGTTAAATGTAACCTTCATTTTACCATGTTTGGAAAACAGATTCAAAATAATTGTGATCACATTGTTTATCATTAGATTCGTTAACCCGGCACATGTTTTGTCTAAAAAACTGGAATTGGCATGGTGTCCTGCCAGCTTATCACTGACCTCTCAGGGACATTCTTTCAGGAGAGCACAAAGGAGGGGGTCACATCTGCGTACATGACACACACAAGCAATAGAACTAAAGGTACCAGCATTCGCACACACATACACCAATATCTCTCTAAAATCGCTTACATTTTTCCCATTTGTACACAACACATGCATATCATTCTCTCACTTTCTTTTAACTCTTTAATATTTCCCTGCATAAATTCTGCATTCCTTATTTTGTTCGGATATCTTTTATATCTAGCTTCTATGATCAGATGGGCAGCCAGAGTGCTCATCCCATCTTCCCTCTCTGACAACATATAAAGTATTCTGTATTAACTCTCATTTCTCTGTTTCTGACTCTAATAGTTGTAGTGCCTGACCCCAAATTCATCCGACAACTTAACATGAAAATGTCCCTTTCTGTCTAGTGTTAATGTCACCCTTGATCCATCCTGCTCACATAGATAGCTGTTTCTCTAGCTGTTTACTCTGCATGATTCTTAGTCCCTGTGGACCTTGGTAACCCAATTACCCATTGTGGATCCCTGTCCACTCTAACCATTAATCTAGGGGCTCAGTATAGGCGGAACCGCACCTTTGGTTCATATATAGCTCTCCTCTTGCGCTGGGCATTTTTGAGGGTCTCTTACCCTTCATTCCCTTACTTAATTCAATGCCCATAATGACTGGCCAGTCTTCTCTCTTCTCTACGTGTGCCTATACCCTCTTGCCTCTAAACTACTTTATCTAGCAGATTTACTACATATACCTGTGAACGGCACTATTCTTCCCTTTCTTATCTATAACACTCCGATGGACAATAGACAGGGACAACATAACATATAACCACCAATCAATACAGTTCGATTAAGGGGAGTAAAATAGGTACCCTTTGTCCCGAAAATGCCTTACCGATCAAGGAAGTCTGATAACTCAAATGTAAGCAAAAGGCTTACCTCAGCCGGCTGATTATCAGAAATTCCCAGATCATCTCAAGCTCCTCGTTTCGGATACTCAGGGTCACCTGGAATCCCCTCCTAAGGCAAAGCTCGCCATGCTGACTCGGTTAAATTGATGATAGGCAACTCCTATCCTCATATTGATTAGTGGTTCCAAATTAATAATAACTACTGCAGTAGGGAACAGACACAAAAGATACGCTCAGCATCTTTCCAAATAACTGTTCTGCTTTATTATGACGCAATTGAAGGTTTTTATGCACATGATTACGTAGGTATCACATTAATATTACAATTGTACATTTATGGTAACAAGGGGCGTTACATAGGCAGGCTTATTCTAATCAGGACTCGAAAGAATGTAAACATTTACTGAAAACATTATTAGTGCCGTGTGCACAGTGAGGGCAGAGTGCAATACATACAAAATACAATAAAATTATATACAGAACTTACAAATTTTCATTACAACGAGTTAGATGTCCAGTTTTGTCATATGAGTGTGGGGAGAGACTCCTCAGCCCTGTGCTAACTCCAGGCCATGACTTGGATCTGCTATTGATGTTTGTTTGTTTTTTTTTTTGGTTTTTTTTTTATGCCCAGTGTGAAAGCAAAAGCATGGACATAGCCCTAATTTCTAATATTAACTGCTGAAATGCCACATATTAAATGCCAGTGCTATAGGTGTTGAAAGCAACGTTTGTAAAGTAATACAGGTGCATCGCCAAAAATTAGAATATCATCAAAAAGTTAATTTATTTCAGTAATTTAATTCAAAAAGTGAGACTCATACTGTATATTATATAGATTCGTTACACACAGAGTGATATATTTCAAGCATTTATTTATTTTAATTTTGACGATTATGGCTTACAGCTAGGGAAAACCCCAAATTCAGTATCTCAGAAAATTAAAATATTGCGAAAAAGTTAAATATTGTAGACTCATGGTCTCTCAGTCTGGTCCAGTAGGTTACACAATCATGGTAAAGACTGCTGGCTTGAGAGTTGTCCAGGAGACACTCATTGACACCCTCCACAAGAAGGGTAAGTTACAAAAGGTCATTGCTAAAGAAGCTGGCTGTTCACAGAGTGCTAAATCCAAGCATGTTAATGGAAAGTTGAGTGAAAGGAAAAAGTGTGCTAGAAAAAGGTGCACAAGCAACAGGGATAACCACAGCCTTGGGAGGATTGTGAAGCAAAGGTCATTCAAGAATTCGGGGGAGATTCACAAGGAGTGGATTATTAATTGTGTCAGTGCTTCAAGAGCCACCACACACAGACATATCCAGGACATGGGCTACAACTGTCACATTCCTTGTGTCAAACCACTCTTGAACCAGAGACCACGTCAGAAGTGTCTTACATGGGCTGTGGAGAAAAGGACTGGACTGTTGCTCAGTGGTCCAAAGTCCTCTTTTCGGGTGAAAGTAAATTTTGCATTCCATTTGGAAATCAAGGTCTCAGAGTCTGGAGGAAGAATGGAGAGGCACAGAATCAAACTTGCATGAGGTCCAGTGTTAGGTTTCCACAGTCAGTGATGATTTGGGGAGCCATGTCATCTGCTAGTGTTGGTCCACTGTGTTATATCAAGTCCAAAGTCAGCGCAGCCCTCTACCAGTAAATTCTAGAGCACTCCATGCTTCCCTCTGCTGATCAGCTTTATGGAGATGCTGATTTCATTTTCCAGCAGGACTTGGCACATGCCCACACTGCCAAAAGTACCAGCATCGGGTTTAATGATTAAGGTATCACTGTGCTTGATTGGCCAGCAAACTCGCCTGACCTAAACCCAATAGAGAATCTGTGGGGTATTGTCAAAAGGAAGATGAGAGGCACCAGACCCATAACACCTCAGCAGTGACACAGGCGATTGCCTCCATGCCACATCGCATTGATGCAGTAATTTATGTAAAAGGCACCCCGACCAAATATTGAGTGCATACTTTACTGTACATGGACATACTTTTCAGTAAACCAACATTTCTGTATTAAAACCTTTTTTTTTATTGGTCTTATCTAATTTTCTGAGATACTGAATTTTGGGTTTTCACTAGCTGTAAGCCATATTCATCAAAGCTAAAAGAAAGAAATGCTTGACATATATCACTCTGTGTGTAATGAATCTATATAATATATTAGTTTCACCTTTTGAATTGAATTACTGAAATAAATTAACTTTTTGATGATATTAATAATAATAACATCATATTGTGATGCACATGTATATTAAGTAAACCAATACCCTTCATCCTTATACTTTTTTCTTTTACATACATGCACACAATGTCTTTTCCTAAGTTCTCTGTCTCAATGAACAGGCACATCTTTGTTAGAGTATCTATATCTTCACTACATGCTAATTTTCTGATGGCTGATAAAATAATCAGCAACATTTCTTTAAATAGTAGGTCCTAAGAAAAAACACAGCTTCACTTTATAAATAAAATATTAACATTGATAATGTTCCTAATCAGAAAATATCACAGCAAATACCCATCCATTTACAAAGATAAAGAGCATATTCTGTTACCCATCATCCTATTGAAATAAATCTATTTTTTCCAACTCTGCTGCATTAGCCATAATTTATCTGTAATGCATTATTTCATTTATATATTTGTACAGTGCATCGGCAAGATAAAGAAGTGCCAAAGTGTTTACAAGGAGAGACATCACTCTGTTTTAATTGCTTGCACATTTCCTGCATTCTCGAATGGTTAGAACTAATAATAGGGATGAGGCTTGTTGAATAAACGCATTAGCTTAGAAATTTCAAGCCTCTAACTGTTTTTGAAGAGGGAGATAGTTTCTAAATGAGCTTGGTAACATTGATTCGTGATTAATCACGGTACTTAGTGACTCATCTATGACCAGAGTACAACAAAAATGCCATGTTTGCTTAGTGGCATTAACACCATTTATCTCCAGTACATTCTCAAAATTGCCTTGTTGTCAGTGTGAAGGTTGGGACATGTCTAAACAATCCTGGCATGAAAAGACTGATTATCTGTGGAATAAATTTTTTTTCATACATCACAAGGCATCAGATGGCGCTATTAATGACTTTAATCAACACAGCTTATTCATAGAAGCTATTGGAGAAATTAATGTGCAATCTGTATGTCACTAATGGAAGAGTTTGTGCTTCATCAGCTTGCTAAAGATATGGTGTAATCCTAGTAGCTTGACATCCAATTCAGTCTTTTGTTTTATTTTTTATGGTTAGAAAAGTACATTCAAAGGTATATGCTATCATCAGGTTTGTTTCCTTTTTTTTTTCTCTAGTAGGACACTACCTACTTTTTGACAGTATTCTTACTTCCCAGAATGTTTAAGGTTGGTATTTTGGTTTTTGGTTATATGGGCCTAGATGCAATTATTCTCAGTTTGGGGTTTTCAGTGCCAAAAAACACGTAGAAGAAAAGGTTTTTGAAGTGTCACTAACCCTACACTTTTTGTAACTTTAAACATACTCCTAAACTCCCCACTAATACATTTTTTTTTTGTTTTACAAACAGAATGTTCCTTTATTGTAAGCAAAGCCATGGTACAATAACAGTGACATAAATTAATCAAAGTAACAGCATCATACTTGGAAATGGTGGTAAAGCAACGCCCACATGACAAAAAAAAAAAACAAAGGTACATAGAACACCTATAAACACTTTAGAGACAGAAAATTCCCCAACTGTTATTCATGTAAACTTACAAAAAGAAGAGGGGGGGTATCGCAGCCATACCACCTATGTACTGAAGCAGACAGTACACCCCACCTAAGCTGGCCATGGCTGCCACACCTTGTCAAACTTTTTAGGACAATTCCTTCCAATGTAGATCAGCTTATGCAAAGGTAGGGCTGCATTAAAAGATTTTCCCCAGGAACCCACGGATGGCAGGGAATGGGCATTCCACCTAAGTATAATTTCTTTTTGACATAAAAAAACAAACAAGAGACCAATATTTTAGTGTATCTAGGCCTTAACTCATCTTCTTGAATACACAACAGCACCAGTTCGGGAGAGCCTGGGAGGGTAAGCTAGAGGCAAAAGTTAATAAGTTTAATCACCTCTACCCAAAACCGAGCCACCCTCAGACCGCTCCAGAACATATGTATACAGTTGTGCTCATAAGTTTACATACTCAGGCAGAATTTATGATTTCTTGGCCATTTTTCAGACAATATGAATGATAACAGAAAAACATTTCTTTCACACATGGTTAGTGTTTGGCTGAAGCCATTTATTATCAATCAACTGTGTTTACTCTTTTTAAATCATAATGGCAACAGAAACTACCCAAATGACCCTGATCAAAAGTTTACATACCCCAGTTCTTAATACCGTGTATTGCCCCCTTTAAAATCAATGACAGCTTGGAGTCTTTTGTGGTATTTGTGGAAGAGGCTCTTTATATTCTCAGATGCTAAAGCTGCCCATTCCTCTTGGCAAAAAGTCTCCAGTTCCTGTAAATTTTTGGGCTGTCTTGCATGAACTGCACGTTTGAGATCTCCCCAGAGTGGCTCATGGATATTGAGGTCAGGAGACTAAGATGGCCACTCCAGAACCTTCATTTTATTCTGTTACCTGGTTCTCCTCTTCACACACTGATCGTGTGTAAGGAGGAGATTGCAGTAACAGCTCTTTACCGCTTACAGTGCACACCAACACACACTGATTGCTCCCCCTAACAAAGAGGACCTGTCACCACCCATCAAAGTACCTGTCACCAGCCCAACTGAGTACCCGAGTACCTGTCACCAGCCCATCAGAGTACACAAGTACCTTTCACCAGCTCATCTGAGTACCCGAGTACTTGTCACCAGCCCATCAGAGTACCCGAGTATCTGTCACCAGCCCATCAGAGTCCCCGAGTACATGTCACCAGCCCATCAGAGTACCCGATTACATGTCACCAGCCCATCAGAGTACACGATTACCTGTCACCAGCCCATCAGAGTACCCAAGTACCTGTCACCAGCCTATCAGAGTATCCGAGTACCTGTCACCAGCCCATCAGAATACCAGAGTAATTGTAACAACCCATCAGAGTACCTGTCACCAGCCCATCAGAGTACTTGAGTACCTGTCACCAGCCCATCAGAGTACCCAAGTACCTATCTGCAAGCCATCAGATTACCCGAGCACCTGTCTCCAGCCCATCAGATTACCCGAGTAATTATGTGCAGCCCATCAGAGTGCTCAAGGACCTATCTGCAGCCCATGTCTCATAGAATATACCTTGGGGTGTTTTCTTTTCAAAATGGAGTCATTTTGTGGGTAATTCCACTGTCCTGGTGTTCCACGACCTTCAAAAGTGTGATAGGAAGGAATTAAATTATGTGTGTAATTTATGCTTCTAGAACACCTGAAGGTACTACTTCGACCTAGAGGATGGGATAAACAGTTCAATCTTTGTATATGCGGACGATACTAAGCTAAGCAGGACAATAACTTCTCCGCAGGATGTGGAAACCTTGCAAAAAGATCTGAACAAATTAATGGGGTGGGCAACTACATGGCAAATGAGGTTCAATGTAGAAAAATGGAAAAGAATGCATTTGGGTGGCAAAAATATGAATGCAATCTATACACTGGGGGGAGAACCTCTGGGGGAATCTAGGATGGAAAAGGACCTGGGGGTCCTAGTAGATGATAGGCTCAGCAATGGCATGCAATGCCAAGCTGCTGCTAACAAAGCAAACAGAATATTGGAATGCATTAAAAAGGGGATCAACTCCAGAGATAAAACAATACTTCTCCCGCTCTACAAGACTCTGGTCTGGCCGCACCTAGAATATGCTGTCCAGTTCTGGGCACCAGTCCTCAGGAAGGATGTACTGGAAATGGAGCGAGTACAAAGTAGGGCAACAAGGCTAATAAAGGGTCTGGAGGATATTAGTTATGAGGAAAGGTTGCGAGCACTGAACTTATTCTCTCCGGAGAAGAGACATTAGAGAGGGGATATGATTTCAATATACAAATACCATACTGGTGACCCCACAATAGGGATAAAACTTTTTCGCAGAAGGGAGTTTAACAAGACTTGTGGCCACTAAAATTAGAAGAAAATAGGTTTACCCTTAAACTACGTAGAGGGTTCTTTACTGTAAGAGCGGCAAGGATGTGGAATTCCCTTCCACAGGCGGTGGTCTCAGTGGGGGGCATTGATAGTTTCAAGAAACTATTAGATAAGCACCTGAACAGCCGCAACATACAGGGATATACAATGTAATACTGACATATATCACACACATAGGTTGGACTTGATGGACTTGTGTCTTTTTTCAACCTCACCAACTATGTAACTATGTAATGTTGGATCTCTCTATGTGGCATATTGCCATACTCAGGAGGAGTAGCAGAATGTATTTTGGGGTGTATTTTTTGCTATGTACATGCTGTGTGTTAAGAATATCATGTAGATTGACAAATTTGTGTAAAAAAAAACGTTTTCTTTCCACATTTTCTGAAGACTTGTGGAAAAAAAACGAACCATTCAAAAGTCTCATAATAACTTAACAGAATATACATTGGTTTGCTTTCCAAAATGGGGTCATTTTGAGGGTAATTCCATTGTCCTGGTGCTCCAGGGCCTTCAAATTGTAATAGGTTGTTAGGAAACGTTATGTGTAATTTATGCTACTAGAATGCCTGACGGTGCTCCCTGCATGTTGGACCTCTGTATGTGGCCAGGATGTGTCTCACACATGTGGTATTGCCATATTCAAGACGAGTAGCAGAATGTTTTTTGGGGTGTCAATTTTGCTATGTACATGCTATGTGTTAGAAATATCTTAAAAAATTCACTACTTTCTGTAATAAAAAAAAAAAAAAAAAGTTTTCATTTTCTTTCCACGTTTTCCAAAGACTTGTGGAAAAAATGGACTGTTCAAAAGACTCATTATGCCTCATTGAATATACGCTGGGGTGTTTGCTTTCCAAAATGGGGTAATTTTGCGAGTAATTCCATTGTCCTGGTGCTCCAGGGCCTTCGAAAATGTGATAGGTCGTTAGGAAATGTTATGTTTAATTTATGTTCCAGAACGCCTAACAGTGCTCCCTGCATGTTGGAGCTCTCTATGTGGCCAGGCTGTGTAAAAGTCTCACACATGTGGTATCACCATACTTGGGACGAGTAGCAGAATGTATTTTGGGGTGTAATTTTTGCTATGTACATGCTGTGTGTTAGAAATACCTTGTGGTATCGCCATACTCAGTAGGAGTAGTAGAATGTATTTTGGGGTGTAATTGGAAGTATGAATATGCTTTGTGCGAGAAATAACTTGTTATTATGACAATTCTTAATTTTCCCAAGAATTGTGGGAAAATATTACAACTTCAAGAAACTCACTATGCCTCTTACTAAATACCTTTGACTGTCTATTTTCCAAAAAGGGGTTATTTGGGGGGGGGGGGGTATTTGTACTTTCCTGACGTTTCAGGGCCTCAAGAGATGAGATAGGCCATCAGTGCATCAGGTGTGATCAATTTTCAATGATTTGCACCATAGCTTGTAGACTCTATAACTTTCACACAGACCAAATAATATACACTTATTTGGGTTATTTTTTACCAAAGATATGTGGCAGTATAAATTTTGGCCCAAATTTATGAACAAAAATTACTTGTTTGCAAAATTTTATCATAGAAACTAATAACAAAAATGTTTTTTTTCAAAATTTTCGCAGTTTTTTCACCTATGTCGCAAAAAATAAAAAACCCACTGGTGATTAATTACCACCAAAAGAAAGCTCTATTTGTGTGAAAAAATTGATAAAAAATTTTGTTTGGGTTCAGTGTTGCATGACTGAGTAATTGGCATTCAAATTGCGAAACTGCTGAAAGCTGAAAATTGGTCTGGGCAGGAAGGGTGTATAAGTGCCCTGTATTGAAGTGATTAAACCTGTCCCCTAATACATACAGTTCCTCATCACCTAATGCCCTAAACTCTAATCCAGTGGTCTATTTTCTGGTAATCTGTAAACAAACAAAAAAAAAATGAAGAAAAGAAAACATACAGTGAATGAATATGCAGGCTACCATTACTGACCTCTTTTGAAAATACTAGTTCTCTGAATGTTGTGCTGATCCATTGGCTTCATAACATTCTGCATCTCTGGTCAGGAAAACGTATGCAGATCTGCCATAGTTCTGGCTCTTTGATGTGCATACTTACTTGTTCTTGATTAGCAACTTAAACCAAAGAAAGCCAGGCAATTAGTATTTTGAGTTGGAAGCTCAACCTCAGATAGGTTTCCTTTAAGGGTGAGACCAGATAGATAATTGTGTTCTGTTTTGTCTCAGGGCACCCTATTTTGTTTGAAATGGAAAATCACCATGTCAAAGTAAAGTGCAAATATATAGTAAAATCTCAACCCCCAGAAAAACACCTTCTCTAGCTTCCCTCCACTAAAAGTAATGACTTACTGATTTGGTTTAAAGTAGTACAATTTTTTGGTGAAATTTTCTTGTAGAAAAATCGCTGGAAGATTTAGAAAAGAGACATATTACCCAGAGCAGTTTATAGAAGAAATTGTTGGAATTGTACTGCCTATACTGTATATTCAGAAATAAAGGTCTACGAAATTACAGCATGATATAAATAAGGGTGTTACTCCAACAATATAAGAAAAGGGTATAATATACATTATGGCACAGCTTACTTTGTTAGGATTCTCTGAGCACAGACATCTCATGTGATCTAAATTAGGCTTGTTAGCATTAACGCTGGTATCCATACTGATGTCACTGAGAGATTGAATGGTTCTGCACACCATTGCAGAATTAGCTGTGAAGGCTTTTCAGTCTCTGTTCTCTTAGAAAATATTTTCCAAACTATTCTTCCACTTGGTTTCTATTTGATGGGTCGTTTGGTTATTTAAAGTAGAAGCCTTGCTATTTTAGCATTTTGTATAGAGTTTGTGTAGAATGGTAAAAACATCTGTAAGTTAGTTACGTGTTAATGAGGAGAAATCTGCAGTGTTACTGTTTTAACAGAAAACGGAAACTGAGTGGAACATTTCCACGGGGACACATGGTTTGGTAACAGTCCTCAATTGTGGGATTTATACTTATTTTAGGAAGATTTTGCTTTCATCTCCTGGAAGTGAAGGAAATTCTCCCCAGTAGGGACACAGACTGCAATAAAAATTAACAATGGTTTTAACACTTTAAATTTTTGATTTGGGACCCCCTTGAACCATTTTCAAAGTGAACTTGTTGTTTGCCCATGGAGGACAAAGCAAAACAGTTTACTTTAATGGGAGCTCCACCAGCAGTACATACCTTACCTTTGCTCTTCTACCTCTCTCTTGGTAAACAAGTGAAGAAAAATACCCAGTGCATCAAGGTAGGGCAGGGGTGTCAAACCTAATTTCATTGCGGGCTGCGTCAGCATTTTGGTTGCCCTCAAAGAGTCAGTTGTATGTATAGGACTAGATGTCCAGAGCACCCCCCCTTACATCAGATGTCAAGAGCCCTCCCACCATCAGAAGTCAAGAGTCCCCCACCCTCCCTTATATCACAGTGCACCTCCCTTACCTTGTGCTGCTTCCAGGAAGAAGCAGGTGCAGAGCTGGGAAGCAGAAAGTGCAGGGTCTGGAGGAGGACCAGAGGAGATCTGGAGTCAGCTGCCGGAGTCTGCTGAATGCTGAGACCAGGGGAGGCAGAGAGGGGTGCTTTCGCTGCACAGAGAGGCGTAGGATCTGTAGGAGGAGTTCTGTCCTTTTCTCAGCTGCCGACTGCTGAGACAGGGGGGGCAGAGACAAGTGTCTCGGCTGCTGCACAGAGAAGCGCAGGGTCTAGTGGAGGCATTTTGTCCTTCTCTCTGTTCTCAGCTGCTGAGACAAGAAGGGGGGGGCGGAGATAAGGGGGTGCGAGGGCCGAATTTGGCCCCCGGGCATTGTGTTTGACATATGTGTGGTAGGGGAAGCATGTGATTTTTCTTCTGTGTATTCACAGAGCTTCATCTCTTTGCTCCTGATGGTCAGAGCTGCAGAGGAACAAATATATAAGCAGCTGCTAGGTTTGTTATTAAAGTATATCTAAAGCCAACCCTTTTTTCATTTTGAATAGAGTAGGCAAGGGTTAAAATTCTGTTGGGTTATTTTATACTATCTATATTGTAAACTTATAGCTTTAAATTCACTTTAAAGTAAAGGTTTCTTTGCTCTAAGGATCTCTCCTGCATGCGAGTTGCATATTGTTAAAATTCACAATTTCTAAAACCAAAAGAATATTTAAAAAGTCAGGCTATGAAATGATATTCTTCATTCAGTTTTCTGACTACTAACAGTACTACCTTTATAACAATTAATGCCAAATTTAGATATCCACACATTTTGCCCATTGGATGTTTATATATTTGAGTTTTATTTAAACCACCACATTATCTTGCCCCATTTCCTCTTAGATTGTCTTTATTGCTTGGTGTGAGGAAGGTGATTTCATGTTCCGAAGAGATGATCTCAGTAAATTACACCTACAGTAACAATATCTGATTATTTTTCGCTTTCTGAGCAGCTAGACAGATAATGTTGCAATCTATTTATTTACACTGTCCTCTGGGCACAGGGAGACTAACTGGTCCATCTTAGAAGTCAATAGAAATAGCCTGATACATTACACATCCAGTGAACAATCCAACGTTTACACTGATCATGTTTTAAGTGTCATGATGTGGCTTATAATGGCTTGTTTTCATCACAGCTGATTAAGTGCTAATTTTTTCCTCTCTCTTTCCAGCTACAAGTATAAGTAGAAAATGGCTTTTAAAATATATGATACTGGTTTGTTTTTCATCTCGCTGACATGGTTGTCATTTGTGAAATGACATCAAATAATGTGCCATGGTTGATTAGAGAAGGTCATTAGCTCTTTCTGCATTGGGTCCCCTGTAAGAGATGTGCTGCAGGGTAAAATATCATTTTCTTTTGGTATTAGAGTGTAATTCTGAGTCAATTATTAGCTTTTTATAGGATGCAATGCAACCTAAATAAGTGTTTAATAATAAGAAAATATGAGCGGGACTGGACATTTCATTTGATTTTTGTCTTTTAATGACACTATGTTGTTCAAATCTGATGAGTTCAAACAAGAAGAAAAAATCATCATACTTTAAAGCTTATGTACATAATTTTTGCATTTTGTTTTATATTATTTTGGACTACAAATAACATTTAAAAATACCCTTCTCTTTAGTCAGGTTAATATTAGGCATTTCAAGTTTATTAAAACAAATAAATCAATAAATATCCCTGTGCTACTCCTTATTTACACTTTAAAAAAAAAAAAAAAACTAGAAAAACAAAAACTTATTTAAAGGGAGCACTCCCTGTAAAATTTCTGTAGCCGCACCGCAAAAACCAATGAATATAAAAGTGAAAAATAGTGAAGCGCTCCACTTACTTCTACATAAATATAAAAACTGTTCAACAGACAAATTTATATAATAAACCATCAGTCACTGTGATACTGCACACATATCTGGCAAATAAAATATTTTTATATTAGAGAAAGTGTATAAAGTCCAGGTAAATAGCCCCATAAAATTCCAGTGAATCACACCAAACACTACTGTCCCTTAAGCATGGACACCATAAAGATGACAATACAATAACCCTCTTGTGCAAATCTTTCTAAATCTACTCAAAGTGCACCAAAGTGCTCATACCACGCCAACGCTGGACCTCACAATTAACTAAAAGGTCTAAAATCACTTTATATAACCAGGCTCAGTAGATCTCTTCCCATAGTTGTAATCATGTCAAAGGTCTGATATCACTTTAAGATGCCATGTTCCACCACTCTTCTTCCTGTAAATACCCTCCTCCTTTTAAGGGACTCAGGCATACACATAAGAGCACAGAAAAGCCTTCATAGTGCAAGATTATTTTAAAATGTTAAAAAAGATCCACTCGCATAAAAAAATTATTTGTGAGGTCCGGCTTTGGAGATGAAGGCACATCCATTGGTGCGGTTTGGATGGAGCTTGGAAGATTTCATTTATTTGGTGTTGATGCTTTACGCACAGTAGTGTTTGGTGTGATTTACTGGACTTTATACCCTTTCTGTAACATAAGGATATTTTATTTGCAAAATATGTGTGCAATATTACATTGGCTGATGGTTTATTATATGAATGTGTCTGTTGAAAAATGTATATTTATATGTAGAAGTAAGTGGAGTGCTTTACTATATTTCAAGTTTATTATTTACAGTCAGCAGGTGTAGTTCCTTTTTGACATGTTTACCAGGCCGACATTAACTGCTGTGAAAAAAAAGTCTGTTGCTTACAGAGCTGAAGCTCAAATTACAAATACAGAATTGCTCAGAGCAATGAATTTCTCACATTCTCCGCAACTGAGTTTTAATAAGAGAGAAATACTCACAAGGAAAGAAGAAAATCAGAATGCTCTGCAAAAGCAATGTTATGAGTGGACAAGGCCTGGTTCACACCTATGCCTTTTTTTAGTGCTTTTTCAGTTTTGCCGAAATGCACTACAGTTCATTTAACATGGTTTCCTATGTGTCACGTTCACATCTGTGCATTTTATGGAAAGGGCCAAGGACCAGCAGGTTGTGTTTTTGGTTCCATAGACTTCAATGAATCTAAAACGTATTGAAAAATGCAAAATGTACCTGGAATATGCATCAACTGCAACCTGCATAGGTGTGAACCAGGCCTAAAACTGTAATTTATAGGATAAATAATGTTTAAATTTGATGTATTTGATGAGAGGTCATGACTATTTGGATTCGTATAGGATTTTGGTGGTAGGAACAGATCAAGTGCCTAGTAAACATATTTTAAAGTTATGCACTGTATTTCTCTTGCATGCACAAAGAATTCTTATTGACATCAATACAATAAAGCCAGTGAAATGCAACTAACTAGGACAGGCTATATCGAAAAACATGGGATGTTGTGCATGGCCCCACCCACTGTCCTATTATATACAATAATGCTTATTTTTGAGATTTGAGATGGAGATGAGACATGTAGTTACTTTTTGTTTTAAGAAGGTTAAAAATACTGTGCTTTCTGTTGGACTAGTGGAAGATTTTTTTAATTTGTTTTAGTCCACCCCGCCATAATCTGTCATGTTATACTTTCACAAAAAACACCAGTCTACATAAAACTATGATTCTATTTCAGTTTCAATCTCCACATACAATGTCCTTTTTAAAACTTCTTTCAAACACAATATGCAAATCCCAACACCTATGTGCAGAAAGATTGGTGGCAGTAATGTCAGTAAATAGCAGCATTAGTCATAGGAATCTGCACCTGCATGGAGATCTGTTATAGTTACTCAATCGTCCATTTTTTCTTTAGTCCTCATTAAAGAAATTAAACAGAAGAAAAATAATTTTAACACGCTTGTTTAATAAGGCAGTACAAAGGCAGTGAATACAAAGACTGGTGACCCCACAGCAAGCAATAATATTTTCCTAGATGACTTCTGATTGATAATTATTGATTTATTGTATGATACACATTTCTTCCTGCCTTTTTAAAAATGTTTAAACGTTCTTGATTCAAATTACACATAAGAAATATATGCACATGCCTTGCATGTTGTATACTCACTTAGTAGTTATCACTTTAAATTACAGTGATTATCCCAAGTCACTATTGTTCTTTTGACCCTTTAGCAGGTGCATGACATGTAAATGGGAAATGCGTTTTATACCGTGTACATTTTAATGCTGTCTTATTTCAATTGCAGGACTAATTGTTTAAAACACTATAGTAGGTATAGAAAAAGAAAAACATTGTGACCACTAATCTGTTCATGAAAAAAATGTTAGGAATCACACCGTGAGCTTACATACTCTGTAAATTAATTTTCTTCATGAATTCAAAACAGCCTTATGAGATTAGACAGCCTGCTGGGGAAACTGCATTGTACTTTCCCGAACACCTGCCTTCCTGGTTTTGTAGCTTGTTCTCTTTTTTCCCTTTTCTCAGTCTTCCCGCTCATATTTTCTTTTGAATAGAATCACAGCATAAAGTCCCGCGCAGAATCTAATATAAGCAATGTGTACAAAAATATACATATACTGTACATATAAATAGTATTTTATGTAAGAATAAACCTATTCTATTAATATGCAAGTTATTATTTTAAAGACAGCATTGCAATTGTACACATGGCAGGCACACTGTATGTTTGAACAGAATACACTGTAATGTGTGCAGTATTAAAATTGCTATTTTATGACCACAATGTCACTGATACAGTATATTTATTAGCACAGAGGCTGCCCAAATAAAGTTAAAAAGATTTGGGTGAGAACTTGCTCTCAGGACAGGCACCACTCTCATCGCTGGAGGATCAACCAATTATCTCACTTTCTCGGCTCATTGCCCAAACCAACCCACTTTGGCAAAAAGCTCCACTCTTTTGAGGAACTCTGCTTGGGTGAGGGACTTGCAAGTCATCTTCACAAAACCTTAAAAAGAACGCATACTTTTTTCGCACAGAAAGCATATAAAATAGTGACGCGCTGGTATAGAACTCCTTCCGTGCTGGCTAAGATTTATCCTCAACAAACTGATCGCTGTTGGAGCTGCGGCCTACACCCAGGCACTCTATTACATATTTTCTGGGACTGCCCTGTGCTCCAAACTTTTTGGCAGCCGGTGCTTAAGCTTGTACAGAAACTCACAGACATCTTCCTTCAGGATAACCCAGCAGCGGTTCTCCTAAATCTTACTCCCCTATCAAGCAAAGGTTACCACAAATCCCTCCTCAAGCATCTTCTTAATGCTGCTCGTGCCAGCATTCCACCTCTCTTGAAGCCACAGTCTGCGCCAACGATAACCCAATGGTTTGCAAGGGTGAAGGATATTGAGCAAATGGAAGATCTGACCTCTGCTTTGCGAGATAAGTCAGAGGAACATAAGACCAGATGGTTTCATTGGAACCTCTTTCGCTTCTCCGATGAATTCCACCAATACATGACAGGATCCACTGTTTAGGATCCCCACCGACAGTTCAGCGTTATCGCCCTGGGCTCCCTGGGGGCATATGCCCCTCCCCTCCATGATTTACTTTTAATTTAAAATTTTTTTTTTTTCTTCCTCCTCCTTTTTTTCTCTCTCTCCCTTGTCTTCTCTTTCTTTCCTCTTCCTATTTTTCTCTCTCAATAAAAAAAAAAAGACACAAAAAACTGATGGGCACAGATGTTTGTATACCCTATATTAGACTTCAGTGAGAGGTACAACTGTTTTGAATGGTTGTTATACATGATTCGTCCGTTACAGTCTATATGCAATGCGAAGTTGTCTTTATGCTTGTTTCTGTGTCATATCTTTAAATAAAAAAATAAATAAAAAAAAAGATTTGGGTCCCATGACTTGATACATCCAGTCTATCTCCACTTGATTTGGTGATAGGCTGGGTAATGTCTCTTAGAGGTGGTAGTTGACCCACCTAATGCCTCATCTCTTGTCTTTGCACCTTTACGATCTGTGGATTGCCGTGGTTATGGTTATGTCATTTTTGTTTTCATGACAATGTAACCACTCTAATTGCTATCTGTGGTATTGCTGTACTGTAATACCACTGTCTCTTGGGATCTTCATGACTTGGCCCTCTTTGATTAAAAAAAATGCTATTTTATAAAATGTATCCATGTCTTTTTAGGATGTAAAACAGTGTAACATTCTGAAAACCTACTACTACTCTTTCTTTTAGAAAAACAAAAAATAACATTAAAGCATAACTCCACTTTTGTTTAGAAAAAAAACCTTCCCCTCTGGGTGATCTATGTACATTGCAAGGATTATAAATACCTTTGTTGCAGATTCATGCCTTTTGTTATTCTGAAGAAGTCCCTGTTTGTTCCTCTGTGCCTCTGTGCACAGTGGGTCTAATGGGAGTGGTTTCATAATTATCAATCAGCTGTGCAGCTGCAGAGCACTGATGAGGAAATCTGCAGGGCCTGCCTCCCTTTAGATGTGTTCCTATTGGGGGTATCTTTACCAAAAATTACTGATTTGTATCTTAGGAGACTTCAGAGAAATCGGTGAGCCAATTACACAAGCAGGAAATTATGTTTCTGGGGCGTGTTCAGTACACATTTTGTGTACAGAACAACTCCATGTAGCTAAATTGCATTGCATTTTCAGAAAATTTCAGAGCTTCAGATTATACAGGAAAGGTAATTTTTAATAACATTCTATTACAATATGACTTGTGTCACAATTGTACACGCTATATTATCTTTTCTTTATTTGCTATTTTTTTGCCCATCGAAAGTGAAGTTACAGTTCCTGTCAGAGGGGGAGTCTGTGCTGATAATCAGCACATTGATTGGGGGTGTGCTGATAATCAGCACATTGATTATCAGCACAGCCTCATCAGATGTGCCAATCAGCTGCCAATCAGTGTCCAGCAGTGCCCCAATAATAAAGTCTGCCAGAGCCCACCAAAGTGCCAATCAGTGCCCATTACAGTGCCAATCAGTGCCCAGCAGTAACACCTGTCAGTACCTCATCCATACCTCATCATCAGTGCTGCCCATCAGTGCCACCTGTCAGTGCCAATGAGTACGGCCTATCCGTGCCAATCAGTGCTGCTTGTCAGTGCCCATCACAGCTGCCTATCAGTGCCCATCAGTGCTGCATATCAGTGCCGACTATTGGTGCCCATCAGTGCTGCATATCAGTGCCGCCTATCAGTGCCTATCAGTTCTACATATCAGTGCCTCCTCATCAGTGCCCATAAGTGCCACGTTATCAGTGCCAACTCATCAGTGCCCATCAGTGCTGCCTCATCAGTGCCCGTCAGTGAAGGGGAAAACAAATTTTTTTGGACAGAAACTAAGAAAAACTTTTTTTTTCAATAATTGTGGTCTTTTTTAGTTTGTTTAGCAAAAAATAAAAACCCCAGAGGTGATCAAATACCATCAAAAGAAAGCTCTATTTGTGGGAAGAAAATTATAAAAATGTAGTTTGGGTACAGTGTTGCATGACCGCACAATTGTCATTCAAAGTGTGACAGCGCTGAAAGCTGAAAATTGTCCTGGGCAGGAAGGGGCAAAAGTGCCTGGTATTGTAAGTGGTTAACCAAGAAAAAGAATACTGGCAGAAGGCATTGGATAGGAGGCCTCTAAAACTGGTTCACCTCTCCCTATTTCAAATTGTTGGTTGCATCCCTGAATACAAATATGGCTGTGAAGAACCATTAACTCTAGATCACCTCCTGTAACCGCCATTTTTCATTCATCTGTACTGTGTCCACATTACCGTTAATTTCTGGTACTGGTGATAGGGAGCCGGAGGGAAAGAAAGTAATAGAAAATAACTCCAGCGGGGACAGTAATAAAAACCCTTTTTTAGTAGAGTGGGGGAAAGGTTAGGTTTTTATATCTGCCTGTGCCTTCCTGCCCCTGTGCCCATTCTCCCCCCTTTATCTTGTCCTAGTGATTGAAAAGGAAGGGGAGATTTTTATTTGTTGGCTGAAATATGAAAGAATATTATGCACTACTGAAAGAATGTTAAGAAGCTAAACATAGTAGGTCATTGTTGGACGTACCACAGAAAAATCATTACTGTTTTGATGTGACACACCTTTGCTCACGTGGCTCCGCCACTGGGCTAGGACAATGCTAAAGTTGCTAGTTTTCTAACTAAAACCATCTTACTATACTTTTGTTTGCATATTATTACTTTAGCAATATGTCAGAAGCTTTATGGCTGAACTCTGGAAAGATGTAAAATAATGAATGCAGATATGTATTTATTAACCACTTCAATACAGGGCACTTATACACCTTCCTGCCCAGACCAATTTTCAGCTTTCAGTGCTGTCGCAGTTTGAATGACAATTGCGCGGTCATACAACACTGTACCCAAACTAAATTTTTATAATTTTGTTCCCACACATAGAGCTTTCTTTTGGTGGTATTTGATCACCTATGCGGTTTTTATTTTTTATGAAACAAATAAAAAAAGACTGAAAATTTTGAAAAAAATAAAAGTTTTGCATTTGTTTCTGTTATAAAATGTTGTAAATAAGTAAGTTTTCTCTTTTACTGATGGGCACTGATAAGGTGGCACTGACAGGCACTGATAAGGTGGCACCGATGAGGTGGCACCAATGAGCGGGCACTGACGATGGGCACTGATATGCGGCACTGATGGGCACTAGTAGGCAGCACTGATGGGTGGCACTGATATGCAGCACTGATGGGCATTGATAGGCAGCACTGATGGGCACTCATGGGTGGCACAGGTGGGCACTGATGGGCACAGAAAGTCTGCAAAGATGGGTTTTATGGGTGGCACTAATAGGCGGCACTGCTTGGCACTGATGGGCACTGATAGGCGGCACTGATGGGCATTGATACGTGGCACTGATATGAGGCACTGATAGGCATCCCTGGTGGCACTGGCAGTGGTAGGCATTGTGAGTGGGCACTGATTGGCAGCTGCCTGGGCATTGATTGGCAGCTGCCTGGGCACAGATTAGTATTTCCCTGGGGGTCTAGGGGGGGCATACCTGTTGGTCCAGTGTGGATGGCCATCCTGGTGGTCCTGGGTGGCACGATGGTGGTCCTGGGTGGGATCCGAGGGGGGGCTGTGTTGATAAACAGTCAGGACAGACCCACCCTGTCAGGAGAGCAGCCGATCGGCTCTCCTCTATTCGCGTCTGTCAGACGCGAGTGAGGAAAAGCCGATCACCGCCTCTTCCTATTTACATCGTGATCAGCCGTGATTGGACACGGCTGATCACATGGTAAAGAGTCTTCATCAGAGACTCTTTACCTAGATCGGAGTTGCGGTGTGTCAGACTGACACACCGCAACAACGATCACCGCGATGCGTGCCCCCAGGGGTCATATGATGCCCAGCCAGGATATTGAAACCACTTTGCCGCCGTCATTCTGCTATATGGCGGGCGGCAAGTGGTTAAAGACATGTTATTATTATTTTTATTATTATTATAATACATAATTTTTATATCACCAGCAGTTTGCGCAGTGCTTTATAAAGGGGAGGGAGACACTACAGTTACAATACATCAAGGTTTTCTTAAATGCTTCCTCTTGCAGCTGGAACAGCAGTCCCCAGACTGAGCAACAGAGGGACAACACTTCAGGCCAATCAAGTGCACCGTATACACATGTGCTGAAAAGTAACAGTTTTTTATTTTTTTTTAGTTTTGCATAGAGCAGCACGTTTCTACTGTTTTTGCAAGGATTTCTGTGTAGAACCTTTTCAGTCCTAGGATTATACTATTATGCCCCGTACACACGGTCGGATTTTCCGATGGAAAATGTCCGATCAGAGCGTGTTGTCGGAAATTCCGACCGTGTGTGGGCTCCATCGGACATTTTCCATCGGATTTTCCGACACACAAAGTTGGACAGCAGGAGATAAAATTTTCCGACAACAAAATCCGATCGCGTCAATTCCGACCGTGTGTGGCCTGTTCCGATGCACAAAGTGCCACGCATGCTCAGAAGAAATTCCGACACGGGACAGCTTGTTCTGGTAAACTTAGCGTTCGCAATGGATACAGCACTTTCGTCACGCTGCAGTGTTAAAAATGGTTTAATACAGCGCACTCTCTTCTTCTTTATAATGTGACAAGAATTAAGTAGTTTTGCTGCTCATATTCACACACACTTCTCACAAACTTTTATTTGTGTTTTTTTAGTGGAATTCCCTGAATATATTGTTATTAGTTGTCACATCTGACAGTTTTATATTATTATTATTTTTTTTTTTTTGGATTTTCAGCCTTTTTTTTTCTTTAATGTTTTGATTTTTTCCAAGGCTGATCTTTGTTCAATGTTATTTTTATTTTTACTCCAGAATATTTTTGGGTGTGTTTTGTGTGTCAAGTTACCCCAACACCATTGATATCTTTTATTATTTAATCTCAAGGAGATTGTTTGGTGTTGGTGTCCCTTGTTCATTTCACATTGTATATTTGAAATGTACCTGAATCCTCACAAACAAACTGTCCTTTTTGAAGTAAAACACATTGGAGAGTATAATTCAAAACAAAAATCCTTTATTAACCACTTCAATACAGGGCTTTTATACACCCTTCCTTCCCAGACCAAATTTTAGCTTTCAGCGCTCTCACACTTTGAATGACAATTACTCAGTCATGCTACACTGTACCCAAACCAAATTTTTATCATTTTTTTCTCACAAACATAGCTTTCTTTTGGTGGTATTTAATCACTGCTGTTTTTTTTATTTTTTGCAATATAAGCGAAAAAAGAGAGAAATTTTTGAAAAAAAAACACTTTTTTTTAGTTTTTATTGTAAAATTTTGCAAATAAGTAATTTTTCTTCATAAATTTGGGCCAAAATGTATACTGCTACATATCTTTAGTAAAAATAACCCAAATTAGTGTATATTATTTGGTCTCTGTGAAAGTTATAGAGTCTACAAGCTATGGTGCAAATCATTGAAAAATGATCACATCTGATCACACCTGATGTACTGAAGGCCTATCTCATTTCTTGAGGCCCTAACAAGCCAGGAAAGTACAAATACCCCCCAAATTACCCCTTTTTGGAAAGCAGACATTCCAAGGTATTTAGCAAGAGGCATGGTGAGCTTTTTGAAGTTGTAATTTTTTCCCACAATTCTTGGAAATTTTATTTTTTTTTTTTTTTTGCACAAAATTGTCATAATAACAAGTTATTTCTCTCACACAGCACATGCATACTTGCAATAACACCCCAAAATACATTCTGCTACTCCTCCTGAGTATAGTGATACCACATGTGTGAGACTTTTACACAGCCTGGCCACATACAGAGGTCTAAAATCCAACTAGCACCGTCAGGCATTTTACGAGCATAAATTGCACATCTCATATGATGACAACCTATCACACTTTTGAAGGCCCTGGAGCACCAGGACAATGGAAACGCCCACAAAATGACCCCATTTTGGAAAGCTAACACCCCAACGTATAATCTATGAGGCATAATTAGTCTTTTGAATGGTTCATTTTTTTCCCGAAGTTTTTGGAAACTGTGGAAAAAAAATGAAAACGCATTTTTTTTTACACAAAGTTGTCAATTCATAAGATATTTACAACACATAGCATGTACATAGCAAAAATGACACCCCAAAATACATTCTGCTACTCCTCCTGAGTATGGCGATACCAAATGTGTGAGACTTTTACACAGCCTGGCCACATACAGAGGCCAAACATTGAAGTAGCAGCTTCAGGCATTCTAGGAGCATAAATTACACATCTCATTTCTCAACCACCTATTACAATTTTGAAGGCCCTGGAGCACCAGGACAATGGAAACGCTCACAAAATGACCCCATTTTGGAAAGCTAACACCCCAACGTATAATCTATGAGGCATAATTAGTCTTTTGAATGGTTCATTTTTTTCCCGAAGTTTTTGGAAACTGTGGAAAAAAAATGAAAACGCATTTTTTTTTACACAAAGTTGTCAATTCATAAGATATTTCCAACACATAGCATGTACATAGCAAAAATGACACCCCAAAATACATTCTGCTACTCTTCCTGAGTATGGCGATACCAAATGTGTGAGACTTTTACATAGTCTGGCCACATACAGAGGCCCAACATCCAAGTAGCACTGTCAGTTGTTCTAGGAGCATACATTACACACAAATTCCTGCCAACCTATCACATTGTTGAAGGCCCTTCATATTTCTAACACATAGCATGTACTGTACATACCAATTACAAACCAAAATACATTCTGCTGAGTAAAGGGTAAAGAAAAGATTACCTGCAGTTTTAGTAGTGCAGTGGTCCACAGAGAAGAGCATCGGTCCAGGCAGCAGGCAGGAACGTGGACAGCGACAGCAAAACAGGCAGCAGGCAGGAATAGTCAGTACAGGTAGAGATGTCAGCACAGCCAAAGCATTAGTCCAGATAGCAGGCAGGGATGTGGTCAGCAGCAGCAAAAGGATCAAAGGATCGTCCATGCAGCAGGCAGGAATACTGTCCATAGTTAGTACATGCAGCAGGCAGAGATATGGTCAGCACAGCCAGAGTATTTGGCCAGGGAGCAGGCAGTATCATCAAGCTTAGGGCATTGGTCAGGAAAGAATGGGGACAGGGGTAGAGGCTTCTCCCACCCAAATCGCTTTGAAGCCTCCGGGCAACCAGACCCTGTTATGGGAACACAGAAAACCAAAAACTGGTTTTCTGAACTCCGAACACTATTCTGGAGCCCCTCACATATGTGAGACCCCTGTGTAGCAGGGTGAAAGATCAATCCAAGGGGCAGGCAAAAACATGGTCAACAGGCCGAGGTCAGTGCAGATAAAAGGCAGAAATAGACGGTAGGCAGAGGCATAGTCGATACAGTCCAGGGTCAGTTCACGTGAAAGGCAAAAACATGGCGGAAAAACAATGCAGACGGTAGGCAGAGGCATAGTCGAGAAACAGGCCAGGGTCGGTTCACATGGAAGGCAATAATGTGGTTGGTTGAGGAAGGTAAATATTCAGGACAGAAATTAAAAACGGGGAAATGGCAGTATTAGAAATATGGACTAATAATTTTCCAGAGTGTGATATCGCCTGAAGCATTCTCCGATGCAAAGGCCAGGTTGGGAGGGACAGTCGGTACAATGGAAGCTCGTATCTTTCCTAATTCCTCTTTTGGTGCACACCCGACATTTTTTTTGGCGTCGTCTTCCGGATCCTGTTGGTGGAATATGGTCTGGGAAATGGCGCTCATGTAGTCTGCTGACAGAATCGGAACGAATGCTTTCTGGGGGGGATACTTGCTGATAAATCAGGGCAGTGACAATGTCTTCAATAAACTTTATGAAGGTGGTGGGCGTTTCTGTGGATTTTTGGTATATTATGAAAGAATTTAAAAGGGCCAAATGAAAAAAGTAAATTGCGACTTTTTTGTACCAGAATAAGGTTTTTCTTGTTGAAAGATAGGGCTGCAACAACTGATCGTTTAAATCCACCCCCCCATGTATTTATTGTACTCAGTGATACAGGTTGGCTTGCGAACGGTACCGCGTCTTCTGTGAAGTTCCACCGAGGTGTCATCGTGGATGGTGGACATGATGTACACGTCTTTTCTATCCCTCCACTTCACAGCCAACACTTCTTCGTTCCTCAAGCTTGTCGATTCCCCCCTTGGAATGTTTGTGGTGACAAGACACTGTGGGAAGCCCTTTCGTTTTTTTCTAGCTGTACCACAGGCCAAAGTTTGTTTGAGATATAGGTGGCGGAGAAGGGGCAAACTTATATAATAATTATCCATATAAATATGGTACCCCTTTTGGAGGAGTGGGAATGCCAACTCCCAAACAATTTTCCCACTTATTCCCATGTACGAGGGACACTCAGGGGGCTGGAGCTGGGTATCTTTCCCTTCGTACACGCGGAATGCGTACACATAACCGGTGGCACTTTCACAAAGCTTGTTAAGCTTCAAGCCATACCTCGCCCTCTTACTGGGTATATATTGTTTGATTCCCAGCCGGCCTGTGAAATGCACCAGGGATTCGTCCACAGATATATTTTTTTCAGGGACATAAACTTCGGCAAACTTCTGGGAAAAAAAATTAATTAGGGGGCGAACTTTATATAATTTGTCAAAGTTTGGGTGATTTCGGGGGGGGGCACTGTGAGTTGTCATTGAAATGCAAGAAGCGCATTATGATTTCGTATCGGGACCTGGACATGGCTGCTGAAAAAATTGGCATATGTTGGATGGGTTTGGTCGACCAATACTTATGAATTTCATTTTTTTTTGTAAGCCCCATGTTCAGGGTTAGGCCTAAAAACAATTTTAGCTCCACTATTGTTAGCGGTCTCCACTCAAAAGGGCGGGCATAGCTGGAGCTGGGGTTAGCTGCAATAAATTGTTGGGCAAACAGATTAGTTTGGTCCACGATGCCTTGAATCCAATCGTTCGGGAAAAATAAATTAAAAAAATCCATTTGTGTAAATCCTGCAGTGTTGACCTGCACACCCGACTGTGCTGTAAAAGGGGGGATCGTGGCTGACCCTGTGGTAGAAGGCAGCCACAATGGGTTTGCCAAGGAATCTGGAAGTTGGGTTTGGGCCCTACTTCTTTGGCGTCCACTTGTGCTGGGTCTTTCCTCCTGGGGTCTAGCAGCGCTTGTACTGGGCCCCTCCTCCTGGGGTCTACCGCCGCTGGCACTGCTGGTAGCTGCCTGGTTTTCAGACCGTCGTCTTTTTGGACGGACTACTTCCTCCTCTAAATCTGATCCGGATGTGCTGCCTTCGGGGGGCTCATATTCCGAATCAGAACCAGAATCTGAACTGAGCAGTGAGAGCTCCCCGTTGCTCTCATCGGTCAGACTCAGGATCTGGTATGCCTCTTCTGGGGTGTACATCTTTCTGGACATAGTGGCTGACTGGCTGTATGTATTCTGGTGGCAAGTGATGAGGTGACGGGTACTCTGGTGGCAGATGATGAGGTGGCGGGTACTCTGGTGGCAGGTGATGAGGTGGCAGGTACTCTGGTGGCAGGTGATGAAGTGGCGGGTACTCTGGTGGCAGGTACTCTGGTGGTGAGGTGGCGGGTACTCTGGTGGCAAGTACTCTGGTGGCAGGTGATGAGGTGGCGGGTACTCTGGTGGCAGGTGATGAGGTGGCGGGTACTCTGGTGGCAGGTGATGAGGTGGCGGGTACTCTGGTGGCAGGTACTCTGGTGGTGAGGTGGCGGGTACTCTGGTGGCAAGTACTCTGGTGGCAGGTGATGAGGTGGCGGGTACTCTGGTGGCAGGTGATGAGGTGGCGGGTACTCTGGTGGCAGGTGATGAGGTGGCGAGTACTCTGGTGGCAGGTGATGAGGTGGCGGGTACTCTGGTGGCAGGTGATGGACAGGTACTCTGAGATGACAGGTACTCTGAGGTGACAGGTACTGAGGTGACAGGTACTGAGGTGACAGGTACTCTTTATTTAGGAGGGGCGATCTGGGCACAGTAGTACATGTAATTAGTAACTCACTGTTAGCTGATCTCTTCTCCTCACACTGGATCGGTGTGTGAGGAGAAGAGCTCAGCAACAGCAGTTACTATCTGACTGTGTGTGTTTTGTTTACATTAGTGACCGGCTGTGATTGGACACAGCCGGTCATGTGATGCAGAGCCATGCCATTGGCTACAGTGATCGGGGCTGAGCTGTATCCAGGGGAAAAGCCTCAGCCCCGATCACCGCCCTGATCACTCCTCTTCCGCCGGAAAGTACACGCTTCCCAATGCCGCTCTGCATCCGCCGTTACCGACGCTCCGCCGCCCGCCGCACGCCGCCGCACGCCGCACGCTGCTTCAATACCCCCATCGGGGAACAGCTGTGTCCTGAGGGACACAACGGTACCCCGATCGCCGCTCTGCGGGCCCCCGGGGGCCCGCAGTAGCGGCGGAAACCCGAGGCCGTCATATGACGTCCACCCAGGATGGGAGATCCCATCTGTGGACGTCATTTGACTATGGCCGGGTATTGAAGCGGTTAAGGGATCAGAACCAAACAAAGAGGAAGGCAACACTGGATCAACAGGATAAATTAGCGAAGCCTGGGACCCCCACGGCAGACATCAATTCTTCTACATCAAAATTGGTGGCCTGAGGAGTCCATATGTAAGGGAGGGCAGTCTGGTCCAGAATTCGCAGAGATCCGGATAGCAGCAGATGACATCTGTGTCCCCAGGCTGTGGTACCACAAGAGGCTGCATCTTTTGGCCGACCAGACTGAACCCAGGGCAATCACTGTCTGGTCTTCCTTCCACGCTTCCTTCCGGGCTGTGGCTGTGCAGTTGGAGATGTGGAAGGAGGAGGAGTAGGACCTGGAGGAGGAGGAGGACTGGGAGGACCTGGAGGAGGACTGGGGGGACCTGGAGGAGAGGGAGGAGGAGGAGGAGGACCTGCAGGAGGAGGAGGAGGACCATCCCAAAGGTGTGTCTGAGGTGTCATTTGGCCCCTCATACCTTTCTCAAGAGCCTCCAATATGAGGGCCTCACACATGACTTGTTGGCCCTCCTCCATCCTCTGCATTTTATATGCAATGAAGGCAGCAATGTTCTCCTCCATGGTGTGTGGTGCTCCCAGGACCTCTGTAGCCCTCCAAAAGAATCCTATAGCAGCCTCCTCTAGGGCACTCCTCCTACTGCCACTTTCTCTTTTCAGTGGGGGTGGAGCGACCTGCAGATCAGCCAGCCGGCTCGGCCTGGCCACCTCCTGGCTGAGACATCCCTGTGTATGAAAAAGGGACATGGTTGTAATGTTTTGCTTCATCAATCACAATCCTAAATTAGTACTCCCAACTAACATCTAGTTAACATCATTGATTGGACAAGCAGAAATATTTCGAGGAATGCTATACCTGGCTCAATCTGGGCTCCTCCACATGTGGCCTGGAAGGCCCAGGTTGGGTGTCAGAAGCCTCAGCCAGGGGGGAAGGAAGCGTGGAAGGAAGACTGGAGAGGGATGGCCTGGGTTCAGTCTGGCCTGCCAGAAAATGCAGCCTGTCGTAGTACAACATCCTGGGGACATAGATGTCATCTGCTGCTCCTGAGCTCTGTGAATCCAGGACTTTCTTGCGCTCCCTTAGATATGTGCTCCTCAGGCAACCAATTAATATCTTTAAATAGGTGATGTCTGCCGTGGGGATCACCTGCGTCACAATTTCACACAATTGCACCAGTGCTGCCTTCCTCTTTGTTTGGTTCTTGAAATGGGGGTGGTTAATCTCCCACAGACAGGGCAGCTCCCATAACATATCTATGAATACTGACATGAAGTCATTATCTTTGAGTAGCATATCCATGTTCACTGCAAGACACAACACAAGACAAAGCCTAATGTCAGACAAAACTCTTCTAATCTTGTTACAATATAGGCCTCAATCTAGAAGCAGTATAGGCACAAGTTTGTTTCTTACCTTCGTTCTTACGATCGGCGCGTCCAATGCTCCTTCCTCCGCTCACAGATCGTATGTAATACGCACGCGTGTTACGCTTTATACACACTGCGCATGCGTGTAACTCCGCCCGCCCCTGACGTTCTTTCTAGTCTATTCCCCGCCCCTTTTTGTTCGGCGCAGTGGGTGAAGAGCACATGGCGGAGTTATAGCAGGTGCATGCTAATTCTAGCAACGAGGAGGAGGAGGAGGAAAGCCCAGATCCGGACACGTCCCGATCCAGAAGGAGACGTTTTAAGGCCACAAATATGTCCTTTGAGGAGATGTTGGAGATGGTCGACATCATGAAGAAGTCCGACTATGACGGAAAGTATGGGCCTTACCCCAACCCCAACATCAGAAAGGCCAAGATCATGGCGAAAGTGGTCAAAAGCCTTCAAAGGAATTTCAGGGTACGAAGATCTAAAGATCAGCTCAGGAAGCGGTGGTCGGACCTGAAGTTGAGAGAGCCAGAGCAGTACCGAAAGATCCGGAGAGTGCTGCAAAAAAGTAAGTAGTTGTGCTGTGTTCGTATTCTTTCTGTCTTTATTACGTTCGTGCTGCTCCATATGCTTTTATTAATTGTAACGTTTAAAAAGGCAACTTTAATGTTCATGGGCCCATTATTCGTTCGTATCAAACATTTTTCTTTCGGCCTCTAGAACACCATTGTTTAGGCCATATGCATTTTCCCACATTTTTTTTGGGCCTACTTGGATGCCAAATATTTGTTTGTGTAGATGGGTTTGTTACTAGAATGAAATGCAAACTAGATTGTGTGTAAGGAGAGGACACTGAGCAGCTGTTTTCACATCTGGACACTGGAGCACTAGTGTGGGACACAAGAACACCATTTTTATTAGGGGGCCACATAGGTGCTCCAGTGTATACTATAGGGGGGTCTCCATCTGTGAAGCTTGTACTAAACAGGTAAAGTATTGCAGCTTGACAAAGGGCAATAAAAAAAATACATCTTGGAACTCGGCTAAAATGGACAATTGTACCACACTTCCAAGCAATGTTTCCTATTTATAGTTCTGCCATCAAATATCTGTGTGCTAATTATACCATTTTTGTTTTACATAGGGGAGAAAAGACTCGGAGGACACCCCTCATCCGAGGAGACCAGAGACCCCCCACCTCTGGAAGAAGGGGAACTTACACCAACACAAGCTGAGCAGGAGGAAGAAGAAGACGTGGTGGAGATTGGCACCACAACAGGTGAGTGTCTGCGACCACAGGCTCAGGTAAAAGAGATGGATGGTGGCAGATTTTTGAGACCTGTTTTTTTTTTCTTTATCTCTTTTTAGGTGATCGTGATGTGAGGGATAGAGAACGCTTTACTTCAGAAAGTGCCCAGATCCTGATCGGGGAGATCATGGGGTGTAATGCCGAACTGCAAAACATCCAGCAAAAAATCCATGATGTTATTAAAAAAATAATAACATCATTGATGTTTTGGGGTGAATTTAAAACCCCACAAAATCACTTTTTGTATTGTGGTTCAATCTTTTACATTTTTTGGAAATGTTTTGAAAAGCCAAATTTGGAGGATGCACACAGTGTGCCAACATGTGCTATCTGCCATCACGGGAGATCAATGGACGCGTTTTGGGGGTGCAACCCCTTCCTCGATTATAAAGTCGCGTTGAGGAAGGGCTTGCTCCCCCAAAACACGTCCCTTGACCCCCCCTGATGGCAGATAGCACATGTTGACATTGGTAAATTTGTGTGCATCTTCCAAATTTGGCTTTTCCAGGGGTGATTTCCCCCCATCTGAACGCTATATCAAACCCAGTTCCTAAATACTGATGTCCGATATAGCCTTCAGGTTTTACCTAATGTGAACTTTGTAAGTTCAAGTTTTTTGGCTTTCTTGTTGGTTATACACAGGCCTGTTTTATCTGAAATGGACATTTCAATTTTTGATAATGCTACTGCAAAAATTGTTATACAACAAACATGTTGGTTTGTTTTAAAAACCTTTGGTAAATGCACATGTGATTGTGCAGGTATAAAAAAGTGGCTTACTCAAGAATGTGTGGATTATTGTCTCAACACTACAATACAACACTTTTGGGGTGATGTAATTGCTGTTTTATGCAAAAATGGGGGTTATTTCCTAAGGGCAAATCCTCTTTGCACTACAAGTGCAGTTTCAGTGCAGTTGCAAGTGCACTTGTAGTGAAATGTGTTTTTGCATTTAGGAAATAACAGCCAACAGTGCTTTGTATAAGGTTACACAATCACGACATTTTCTGGACTCAACACATTTCTGTCAGGGTCAGCTAAAACAAACACAAGCAGTAAATGTCCACCAAGAATTTCTTTTTTTTTTTATTTTAAAAAGGCTTCACATATTGTCTGGCATATTGATAGCCCCCCTACCCGCAAAGAACTCCAGGTAGCGTAACCGGACATCACGGGCACTCAGGGAGGGCAAGCCAGGACGGCCACTTTCAAGCGCCGTCAGTGTGGTTTGATGTAGGATTCCGGCCTCAGGCCCAACTGAGCCAGCATAGTTGGCCGAATGTTTCCGTAAAAAGTTATGGAGAACACAGCACACAAGTATTATATGGTTCAGTTTATACTTTGCCATATGGATAGGTGTCAGAAATAGGCGGAGCGGCTGGCCAGGATTCCAAATGTGTTCTCCACCACTCTTCGGGCTCTGGCCAGCCGGTAATTAAAAACCCTCTGTTCTGGGGTGAGGGTCCTCATCGGGAATGGCCGCATCAGGTGGTCCCCCAGCGCAAATGCTTCATCAGCAACGAACACAAATGGGAGTCCTTCCACATTGTCCTCTGGAGCTGGCAAGTCCAAGCTGCCATTCTGGAGACGCCTGTAGAACTCCGTCTGGGTGATGACTCCACCATTGGACATCCGGCCATTCTTCCCCACGTCCACATACAAGAAGTCGTAATTAGCCGACACCACCACCAACATCACTATACTATTAAACCCCTTGTAATTATAATAGTACGACCCCGAGTTGGGTGGTGGGACGATGTGGACGTGTTTCCCATCAATTGCCCCTCCGCAGTTAGGAAAGTCCCACCGCTGGGCAAAGTGGGAGGCCACAGTCTGCCATTCCTGTGGCGTGGAAGGAAACTGTTGAGGAAAAAACAATAAACATTACTATTTTTACTCTGAAACATGGCAAGCAGATTAGACACAAACATTATGGGGCAACCTCCAGATAGCATTTATTAAGGGGAATTTAACAAGGCCAAAGTATAAGGTACACCTATCATATTCCCCTTCCACCCCCTCTCATGGGCCATTTCTAACATTATGGGGTGTGTGGAAATCTTGGACAGGTAACCCTCTTCACTTCATTGAGAGATGAATGCCTAAATAATGGGTCTTACTTGGAACATCCCCTCCTTAGTTACACTATTGGCAGCCCACTGGACAGGTAAGAAGTGTCATAATACAAAGATATAAATACACACTGTACACATTTGAGGACATTTGGACATTCTGCTATTACCTATCAAGATAATAATAGGATACAAAAACTTTAAACAGTACCATTGGAAAGTATACAGGCAGGCCCTTGCACTACATGCTTTGGGTAATTCAGCCATAAATCTGACCACAAAAGAGATGGGTATAGTGTGTATGGGTTTGGCAAAGTCAGCAGATAGATGATTGAGGATAGAGAATTGGGATCAGCTGACTTAGCAGTTGGGGGAGGGAGGGTTACTAAAAATTATTTTGGGACATCACAAAAAAAAGCCTCTGGCACTCTGCCTGAATTTAAATCAAAAATAACATTACCAAACATTTTAGGGGGTGTTTGGGGTAAAGCACTACTATGGAGCTGATAAAATACATTGTTAAGTGACTACATGAGGTGAATATAGGGCAGGAGACACCATGCTGGGGAGGTTAGTGAAGGGCAAATATGTATGAAGGACCTTAAATAATAATTACATAAAAATCCAGCATGCATGAGGACAAAGGGGACATTCACAGCATATTACAGGCATGGTAATTAGGGAATGAGGAAAGAAATACAATATATTATCAAACATTAAAGACAATAAAATGTGATATAAAAGGATAAAAATCTTACCTTCATATACTCCTTCTGCAGGACCTGTATGATGGCAGAACAGGTCTCTGGTATGATGATACCCAGAGCCTGGGGGGAGATGCCTGTCGAGAACTTCAAGTCCTGCAGACTTCTCCCTGTGGCCAAATACCGCAAGGTAGCGACCAACCTCTGCTCCGGGGTGATGGCTTGCCTCATGCAGGTATCCTGCCTGCTGATATAGGGGGTCAGTGAAGCCAACAAACGGTGAAACACGGGGTCCGTCATCCTGAGAAAGTTCCTGAAATCATCAGGATTATTCTCACGGATCTCACGGAGCAAAGGCATATGAGAGAACTGGTCACGCTGAAGCAACCAATTCTTGGTCCATGAACTCCTCCCCACCCTGTTCATGGACTGGACTTGTGTCAAGGTCAGGACCCCAACACCAAGCCCCCGCACAGCACGAACTCTACGAGGAGTACACATACGAAACATGGCTAGAAAACGGTCGGCTGCTCAGAACGAAGTAACAGAACGCACTGAAGAACAACAAGGCCTGTGAAGAGCGACCTGAAAAACAGCAATGAGCAGGCAAGATCACACAGAAAACTCTGATACGAACTGACTGCACGCACTGAAGAGCAGATACAAACCCACAAGCACAAACTGAATGGCAGAAAACGATCTGAAAGCCACGAGTCTGAAAAAGCGCAAATCGTCTCTCACCAAACTTTTACTAACAGGAGATTAGCAAAAGGAGCCCAAAGGGTGCCGCGCTTGGTTCTGAACCGGCCTTTTCTAGTCTCGTCGTACGTCGTGTACGTGACCGCGTGGTTGGCGATGGGAAATTCCGACAACTTTGTGCGACCGTGTGTAGGCAAAACAAGTTTGAGCCAACATCCGTCGGAAAAAATCCTAGGATTTTGTTGTCGGAATGTCCGAACAAAGTCCGACCGTGTGTACGCCCTATTACTGATAGTCATATAAAATCACAAGTCCAAAATTTGCTTGCAGCCTGTCACAACAACCCCTTGAACTGTGTGGAGAGCCTGTATATTCCAGTTATTCAGCATAACACTGGATACGGTGCAATTTACGATACTGTCAGGGCTGCCTGCCTAGACTCCCCGGAGACAAGGGAGGCAATGGGATTCTTGTGTTACTTCCCCTTTCCACGGAACTTCACAATGGTTATGTGGCCCGTATTTTCAGTCATCATTGACCATTGCTGTCAAATTTTAGTGAGATGGATATAAGGGATTAGCACATGATCACATTGACATATATCTGTAAACACAAACCTAAATACATATATTAGTAGAGTTATGTGCTATGTTGGCAGATGGTTAACTGATAAAAATCAATGCCACAAGATACAAACAGTTACATTTTTATGGATTTTACCTCAGTAAACAGAAAAGGAAAACTCCCCGGGATATTTTGCTGTATTTGGGTCGCTTTCAGCATAAGTTAATTTTAAATGATATGACATTCCCTAGCTAGGTTTATTATATTATTAGCTGTCACAGTTTGAAGAAAACCACCACAGAGAAAAGCCTCAAAATAGACAAGTTTCAGTGGATAATAATGACTGAAATGCCAAATGGTCTAACAATAAAGCAAAGTTTTTTGACAAGTTTGCCTTGTGCACATTGCTTTAAAGCCCAGCTCTGGGCAAAGTTTTTTTTTCTATGCAGTGGGGCTGTACCCGCATTGCATGGGTTAACTGCTCGTTTTGTCTAAGTGTGAACACAGAGCCTATTTTTTACCCGATCCTTCGATAAGTAAAATCAGTCTGTGACCTCAGATGATGTCTTATTGAGACGAAACTGGTCGGGACGGGCTCTGCTGATGCCACTGCGATATTTGATTTTACTTACATGCCTTGTAATGCCTTCTGAAATGTGAGTGACCATTTTACTTATTTCAATAAAATGCCTTTTATGTAAATGGAATCACACTATGTGGCCCAATTTTTTGCTGATTTTCTTCCCTGGGTGTGTTACACCACAAGCTCTGTTGACTCATCAGGCGTATGCCTAGTTGGGTTCACCTTGTCTGGTAAGCCTCTTTCCTTTTGGTGGTGGATTATCAACAGACAACTAGTTCACAGATTTATCTTGCAAGTCACTTTATATAGTGGGGGCGTAAAGTATTCAGACCCCCTTACATTTTTCACTCTTTGTTATATTGCAGCCATTTGCTAAAATCATTTAAGTTCATTTTTTTCCCCTCATTAATGTACACACAGCACCCCATATTGACAGAAAAACACAGAATTGTTGACATTTTTGCAGATTTATTAAAAAAGAAAAACTGAAATATTACATGGTCCTAAGTATTCAGACCCTTTGCTCAGTATTTAGTAGAAGCACCCTTTTGATCTAATACAGCCATGAGTCTTTTTGGGAAAGATGCAACAAATTTTTTACACCTGGATTTGGGGATCCTCTGCCATTCCTCCTTGCAGATCCTCTCCAGTTCTGTCAGGTTGGATGGTAAACGTTGGTGGACAGCCATTTTTAAGTCTTTCCAGAGATGCTCAATTTGGTTTAAGTCAGGGCTCTGGCTGGGCCATTCAAGAACAGTCATGGAGTTGTTGTGAAGCCACTCCTTCGTTATTTTAGCTGTGTGCTTAGGGTCATTGTCTTGTTGGAAGGTAAACCCAGTTTGAGGTCCTGAGCACTCTGGAGAAGGTTTTCGTCCAGGATATCCCTGTACTTGGCCGCATTCATCTTTCCCTGGATTGCAACCAGTTGTCCTGTCCCTGCAGCTGAAAAACACCCCCTCAGCATGATGCTGCCACCCCCATGCTTCACTGTTGGGACTGTATTGGACAGGTGATGAGCAGTGCCTGGTTTTCTCCACACATACCGCTTAGAATTAAGGCCAAAAAGTTCTATCTTGGTCTCATCAGACCAGAGAATCTTATTTCTCACCATCTTGGAGTCCTTCAGGTGTTTTTTTAGCAAACTCCATGCAGGCTTTCATGTGTCTTGCACTGGGGAGAGGCTTCTGTCGGACCACTCTGCCATAAAACCCTCACTGGTGGAGGGCTGCAGTAATGGCTGACTTTCTACAGCTTTCTTCCATCTGCTGACTGCATCTCTGGAGCTCAGCCACAGTGATCTTTGGGTTCTTCTTTACCTCTCTCACCAAGGCTCTTCTCCCCCGTTAGCTCAGTTTGGCCAGACGGCCAGCTATAGGAAGGGTTCTGGTCGTCCCAAATGTCTTCCATTTAGGGATTATGGAGGCCACTGTGCTCTTAGGAACCTTAAGTGCAGCAGAAATTTTTTTGTAACCTTGGCCAGATCTGTGCCTTGCCACAATTCTGTCTCTGAGTTCTTCAGGCAGTTTTTTTGACCTCATGATTCTCATTTGCTCTGACATGCACTGTGAGCTGTAAGGTCTTATATAGACGGGTGTGTGGCTTTTCTAATCAAGTCAAATCAGTATAATCAAACACAGCTGGACTCAAATGAAGGTGTAGAACCATCTCAAGGGTGATCAGAAGAAATGGACAGCACCTGAGTTAAATATATGAGTTTCACAGCAAAGGGTCTGAATACTTAGGACCATGTGATATTTCAGTTTTTCTTTTTTAATAAATCTGCAAAAATG
Organism: Aquarana catesbeiana; assembly: GCF_042186555.1. NCBI lineage: Eukaryota > Metazoa > Chordata > Amphibia > Anura > Ranidae > Aquarana > Aquarana catesbeiana. The sequence goes on along the minus strand of NC_133332.1, from coordinate 159,619,767 downwards.
TCAACAATTGTGTGTTTTTCTGTCAATATGGGGTGCTATGTGTACATTAATGAGGAAAAAAAATTAACTTAAATAAATTTTAGCAAATGGCTGCAATGTAACAAAGAGTGAAACATTTAAGGGGGTCTGAATATTTTCTGTCCCCACTGTATATTGGAGTCACTTTATGGACTTTCATTCTAATATATATATGGACTGTTGGTTTATGTAAACATCATCATCATTGTTGTTTGTATATTAGAGTAATATTGTATGTATTTTATCATGGTTTATGCACATCAGTAATGGTTAGTTACTAGTTTGATCCTGTCAGGGGAATCTCACTTTCACCTTCACTTTTAGCGCTGCACTTTACCACTTTCCCATTTGTTCACATATTCACAGATTTCTGTTGTGCTGGCAGCTATTATTTATCACTTTACAACAGCTCGTTTTTTTTCTTTTCTTTGTTCCTGATGTATTCATATCCAGAGTCAGTCTATGGGCATGATGACATCAGGAACAGTCCACTGCACAAGACCGCTAGACCATGGGGGAACAGAAGCCACGGGGACCAGTTTTGTGCTGAGAGGATCAGAGGATTAGGTGAGTATATCTCAGCTCTCCAATCCCCTAGACCAGGGGTCTCAAACTAGTGGCCCTCCAGCTGTTGCAAAACTACAAGTCAAATCATGCCTGTGGGAGTCATGCTTGTAACGGCTTTCAATGCTTCGTAGGACTTGTAGTTTTGCAACAGCTGGAGGGCTGCCAGTTTGAAACCCCTGCCCTAGACAAAAACAAGTAGTTATGCCATGCAGTGCAAGCACAGCCCCACTGCATGGGAAAATAAAATTGCCTGGGGTGACATGGGAGCGGGGGAGGGGCAGAGACCTGCTCTCTGTGTCAATGGATGCAGCAGCGGGACTCGGGAACGAGCCCGCACGGGTGCCCCCATGGAAAGTATTAGGTGAGTATATCTCAGCTCTCCAATCCCCTAGACTAGGCATCACTAAATGGCGGACTGCGGGCCAAGTCCAGACCGTGTCAGTGTTCCGTCCGGCCCCGTCGCAGTCGTGCCATTTATGATTTTCTTTTTTTCACTCAGCTGCCACCGCCAGCTAGCTCTATTGTCTTTCCAGAGCTGACATTGGAAGAGCAGCACAGCGATGCACGGAGGGCAGGGGCTGGGCCAGTTAACTGATTGGTTGCTAGAATTGCCCTTCATTCTAGCAACCAATCAGTTAACTGGGCCAGGTCCCGCCCTCTGTCCATCCCTTTGCTGCACTTCCGATGTCAGCTGCTGTGCCTCCTACTGTGCTCCTACTCCTATTGTGCTGTGCCTCCGATGTCAGCTGCTGTGCCCTGTGTAAGGTAGGACAGGGAAGAGGACACTGTAATATGAAGGAGGAGGGCTGATATAAAAGGTAGGCAGGGCAGGAATGTGAAGGAAGTGATATGAAGGAACTGGGATTTTTACAAAGGGGGTGAAGACAGAAATGTGAAGGGGGGCTGGGGACTGCGGTGTGAAGGGGGGTGCTAAAATAGGTGAAGGGGGGTGCTATAAAGGGGGTGAGGACAGTTATGTGATGGGCTGCTATAAATGGGGTGAACACAGTTATGTGATGGGCTGCTATAAAGGGGGTGAGGACAGTTATGTGATGGGCTGCTATAAATGGGGTGAACACAGTTATGTGATGGGCTGCTATAAAGGGGGTGAGGACAGTTATGTGATGGAAGGTGCTATAAAGGGGGTGAGGACTGTTATGTGAAGGGAGGGGTGAGGATAGGAATGTGAAGAGGGTGCTATAAAGGGGGTGAGAATGGGAATGTGAAGGGGGGTGCTATAAAGGGGGTGAGGAAATAAATGTGAAGGGGTGTGCTATAAAGGGGGTGAGGACAGGAATGTGAAGGGGGATAGTATAATGGGGGTGAGGACAGGAATGTAAAGGGGGGGTGGGGACTGCAATGTGAAGGAGGGGTACTATAAAGGGGGCGAGGACAGGAATGTGAAGGGGGTTATATGAAGGGGGCTGGGAACCACAATTTGAAGTAAGAATTTGATATAAAGGGGGGCTGCAGACAAGAATGTGAAGGGGGGCTGCTGTGCAGGGGGATTGAGAACACTGATGCAATAAAAAGGATTGTGATGTGAAGGATCTGAGGCTAGGTTCACATTATTGTGTACTGTGTGTAGGCAGCCCACTTATTTCAGTGGGCTGCCTTATAAGCAGAAACACAAAAAAATAAGTCCCTGACCTTTTTTTTTTTTAATTGCGCCATGCCAAGCTGTATGGTACTGTGGCACCATGCGGTGTGGCACTCGCAAAAGCACAGTTTTGCCATTGTGCAGAGGAGCCATTGAGAGTCAAACATATGATTTGGACCTCGGCTGGAAGAAAATTTTACTGACTGGACCTTCATGAATTTTAATTCAATACCCCTGTCCTAGACAAAAACAAGCAGTTACCCCGTGCAGTGTGAGCAGAGCCCCACTGCATGGGAAAAACAATTGCCCGGAGTTCAGCTTTAGAGTGGTTGTAAAGCCTTAAGGTTTTTCACCTTAATGCATATGCATTAAGGTGAAAAACCATCTGTACTGCAGCCCTCTCCTTTTTCTTACCTGGGCCCAATCCAATCCAACAATGTGCATGAGCACAGCAGCTCCAGCCGCTGCCTCTCTCCTCATTAGACAGATTGATAGCAGCAGGAGCCATTGGTTCCTGCTGCTGTCAATCAAATCCTGTGAAATGGGAGCAGGGGGAGGGGCTGAGTCCCGCTGTCTGTGCAATGGAGCCCGCACGGGTGCCACCATGGAAAGTGTCTTTCCGAGGGCACACCCGATGAAGAGGAGGCGCTTGGAGCGCCAGCATAGGACCCCAGAAGAGGAGAATCCGGATGGCTCTGTGCAAAAGCATTGCATAGAGCAGGTAAGTATAGACATGTTTGTTATTTTCATACAAAAGCTTTACAACTACTTTAAAGATTAATAGACCAACTGGAAAAAAAAGAAGTGTTGTGTAAAGTCATTATAGTTGTCCATGCCACATGCTACATGTACAGAGATGGAGAGTAGGTGAAAGGAGCTCAGGGAACAGGGCAGCATGTGGTGCCAAGCCTTGGGCTGTGCTATAAGCTCTAGTGTCCACCAACATCAAGTTCTTTGAATTTCAACGTCTGATGACAAGTGCTAGATCAGAATGACCTGCCTCATTGAAAAACATCTGTCATAAGCATTTAACATCCAACATTTGGTACATATAAGAAGGCAAAAGTAAGGTGTAGTGCAGTGGCATCCAGCGAGTTATGTTCTGCCTGCTCTAAACAGAGGACAAGTAAAAATGTGATACATTTTTAAAGTTTGCTGAAAATGATTTTAACTACCTTGTTTAAAGTGTATGTGTAGCCAAATAATTTTTCTATGTGTGGATAGATTAGGGAAGGATTAGGAACCCTATCAAAGGTAGATTCGCCCTCTTTCTTTGTCCTAGTAAGCATGGTCACCAAGAATTGCACCTGAAGTTTTAAACTGCTCAAAACCACATCAGATGATTATTTTTTTTTCAAACTCTTCACCTTTTAAATCAGGATGTGGTGGAATCTAAAAATGGGTATGGCTACCACATTTGTTGTTACGAACACCAAACTACAACAAAGGATGTATGGTCCATTATGCCTTTTGTGCAGCAGCACAAAAGGCCATGACTTATGGGTGTCGGCTAGCTAAATAATTTGAACAATAAACTGAGAAGGGGGTGATATTACAGAACACAGCAAATAAAATAGCGCACAATAATAGGGCACTGGAGGCATCAATATCATAAAGCACAATTTTCATGTTTGCCTGGAGTTGAGCTGTAAATAATCCCAATGAGGCATATTTTCTTGGTACATATGCACAATTTCTTTATCATAGGACATATGTCATCTGCAACTAATGGTGATCCTCGGGGGCTTTTTCAGTTAGGCAATATAATGAGGAAAGTGCAATAACCCATATTAAGAAATCTGAATTTGTCTGCAGATCTGACTGTTTTCTGTGACAGTAGCAGGCAATCCCTAGATGACTGGTTCCAGGGGGAAAAATTGAATGTGCAGGTTTAGTAGAAATGGAGGTATATTGGTAATATCTTGCCCTGAAGGATAAAAGGAGGAAGAGATGAATATTGGCTAAATAAAATATTACACAAATAGCAACCAGAATACATTTTTCACTGCTCTGAAGAATAAACTAAAGTGTGATTCTTTCAGATTACTACACTTTTTAATTTAAGAAGTATTTGCTTTAGAAGTGAATATGCGACTGTCATAGTAATATGTATACCTAGTTCATTCTTTATATTTTTGTAAGCCCGACAATAATGCATGATAATGTATATGTAACTAGATTTTCTGATGCACAGAAATCTCCACTGGTGTTTTAATTGAGGTAGGGGCCAGTGTTGTTAAGTCATCTTTATTTAGTTATAAGCTGTGCAGGAAAGTTACTTGCTCCTTACCCCGCATTGTGCTGCTGTAGAATGCTGGTCTTCTGTGGCCTAGTTCTGTGATATCACATTCACACACATGGGACAGATCTCAGCAGTCAGCTCTGCTGGAAGCGGAACAGTAACTTTCCACATGCTATGCTCTCTACAGAGAAATCTCCCTCCACTTAGCAATCTCTCTGAGAAACAGTTATGCCCCGTACACACGGTCGGACTTTGTTCGGACATTCCGACAACAAAATCCTAGGATTTTTTCCGACGGATGTTGGCTCAAACTTGTCTTGCATACACACGGTCACACAAAGTTGTCGGAAAATCCGATCGTTCTAAACGCGGTGACGTAAAACACGTACGTCGGGACTATAAACGGGGCAGTGGCCAATAGCTTTCATCTCTTTATTTATTCTGAGCATGCGTGGCACTTTGTCCGTCGGATTTGTGTACACACGATTGGAATTTCCGACAACGGATTTTGTTGTTGGAAAATTTTATCTCCTGCTCTCCAACTTTGTGTGTCGGAAAATCCAATGAAAAATGTCCGATAGAGCCCACACACGGTCGGAATTTCCGACAACACGCTCCGATCGGACATTTTCCATCGGAAAATCCGACCGTGTGTACAGGGCATAAGACTTCACCTAGCAGTCTCCCTGTGGGAAGTGCCTCTCCAGGGCAGTCTCTGTGCATAGTAGGACTTCTTCACATAGCAGTATCTGCCTAGAACAATGTGGGTCAAACACTGACTCTCCAGTTCAATGTCTCCATATGGCAGTCCCTTGTAGTGATGAGCCAACCCCCCCCGGTTCGGTTTGCAGCAGAACATGTGAACAGGCAAAAAATTAATGTGAACATGCAAACACCATTTAAGTCTATGGGACGCGAACGTGAAAAATAAAAAGTGCTCATTTTAAAGGCTTATATGCAAGTTATTGCCATAAAAAGTGTTTGGGGACCCGGGTCCTGCCCCAGGGGACATGTATCAATGCAAAAAAACGTTTTAAAAACTGCAGTTTTTTCGGGAGCAGTGATTTTAATAATGCTTAAAGTGAAAAAATAAAAATGAAATATTCCTTTAAATATTGTGCCTGGGGGGTGTCCTTAGTATGCCTATAAATTAGCGCATCTTTCCCATGTTTATAACAGTGCCACAGCAAAATGACATTTCTAAAGGAAAAAAATGTCATTTAAAACTGCTCGCGGCTGTAATGTATTGTCGGATCCCGGCAATATAGATAAAAATACCAAAAATACCCCAAAACAATGGCGTGGATGTCCCCCCCCCCCAAAATTCATACCAGGCCCTTCAGGTCTGGTATGGTTATTAAGGGGAACCTCCGCACCAAAATTTAAAAAAAAATGGCGGGGGGGGGGGCCCTTGGCCCCCAGGCACTATATACTCTGAACAGCAGTATATATACTATACGGCCTGCCCTATATACTCTGCAGAAAATTGGTTCTTGGGTGGTGGTGCCACAACACTGTAACCCATCACAGATACTCTTGTTGGGCGCAGGAACGGGCCCTGCTGTGAAATATTAGATCAAAAATTGTAATTACATGCTCCTGTTAAGCAGAAGCAGAAAAATTGGGCCTCTGGTTTTGGTGGCGCCAGAACATGTAAACCCTCACAGTTACTCTTGTTGGGCACAGGAACGGGCCCTGCTGTGAAATATTATATCTCAAATTGTAATTACATGCCCCTGTTAAACAGGGGCAGAAACATTGGGCCTTGGGTGGTGGTGCCACAACATTGTAACCCCTCACAGATACTCTTGTTGGGTGCAGGAACGGGCCCTGCTGTGAAATATTAAATCAAACATTTTAATTACATGCCCCTGTAAAACAGGGGCAGATAAATTGGGCCTTGGGTGGTGGTGGTGGTGACCTAAATCAAAAATATTGTTGGAAGCTAGCATCATCAAGATTGAGGAGGAATAAGATAGTCAGCATAGACAGTCTTCAAGGGATCCCACATCCATAGCAAATTCAATCAGTTACATCAGCATCAGGTGCTTGATAGCTGCTGATCCAAGACTGATTCATTTTTATGAATGTGAGCCTATCGACGGAGTCTGTGGACAGGCACACTCTTTGATCCGTTACAAACCCTCCAGCAGCACTGAATGCGCGTTCAGAAAGCACGCTGGATGCAGGACAGGCCAGTAGCTCAATTGCATATTGCATATTGAGCAAGTGGTCCATTGTCAAGACCAAGTAACCCAGTGGATGCTCAGTTGGAAAGGTCTCCAAGTCTGCTCTTGCCCCTAGATATTCCTGCACTATATAATGCAGATGCTGGCGATGGTTGCTTGAGCCGTTCTGGCCTTGGTGCTAAGGACTGTAAAATTGTTTAAAGGAATCAGTCAGGCGGCCACCTTCTCCACTGCTCTTCCTCTGACTGAATGAATCCTCATCAACACGTTGTCCAGCACCAGGAAATGGTAACCTCCCAGGGTCTGGAAATGCATTGCACAAACCTTTCTTCAAGGCCTCCTGAAGATGTTTCATCCTCTGCTCCCTCTGCAGAGGCAGGATGAGTTCTGCAACCTAACCCTTGTAATGTGGATTAAGAAGGGTTGCCAGCCAGTAATGATCCCTCTCCTTGATACCACGAATCCTAGGGTCCTTTCGCAGGCTTTGCAGAATCAGGGAGGCCATGCAGCGTAAGTTTGCAGAGGCATTTGATTCTGAGTCCTCTGGGTCACTAAGGATCACATGATCCGTAACTACCTCCTCCCAGCCACGTACAACTCCTTGGGTTTCTGGGGATGAAAACCATCCCTTGAAGACTGCTGCTGAGTGTTATCCTCTACATCCATGCTGACACAATCCTCCTGCTCCTCTTCTTCCTGTGTGTTTTGCTGGCCCGCAGGAATGCTATCTGGATAAAGGGGGCCTTGAAAGAAAGGAAGTCCTCCTCTTCCTCCCGCTGTTCTGCCTCAAGTTCCCTGTCCATGATTCCATGAAGCGTGTGCTCCAGCAGGGAGACTAGAGGGACAGTGTCACTGATGCATGCATTGTCGCTGCTCACCATTCTTGTGGCCTCCTCAGATGGTGAAAGGACAATGCATGCATCCTTGATCAGTAACTGACGTGGCAAAAAGAAGCCCAGGTCGATTGACCCTGTCCTGTGCCATACTCGCACAGGTACTCATTGCTCATTGATGGCCCTCTGCTGTGTGTGCAGCCACTGCAGCATTGCCAATGTTGAGTTCCACCTGGTGGGCATGTCACAAATGAGGCGGTTGGTGGGCTGGTTGCATTCCCTTTGAATGTCAGCCAGCTGAGCACTGGCATTGTATGACCTGCGGAAATGACCACAGACTTTTCTGGCCTGCCTCAGGAGATCCTGTAAGCCTGGGTATCTGCTCAAGAACCGCTGCACCACCAAATTCAGGAAGTGTGCCAAACATGGAACATGGGTCAAGTGTTCCTGTCAGAGGGAGGAGAGAAGGTTGGTGCTATTGTCACATACAACCATTCCTGGCTGAAGCTGGCATGGCATCAACCACCTCTTAGCCTGCCACTGCAGAGCTGACAGAATCTCTGCCCCAGTGTGGCTCCTGTCCCCTAGGAAGACAAATTCAAGCACCGCATGGCATCTTTTAGCCTGACTGCTTGCATAGCCCCTTGAACGCTTACGGAGCACCACTGGTTCAGAGGACAAATCTGTAGAAGAGGCCATAGAGGAAGAAGAAGAGGAGGGGGTGGAGGAGAGAGCTGTGGAAGAAACATCACTAGCAATTTGGAGGCGTGGCGGTTGAACAAGCTCCAACAACACTGAACCCTGTCCTGCATCCTTCCCAGCTGCCAGCAGAGTTACCCAGTGCACCTTGAAAGAAAGGAAACATCCCTGCCCATGCCTGCTGGACCATGAGTCAGCAGTAATATGAAGCTTACTGCTGACCGCCCTGTCCAACAAGGCCAAAACATTGCCTTCCACATGCTGGTAGAGAGCCAGAATACGCTGTTTGTGGTGAGGACACTGTGATTCCTACCATACACCATGATCCACCTCTGACTATCCCCTATCTCCATGCTGCAACACGGATGTATCCGCTGATGTGAACTATTCACTATGCTGCTTTGGACTGTGGCTCTCTATACAGCTCACTGATACCACAAGCCTGGATGGCCTGGACCTTACCTCATATCGTATGTTCCAGCTGGAATGACTACATACTGACATCAACGTCTGGACCTCCAGAGTGGAATTAATCTTGGTGGGGCTACCGCTGTAAGGACTAGACTTCCAAGGGCTATGATTACAACCACACAAGATGTCAAACGGTGAGCTGTTTTGCACTCCAAGTATTGAGGAGGAATATCCCGTATAGCTTATCACGTTTGTTTTTCTTGTGAAATATCAGCCCTAATTCCAATTGTCTTTAACCTTCGATCCCCACCGATATCTGCACCTGTATATACATTCTGCTGTATCAGAGCCACTGTATTTTTAGTCCTCACACCAAGGAAACTCTCGTCTACCCTTCAAGCACAAGCACTTTCCATAGGCAATTTTACTGGAACCATGTTCGAGTGCCCCAAATTTCAATTACTGGCCTCTCTGACAATTTAATTCATTGATTGACCATTCATGCTTTTGCTCCAGATCCGGACTTAGGATAATTGCCTGTCTGTGTGTGAGACGAGTGTGAGGTGTTTGTATCGGGTTTGGTGGCCACCTGTGTTCTATTAAGACGTCTGTCTTATTTTAATTATGTGTTGGAGGTGGGTGTAGGTTTTATAAATGGTTAATTTGTTACTTGGATAATCAATAAAGATATTTAGCTTACACCGGCTTGTCCTCTCTGATGAATTGCTGTTGGATTTTTTCCGTTGTTTTATATAGAGAGCCGAAACAGCCTTCCGTGAAAAGAAATGGCGTTTTGGAACCTGCCACTGAGGTACAGCACATTCCACAAATTCTCAAAAGGGGGCAGAGTCTACCAGCTGAAAAGGCAGTAGTTGCAGTGCTAGCAATTTGACCAACCTAGCATTTAGACGCTGAGCATGTGGATGGCTGGGACCGAATTTCTTTTTATGGTTCAGCAACTAGGGTAGGGAAATTTGCCTGCTAAAATCAGTTGGTGTTGTACTGCTAGCAGATTGGCTGCAAGTACTTAGGACACCTATTGCTATACCTTCGTTCCTCTCAGTGCAGGTTTTTGAGAGGACTGGAGGTATAGTAGGGTTGGAGATTCCAGATGGGAGCAAGGACAAGTCCGCCTTTTTCTTTGATGTGGGTCTTTCAAGTGCTGTTGCCAACGGACTGCATTGCAGGTCATTATATATCTGGTGAAGCATGTGGTGCTCAAGCGGCTGCTGTTCTGGCCACGCTTGATCCGCTTTAGACATAGGTTGCAAACATCAACGGTGTGATCTGCTGCACACGTGTAGAAAAGGTTCACACCAAGGAACTTTTAAAAGTCAGCGGGGAGTCAGCAGCGCCCTGCACCTGCGGAGCTCTGCGGTGTGATGGAATGGGGGGGCTGCCCTTAAGCTGCTCCCTAGAGGACATCCTGCCTCACTGGAATTGTGCCTCCTCCTCTCTTCTCTCAGGCACCCAAGTACAGTCAGTGACCTCATCATCCCCTCCCTCCTCGTCACTAGAGCAAACTTGGCAGTATGCTGCAGCTGGGGGAACGTGACTGCCAGTTTCTTGTCCTTCTGTGGCACCCCCTCTCTCTAGGCTCACGTTACTCCCTTCCTCAACCTGGGAACCAACATTGGAGCCTTCAAATCTCTGCGCATACTCCAGCAGTATGTACCTGACACTGTGGTCGAATAATTCTGGGCACTCCTCTGTGCATGATGGTGGGGCTACGGAAGGAGTGACTGTGGACAAGGAGCCAGTGGAATAGGCTGCTTTGGCAGCTGTGTTGGAAGGCAAACTACTCTGAGCCTAGGTGACAGAGGATGAGGGCGGCTTTGTTATACACTCCACCAATTCTTCTGCATGTTGTGGCTCAATAACACGGCCAGCAACAGAAAAAAAGGACAAGTGTGCCCCATGGCCACCTGCAGAGGATGGACCGTGTTCAAGACCTCTTTTAGTGGCCCGTGAGCATCTGCCTCTCCTTGGTGGCCTTCCAGACATGATGTATTTTTGGTTTTGCAACACCGCACTACACTATTAGATACTGTGTACACCGCCTGAAGTGTATTAGAATAAGTACACCACAGAATGCACTGTAGATATAGGCTACACTGGATGCAGAGTATATATATATATATATATATATATATATATATATATATATATATATATATACAGTATCTCACAAAAGTGAGTACACCCCTCACAGTTTTGTAAATATTTTATTCTATCTTTTCATGTGACAACACTGAAGAAATGACACTTTGCTATACTGTAAAGTAGTGAGTATACAGCTTGTATAACAGTGTAAATTGGCTGTCCCCTCAAAATAACTCAACACACAGCCAATAACATTGACACCGCTGGCAACAAAAGTGAGTATACCCCTAAGTGAAAATGTCCAAATTGGGCCCAATTAACCATTTTCCCTCCCCGGTGTCATGTGACTCATTAGTGTTACAAGGTCTCAGGTGTGAATGGGAAGCAGGTGTGTTCAATTTGGCGTTATCGCTCTCACTCATTTCTGTAAATATTTTATTATATCTTTTCATGTGACAACACTGAAGAAATGACACTTTGCTACAATGTAAAGTAGTAAGTGTACAGCTTGCATAACAGTGTAAATTTGCTGTCACCTCAAAATAACTCAACACACAGCCATTAATATCTAAACCACTGGCAACAGAAGTGAGTTCACCCCTAAGTGAAAATGTCCAAATTGGGCCCAAAGTGTTAACATTTTGTGTGGCCACCATTATTTTCCAGCACTGCCTTAACCCTCTTGGGCATGGAGTTCACAAGAGCTTCACAGGTTGCCACTGGAGTCCTCTTCCACTCCTCCATGACGACAACACGGAACTGGTGGATGTTAGAGACCTTGTGCTCCTCCACCTTCCATTTGAGGATGCCCCACAGATGCTCAATAGGGTTTAGGTCTGAAGATATGCTTGGCCAGTCCATCACCTTTACCCTCAGCTTCTTTAGCAAGGCAGTGGTCATCTTGGAGGAGTGTTTGGAGTCATTATCATGTTGGAATACTGCCCTGCGGCCCAGTCTCTGAAGGGAGGGGGTCATGCTCTGCTTCAGTATGTCACGGTACATGTTGGCATTCAGGGTTCCCTCAATGAACTGTAGCTCCCAGTGTTGGCAGCACTCATGCAGCCCCAGACCATGAAACTCCCACCACCATGCTTGACTATAGGCAAGACACACGTGTCTTTGTACTCCTTACCTGGTTGCTGCCACACATGCTTGACACCATATGAACCAAATACGTTCATCTTGGTCTCATCAGACCACAGGACATGTTTCCAGTAATGTCCTTAGTCTTGTGCATCATCTTTAGAAGAGGCTTCCTTCTTGGATTACAGCCATGCAGACCAATTTGATGCAGTGTGTGGCGTATGGTCTGAGCACTAACAGGCTGACCCCCCCCACCCCTTCAACCTCTGCAGCAATGCTGGCAGCACTCATACGTCTATTTTCCAAAGACAATCTCTGGATATGAGGTTGAGCACGTGCACTCAATGTCTTTGGTTCAACCATGGCGAGGCCTATTCTGAGTGGAACCTGTCCTGTTAAACTTCTGTATGGTCTTGGCCACCATGCTGCAGCTCAATTTCAAGGTCTTGGCAATCTTCTTATAGCCTAAGCCATCTTTATGTAGAGCAATCATTTTTATTTTCAGATCCTCAGAGAGTTCTTTGCCATGAGGTGCCATGTTGAACTTTCAGTGACCAGTATGAGAGAGTGTGCGGTAACACCAAATTTAACACACCTGCTCCCCATTCACATCTCAGACCTTGTAACACTAATGATTCACATGACAAGGAGGAGGAAAATGGCTAATTGGGCCCAATTTGGACATTTTCGCTTAGGGGTGTACTCACTTTTGTTGCCGGCGGTTTAGACATTAATGGCTGTGTGTTTAGTTATTTTAAGGGGGAAAGCAAATTTACACTGTTATACAAGCTGTACACTCACTACTTTACATTGTAGCAAAGTGTCATTTCTTCAGTGTTGTCACATGACAAGATATAATAAAATATTTACCAAAATGTGAGGGGTGTACTCACTTTTGTGAGATACTGTATATATTACACATGCGCATCTTTGAAAAGTTTGAAGGTTACATTGCAGTTTACAGATCATGAACTTCCTGTATATGCCCTGAATATGTAATTTTTTTTTTATAAATTCATTTTAGATTATATGTATCTATGAGGAAGGTAAACTCTTTTGATTTGATTTATTTTATAGAATTTCATAATAATTCTATTTTAATTCAACTTGTATGATTTTTTTTTTTTTGTTCAAGTTCACTTGGCATGGATTATAGTAAACTTTTATATAATGAAAGCCTTTTGTTTTTTTAAACAATACTGAACTGAAAAAAAATGGCTATACACGCAACCCAAATATTGTGGTTGCAGCAGGTGGAAGATGTACAAAAGCAAAGAACAAACATCAAATACCATATTAAGTCTCTCATCAACTGACATAATTAAATATCACATTATTAGTTTTTATTAAAAGCACATCTATAATATAATTTACCAAAATTTAGTTTTATTAAAATGATAAAATGTGAATAAAAACAAAATAATTTATATTATATAAAGTTTTCATGTGTCCTGTCTATGTATTATGCTCTTCAATGGGAATTAATCAGCCACTTCGGTCAGCACAGGTACTATTTTTATGGTTATGGGTAGGCTTTACATTTTCAACTTGCAAACAGCATATGCTAAAGCCTTGATGGGAACGAATGCTGGAAGATACATTTTTTTTTCTTCCAACCATATATATTTCTTGCAGTGACAGGTAGGCTCCCTTGTCTGTTGCTGCTGCAGACACACATGAATAATATTAGAAATGTTCAGTATGCCTACATGTCTATAAAGTGGCTTACTGATTTAACATATTTTGTATGCAGGATCTTCAGGAATTCACATCAAAATCTAACTCTGATATAGGCACTTTGGCAGCCATTTCCATAAGTTTCAGTTGCCACTGGGAAAACTGGTCATGATGCCTACTGTAGGGACTTGTTCAGACTGCTCATTAGATATGAGTCTCAAAGATCCAACACTAGACTGTGATTTCCAGTCGCTGGTCGGTGGATCACTAAAGATAGGCAGCTCAGGTCCAGAAGCAGCAGATGGGTTTTTTATAAGCAGAGAAGATGTGCTGACCAATGGGTTTAGAACACCAAGGAACCTGAAATGAAATATCAGAAATTACATTTTGGTCACTAAAAATTAATTATCAGCTTTAGAAACTGAGATGTATGCGATGAAGTAAAACAAGCAAAAAATAAATAAAAAATTGAGTGATACTTTTATTTTATTTAACCTGCAATAATTCCCATCAAGCTAGATAACTCTTATGCCGCGTACACACGGTCGGACTTTCCGGCATACTTGGTCCGGCGGACCAGAGTGTGCCGGACAATCCGCCCGTGTGTAGGCACCGGCGGACTTTTCCGGCGGACTTTTTCCCAAAAGCCCGCCGGACCTAGATTTGAAGAAAGTTCTAAATCTTTCCGCCGGACTCAGTTTCGGGCGGAAGGTCCGCTCGTGTGTGTGCTGGTCCGACGGAAAGCCCGCTCGTGTGTATGCTGGTCCGACGGACCAGATACAACACGAGGGCAGGGTATTGCATCTCACGCTCGCTGCAATAGGAAAAACACATTTTCCTATTGCGGCGAGCGCGGGGCATACCAGGCCCTTAGGTCTGGTATGGATTATAAAGGGAAGCCCCTACGCCGAAAAAAACGGCGTGGGGTCCCCCCTAAAATCCATACCAGACCCCGATCCGAGCACGCAGCCTGGCCGGTCAGGAAAGGGGGTGGGGACGAGCGAGCGCCCCCCCCCCTCCTGAACCGTACCAGGCCGCATGCCCTCAACATGGGGGTGGGTGCTTTGGGGGAGGGGGGCGCCCTGCGCCCCCCCCCCAAAGCACCTTGTCCCCATGTTGATGAGGACAAGGGCCTCTTCCCGACAACCCTGGCCGTTGGTTGTCGGGGTCTGCGGGCGGGGGCTTATCGGAATCTGGGAGCCCCCTTTAATAAGGGGGCCCCCAGATCCCGGCCCCCCACCCTATGTAAATGAGTATGGGGTACATGGTACCCCTACCCATTTACCTAGGAAAAAAGTGTAAGTAATAAAACACACTACACAGGTTTTTAAAATATTTTATTAAACAGCTCCGGGGGGGGGGGAACTTCCTCCGGCTTCGGGGGTCTTCTTCCGGCTTCGGGGGTCCCTCCGCTTCATCTTCTCCCGGCGTCCGGTTGGTTCTTCTCCCGGTGTTCCATTTCTTCGGCCGGCTCCTCTGCTGTCTTCAGGTAGCTCTCTTGCCAGCAGAGGTCCGGACTTCTGGGCTTCTGGGCTTCTGGGCTTCTTCTCTTCTCTTCTCCAGATGTTGACACGACGCTCTCTCCGGCTGGACTGCTCTCCGAGGGCTGCGTTGTGACTTATATAGGCGGAGACCCCGCCCCCTTTTGATGTCACAGTCCCTGGGCATGCTGGGACTGTGACGTTTTAGGGGGCGTGGTCAACATCACCCAGTGACCACGCCCCCTAAAACGTCACAGTCCCAGCATGCCCAGGGACTGTGACATCAAAAGGGGCGGGGTCTCCACCTATATAAGTCACAACGCAGCCCTCGGAGAGCAGTCCAGCAGGAGAGAGCGTCGTGTCAACATCTGGGGAAGAGAAGCCCAGAAGCCCAGAAGCCCAGAAGCCCAGAAGTCCGGACCTCTGCTGGCAAGAGAGCTACTTGAAGACAGCAGAGGAGCCGGCCGAAGAACAGGAACACCGGGAGAAGAGAGCGGAGAAGAACCAACCGGACGCCGGGAGAAGATGAAGCGGAGGGACCCCCGAAGCCGGAAGAAGACCCCCGAAGCCGGAGGAAGATCCCCCCCCCGGAGCTGTTTAATAAAATATTTTAAAAACCTGTGTAGTGTGTTTTATTACTTACACTTTTTTCCTAGGTAAATGGGTAGGGGTACCATGTACCCCATACTCATTTACATAGGGTGGGGGGCCGGGATCTGGGGGCCCCCTTATTATAGGGGGCTCCCAGATTCCGATAAGCCCCCGCCCGCAGACCCCGACAACCAACGGCCAGGGTTGTCGGGAAGAGGCCCTTGTCCTCATCAACATGGGGACAAGGTGCTTTGGGGGGGGGGCGCAGGGCGCCCCCCTCCCCCAAAGCACCCACCCCCATGTTGAGGGCATGCGGCCTGGTACGGTTCAGGAGGGGGGGGGCGCTCGCTCGTCCCCACCCCCTTTCCTGACCGGCCAGGCTGCGTGCTCGGATCGGGGTCTGGTATGGATTTTAGGGGGACCCCACGCCGTTTTTTCGGCGTAGCGGGGTTCCCCTTTATAATCCATACCAGACCTAAGGGCCTGGTATGCCCCGCGACGGGGCTCGCAAGGTGTCAATCTCGCCGATAAAAGCGGCAAGATTGACATCCTTTTCTAGTCCCGTCGCACCTGAGTCACGTTCAAAATGAACGGACTTGTCCGTGTGTGGGCAAGTCCGTTCATTCTGAAAGTCCGCCGGAACTCCGGCGAAAGTCCGTCGGAAAGACGGGCGGACTTAGCCCGCCGGAAAATCCCGGCGTGTGTGGGCAAGTCCGTCCGTTTTAAAGTCCGGCGCACCTGGCGGACAAAGTCCGTCGGAAAGTGTGCCGGACCAAGTAGGATAGAAAGTCCGCTCGTGTGTACGCGGCATTATGCCCTGTACACACGATCAAACTTTCCGATGGAAAATGTGTGATCGGAGCTTGTTGTCGGAAATTCCGACCGTGTGTGGGCTCCATCGGACTTTTTCCATCGGAATTTCTGACACACAAAGTTTGAGAGCTGGCTCTAAAATTTTCCAACAACAAAACCTGTTTATGTAAATTCCGATCGCGTGTAGACAATTCCGACGCACAAAGTGCCACGCATGCTCAGAATCAAGAAGAAGACCTGCACTGGCTATTGAACTTCATTTTTCTCGGCTCGTCGTATGTGTTATACGGTACCGCGTTCTTGACGTTCTGAATTTCCGACCAAATTTGTGTGACCGTGTGTATGCAAGAAAAGTTTGAGCCAACATCCCTCGGAAAAAATTTGATGGGTTTTGCTGTCTGAATGTCCGATCGTGTGTACAGGGCATAATGCCCTGTACACATGATAGGATTTTCCGACAACAAAAATGTAGATTTTATTCCGAAGGATGTTGGCCCAAACTTGTCTTGCATACACACGGTCACACAAATGTTGTCAGAAATTCCGAACGTCAAGAACGCGGTGCCGTATAACACATACGACGAGCTGAGAAAAAAGAAGTTCAATAGCCAGTGTGGCTCTTCTGCTTGATTCCGAGCATGCGCGGACTTTTGTGCGTCGGAATTGTGTACACACGCTCAGAATTTCCGACAACAAGTTTTGTTGTTGGAAAATTTGAGAACATGCTCTCAAACATTTGTTGCCGCAAATTCTGACAACAAATGTTCTATGGAACATACACACGGTCGGACTTTCTGACAACAAGCTCACATCTAACATTTGTTGTTGTAAAATCCTATCGTGTGTACAGGGCATAACACTAGCTATAGCCTAACTGTAGCCATAACCCTTGGTCAGCCAGCAAGTAAAACATTAAAAAAATTTAGTTATGTGATGTTGGTGAAGAAGTCACAGGCTATACAGGCAGATGGGTCAGTTAACTGGCTCCTGAACAGTTTCTCCATCCCCTGTTCTGGGCCGTTGGCAAAGATAATTTGTTGTCATAAATGTGATATATGGAAGGCAACAAGGAGATCAACTGAGAACTGCAGTGTACTATGCTCAAACTAGGTCCTCTGTGTGATGATTCCACAATTTTGCTTCCAGACCTTGGACTCAGATGTCTTCTTAGTCAGCTGCTCATTTGTAACCTGCCATACTGCAAGGACTTCAGGACAGCTGATCAACAGCAAACAACTTGGCTAAGCTAGTCCCTAGCAAAGATGTGTATTTAGAAACCTTGTCCCATGTTAAAACTTAATGACCAGGTTACTAGTCATTATTACCATTAAGGCAGGCGGCACTACTGTTTTGAGCCATACAAAAACATCAGGTGTCATAATGATCTATTGAGAATTTACGCTTATTGCGTAAGCGTAGAAAAAAAATAAAGGCCCACTGGCTGTTAGCTGTACAGTTAATGATTGTTCTTCTGCAAGCTTAGAATTAGTAACTCACTCTATCCCCAAAAAAGGTAGTTGGTGCAGGCTATGGACATTCACTTAAGCAGATGCCCATGCCAAGATGTCAAACCAGATTATTAGTTGGGGTTCAATAATTATTTAAAAGGTATCTAAAACCAAGAACAAATATTAAATATATTGAAGCTTGCAAGTCTTTACATGCTGTGCTTGCATTTGTTTTCTGTTTTCAGATTAAGTATATTTTCTGCAGGTACAGAAAATTCCTTTTGATCTTGCCAGAATTTCAGTGGCATTGTAACTTTCTGTGAACAAATCTGTTATCTCAAACAATGTTATCATGTTCTACAGCTAGCTTCTGCGATCTGCAAAACTTGCCCTCCCTATGAAATGAAGATAAAAAGATGAGAAGGAGTTTTTAGTCCACTTGCGGACTGTAGACTAGGGTGATAACACTGCCCCTCCATAGATTCAGTGCAGTAAATTAATGTTGACACTATAGCACAGGAAATGTGTTATTGGCAGGATCATTAAATACAATCAAAGAAAACAAAAGTCTCAGATTAGTAGACTAATGCAGCCACCAGAACTAAGGACTGGGAAGCTGCAATATATAACATTTTTGGTTTAGATATTTTAAGCTTAACATCATTTAGGTGAAGTTCTTGGACTGGGACCATTACATCACTAGGACAGGGAAACACAATTATAGTTTGAAGATAATTCCTATGGTAAAATCATTTAAAGAAGACTGGAGTTGCAAAATATTAGAGCAAACACCTCTATTTCCAACCCAGCTTTCCTGTGCATAAAGCTTTTTTTAAGAAAGTACTTTGTAATGTTAGGCAACTTACATTAATATTAGAATGGATAATGTCAGTAAGGATAAGATACAATTAAATAAACTTTAATTTACTGACACACCTGGAAAATGTAGGAAACAAGTTTACCTTCCAAAGTAGGGATTGAGAACAGGGTGTCGGAAAAGTGAAGTCCAGGACATAGGGCCGAGTGAGCCTAGGCTTGCTGTGCTGGATGGAGGGGAGACAGATGGTGCTGTCACTGTTGAAAGAGGTAGTGTCCTCCAAATAGGGTCTATAAGAGGACTGGGGGTTAAAGGAAAATCAAGATACAGCCCCATAGGATGTCTGACATGGAAGGCAGGGCTTGCACCTAATAGTTCTGTTTTCTCACGTTTTCTCCATTTTGCTCTTCGATTTTGAAACCAAACCTATACCAATAAATGATAAATATAATATTTAATTTATTATATAAACTGTACATAGAAAATATATTTCATTGTCCAAAATTTGCTAGATTCTACATTCTTAATGTGATATGCCATCATGTATACATATTGAAGTATATCAGTGTACATATCATGACCATGGCATGAATACAGAAAGAACTACTGGCTGGAATGGATAAATTAATTTCATGTTAAATAGCTTATGTATTGTAGTAATAAACATAATATCACAACGGAGAGGGGTAGCAATATTTATTGTGCTTTGATTTGCAGCTGATTAAGCTTGTTGACATGCCCCAGGTGGTGGGTCCTGGATTCACTGGGCTCAGAGGAAGCTGGTTTAATTATTCTTATGCTGCATACACACGGTCGGATTTTCAGACGGGAAATGTTGGATGTGAGCTTGTTGTCGGAAAGTCTGACCGTGTGTATGCTCCATCGAACATTTGCTGTCAGACTTTCCGCCAACAAATGTTTGCTAGCAGGTTCTCAAATTTTCGACCAACAAAACTTTGTTGTCGGAAAGTCCGATCGTGTGTACACAAGTCAGTTGCACATAAGTTCATGCATGCTTGGAATCAAGCAGAAGGAGCCGCACTGGCTATTGAACTTCCTTTTTCTAGGCTGGTTGTACGTCTTGTACGTCACCGTGTTCCCATGTTCGTAAATGTTGGCCAACATTTGTGTGACAGTGTGTATGCAAGACAAATTTGAGCCAACAACCTTCGAACAAAAATCCACAGTTTTCTTGGCGGAAAGTCTGATCGTGTGTACGGGGCATAAGAGTCAACCCAGAAGACCAGAGCGGTGTGTCTGTGGGGGGGGGGGGGGGGTGTATGGGAGGTGGGAGCTGCCTTTTAACTTTAAAAATACCTAGGCAATAATATTTTTAATTTTTACCAGAAGACAAAGTTTGACATTAAGGCCTACTTTAGCCTTATGTTTCCCCAATGTGGTTAGTCTGTTACCATTGCAATGCTAGCAGACTAGTTGGGTGTGATGAGCTCTGCTGTTATTCAGCAGAGGAAATTTAGGAAATTGACCCCCAAAGTCCTCTACATTTTAAGGGAACACCCATTCTGTACATTGGTTAAGCATGAGTACATAAGACCTACTGTATAGAAGGATTTAAGACATAATGGCCAAAGAACCAATGCAGATATGACTAAAGGAATAAGGTTAAAAACAACCAAACAATGGCTTGTGCAATAAAGTATCCAGGAAAGGAATTATAAACTAAAGACAGAGGGCTGGATCATTAGATCACTACATGTATAAAGTACAAGTATGAATTTGCAAATTACAGTACCTGAAAGTGAATGAACAGAAATAATCTTTCATTGTTCTTACTACTCTAAAAAAGTACATTTTTTTGATTGATGGATTACTGCACATCTTCCCTTACTGCATGTTACTCATCGTTTCTCGCCTTATTTGATATTGCTCTATATGTTAAAACTGTAAATAGCACAGACCTGCACTCTTGCTTCAGTTAGGTCCAGCCGCATTGCAAGGTCCTCTCTGCAGAAGGAAATAATAACAATGCATATTAAAATGTTCTATGTGCATGAAATGAGTTTGGTTCTGTAGAAAACATACTCAGACATTCAAAAATAAAATAAAATATGCTGAGGACTTCCAGCAGATTTACTCTACTTTAGTGACTCAGATCTGTGTAAATGCCATTGGAGGATTCATGTAATTTTTGATATATATATGACTTATTCAAGAAGGTGAAGTGCAACATGTAAAGAGGCATTAATCATTAGAAACTGAATTTATAATTCAGTGATCTGACAGATGATTGTTTTGGATGGGTTCCTGCACCTTGTGCATCACATTGCTTTTCCTGTGATCTTTTTAAACAAAGTTTGTGTGGCTCTCTTATCAACTATCTTTGTGTGGCTATCTCATTGATGGTTTTCTATAAACTGTTTTTAATATCATTTGTGGATTAATTACATTTTAACAATAACCCTACAAAAAAAAAAAGATCCTGTTCCTTCAAAGCATGGTAAATCGCATAGTGCTTGTGCAGTGTTATTTGTCCCTCTCTATGCTGTACAATACCTGGCTGATCCTGCCTGTTCCTGTGTCCCCCTTAGTGTGCTGACCATGGTAACCATGGCTGCTGATCCATGATACCGTGGTCAGTTTACGTGCCTCCGTCATCCCGCTGCTCCCCCCCCCCCCCCTCCTGCTGCTATTTCATCTGGCAGTAAAGTTAGTGATTCCAATTCCTGTGTGTTTGTTTTAGAATTTTGCAGCTAAATAACTTTCTTCACATTGTGGATATGCGGTCATGTGACTGCCTGGCTGACGTTAGAGGGGATACTCAGCCCCTCTTACTGTAGTCCTTAGATCGAGGAAGCAGAGCGGTGGGCGGTCACATGATCGCACATTGGCAATGAGAAAAAGGGTATTTAGCTGCAGAATTTTAAAAAAACATACACACTGTGTATTATATTGTAGTATTACAGAGGGGCTGGCAGGAATTGGGATCACTGGATTTACAACCACTTTAAATGTATCAAAAGTCTAACCCTTTTTGAAGCGGTGAAGGGTTAGAAACTCTTGTTGTCTGTGTCATGCGCCCTATGTCACCGTGGCCGTGAAAGTAAGGGAAAACCCAAGATTTTGGGATAATCACCAGAAATCTTTCTTCAGTAACACTTTTTGCAGTGAAAACTGTCTAAAAGGAGGTTTTCCTCACCTTGGAGAGATTTCCTCTCACTTCCTGTTATGTTTATAGGAGAAGAAGTAAAGGGTAATGTCTACAATGAGACACAAAAACCTGACAAGATTTTCTAATCTTTTCCTTCTCTAAAAGAAATAAAAAAGTGTTTGCTATAGACACATGTTAAAGCGGGACTTAACTGTATGTGAATTCCCTCCCTCCCCAGTTTCCTTCTCCCTTGCCAGTCTCTTCCAGTTACTTAAAAGATTACCTTCTGCACCACTCTTTAGAAAAAAAAGCATTCATAGATGCACTGTCAGTCTGTTCTAGCCATTTGAAATCTGGCAGAGACCAGCGGTAAACTTGTTTCCTACATTTTCCAGGTGTGTCAGTAAATTATCTTCTGGTAGATAGGTACTATAGCAGCCCACAACATCTGTGCGTGTGCACTTGCGCTGCAAAGTGTCTTATTGAGACACTACATCATGGGATATCTGCATCCTATCAATCTCAGGAGGCAGCGGGGCCCACTAGGAAGTGCTGCCTTGCACAAAAAGTAACAGAAAAGGTAAACATTGTAAATTTTTTGCGTATTTGAGGGGGGGGGGGGGGAGACAAAATAATAAAATGTTTTAGTGAGTTAAGTTCTGCTTTAAGTCATTGTAGTAGGCAACAGTGGTTAAATATAATTATATATACTCAACTTCTTGTCTAGTTATTCCACAGAAGAACACTCTAATTTCTAAATTTGTTGACCTCTTTTACTTAAGTTGGTGGAAGACAGGCCACATGGAAAAATGATATTACCGTCAAATGTCAAATGTAGTTTCTGTACAGGAGTCGGCACTCTTCCATATAAATGTGTGCAGGTTCAAAGTAGCTAACTGATCCTGGTATATACTTACTGGCTCATTCAGTGAAGCAATGCAAAGAGTAATGGGAATGTGCACAGAGCAGCAACCTAAAACAACCAGCCATAAATCATCTCAATTCATGTGACTACAGTAAGTACAATCTGATTGCTGTAGGTTACTGCAGTGCACACCTCGATTGCTCTTTGCACTTCCTAAACGAATAAGCAATGACAATAGCACGACCGCATAGCATGTAATAGTATTGTTATATCATTGAGAAGAAGGCTCTCATCCTGATTTCATATAATGGACTGTGCCAATGAGTCTATGTATCTGTTATTTCAAAGAATTTCAAAAACAATCTGTAATTTGACAGTTGCATTATATTTCCATTCCATTTACAGCACAGAGCAATGCAAGCTATTTGTAATCTCTGATTATTATACAAACTACTTGAGGTATTTTAAGATAACCTTGTAGTGAATATATTAAAACTAAAGATTTTGTTTGCATAATGATGTCTCATTTAGCATTTTAAAATCATTAGTAATTTCCTAAGGGCCATATTCATAAAAGCATTAGGCTAAGTATTATGCATGTAAATTAAGTTAAATGTCTGGTAAAGCTTGACATCTAGTAATGATCTCAAAGTTCAAAACCAATGCTTTGAATTTTATAATTTTATAAATCTTTTATTGTTTTTTTTTGTGTGAGTAGCTCCTAGTTATGGATAACATGATGTCAAGGTACTTAGCAATCCTTCTGAATGTGATTGTCACAATGAACATTTGTTAGCCCAATGCATTTACCATTTACTGATTTCATTGATGCATAAACAATGGATGGCATCCATATACTGCCAAAAGTGAGAACTAGCTTGAAAAAATGAGCCCTTTCCCGGATTGTAGATTTTTAATGCAGGAAAACCTGGCTCTATCAGGGTGGCATTTTTCATTTCTATCCAAGATAACCAATTGACGGCTATGATGTGACTGTTTTAATACAATTTTGGACGCTATTTTGAAGATCTATGGTGTGCTAACAATATATGCTTTGACTTGTGTTGACATCGTCTATAGCACCCACTTGATTCAAGGCATTGCCAGGAATATGTGTGATTGGAATCTTATACTAATAATGGATTAGACATGATTGATAAACATGTATGTAAACAAGAGTTGCACCACACATGTTAGCGTGAACGTGGGCATGAGAGCAATAATTCTAGTACTATCATTCACAGTTAACTTGAATTTGATAACCTGTAAGGGCTTTTAAAGCATTACATATGTACAATTTTTTGTACCATAGTTTTTTGCCATATCACTGGCACGTGTAAATGTTAAGACTTGACACGTTTGGTATCTATGTACTCAATACAGCCCTGTTTAATATAAATTACAAATAAATTGTGTATTATATGGTGTTTGTGTGCACTAAAATTAACCTTAGTGTATTTTTGTCCAGAAAATATAGATTTGATAGACATTTGTGCAAATATTGTTTGGCATAAACATTGCCACCATTTTTTTCTACAGGGCCTCTGCTTTCATAAAGTGTATAATTGTTGGTGGGTTTAAGTCATTTTCTAGAAAAAATGCAGATGTATGTAAACAAAGTGGGAAGTGGTTAAAATCAGTTAAAATCAACATATTACAGGTGCATGGTGTTCAAAATCTTAGTTTGGTTTCTTAGAAAGCAAGCACAGGCAGAGTAGAAAACCCTGTCACCTGCCAACATGCTGCAAAGAAGAACCTTACTCCCTCTACAGAGGTCCAATACCCTCCTGCTTAGTCAGACCTATAGCTCTGCAATCAGCAAACTCCCTGTTGATTGAAAAACATGACTCTGACACAGGGGACGTGTTTGCAGAGAGACTACTGTTTCCACACAAAACGCAAGGGACTTATCCTACAGCATGCTGGTAAGGGACAGACTTTTCTACTCAGGATTTGGAAGCTTTCCAAAGAACACAAATTGTTAGATTTTGCCTTGATGACACTGGAATGAAAAATAACATATATATTAAAGCTTTGACTTCTCATAGGGAGCTGCTCTAGCATTTGCTGACTTTCTTTGGCTAAGTAGGTTGCCTTAACATTTGCTTGTGGTTAAATGGAAAGACCAGCCATCTTCTATTTTGAGAGGTTATTTGAATCTCGTTCTATCATGCCATACCAGATAAAGGTTGATATTTTAAGATCTTACGTTTTTCAACAGCTAAACTTTAGATTGCCTAAGCTTGACCTACAATCATAACAACAGTTTTGAAGAAAAAAATAGTTATTTTAGCAGTGTAAAAGCTACCTGGTAAATACATCTGGGTAATGGGATTTCATGAAGGCCCTCTCCAACTCTTCCAGCTGATAGTTACTGAAGGTAGTGCGGTAGCGGCGTTGCTTCCTTTTTCCTATGGCTACAGATAGTTCAACCTCGGTGTTCTGCTGGTTTTCAGCTTGCTCTTTCCTATTAACATCTTTACTATTCTTTGGCACATATGTGGCCATATTTTCTCCATTGGCCACTTTGGTTGATGTTATTTCCTTTTCCTTGACTTTAACATGGGGACCAAGGTTGTATACGATCTTCACAGGAGAGGATACAATAGCTTTTTTACCTAAACAAAAATCACAGTTTGTTATTAATTGCTTCTTCATTCCAACGCATCCTCATTTTCCAAAACGTAATCATGTTGTTTCCATTCCATGATTTTATAAAAAAACAAATTCACTGGGGTTAGGTGGAGCCCCTACTTTAGGTCACAGTGTAAATCAGTGTTGAAGTGGAAATGCCAACATTGTAAACAAACCTTTCTTCACATCTATGAAAACAAACATCCTCACTTATTAAATTATGTATTCAGTGGAGGAGCACATTCTCCTTAATTACAGAGTTATTTTCTAAATAATTATCTAAAGGATAATTTCTATTTATTAATGTTCCATTTAAAGTTACTAGATTTTGCAAGTAAATATATTTTTGCAGGTATCATGTGATATTATTTTTACTATTATTATTTTACTGTTTAATTGTATGTAAATATTTTTCAGCATAACCTGGACAAATATTGTTTGTTCTAATGGCGACAATTACAAGGTGAGGAGGCCAGCTGTGCAAAAATGTTCTATCTATACTGAATTATAATAAACAATATTATTCTAAGAGTGGTATACTGTACATCCACATCTTATGTCTAAAGCTGATGTTCCTTCCAGTTCATTTACTATATATAGATAATAATAAAAATAATAAATAAAAAAGTTAAAAAAAGATATATCTTTTGGAAATTGTGTGTGTGTGTATATTATTGCCTACATTTATTTATTGAGCAAAATATGTACTAAAGCATGCCACAAAACCGTTTAAAAAAAAAAAAAAAAAAAAAAAAAAAATATATATATATATATATATATATATATATATATATATATATATATATATAGCACTGATGTGTCAAAAATTTAAATTCGGACTCTTATAGATGCTTAACGTAAAAGGATATAGATATACATATAAATTAACTTCGAAGCCCCGTGACCTATATAATATTGATGAATAAGCATAACCAGACAACCTATGTTTTCATGCTTTTATGCACACAAAAGACGTGACATACGCTCACCAGCATTTGGTGTTGATGTTGAGTGGTCCTCGGGGGGTCTCTTCTTGTCTCCTGAACTTTGTGACACTCCTAGAATGCTGTCAATGAAGTATGAGGTCAGAAGCTGGACAGGAGGCTGTGTAGGGCAGGCAGTCTCTTTGGAGCTGTCCAGAGGAGAGGGTGCTGGAGTCTGCATTTTGTCTCAGTAAAATTCTATGTGATGTTGAGGAAATGCAACCTGTAGTGGACTGTGAGCACAGGACATTCTCTTCTACTCATCTCATTGGTCATGACACTGTCCTCCACATGTCCCTGTCGTCATTATCACACACTTAAAGCCATAAAAGAGGGTGGGCACTTCTGGTGACAATTTTTTTTTAAAGCAGAAACTGGTGCAAGTGCTTGAGAGATTATTACACAAACTATTGTCCTGATCTATTAAAGCCTATTCAGGGACCCTGCAGCTGTAAAGTCCATTTAAACATTCACCCTACACAGTGTACTAAAGTAATGCTATTCATGGAAAAACATTTTTATTTGGCACAGATTGCACAAATGATCTATAGTCTTTTGAATTTATATTAAGAGTCACCTGTATTATTATTATTCTTAAACTGAAATTGTAAGATTATCACATTAACCTCACTATAAATAACATAAAGCAATTTTGATTTTGTAGATTGTTACATCTACGATCATCATGATGGGAAAACGAATGAATCTGTCAGGGGAAATGATTTTTTTTAAACCCTATTTTAAACTTATTCTCTCATGTGTTAAACTGTATCACTAGGTAGTAGAGCACTTTAAAACACGCTACTGTTGCCGTATAATCAATCAGAATATTAAATCATTTAATAATAATTAATAATTTTAATAATATTATATCATTTACAGCTACGCTCTTCTAAAAAATGTTATGCTATCATTGCTCTAGTGTTTTATTAACTTGTTTCTGCGCCTGTCATATTTCAGGTTCTGGGAGAATGAGATAGGTGGTAACGCATGCTAGGAAAGTTTCACGAGCTGGTGCAAGAATCACTCTTCTGACTAAAAACTCAATTTACTAAGATGGATTAATTATTATAACATCACTACTTATTTTATCTCATGAAAATGTTGTCCTAAAATGTTCAATTTACAAACATAGATGTCACCAAAATGCATCATTTTTTTTTTTTTATCACTTGAAGTAAACATCAGTCTCTCAAAATCCCTATTTTTATTTATAGATTGTTCATTTATCTTTTGAAGTTTTATTCAACCACTACCTCAATCCTTTTCCTTCTCTTCTACATAAACAGCTAACCTTCCAGTATCACTTTACTGTTTCCACGGACTCGCCCGAGAAATGATCCACAAGTGCGCCTGGCTGATCACAGTTTTGATAAAAGACTAGATCGTCTTTGATTACCTCTATGGCCCTGGAGGACTGGAGCGACGTCATGATGTCACTTCCGGTCCAGGGTGAAAGTAAACTTTGTTTTTTAAAGCAAAAGATCAAAAATGTTTTTTTTTTTTTTTTTTTTTAATTTTGTCTTTTGCTTTTAAAGGTAAAGGAGAGACCCCAGATTTCTCTAACAAGAGGACCTGTCATCCTTATTTCTATTACAAGGATGTTTACATTCCTTGTGATAGGAATAAAAGTGATCAGAACAAAAAAATCAAAGGAACAGTGTAAAAAAAAATATATAAGAATTTTTTTTTTAAAGCGACCCCATCCCTCCATGCCCGCATGCAAAAGCAAACACCTATGTAAGTTTTACATGCATATGTAAATGGTGTTCGCACCACACATGTGAGGTATCGCCGCAAACATTAGAGTGAGAGCAATAATTCTAGTGCTAGACCTCCTCTGTAACTCTAAACAGGTAAACTGTAAAGGCATTTAAAGCATCACCTATGGAGATTTTTAGGCTCCCATAGTTTTTCGCCATTCCACGAGTGTGCACAATTTTAAAGCGTGACATGTTAGGTATCTATTTACTCATCTTTCATTTTATACAAAAAAATGAGAGTATAATTGTGTTTTCTTGTTTTTTTAATTTATTAAAACATATTTTTTCCAAACAAAATTGCGTTTGAAAAACCACTGCGAAAATACTGTGTTACATAAAAAAATTTCAATGATCACCATTTTATTCCCTAGGGTCTCTGCTAAAAAACAAACAAACAAACAAACAAACAAACAAAAAAATTATATATATCTATAGATATATATCTATAGATAGATATATATCGATATATATCTATCTATAGATATATATATAGATATATCTATATATATATCTATATACTGACTTAAACTTGTAAACAAAGAATGCCAGAAAAGGCCTGGTCTTCAACTGTTTTTTACATTTATTTAGTTACTTCCTAGTTTCCATGCCTAGCAAATGATGTCATACATCCCAGGAGTTTTCAGTTAAGCCCACCCTCCTGCCTGTATGCCTGAGCTAAGGGCAGATGGATCCCAGGAAGTAATTGCTACATAAATCATCTGCTATTACTCAAGATAGCCACAGCCAGAAATGCTAGGGGGTGTTTTTCAAAGTGATTTCTCGGCAAAATAAAATGAATCAAATAGCGCTTTTGGTTTGTGGTGCTCAGATGCAGTATAGTTCCGCTTTAATGTGATGTTGGCATGTGCTAGCAAAACTGTGCATAGCTTTGTAACTACTTAGTTTAATCGGGCAGATTATACCTTGTTTTTTTCAGGATTATTTGGGCCTTTATTTGATGATAAATAGTTTTGACCCATGACCCACTGCTACCAAAAAAAACAAAATAAATTCTCTACTCCTAACAATGATACCATATATGTGTATATTATTTGTTGTTTGCACCTGTAGTAGGGCCAAGAAACAATACTGCACATCATTTTTTTCCTACACACTGACGTTGACAGTAAATAATTTTTGCAAGACAATGTCATAATGTGATGGTATGCATCACATACTAGCATGTAATGTAAAACTTACCTTAGAATGTAGCCCTCCAGCGGCGCACTGTCACCACTGACAGGGCTTCCATCTTTTACCCGGTCTTCCTTCCAGGTTCAAGTGCTCTGGCCTTCTGATTGGCCGAGTCACGATGACGTCACTCCCCCGCATGCACGCAGGAGTCACGGCTGCAGCAGCTCTGAATGCAGTGTGAATATCTGCTAAACCATGCAGGCTTAGGAGATATTTACTGTACCTACAGGTAAGATTTATTACAGGCTTACCTGTATGTACAAGTTAAGACTTAATGTACGTACAAAAATAAGACTTTACTACCACTTTAACAATATGATGTAGCAACCTTTTCACTCCCTATATACTGCTGTTAGTCCTATCTAGACCAACACAATACAATTCCATGTACAGAGCAATGGTTCCTGTGCTTTTCTCCCCTCTTCCTTCTCTCTTTACAGTCTTCCCCATTTCTCCTTCCTCTGCCCCCCCCCCCCCCTTTTTCCTCCCCTCTCCCCCTTCCTAGGTATACTTAAATGTCTTCATTTAATGCCTTAGAGTCAGTTCACACCACGATCCCAGGCATTTCCGTGTTTTGTGCGTTTTGACAGACCATTCATTTTAAGATGAACAGGTATTTTTCTGTACTCGCAGGGTCTTTAATTTGATAAAATGGGAAATGTGCACGTATGCAGAGATACACCGCATATGTTTATTTCATTATTATTTTGCCCTGACACATGCTTTAAGTCATCCAAAGGAGGAATTTTTGGCATAGTGTTATCAGGTCACAGACATCTTTGTAAGTCTGAGGGCCTATAGCAAGAAGCCACACATATGCAGTCCTGTGCTGCCCAACTGGCTGGTAGAAGAATGGGAGTGGTGTGGCCCAACTTAGGCCATAGATTCTGGTCCAAGTTCCTACTGATCTGTGGTCTGTAGAGGGATATATGAATAGCACGTGTAGGTTGGTGGGGGCCTGTTAGGGCTATGTTATATAAAAATATCAAGTAAAAGCAAGAGAGGGTGGCTGCGTTCCTACATTGAGTAGGACCATGGAGAACTAAAGTAGTTACCCTCTAATGGGAAATGGAATCACAGCAGCAAAAAGAAAAAAAATGGAATTTGGAGGAGACTGACAGCAATAGAAGGTAATTTGTTTGTATAGAAGAAGGTACTTCAAAGTGTATTTTATCCTAAATATTTTTTTTTTCTATGTGCGTGTTCACATGAGTGTATTTTATAAATCATAGTCTCTTTCATTTTCATTTATGACTTTTATCTGAAGTACCTAATTGATCCTGCCAGTGACTTTTCTTCTGTGTTCCAAACTGACCACATAAAGCACATAAGCTGATCTGTGGTAGCGTGGTCAGTTTTCATCATTTGGCTGGCCATTAAAGGTATAGGACACTGTGCAGACACACAGCACGCCTGTATTGGGTGGGCTGTTCAGCCACAACACCCCTCCCCCCCAGTCACAGCCTGCCTCTTGAACACACCTCCTTGAACACAGCCATCTACATTGCCTTGAAAAAGTATTCACACCCCTTGAAATTTTCCACATTTTCTCATGTTACAACCAAAAACGTCAATGTATTTTATTGGGATTTTATGTGATAAACCAACATAAAGTGACACATAATTGTGAAGTGGAGGAAAATAATAAATGGGTTTCAAAATTATTTACAAATAAATATGTGAAAAGTGTGGCATGCATTTGTATTCAGCCCCCTTTACACTGATAACCCTAACTAAAATCTAGTGGAACCAATTGCCTTCAAAAGTCACCTAGTTAGTAAATAGAGTCCACCTATGTAATTTAATCTCAGTATAAATACAGCTGTTCTGTGAAGCCTTCAGAGGTTTGTTAGAGAACATTAGTGAACAAACTGCATCATGAAGAACAAGGAACACACCAGACAGGTCAGAGATAAAGTTGTGGAGAAGTTTAAATCAGGGTTAGGTTATAAAAAAAATCCCAAGCTTTGAACAACTCACGGAGCACTGTTCAATCCATCATCTGAAAATGAAAAGAGTATGGCACAACCGCAAACCTACCAAGACATGGCCGACTGCCTAAACTGACAGGCCAGGCAAAGAGAGCATTAATCAGAGAAGCAGCCAAGAGGTTCATGGTAACTGTGGAGGAGCTATAGAGATTCACAGCTCAGGTGGGAGAATCTGTCCACTATTAGTCGTGCACTCCTCAAATCTGGCCTTTATGAAAGAGTGGCAAGAAGAAAACCATTGTTGAAAGAAAGCCATAAGAAGTCCCGTTTGCAGTTTGCGAGAAGCCATATGGGGGACACAGCAAACATGTGGAAGAAGGTGCTCTGGTCAGATAAGACCAAAATTGAACTTTTTGGTCTAAAAGCATAACCCTATGTGTGGCGGAAAATTAACACTGCACATCACCCTGAATATACCATCCCCACTGTGAAACATGGTGGTGGTAGCATCATGTTGTGGGTATGCTTTTCTTCCAATCTGACAGAGCTTGAGCTATTTTGAAAAGAAGAATGAGCAAAAATTTCACTCTCTAGATGTGCAAAGCTGGTAGAGACATCCCCAAATAGACTTGCAGTTGTAATTGTAGCGAAATTATTGACTTGGGGGGGGGCTGAATACAAATGTACGCCATGCTTTTCAAATATATATTTGTAAAAAATGTTGAAAACCATTTATCATTTTCCTTCCACTTCACAATTATGTGTCACTTTGTGTTGGTCTATCACATAAAATCTCAATAAAATACATTTACCTTTTTGGTTGTAATATAACAAAATTTGGAAAATTTTAAGGGGTATGAATACTTTTCAAGGCACTGTACATCTTGCCTTGGCTGAACAGACTATGGAATACAGGCACATATTGGGGTTGATTTACTAAAACTGGAGAGTGCAAAATCTGGTGCATCTCTGCATAGAAAGCAATCAGCTTCCAGTTTTGTTTTTGTCAAAGTTTAATTGAACAAGTTGAAGTTAGAAGCTGATTGGCTACCATGCAGAACTGCACCAGATTTTGCACTCACCCAGTTTTAGTAAATCAGCCCCATTGCATAAGCACATTGCACCTACTATCAGGAAGAAGAGATGCATGGTCACCAGACAGGACAATTAAACCTTGTAAAAAAGGTAGGAAACCTAATTTCTGCAACTAAGCAAAAGCAGTTATGGTAAAGCAATAAAAAGAGTGCTTTTGCTCTATTGAGGGCCAGTTCACACCACAAAAACGCACTCCAGATCTGTTCCTGATTTGTTCGCGTTTTACTGCGTTCCAGTACAGTCCAGTGCAGGAAAAATGCAGCAAGTTCTACTTTTTTTTCTGGAACTGAAAAGCCCTGGAACTGACTGCACTGGTATGAACTATGCCATTGGAAACCGTATAACCTTCTTTCCATGTGTTTTTGATGCAGAACAAAAATGCACTGGACTGCATGTGGTGTGAACTGGCCCTGAATCTTTTTTTCTCTTTTACTTAAGGGCCAGTTCACACCATAGAAACGCAGTCCGGATGCTTTTCTGCATGCACATTTTTGACGTGCTTTTGGTGCCTTTTTGATGCGTTACAGTGCTTTTTTTTCTCCCTCTTTTTTCATCACCTTTAATAAGGACATGTGTGTTCCAGGGTGTTTCTGGTGCGTTTAGGTGCGTTCCGGTGTATTTTTGATGAGTTTTACCATGTTCCAGTACAGTTCAGTGCAGAAAAAATGCAGCATGTTTACTATTTTTTTCTGGAACGCGCTGAAACTGACCTCACCGGTGTGAACTCTGCCATTGAAAACTATATAACCTACTATCCATGCGTTTTTGATGCAGAAAAAAAAAACACACTGGACTGCATGTGGTGTGAAAATGCCCTAAAGCAGTTTTGGTACTTGCATAGCTATAACTGTATTGGAAAATGTCTATAACATGGTATGTTCACAACTACTTTAAGAATACACACATGAATAGAATTCTTATTTTTTAAACCAAAATTTAGCGTCACCATCAGATGACAGACTTGTGTTATGTGCAGTTTATTTACACATTAGAGATCCTTGCTATTTGCACTGCAGGAACCACAGATTGTGTGTGCAGTAATAGTTGCACCTTGTTAAAGAAGTCTACATGTTAAAGTCAGAGCGCCACCTCAGGTCAGTGTCTGGAGCTGGCTCTGCATATCACTATGCATTACAGAGGACATCCAGATGGTAGACCCTAATACCATAGTTGCCAACATTGCAAAAAAAATATGTGGGACACTTTTTTGGCTGTAGGCGGAGCCGTACAATAATTAGGGGGCGGGGCATTCATTTGTAGGCGTGGCTTTGAAAAATGCAAGTGTCGTGCGAAGCGGCGAAAAATGGGCGTGGCTTACGTGGAAAGTGGGCGTGGCTTACATGGGCATGGCTCAAGAGGGTGTGGTTAGAGTCTGAGATGAATGAGGGATAGAGAGGGAAAGGGGGAGAAGGAAAGGGGAAAGAGGGGAATGATGGGACAGCAGATCCTACACAATAGAAATATGTGTATTCTAGAAAGTTTAACAATCAGCAGATAAAGATACTCCAAACATCTGGTGTTAACGCTTCAATCATCCCGGCACCATGGTTGTTATGGTGTCAGGATGACTGAAGCGTATTATTTCTATTATTACATTGTAATATAAAATTAAATCATTCAACTCACCATAATGCCGAATCAGTGGGATCCCTGAGCGTGTCACCTACCACGTCGCCTGCCACCAGCAGAGTCCGTCCTTGCATCAGGTGCCCCCGGCAGAGTCTGTCCTTGCATCAGGTGCCCCGCAGAGTCTGTATAGACCCCCTCAGTGCAGACCCCCTCCATCAGTGCAGACCCCCTCAGTGCACACCCCCTCCATCAGTGCAGATCCCTTCCATCAGTGCAGACCCCCTTCATCAGTGCAGACCCCCCTCTATTAGTGCAGACCCCCCTCAGTGCAGCCCCCCTCTATTAGTGCAGGCCTCCCCTCTATTAGTGCAGACCCCCCTCAAGTAGTGCAGCCCCCCTCAGTGCAGCCCCCCCTCTATTAGTGCAGACCCCCCTCAGTGCAGCCCCCCCTCTATTAGTGCAGACCCTCCTCAGTGCAGCCCCCCCTCTATTAGTGTAGACCCCCTCTCAATTAGTGCAGCCCCCCCTCAGTGCAGCCCCCCTCTATTAGTGCAGACCCCCCCTCTATTAGTGCAGACCCCCCCCTCAATGCAGCCCCCCCTCAGTGCAGCCCCCCCGCTCAGTGCAGGAGCGGCCGGTGTTCTGCTGAGAAAGTTCCCCTCGGCATGTAAGGACCCCCTGTACTGCGCAGGCGCAGCGCTTGCGCAGTACGGGGCTGGGGAACTTTTTGGCAAGACACGGCAGCGCCGTGTCTTCTGCTTCAGTGGAGAGGGGAGGGGCCGTGCAGCTAAAGAAGCCCATTGGCTGCACGGATCGAGCCCCCTTCCTCTCTCCACTTACTCAACACTAGGGGGAAGATTGAGCGGCGGCGCCGGCCGCCATTTTGCTGGAGCCAGCTGCTCCAAAAATAAAAAAAACAACATTCCTGATTTTCCTTATGGAAAATCCCGATTCGGGACAGCCTTCAATTGGGACGAGGGTCCCAAAATCGGGATTGTCCCAGGAAAATCGGGACTGTTGGCAACTAATACAGATCCAGCCATAGAAAAGAAAGGAAAAGAATTTACAAGTCATTATTTCATGACAGGAATGGGTTTAATGCCCTGTCCCAGATTTTGGAATTGTTTTATGAAATACTGAGTGAATTAAAATGTGTAAAAAAATAAAAAAAGTCTTTTTAAATCCTAACAATCAACTTCTCTTATTTGCTCCCTTTTGGTCTGCTAACAAAAAACAAATGGAAATAGTTTTGTTAAGTCTGTTTAATAAGTTCAAGAAATACCTGTTGATTTTTCCGAAATCTTGTGACCTGATAACTATCTGTGCTCTGTGTACAAGGAGGGATTTTGGAGATGAGGAAGGGGGAGGAGATGAGGAGAGGTCGGAGTTTCTTGCAATCCATCAGAAATTAATTAGGCAGGGCTGACACCACATGCTTTGGAATTTAGAGCCAAAAATATACGGTGTTGTCATGTCATAGAGGAAGGTAGGAGCACACTGTATTCCAGTATTTTCAGTGTGTTTAAAATGATAGAACGTGGAGGAATGTGCATATGTTTCACTATGGGGACACAGCAGCTGTGTGAACACAGCCGCAGGTCCTAATTGGACTGACATGTTGGTGCAGATGTACCGCTCTGAAAACAGACACTGTCAATAAACTACACCTGCACACCTGTAAAAATAGGACCTGCGGCTGTGTTCTTACAGCTGCTATGTCCCCATAGAGTAAAAGACCGCTTCAGCCACATGAACAACCCACTCATTCACAAGGCCAGAGTATAAATGTGAACGCGCTCTTACGATTTGTTCAGTTGTGAGGTTAGGGTGGTAAAACCCAGTGATTAGGATACCTTTTACTGCCCACCAACCGCTACTCCCTTTAGCTGCAGAAGCAGCGGCTGGGGGTGTACACATGCCGTTGTTTTAATACTTTGCTTTGCAGCCATTGTAGGAATTATACCCCCTGTTGCAATTACTGTAACAAATCCCCCTGTGGCTCTCCCTGCAGCAGCTAAAAGATGTGAGGGAGAGGAGGAGAGGGAACCACAGGGGGATCTGTTTCAGGCTGGGTTCACACTTATGCGAACTGAATGCAGGTTTCTCCGCATCCAATAAGCCTACTGTATATTCATACTGCCCGCGGGAATGAAATCGTGCGAGTTCAGCTGATTTCATTGCCGCATGTCAGTCCCAACTTCGGGGGTGATTTCAGAGTTATCTGGGCGGGTTTCTGCACAGATGTCAATGGAAATCGCACCCCCAAATCGCCAAAATTAGTACAGAAACTACTTTTGGGAATCGGTGCAGCGATGCACCGATTCAGGTGCTGTCATTGCTGGCAATTGCCGCCGATTTGACATGTGATTTGGCATGTCAAATTGCATACCAAATCGCATCAATGTGAACCAGGGCTAAAGGTGTTTAGATCAGATGCCAAAAGCTGATTGTAGATGGAGCAACATTCACACTGGCCAGCTCTCAACGTATAGAGGTAATATTTTCAAAGATGCTTGGTATCCCTGAATATAATAAAATAGCTAATGTGCTTTAAAATTGCAGTTATCGTTATACAGGATTGATAGAGCACCAACAGCTTGCACAGCACTTTTATCCTAGAAGGGGAACCTGTCATGATTGGACATACTCAGAAAGGAAATATTCAATAATTATTATAACTGCAGGGTTACTGAGAAGACTTACTTACTATATTTTGTTTACTGGTATATTTAACATGCAAAAAAAAAAAAAAAAAGTGCTGTATGGAAAACCTCATCTCTAAGTGAACAGGTGTGATTCTCTGCACAGCTCAGCAGCACACTCTAGTGGTCCACTTATGAATCCCAAGTGAAATACTGTATAGACAATACAATCTCAATGGTATACAGAGAAACACAGTATTAACCACTTTTGGGTAAACATTCATGAGGAATAGCCCTCCCCAAATAGGATATTGCACTAAACCTGTAGGTAACTAAGAGAGGTAACTAAGAGTTTCCCTTACTGGGAAATTAACCACAAGTATGTAGATGCACACCAACATGGAAATAATTCAAGCTTTATATAAGAAGAGATCAGTAACAGTACATACATCCAATATATAAACAGGTATTATTAGGAATAGAGCTGATCACTGGCAGGAACTGTGGTGTGACACTGAAGGTATTGAATAAGATTTTAAAATATTAAAATTATGGTAAACCTGATAATAGAAGAAATTAAAAATAAATAAAACTCCTGTAAAAATTCCACTATGATGTGAAACCCAGAAGGAACGTAAAGCTGAATAAGTCTCTTGACAGTGTTTGCTGAAGTAGAAAAAAAACAAAAAAACAAACAATGGCTGCTCTTGTATTTCTATCCTGACAGGTTTGTTGTAATCAGCAACTATTTTATATAGCTGGTCATAAAAGTGTACCTGTTCCAGACACACTAAAGTACGGTCTACTATTGTTGGAAAGATCATCAGTGGCCTTGAAGTAGAAGAATATTGGTAATGACTGCTGGACAATGAACTTCTGGTATGCGAGATTTGTTCCACTCTTCTGGCCAGCAAGAATGGACACTCCTGGCCCGACTAATGTCTACACGCCAAGAAGTGTCCGATACAGTCAATTCAGTGTACATATAACTTCCATCACATTACATCACAAGCGAACAGACAATACATTTCCGTTATAAGACATTCTAACCTTTTAACCCTTTTAAGCAGTCAACCTACTCTTATTGATGCAAAGCAATTTAGCAAAGCAAATTCCTTTTGTACTCTTGCAAAGTTTGCAGGTTCTTGCTTTTGCGGTTTCCTTATCATTCTTGCAAATCAGCTTGACATTCTCTTAGCTATAGGAAAGTGTGCATCAGTGTGCTAAACACAGGTGTCTGTGTTAAGGGGGGTGAAAGGGTGAATTCAGTGTCTTAACCACAGCCTGTAACAAATTTTACAGATCTCATAAAATGTTCTTAGCATAGTATATAGGAATGGCTTCTTAGCTGAAATTCTAAATCAGTCTTACTACACACATAACCATGGCCATATAACCTGATCCCCATTCCTACTTCATTCCCCCCTTTGATCATAATCATAGCGATTAATATGAGCGAGATTAAGCATCACTAAATAGCATACAGTTCTGCTTTCTAATGGATCAGAGCCCAATGTTACTGAGATTTTTATTTAGTCTTGGGGGGTTAATGGCTGGTATTTCCACATAGCCATAATATGGGTCACAGCCTTTCTTTCTACAGTGGCCTCAATGAAACTCTAGATCATTCTAGTCCCAAGGGGAATCAGACAGGGTAGCAGCAGACATGCTACGAGTATTACTACAACGATCCCCAATATAGCCTTCACTCCATATACACTATAGGGAGAATCAGAAAATAATTAAAACTTGTCTCTGCAATACTTGAGTTGGTGATCAGGGTACGGTTTACCAGCTTACCGGTGGAGCTAAAGCTCTGAACGGTTAGCCAAGTTTTATAGGGAGCATAAGTAGGGTTATAACAGGTTATCTGATTTTCCACAGAGCACATTGAATAGGTAGTCCCATTATGTATGCAGGTACCAGTCTCTGTGCCCTTGCATGGATAATGAGAGTGCCACAGTAACATCTTGGTAGCTATGGATCCTACTCTGGTGGTCTTTATACAAGGGTCACATGAATTACCCTCCCCCCTTTTTAGCTCGGCCAGTATCACTGCTATGACTATCAACAGTCTCGTTATAAAGATTTTAGTAAACATTACACCGATGAATATCCTCAGGCTTCAGCTTGTGCGTAGACCAACCAGTGTCCGGGCTGTGGTTGGAGCAGAGCTTAGTAGATATCCTTTATCTTCCGCCGTGCGTTGAGCCAGCAGCTTCCAGGAGTGTGTTGGCCGCAGGGCTGCAGTCTGTCTATCTTCTGCCGTGCGTAAATTCAGCAGCTTCCAGGGGTGTGCTGAACACAGGGCTGGAGTTCTTCCTTCTGATTTCTCTGGTCAATCTCAGTCTCAAAGGATCTTGGGGGTCTACTGTACTGTGCCAGGAGTCTGTGAGGTCAGCAGCTCGCTTTACCCTAGAGTGGTGTATCCAGGGTGTCACCTCGGCTACCTCCATTTTGGCCCTAGTGGGGTTAGGTTCCACTCCTTTACCCACACTGTATCTCCTGGTTTAAAGGGGTGTACTGGGTTCGACAAGCTTATGGGAAGTTTCTCTTGAACCCATTTCCCTATGTCCTGCATACTTTCCCCAAGTTTCTGTATCAGTTCACGGTTAGCAACCCCTCCTATCTGATGCAAGTCTCCTCTTATCCCTCTAATGATGGGTGGGGGCCTACCATACAGTACCTCAAAAGGGGACAGATTTGTCCTCTTTGTTGGGGTACTCTGAATTCTCAGTAAAGCAATGGGCAACATCAAGGTCCATTTCATTTGGTATTCCTGACAGAGCTTGGCCAGTTGTGACTTGAGCGTGCGGTTCATTCGTTCAACTTTTCCAGAGCTTTGTGGCCTATATGCAGTGTGTAGTTTCCAAGTAATCTTAAGTGCTGTTGCTAATTCCTGGAGGCACTTGTGGACAAAGTCAGGGCCATTGTCTGAGTCTATATCTGGGGATAAACATCTTTTACAAAACTGCTTCCGTCAGTAAAGTACGCAACGTTTGGATTTTCCAAGGGGCTGTCTTTCAAGTCTGGTCGGCTTGCATATCCATTACCTGGAGACAGTCATGAGTTAGGGGTTCTTGTGAGGTGGGGAGCAGAGTGGCTGGGTTTAAAGTGTTTACAGTCTCTAAGTGGATACGAGGATTTTCACACAGCATAGCTTGATATTTAACCATTCGACTGTTAGTAAACCAGTGATTTCCCTTGTAATCCATTAATGCCTGTACTTGGTGTGGGACTCGGACATAAGTCTCCTGACCCAATGACAACTTGTCAGCTTCGGCCACAAGGAGGGCCATTGCTGCAATGGCCCGCAGGCAGGATGGCCATTCCTGAGCTACAGTGTCCAGTTGTTTTGAAAGGTATGCTACAGGGCGCTGCCAAGACCCAGAGTATTGTGTCAGGACTCATACTGCTATTCCTTGTTTTTCACTGACATACAAATAGAAGACTTTTTGGCTGTCTGGCAAGCCTAGCGCAGAAACCTGCATTAGGGAGACCTTAATGTCTTAATGCTCTGTTTTGTTGTTCTCCCCCCTTTGTGGATTCATAGAGGGGTCTGGCTTTTATGGCAAAGTCCGGTATCCAGATTCAGCAGAATCCTGCCACCCCCAGGAATTCACGTACTTGCCGTCTGGTAGTCGGGATGGGAATCTGACAAACAGCTTCTTTCCTGCCTTCTCCCAATTGTCTCTGTCCTTGTGATACTCTGAATCCCAGGTACTTTACAGTCTCTTTTCAAAATTGCACCTTTCTCCGGGACACCTTATAACCTGCCTCCCACAGTAATTGTAACAGTTCATTAGTGACCACTGGGTGCATGGTCATTACAGCCTGATTGACCGCTCTGAGGTCTTGAACAGAACAACAGTGAGCTGTTTCGGGTTTCTGCGCTGGGAGTAGAGGTGTATTCCAGGGAGACTGACAGGGTTTTAGAATTCCATAGTGTAGGAATTTGTTTAAGTACTTTTGTATTCCTACTAGGGCTTTTCGAGGGACTGGGTACTGTTTCAGGCTGACTGGAGTGGCTCCTGATTTTAATTCAATAAGAATTGGGGGAACATGTCTGGCTAATCCTGGTGGGTTGTCTTCTGCCCATAGTCCCGGGATGTCTTGCAGTATGCGGGCTTCAAAGGGAAGGGGCAATTTTAGGATAGCCTATCCCTATCCGTCAGATTGGAAGTATATGTGTGCTCTGAGTTTAGCAAGTAAGTCTCTGCCCAGCAAGGGAATAGGGGAATCCGGCATGTACATGAACTGATGTTGGACTTGATGCCCCCCCAAAACTACAAAGTCTTTCTAATAGGAAGGGTCTTTTGCCTTTATACTTCTGCACTGCTTGGTTAATTCTGTGTTTCTCCTCAGTATTAAAAAGGGTCAATAAAAGTTGCTGGCAGTCCGACCAAGTGGGGTTATGGGTCTGAGTTATTGACCGGAGCAAATCTGTGATGGCTTGAGGCTTCTCAGAGTAGGCAGGGTTATGAATCTTCCAGTTCAGTAAATCTGTTGTGGTAAAAAGGGGTGTAAACTAGAGTCCGATGTTCCTCCACCGCCTGTTCTCTTAAGGGCATTTGCAGAGGTATGTTAAAAGACGGGGCAAGGGTCCGGCTATTTGCATCAGGATTTCTCGGAGTGGAAGTGGACACTTGATTGGGGAGCCCATTGACTACTACTGAGTTCCCTATTTCTGTCCTGCCTATACCCAGAGTGTTACGGTTCGGAGTATATTTACTGAGATTTGGCATTGACAAACTTGCTGAATCTGATGTAGGTGGACAACAACTTGAGTCCCCTTGTTTACTGGACGGGGCATTTGGACATGGCTCTGACCCGTCTCTATCTGAGGTCTGTTCATCTACATACGGGGGAGGCTGATCTGTCTCTTTGGGTTGAGAATATATGTGTCTTGTTTGTTTTGTCAGTGGTACTACTCTTTGTCATAACCATAATTCTACACTGTTCCTCTTTTTGTGGCTTCTATCCACTGCAGGTCTTTATCTCCCATTTGTCCAAAGGATGCACAATCATCCAGACGGACGTTTTCCCCTAGCTTACTGACTGACTGACTGTCTGAGGATTTGTCCGAAAGATGCGCAATCATCTGGACGAACATTCCTCCTGACTGACTGGCCGAGGATTTATCCGAGAGATGCACAATCATCTGGACGGATATTCCTCCTGACTGGCTGAGGATTTATTCGAGGGATGCACAATCATCCGAACGAACAGTCCTCCTGACTGGCTGAGGATTTATTCGAGGGATGCACAATCATCTGGACGGATATTCCTCCTGGAAGGTGCGTCTTGGTCATGTTTCTGTGAGTCTGACATAATATTCTCAAATAATCAGTCAATGGTCTCTAAGTCAAGGGTTCCCTGTGGGGGCCACCGCGCTCCATAGCAGGGCCAATCTTTCTCACACAATGTTATCAATTTCTCAGGGCTAAGTTTTAAATTGCAGTTCTTAGCAAATCCCTTCCTAAAGTTGGAGATCATGGTTTGTAGGGGAGATTCAACACTATGTTTCCCACCCATTCTTATAACCTAACAGACACCAAGACAGACACAGAGGGTAGGGTAGATGATGAGAATTCAGTAAGGGGTCTGAATCCTCGACACAAGTAGGAACAATAGACAACGCTTCCCTCGGTCAGTGGCCTGGGTGCGGTCTCCCGGCCAGGAACCGCACTTAAAAGAGGACCCGGTCACTTCACCACAAAGTGATGTCTCATACACACATCAATCATACCAGACACTCCCACCCAAAAATTACTGACTGACTGAGGATTCGCCCGAAAGATGCACAATCATCTGAACGGACGTCTCTCTCGGAAGGTGATCAGGCTTCCCTTCTCTCGATCCGTCGAGAGGCTGGCTGGCTGGCTGACTGTTATCCAAAAACAGAAGTAAAAGACTCTCACCTGTTCCCGTTGGAGCTCCAGCTATCTACTTCTCGGATTCCCAGGTCCTTTTGACGCTACGAAGGTCGTCCACAGCAGGCCACCAAATGGGAGACAGCGCAGTCTCCTAGATAACAGTTCTAGAAGGCGCCTTTTGAGACTACGATATAGCCCACAGGGCTGGCCTCTCGGACCATTCCTTGTAGGTCTGGTGGAAAAACAGTGCCACCTGCCTCAACAGGTCACACCGATATTCCCCCCTCACGGCCAAATGCACCAAATGAAGTAGAAGAATATTGGTAATGACTGCTGGACAATGAACTTCTGGTATGCGAGATTTATTCCACTCTTCTGGCCAGCAAGAATGGACACTCCTGGCCCGACTAATGTCTACACGCCAAGAAGTGTCCGATACAGTCAATTCAGTGTACATATAACTTCCATCACATTACGTCACAAGCGAACAGACAATACCTTTCCGTTATAAGACATTCTAACCTTTTAACCCTTTTAAGCAGTCAACCTACTCTTATTAATGCAA
Source organism: Aquarana catesbeiana (assembly GCF_042186555.1). NCBI lineage: Eukaryota > Metazoa > Chordata > Amphibia > Anura > Ranidae > Aquarana > Aquarana catesbeiana. Next base: position 159,576,969 of record NC_133332.1, on the reverse strand, counting down.
AGCAATTTAGCAAAGCAAATTCCTTTTGTACTCTTGCAAAGTTTGCAGGTTCTTGCTTTTGCGGTTTCCTTATCATTCTTGCAAATCAGCTTGACATTCTCTTAGCTATAGGAAAGTGTGCATCAGTGTGCTAAACACAGGTGTCTGTGTTAAGGGGGGTGAAAGGGTGAATTCAGTGTCTTAACCACAGCCTGTAACAAATTTTACAGATCTCATAAAATGTTCTTAGCATAGTATATAAGAATGGCTTTTTAGCTGAAATTCTAAATCAGTCTTACTACACATATAACCATGGCCATATAACCTGATCCCCATTCCTACTTCAGCCTTATTTTAACTTTCTGCCTATAGTAACAAAAGGTATTCTCTATTCACTTTCCTATACCACAGTAGAAGAATAAAAGTGAAGAAAATGCTGGTGCCTGGAGCAAATATATTCACAGACACATTAATAAATAAAGCCTTATATGAGTAAATGTATGCTAAACAGACTGCTTGTTACAGATTTATACATATTTTTCTGTATACAGCTTAGTAAAATGAAGAGGTTACAATCAGAATGAACATATTTCTGTAGAAAAATAGGTGAACATTTCCTTTGATAAACACTGGCCATGTAGAATATTTAATGGCTGCAGAATGCAAAACACATTGAATGCACTTCTAAGCTGTAAGAGCAGTTATTGTACTGAGTTTGGTCTTTTATGCTCTGTAAATTATTATGCAATATATAACACTGTTGCCATACAAAAAAAAAAAAAGAAATGTGGCACTGAAACTCACAGTCAGGCTATCTACTCTGTGCTTTATTTCCTCCCAAATAGTTTCTAATCTGAATTGCAACTGAACCTCCAAGCTAAAGATCCTGATGTGGCCACCAGATGCATAACCTGGCTCTAGCCTATGCTGGTTATAGAGCCCTAAGCTAAAACTAGCTATAGAATTTCAGACAAGAAGGGACAAGGTTAAGTAGAATTATAGGAACTATATTGCAATAAACAAGTCTACCATCTCTCCAGAGATGCTCAATCAACTTCAAGTCTGGGCTCTGGCTGGGCCACTCCAGGACATTCACAGAGTTGTCCTGTAGGTACTCCTTTGTTATCTTGGCTGTGTGCTTAGGGTCATTGTCCTGTTGGAAGATGAATCTTCACCCCAGTCTGAGGTTCAGTGTGCTCTGGAGCAGGTTTTCATCAAGGACGACTGTATATTGCTGCATTCATCTTTCCTTCGATCCTAACTAGTCTGACAGTTCCTGCCGCTGAAAAACATCCCCACAGCATGATGCTGCCACCACCATGCTTCATTGTAGGGATGGTATTGGGCAGGTGATGAGCGGTGACTGGTTTCCTCCAGACATGACGCTTGCCATTCAGGCCAAATAGTTCAATCTTTGCTTCATCAGACCAGAGAATTTTGTTTTTTATGGTCTGAGAGTCCTTCAGGTGCCTTTTGGCAAACTCCAGGCGGGCGGTCATGTGCCTTTTACTGAGGAGTGGCTTCCGTCTGGTCACTCTACCGTACAGGCCTGATTGGTGGAATGCTGCATAGATGGCTGTTCTTCTGGAAGGTTCTCTTCTCTCCACAGAGAAATGCTGGAGTTCTGTCAGAGTGACCATTGGGTTTTTGGTCACCTCCCTGACCCTATATAATTTATAAATATATTAAAAAGTAAGGGTCCCAACACTGAACCTTGGGATACACCAGTAACAACCCTAGACCATTCAGAGCATGAATCATTAACCACTACTCTCTGAATACGGTCTTTTAGCCAGTTTTCTATTCTTTTACAAACTGATTTTTCCAAGCCTGTAAACTTTAACTTACACATTAGCCGTCTGTTAGAAACTGTGTCAAACACTTTTGCAAAATATAAGTATATTATATCCACACCCATGCCTTTGTCTAAGGTTTTGCTTACCTGGTGGTTGCTGGTGCCAGTGTTTGTGCGGGTCCCACGGCGGCCCCACCCGCACAGATGTGAACATAGCCTTAAATATAAGCACCACATTGGCCTTACATCAATCCAGTACTATGCCAGTCATTAAAGAGCCCCTAAAAGGATAAACAATGGCTTTGAAATGACAGAGCTCAATTCCTTTAGGAGACGTAGGTGTATACCATCTGGTGTAGCACACCCCACGTAGGAGCTGCAAATGAAGGGATCCCCCACTCCTGCACAGCCAGGCACACCAAATCTTCTCAGGCACACAGAGTCACAAAACAGTTTGTAGTTTTGTTTTTGTTATTTATTAAGGGATTAACAACTTGGATAGGGATGGGCGGTTATGGGATGCCCACTTGACTTTAGTAATCTTCAGATACAACTTCCTTCATCTGTATATACATCTACTGTATATGCAGACTCCTTTTCACTTTCCTCCTGCACTCTCTTGGCCTTTCACTTGCTCATCCGCTGCTGGTATACTCCTAGGGGAACTTGACAGTCTCCTTGTCAATTCAGAAAGGGCCCATTACAGGCAGGAAGTCCCATTACCTTAACAGTATTGCATATGGAGAGAAACAGCATGTAACTTTCCCCTCTGCTTCCTTTGCAGTCACTGGTCCCCGCACCACCTCTTAAGGCCCTGCCAACCCTCCTGGCTGCAGCTGCCTCTCTACACCAGTCCACCCGATTGACTCTTCACGAGCCCGCCTGGCTGATTCTTCACCAGCCCACCCGGCTAACTCTTCCCCAGCCCACCTGGCTAACTCTTCACCAGCCCACCTGGCTAACTCTGAGGAAATCTCTCAGGGAAGGATTGAAGACTTAAGCACACCGCTGTCTTCAAAGGAGACTGGCTACATGTGGCAGCCTCCCTCCTTGTTAGTCCCGAACAATGCTGAAATACTCGCACTGTCCTCTCCTGCTCCTGTGCCTCAAGGAAGACCTTCTCCTCTGTGTTTTAGCAGGATTCTTACAGCATATGATCCAAAGCAGGACACTCCCCCAGACTAGGGCGTACCCCTGAGGACCACCGACAGCCTCCTGAACACTGGCATCTCCATATTCTGCCTGACTCCCCTGCTGGAATGGCCCATAGCTATTTTTTAGGTAAGCTCTGCCCCCTGCCAGCCAACTACTGAGGATTGGCCGAGGCCTCATAAATATTCAAGGCAGCTCCTCCTAACCTTCACCCACTAATTCTAGAAGATTCTCCAACCTTCCAGATCAGGAGGAGGAACCAGAGGGCTGCCAGGATGAGTCATCCAGCCCTGAACTTTACTGAACGCTGACCCAGATTCCATGGCTCAGACTTATCTCTGAGCCATCTACATTTTACCTACTCTAAACTGTAACACACCCTGTACTAACTTCTAACACACACTACAGGGTGCTACACAGGTAAGGGCCATCCTTAACATGGGGCAGCTGCTCAGGGCTCAATCATTGTTGTGGAACCCAAAGCAGCTGCCCCATGGGGTCCCATGATGACACTGCAGAGCGTGCCAGGTAATCAGCGGAAGCGCTGTATTTCCCAGCCAGCAGGGAGGAGGGGGGTCGGGAGCTCCACTGATGCTCTGACCCCGCCCCATGCAGCCTGTATCCTCAGAGGCTCGGGGCTGAGATACCGAGTTGAAAGCCTCGGACCTCTAAGGGCCCTGCCCCTTGACCTCTGAGAGCCCTGCTCCTGGACCTCTGTGAGCGGGTGGTGAGCCCAGCTGGCCTGGTAGGTCTTTCTCCCCATAGACTGCCTGTGGACTGTTATGCTAAACTCTGACAGTGTTGTTTACCAACTGTACATTGCTGAAGGTAGAATTTTAAAAATGGCTACTTAGTTGCTCATCTCCTGTAGTCCATCTACAGTATCTGATTATCTCCTGTAGTCCATCTGCAGTCTCTGATTATCTCTCTATAGTCCATTTGCGGTCTCTGATTATCTTCTGTAGTACTACCACAGTCTCTGGTTATCTCCTGTAGTCCATCTGCAGTCCCTGATTATCTCCTACAGTCCAACTGCAGTTTCTGGTTATCTCCTTTAGTCCATTCGCAGTCTCTGGTTATCTCCTGTAGTCCATTTGCAGTCTCTGGTTATCTTCTGTAGTCCATCCACTGTCTCCGATTATCTCCTGTAGTCCAACTGTAGTCTCTGGTTATCTCCTGTAGTTCATCCGCAGTCTCTGATTATCTGCTGTAGTACTTCTGCAGTCTCTGGTTATCTCCTGTATTCCATCTGCAGTCTCTGGTTATCTGCTGTAGTCCATCCGCAGTCTCTGACTATCTCCTGTAATCCATCCACAGTCTCTGGTTATCTCCTCTATCTGTATCTGGTTTTCTCCTCTATGAAGTGATCCACGGTTGATCGCTTTGCTGCGGCAGTTTTCAGGCATTCAGGAGGTGAGTGAATTTGGTGGCAACGTAAAGCTAGGCATCAATGTCACGGCAATGTGTAGTCAACAAAGCAGCTGCTATGTTCATGTAGAGGTAGGTGGTAAAGGGGTAGTTCTGTTTAATCATCCTCTTTTAGGCCATTCTTATACGCAATCTGGTCATGGCCACTACTCTCTGCGGCATGCTTAACAGAATTGTTTTTTCAACTGAAAATGTTCAAGAAAATTTTGCCCAGATTTTAAAGACTGCCCTGGTCCAGGAACTTTATTCACCTTTATGCTATCTAAATGTTTCTGGACTATATGAATTTCGAGCCATAATGGTTCATTTGGGGCTATGCCACTATCATCACCATTATGGACCTGAGCTTCACCTTGCTCCTTTGTATACACAGAGCTGAAGAAGGAATGTAATCAGTGGCGGCTGGTGCTCAATATTTTTTGGGGGGGGGGGAGACGGACGGCGGTCTATGAATACCCCCACACCCGCAGGAGACAGACGGAGTCCTAAGACTTTTTCTGATTGGCCAGGAGGAGAATCAGGAAAACAATAGCGAATATTACTCAAAAACCTATATTAAGACACCCAGGCAGAATGATAATTAGTTGATGCACAGGGTGGTTCAAGGTCAGAACCGTATTCCTATGCTGGGGCCCCCACCTAACTTAACAGGTGTGGTTCCTTAAGGTCATGCATAAGCTGAAAAAAATGGAGATTGAAGATCACCAAGAAACCTTATTAACGAGGAGTTCCCATTTAAAAAAAAAAAATTAAAAGTCAGCAGCTACAAATACTGCAGCTGCTGACTTTTAATAATCGGACACTTACCTGTCCCATGGTCCAGCGATGCTCCGCTCATCTCCCCCTCCGTTTGGCGGCGCCGGCATTGCAACTGTGGGCGCCCGGCTGTGGCTTCACAGCCAGGCACCCAATGCGCATGCGCGAGGGGCGCCGCACGCCCAGATTGGCCGATCAGTCATCTGGGACCTGTAATGTGTCCCAGATGATTGACAAGAGGGAGGGGGCAGAGCTGAGCCCTTCCTGCGCCAAGGGGATGTAATGTCACCAGCCCAGGCACTGAAGGAGGCAGACTACGAGGGACCCCCTAGCAACAGCCATTTAGAGGTGAGTAAAAAAAAATTTTTTTTCCCAATTTTTTTTTTTTTTTCTTTTTTTAGGAACATTCATGCTTTTTTTTTTTTCAGTGGAACACCACTTTAAGGAACACTCTGGACATAAAAAACAACTTTAATGAAAATGATTAAATGAATTGATGCAAAAAACTACCACTAGTGCAAACATAAAAAAATGACAATGTTGTCAAACAACTCAGAGATCTGCCGGCAGCACACCTCATACACCACCACACACAGTCCACACTGCAATAAGTCTATGGGGATACATGGGCTCTTCCACAGACAGTGGGATAAAAAGGATGAGATTATTTCAATGGTAAATCACTCTATCCACAGAGACCAACCCTGGAATTTCCCCAATCGAAGGGTATAACAATCCACATAGAATGCAGGTGAAGCTGAGTGTTCAATAGAACCACAATGAGGGTATTGCAGGCTGGATTGGGAGATAAGGGCAGGATGTAAATAGAAGTAGCTGGCTACACCTTGAATGAGGTCTATGGATGAACAGTGGAACCAGTCACAAACGTTGGTGTAAGTCAACCCTCCAACAGGAGATTCACAGCAACATGCCGCTGGGTGAATAAAGACTGGCGAGGATGCCACACATAAATCCCAGACAGCTGGCAGGCGGGCGGGGGGCACAGTTGTCTGCATTTGCGGGGCATAGTTGGCTGCATTTGTGGGGCACCGTGGCTGCATATGATGGGGCACAGAAGCTGCAATTGATGGGGCACAGAGGCTGCAATTGATGGGGCACAGAGGCTGCAATTGATGGGGCACAGAGGCTGCAATTGATGGGCACAGAGGCTGCAATTGATGGGGCACAGAGGCTGCATATGATGGGCACAGTTAGCTGCATATGATATGGTACAGTTGGCTGCATATGATGGGCACAGTTGGCTGCATATGATGGGCACAGTTGGCTGCATATTATGTGCACAGTTGGCTGCATATTATGTGCACAGAGTCTGCATATGATGGGCACAGTGGCTGCAATTGATGTTTTTGTTTCAGTATTTTTCAGAACTTTTCAGTTCATTTGCGCCCCCCCCCCAAATTTTGACCACCAGCCGCCACTGCCTATCAGCGAACTTCTTCAGAGCAGGGAGGAACCAGTGGGTCGGGTCTTAAATATCCCACAGTGAACTGACATGTTCATTTACAGCCACTGGGTGTCCTCAGTGTACACTTCCCTCACAGATGCACATTACCAATCACATTAAATACAAAGTGTATCTGAAGAGCGAGCCACACGATCTCACTTAATTATAAAGACACATGAATATGAAAATTGGACGGGCGACTTTTACCAGTCTAATTAGACTATATAAGCACGCCTAATAAAGTTAAAGTTAAATACCACTCAATAAAGGAAATAACAAGAAGAGCAGGCCGAAGAAAAGCAAACAGGGCATATGGAAAAGCAAACAATAGAAAAATAACAGAAATTACAGAAAATAGCAAAAACAGCATAAATATCAAGAGGTTCAAACAGGATAACAAAAATAGCAACAGGGGGGATGGACCCATAACGCAAAGCCCATGCCAGTGGTGATCACTGACAGAGTTTACGCTTCTAAAAACCCAGATAAATTTGTCCGAGTTCCCCCTTATTACACATCATAGCTCATTACTACGAAAGGGCTTATCTTTTTCCCCCCACTGCTTCTATGAATGAGTTTGAGGTCTTTAAAGGCCTCAATCTGTTTCTGAGGAAAGTGGCTTTAAGCTACTGGCATTAAAATAGACAGTCCAATTTACCATCCTCAACACATGTGGAAATGGATAAAGATGAAAAGGAAGCCTTGGATACTCTCATCTCCTTACTGGAAGAAAATCAATCCAGTGATTGGGAAGATGAGACGTCAAGTGTAACATTCAGTAGACCATCTGGCATCAGAATTCGATCTACAAGGATGCCCCCACTATCTAAGCATAAGTGGATTTGACTCTTTTTAGATCTGGTAAGACAAGATCTCCTCCACATTAATTGGGGTTGGAAGGGACTGGAAAATTTGACCAGACAGGAGAGACAGACATTACAAGAATTGGAAGAAGCCCCAAATCTGGTGATTTGAGGTAGCGATAAAGGGGGAAATATTGTTCTAATGTCAGCAGACCTATATGAAAAGGAGGTGATGCGCCAACTGAAAGATCCCCACACATACTGAAAACTCCCCTCTAATCCCTTTCAAGTTGCAGTGGAAAAAAATAATCGATTACTGCATTTGGCTTTTGTGGAGGGTCTAATTTAAAAAAAGGAATTAGAATTTCTAAACGTTAGGGAATTCAATACTCTGACCTTCTATGAGATTCCTAAACTCCACAAAAAACTTACAAATAGACATGTGCATTCGTTTTCGTCCGAATTTTGGGTATTTTCGTTATCATTTTAACAAACGATAACGAACAGGCAGAATCTGAAAACTGAAAGATCCGACATAAAAAAATGCTTTATTTTCGTTTTCGTTGTGACAACAGTCCGATATAGATAGGAGATTTGACATGACGCTGACAATAGCAATCTGTGTCCATCGAACCTGTGGTCGAATGTGCCTAACCTTAACTCTATTAGTTTATTCTACATAGAGAAAAAAGATTCGACATAGAGAGAAAAGATTCGAAGAAGCAGTCACCTCGAGCGGACATTTATGGTCAAATGCTCCGCCCATAGGCTATAGAAGAATTCTAATGTTGGTTGACTAGTAATAATAATTAATAAATATAATTATTACTAGTGTCATACAACATTAGAATTCTACTATAGCTTGTAGGTAGAACATTCGACCAGAAATGTACAATTGCGGCATCGTACAGTTTAGCTGCTCCGTCGAATCTTCTTTGAACATTCGACAGACACCATAAGCCTTCAATGACAGATTCCACCTTAATTATTTCGGATTTTCGGACAAATGCATTTTTTAACGAAACAAAGTAAATAAAAACGAATTTTCGGGAGTAACTAAATAACTCCCGAAATTCCGAAACAAAATATTTCAGTGTGCACATGTCTACTTACAAACCCACCCAGAAGACCTATTGTTTCGGCAATTAAAGGCCCACTCGAAAGAGTGGGTACGTTTGCCGATGCCCTTATTAAGGAGCTGGTTGTGGAGCTTCCATCCTTCATACAGGATATGAGGGATGTCCTGCGTAGACTTATGGATGTTACGGTCCCCCTGGGGGCACTACTTGTCGGGATCGACGTAAGATTTTTGTATACGTCGATACCCCACCAGTGGGGCCTCCAGGGGGTGGCACATTTTTTGTGTAAAAAGTTCCCACTTCTTGGGATATATAATGAATTTTTGGTTGAGACATTAGAATTCATGCTCAACCACAACTTCTTCCAATTCTTGGGCACCAGCTATCAACAATTGAGAGGGACCTCCATGGGGGCCTCTTGGGCCCCAGCATATGCATGCCTCCACCTGGGATTATGGGAAGAGGAGATTGTTTACGTGTCCCCGATGTACCTTAGTCTCTTATGTATAAGGTACATCGATGATGTCCTGATGCTCTAGGGGGGCTCCAGTGACCAACTTGTTGAATGGAAGTCTTAAACAAGAATGATAGGAACATCAGACTGACTTACCTTTTCCATGCCCATACCCTATCCTTCTTGGACCTCCAAATTACCCTGAAAGGAGACAGACTTGACACGAACACTTATCAGAAGGCAACTGGCAAGGGGATCAAATCCAGATATAAAACGATAATTCTCCCGCTCTACAAGACTCTGGTCTGGCCACACCTAGAGTATGCTGTCCAGTTCTGGGCACCAGTCCTCAGGAAGGATGTACTGGAAATGGAGCAAGTACAAAGAAGGGCAACTAAGCTAATAAAGGAGGATATTAGTTATGAGGAAAGGTTGCGAGCACTGAACTTATTCTCTCTGGATAAGAGATGCTTGAGAGGGGATATGATTTCAATTTATAAATACCGTATTGGTGTCCCCACAATAGGGATAAAACTTTTTTTGTGGAAGGGAGTTTAACAAGACAGTGAGATCGTGTGGTTCGCTCTTCACATGCACATTGTATTTAATGTGAATGGTGGTGAGCATCTGTGAGGGAAGTGTACACTGAGGACATCCGGGGGATGTAAATGAATATGTCAGTTCATGGTGGGATATTTAAGACTCGACCCACTGGTCCCTCCTTGCTCTGAAGAAGTTTGCTGATAGGTGAACGAAACCTGTCAGTGTGATGTCACCATGCAACTCAGGTGATCCTGCCTGACCCACCCTTCCACCCCGCCCAACTATTAGGAAGCAGGTTGGCTTTGCAGGTCTTCAATCCTCCCGGGCTATTGGACCATGTAACTGTAACTGGCAAGCATGGACTACACACAGTATGAGGATTTGCTACAACCCCCCTTCTGTGAGACAAGAGGTGGTGAGCATACTGATGAATAGTGGCTACATGCTGCCCAGTGATTGCTAAATGGGATTTATGGGTTACATCCTCACCAGTCTTTATTCACCCAGCGACATGTGGCTGTGAATCTCCTGTAGGGGGGTTGACTTACACCAATGTTTGTGACTGGTTCCGCTGTTCATCCATAGACCTCTTTCAAGGTATAGCCAGCCATTTCCATCCCACCCTTATCTCCCCATCCGGCCTACAATAACCTCATTGCAGTTCTATTGAACACTCAGCTTCAGCTGGATTCTATGTGGATTGTTATACCCTTCAATTGGAGAAATTCCAGGGTTGGTCTCTTTGGATAGAGTGATTTACCATTGGAATAATCTCATCCTTTTTATCCCACTGTCTGTGGAATAGCCCATGTGTCCCCATAGACTTATTGCAGTGTGGACTGTGTGTGGTGGTGTATGAGGTGTGCTGCTGGCAGATCTCTGAGTTGTTTGACAACGTTGTTATTTTTTTTAATGTTTGCACTAGTGGTAGTTTTTTGCATCAATTCATTTAGTTATTTTCATTAAAGTTGTTTTTTTTAAATCCAGAGTGTTCCTTAACCACTTGCCGCCCGCCATATAGCAGAATGACGGCGGCAAAGTGGTTTCAATATCCTGACTGGGCGTCATATGACGTCCTCAGGATATTGAGCCGCTGCGCGCCCCCCGGGGGTGCGCATCGCGGCGATCGGTGTTGCGGGGTGTCAGTCTGACACCCCGCAACACCGATCTAGGTAAAGAGTCTCTGACGGAGACTCTTTACCATGTGATCAGCCATGTCCAATCATGGCTGATCACAATGTAAATAGGAAGAGCCGGTGAACGGCTTTTCCTCACTTGTGTCTGACAGACGCGAGTAGAGGAGAGCCGATCGGCTGCTCTCCTGACAGGGGGGGTCTGTGCTGATTGTTTATCAGCACAGCCCCCCCTCGGATCCTACCCAGGACCACCAGGGAAGCCGCCCAGGACCACCAGGGAAGCCGCCCAGGACCACCAGGGAAACCAGCCACACTGGACCACCAGGTATGCCCCCTAGACCCCCAGGGAAATACTAATCAGTGCAAAGGCAGCTGCCAATCAATGCCCAGGCAGCTGCCAATCAGTGCCCACTCCAATGCCTACCACTGCCAGTGCCACCAGGGATGCCTGTCAGTGCCGCGTATCAGTGCCCATCAGTGCCACGTATCAGTGCCGCCTATCAGTGCCCAGCAGTGCTGCCTATCAGTGCCCAGCAGTGCCGCCTATCAGTGCCCAGCAGTGCCACCCATAAGAACCCATCTTTGCAGCCTTTCAGTGCCCATCAGTGTCGCCTATCAGTGCCCATCAGTGCCACCCATGAGTGCCCATCAGTGCTGCATATCAGTGCCACCCATCAGTGCCGCCTATCGGTGCCCATCAGTGCCGCATATCAGTGCCCATCGTCAGTGCCCATCAGTGCCCGCTCATTGGTGCCACCTCAACGCTGCCCCCTTATCAGTGCCTGTCAGTGCCACCTTATCAGTGCCCATCAGTGAAAGAGAAAACTTACTTATTTACAAAATTTTTTAACAGAAACAAAAGCAAAACTTTTATTTTTTTCAAAATTTTCGGTCTTTTTTTATTTGTTTCGCAAAAAATAAAAACCGCAGAGGTGATCAAATTCCACCAAAAGAAAGCTCTATTTGTGGGAATAAAATGATAAAAATTTAGTTTGGGTACAGTGTAGCATGACCGTGCAATTGTCATTCAAACTGCGACAGCACTGAAAGCTGAAAATTGGTCTGGGCAGGAAGGTATATAAGTGCCCTGTATTGAAGTGGTTAATAAGCTTTCTTGGTGATCTTCAATCCCCATTTTTTTCAATAGCGAATATTAATTCGCTATTGTCACACAACTGGGTAGGCTTGGGGCACAGTTCTCTGTGCCCCGAGGCCACCCTTTTTTTGAAGCCAATAAGAACCTCAGGCTCTTATCATGTACTTAAAAAACAAACCAACCCAGTATTGAAATCCATGCGTCCGGCGCCCTGCATGTAGATTAGGGGCCGGGCGCATGGATTAGGGGGCGGCACCCCTGCGCCCTGCATAGATGGGCCGCAACTGAATTTAATACATGTGCCTTCTCTTTTTCCCCTGTCACCCACTTTAGATTAGAGTACATAGTGCACACACACACCATTCTACACACATAGTGCAAGCACAGAACATTCTACATACATAGTGCACACACAATATTCTACATATATATAGTACACACAACGTTCTATATACACAGTGGATAAACAGTACCATGTGTCTTCAGAAAGGATGAGTGCAGAAAAGTGGCATTGGAACAAGATTTGACATCTCTTTCCTTATTATTTAAAATGTAGTAAAAAACAAACAGCCAGAGCTTACAGACTTTAATGGTACCAGAGAAGGACTAAACCACATTAAGTTCACATAAAAGTTATTTTATTACAAAAACAATTACATATAAAAGAAAATATAGAGCTCATGTTCTTAAAAACATCATATGATTGTTGGATAGGCTAGTACATATATATTCCACATATTGTTTCTTTGTAAAGCTGACCAGGAGGTCGACGCGTTTCACAAACAGCTTCCTCAGGACCTCAATTCCTTGACCACAAAGAAACCAGACCTATCTATGAAACAAAAATTCACAGTGATTAATTATATAATATACAAAATATGCATCATGCAACACAGTATATCTCAATTATACCCTCTCCCAAGGTGGAACAGAGGGGTCACTTACATGCATCTCCCAGAGCAGAGCAGGAGTTGGCAACACACCATGCAACAAAATATGCCTTAAAACAATGGTTTGTTTGTAGGGGTACACTAGACACTAGAGTTGTATCTAGTATTGGAGGAGTGATCAATTACCAGAGGTGTTCTGTTTGAGCTACAGGTAATGTACACTAGAACAAAAAGGAGGGGTGGCTACATATATAGGATGTATTATGTTTCAATTTACCAATTTAAGATATTATTTTCCTGAAAAAGCAAGAGAATGGTGGTCCTGAAGATTAGTATCCCCAAATATCGGTATGGTAGTTATACTGAGGAACCAGTAACACCCATCAAGGCACAATTAATAAACCAATTACCATAGCTCTACCTACTTTATATATGCATCCAACAGCTAGCTGAGATCTCCATTCTCCTTACCTACAATACGATAGCAGTATTCCACAACCAACTGGGTCAGAAAAAATATATTATTGCGGTACTTCTCTAGGCTTCAGCCTATCAATATATAAGGCACACAAAACCCCATCAAAATTCATGCTATTCCTATAATGACATACCAAACTAAACTGTTGATTTCCCATATGGGGGACTTTGATCCATCATACTTAATGGCCAAACAATCACTTTTATGAACACTCACCTAAAATAATGTCCACCTTCAAGTAGCACCAGATATCTATTATTTTCCGTGTGTTAAACCTCCTTAGTATATCAAACCATCTGTAACAATAGAGACATTCCTATGCTACTCACTTGATGTATCCATAGATATTTTCATCACAAGCACAAGAGTATAAACAAAGGGGGAAGGAAATCTTTTTCCTTGTCAAAAGAAGTTTATTGAGTATACAATGTTATAAAGATACATAAAGTAAGTTTACAAGGATCTATAAAGTAAGCTCATTGTTTTACAGTAGGGTTTATATATGTAAATATCATGAAATTTCAAATATTAAACATTGGGTTCACGTAAACCTAAATTAAAGATATATATCATTTCCTTAGTTACTTTTGTAGGTATTTAAATGATTTATACCTATTATACATATTGTTTACAAGTAGAGTGTATATGGGTCAAATAAATTCTGATAATGAGCTTTAATCGTAAGGTGGAGAAAAGGAAAGAGAAAGAAGAAAAAGGGTTGAAAGGTAGAGGTATGGTCCACAAGGTTGTCCCGCTCGTCAGTATATTATTCTTTTTAGTTCTCTTTGAAGCCTTAGAATGGGTGTCTCTGTAAGTCATTTAATCTGTTACCATGGCAACAGGACAGAGTCATTGAAATTTGACAGGAACTGTTGTTTTATCCAAGGGTGCCAAAGTTTTTCAAATTTTGGAATTTGATTTTGATCGATGGCTACCATCTTAGCATGGGACATTGTATTATTCATTCTGTGAATTGTTTCTGCTAGTACCAATGTAGGAGATTTCCATGCCTTGGCCACTGTTTGTTTTGCAGCCGTTATTAGTTGGATCATAAGTTTGAATTGAGAGAGTGTTAACCATTCCGGTTTTAGATTAAGTAAAGTTAAATATGGATCTGGTTGTATTATCTTTTTAAATATTTTAGATGCAATCACGAAAACTTCCTTCCAGAAGGTTTGGATTACTGGGCACGTCCACCATATGTGTAAATATGTGCCTATTTCTGGGCATCCTCGAAAACAAAGAGCTGAGGTATTAGGTGAATATTTTGCCACTCTAGCGGGTACAAGGTACCAGCGAGTTAGGACTTTATAATTTGTCTCCAGTGCTAAGATGTTGGGTGAAGATGACTTGGATGTGAGCCATATGTTAGACCAATCCGTGTCTTCTAAAGTTCGTCCCAGGTCCTCCTCCCACCTCTGAACGTAAGAGGGTCTATTAAGATTTACTACTCCATATAATTGATTATAAAGTGATGAAATTGTACCTTTAGCAAATGGATCTTTTGTACAGATTGATTCAAAAATGGATAATTGGGATAATGGTGTATCCCCCTTTAGGAATGGTGTATAGAAATTTTTGATTTGGAGATATCTAAATATCTCAGAGTTTGGTAGATCATATTTTTCTCTAAGTGATGGGAATGAAAGGAATGATTTAGATGCTATGAAGTCATTTAGTGTCTGAATGCCTGATGTTGTCCAAGCTTTAAAAGAATTTGGGTAGATCCATGCCGGATAAAAGGCCGGATTTCTGATAAAAGAAAGGAGAGGATTGTGTGGAGATTGTAACTGATATTTGGTTTTTAGTTTATCCCAGAGAGATAAGAAGTGTTTAGTTATGGGATTATGAATTTTAAAGCAGTCTTTAGGATCAAGCCATAATAAATTTGATATTAATAGAGGGTCATTTTCTGAAGCCTCTATAAATACCCATAGTGGGATTTCCTGTTTTGCATGGTATTTGGACAGACTGGCCAAATGTGCTGCTCTGTAGTAGTTAGTAAAATTAGGGTATCCCAGGCCTCCTTTATTTTTGGGAAGATGTAGTGTGTGTATAGGTATACGTGGTTTAGAAGAGCCCCATATAAACGAAGTTGCTCTTTTTTGTACTATTCTCAAAAAATAGGAAGGAATTGGAATAGGGAGGACTCTGAATAGATAAAGCAATTTGGGTAGAATAGTCATTTTGATTGCATTAATTTTCCCTATCCAGGATAAAGGAAGTTGCGACCATTGTTTTATTAGATTTGTGATCTGTCTTAATACAGGAGGATAATTGGTTGAGAATAAGTCAGAATGAGATGCTGTTAAATGAATTCCAAGATATGGGATTGATTTTTCTGCCCATGTGAATGGGAGTGCAGCCTTAGCCGGGATCAATTCCATGTTTGTGAGTGAAATATTAAGCACTAGGCATTTCTTAGGATTAATCATAAGGCCGGATAGGGCTGCAAATCCATCAAGAGCTGGTATTAAGTTAGGACCAGAGACCTGTGGTGATGATAGAAAAAGTAATATATCGTCTGCAAATATACATAATTTGTGTGTAATACCTCCTACTTCAATGCCAGTTATAGTTTGGTTTGTTCTGATGTATTGGGCCATGGGTTCGAGTATAAGGGCAAATAATAAGGGAGATAATGGGCAACCCTGTCGGGTACCTCTTTCGATATTAAAGGCTTCAGATTTGTATCCAGCATATTTTATGTAGGCTTTGGGTTTATTATATAATGCTTTGATCCATGTTAAAAAGTGGGGTCCAAAACCCCATTTTTGTAATGAATATTGCATATATTGCCAGGATACTGTGTCAAATGCCCTCTTAATATCGAGAGATAGAAAACATAAAGGGATTTTCCGTTTTTTAGCAATATGTGCCAATAACACTGCCCTGCGTATATTATCGCCTGTCTGTCTATTTGGCATGAAGCCTACTTGATCTCTATGTATTAATTTTCCTATAATGCTATTGAGGCGTTTTGCTATTATTTTTGCTAATAATTTAATATCGAGGTTTAACAGAGAGATAGGCCGATAATTCACACAGGAAGTATCATCAGAAAGGGGTTTTGGGATCATACAAACAATTGCCATTAGTGTTTCTTGCCGAAAAGAATGTCCATCTAGAAGTTTGTTAAAAGTTTCAGTGAGAATGGGAGAGAGTATTTCTGAGAATGTTTTATAGTATAAAGCCGAGTAGCCATCTGGGCCTGGTCTTTTGTTAAGTTTTAGGTCTTTTATGGCGTTAGCAACTTCATCTATAGTTATAGGCTCATCCAAACTGCTTTTTTGATTCTGAGATAACTCAGGTAAGGTTATTTTTGAGAAGAAGGATTCAGCTTCTGTAGGATTAAATTCATTGTTTGTCTTGTATAAAGTTGCGAGATGTGAGTGAAATTTATGGACTATTTTAACTGGATTACAAGTGTAAACATTTTTTGATAATTTCAAACGTATTGGTTTGAAAGATTTGTTAGTTGAATTTAATGCCCGAGCCAAATATGTACCTGGTTTGTTTGTATTCATGTAGAAATTGTGTTTGGAGCGTTTGAGGGATTTATCAACTGACTCAGTGATAAATAGATCGTATTCCAATCTAGATTTTTCCAGATGAGATTTTGTACTCTGAGATGGATTATCTTGAAATGATATGTAGGCTGCATTAAAATTGAGTTCTAGTTTTTTTGCTAGATTTTTGCGTTCCCGTTTAAATAGTGCCATTTGTCTTTGTATTGTACCACGCAAGACAGGCTTATGAGCTTCCCACAGTGTTATTGGGGAGATGTCTGTTGTATTATTAATTGATATGTATTCCTTTAAAGCTTGTTCAATGGCCACCTGATGTAGTGGGTGTTTGAGCATTATGTCCGGTAAGTACCACGTTGGGTCATGCGCTTTTGGTATGGCTGAGGCTATAGTAGTGTATACTGCATTATGGTCAGACCACGGAATCGGAATTATATCTGATGCAATAATTTCTGGTATCATTCCTATTGTTAGAAAAATATGATCTATTCTGGTGAAGGTTTGATGAGGGTGCGAGAAATAAGTGAATTTCTTTTTCATTGGGTTACTTTCTCTCCATGAATCTACCAGATTGTATTTGGAAAGAAGTTGAGAAAAAGGTAATCTAGAGGTTATTTTGGATGGTGTAAAAGGTGATTTATCTAGAAATGGGAGAAGGACCTGGTTTGAATCCCCACACATTATCACTGTTCCTATTTTGTGTGTATTAATCACTTGTAATATATGTGAGAGGAATGGTGTAGGTTGTTTGTTAGGAGCGTAGTAGGAAATCACCGTGATTGCTGTATCCATTATATAACCCATGAGTATCAGGTATCTACCTTCTGGGTCTTTAATTTCTGATGATAAGGTGAATGGTGTGGATCGGTGAAATGCAATTAGAGTTCCCCTTTGCTTGGTACAGGCAGAAGCCGTGTAAATTTGTTGATAAAAAGGAGAAATATATTTTGGAGTAGAATCTTTGGTGAAGTGTGTTTCTTGGAGGCATACTATGTGAGCCTTCTTGTTATGGAAAGTACGGAAGGCTTTGGTCCTTTTTTGAGGGACATTTATTCCCTGAACATTCAGGGAAAGTATATTCAGTGGTGCCATGGCAACAGATCAAATAGTTTTGACTTACTTTTTGTTATGCAGAGCTGACTGCGCAGATCAACCTGTGTGGACTGAAGAGATGAATAGATAGAAAAGAAACCAGTGAATTCTGGAGTAAAGAGTAAACAAAAAACATATGAGATTAAATGATACATTGTATAAATTATTTTTTGCAAGTAATCACAATTTACCCGTGAAAGAGAGTAAATATCTCTCTCAGGGGAATAAGTGCCTTCGTCACATTCCCACATAATATGATTGGGAGAATGAGGAGGGCTAATGGGGGTACACGGATCTTCCACTTACAGGAGAGAAGTGCTATGTCAAAAGACATCAAAATGATGTTTCATTAATTGGAGTGCAGAATATAGTTTTTGTTGAAATTATTTATTCCAGGGTGGTTGTATATGGTTAGTCTTGCCCTAGGCTAAATAATTCAGTTAGAAAGGTACTGTTAATAACTTTGGTATTGATGAAGATAGTTTGAATTATTTTGGGATTTTAACCCTTTTAGAGTAAACAATTACATATTTTATTCATATGCAACTGTTTAGATATGTTAACTCATAAAATTGAGGTTGTATTGCTTCAGATTAGAATAAACAAAAACATAATTCTAGGGACTAGTTAGGTAATAATATATTTGTTTTAAGAAAAGAAAGAAAAAGCTTCCATTACTTCTGGATTATTGAACATATTTGTCCTAAAAAGTAATAAATCTATTGTTATTACCTGATAATATATAACTGAACAAGAATTTCCTTATTTCACTTATATATTCTAAGGCTATATGAATCAGAAGTAATAAGAAATATAACTGGAATGTAACATGATCCCAAACAGTGTGTGACTATCAGAATGCAGTTACATTCAGTTATAAATATAGTTTTTTTATAGAGAACCATCTCTTAGTATAATAAATGAAGAGATATCAGGA
Source organism: Aquarana catesbeiana (assembly GCF_042186555.1). Lineage (NCBI taxonomy): Eukaryota > Metazoa > Chordata > Amphibia > Anura > Ranidae > Aquarana > Aquarana catesbeiana. The sequence continues at coordinate 159,558,359 of NC_133332.1, read as the reverse complement.
ATTAGGATGTCAGTCCATTGAATCTTCTTGGTCCATGGATGATGTGGCATAACGGCCTCTTTTGTGAGAATGATGATTCCCATTTTGTTCTGAAAATTTCTGGGTGCTGCCTGAAGGTGAAGATGACGCCATTCTTCTGCGTGTGGGAGAGTTGCTGCTTGTGGGTTCTGTCAGATTTAATTTTAAAAGGGTTTGTTGTAGTTCATCTGCTGATCTGCTTCTGTAAATTGTACCTTGGTAGTTAAATCTGACTGAAAAGGGGAAGCCCCATTGATACATAATGTTGTGGCGTTGCAGTTCCATTAGTTGGGGTTTCATGGATCGTCTTTTAGTAATAGTAAGTTGGGAGAGGTCAGCAAAAATTTGATAATTGTGTCCTTGAAAATTAAGTTCCTTTTTTTCTCTTGCAGCAATTAGTATTTGTTCTTTCGTTCTGTAATAATGAAATTTTGTGATTATATCACGTGGGGGTCCATCTTTCTTTTTGGCTGTGAGGGCTCTGTGTACTCTGTCCAGTTCTAAACGTTCAATAGGGATATCTGGCTTTAGTTCTTGTAATAGAGCAGTAATAGTAGATTGCAGGTCTGTCACAGTTTCAGGTATTCCCCTTATGCGCAAGTTTGAACGTCTGGCTCTATTTTCGTAATCTTCGAGCTTAGTTTGAAGTATTAAATTCTCTTTTTTTAATTGTTCCAATTTTGTTATATTTTCTTGGGTTGTAATTTCAATTTCATCCATTTTTATTTCTAAGGCTGCGGTGCGGTTTCCCAGCTCTCTTATTTCTTTGGTTAGGCTTTTTGTTATTTGGTCTGAGGTTTGTTTTAAAGCCTTATGAAGCATCTTTTCAAATTGTAATAATATTTCTGGGGATACTGAGGAGGCTTGTGGAGAAGTTTGTGAGAGGATTTGTTCTGTATCTGACTCAAATGGAGAGTCTTGCTGTGACATTTTCTGTCTGTGAGAGCGCCCTGATGCTGTATTTTGTGAGGTGACTGGAGCTGCTTTAGTTGCAGTGAGTGCCTGTGAGCTCTTTGTGAGGTGATTTTTATTTCTGCCACGGTTTCCTCCCAGTACCATATTTCCTGCCCAAACTTTCACAGTTTGTTCCCTGGGACAAAAAGGTTCAAATGGATACCTTTTGAGCCTGCAGGCTCCGCTTTGTCCTTCTCTTCTCTCCTCAGCGGTGTGGAGCTCTAACAATGCATGTCTGCTCTGCTAGGCTCCGCCTCCTGCCCCTCGGAAATCTTTTTCATTGTTCACCTCTCCAGTGCACAGCCAGACTCACAAAGCCTCCAGCATCACTCCTCTCCCAACCTACACCACTTATAAGTACTGAAAGGCGCCTAATCACAGGCTTCTCCAATTTGCAATCTCCACATACTTGAGTTAATTAGTACTCACCTGTGCTGTCTGAGAGCATGTCATCTCCTTTGTATGGAGCAGACAAACAGTTTTTTTCTAGGGGGAGGCTATTCCTCTGAGCATTCCAGGCACAACGTGCAAAATGGCCACTAGGGGCTGCTCCTGCACACCAGTGCGGTGACAGCCAAAACTCCTGATTAATTATTAAGCCTACACACAAAGCAGGCAATCCAGCATCATGTCACCAACTGGAACAGTCAAACACACCCACCCTGCACATGCACAGTCTGCTTCAGCCCAGATGAGCTAGGCCGTCCAGAGCAGACGACCGTGCATGAGCAGTGAAGGCAAAGGAGCCGAAGATCCGATATGACACATGCCCACAGGGCATTCCCAAACCATAATAAACAAAAAGAAAAGCAAACAGAGCAGACCATCTACATGGCCACCTTGCCCACCACACATTTAAACAATACTAGCCACCCCATCCCCCACCATGAGTTTATAACTCCTTACACCCAGCATGGTCCATAGGGAAAGCGCCCAGATAATATAGTAATATAGTAATATATTTATATTTGGGAGTATATCATGGGCATATTTCCATGATTATTTATGGGAGATCCGTGATTCCACCACCTCAACTCCACCTCCTTGGACAGGCATGGGGCTGAATTAGTCCCCATGTCCCCAGAATGTTTATCCTACATGGAAAGTATGGTATGTAATAACAATAGCCTAATATGTTGTTTTTGTGGCATTACTACAAACATGTACCCCAGGATAAAACAGGAGGACCCAAAATGAGAGACTGAAACTACACAAGCTGCAAAAATTAACATCATTTGCATATAAATTGCATAAGCAATCATTTATATTCCTAGCTTTTAGTAATCATCAACTTTCATCGTCTTTTTTTGTATGACATATTTACAATATTTACATTTTAAACCTGATCCTAATAAGACAAATCTCACTATTCCTATTCATTGTAAGAACAGAACTGGGGGATAAGATGACATAGTTATTCCCCTAGGAATGGCCTATAACTAAGAGCCTCATTGAGGCAAGGTGGAAAGGTAGCATTTCATTTAAAAATCCACCTCGCCTTACATTGAAGAAATTTCCTCCCCTAGGATCCTCCATAACTTCTTCCAACACCGTAAATTTGACCATTGACATATCGTGCCTATGCTGGAGTAAAACCTGTCTCCCAATGGGGGTATATAAAAGGTTCTTTTTAATGTCATAGATTTGCCTCCAAAAGTTCCTGAAAGTTTTACCGACGTAAAACATCCCACATTTACTAAACACTATATATACCACACCCTTGGTTTGACAGTAAACATAGCGCTCTATGTCATGAGTGCATCCTTCCAGGATGCAATTGCTGCAATCACAATGGCCACACTTATGCATACCCTTCACATCGTCACTTGTACCCAATGGTGCTTGAAAGTGACTATGGACCAATTGGTCCTTCAACGACCTGCATTTTTTGTATGTAAGTTGAGGGTAGTCCTTTAAATGCTTTTTTAGTATTGGGTCACTAGTGAGGAGATGCCAATGTTTCCCTGTAGTCTCCTCTACTTTTTGGTGATGACCTGAAAAAGTGGTCACAATCGTTACAGTTTTTTCTCATTAGTGCCTTTGAACAGCAGTTCCTGTCTATCCTTGCAGCCTGCACTATTGTACACTCGTTTAAGAGTGGTCTTGCTATACTCCCTTTGCCGAAGCTTAGATCTGAGAAGCACAGCCTCTTTTTTGAAGTCTTCATTATTGGAGCAGTTTCGTTTGATACGTAGATATTGTGAATATGGTATACTTCTGATCAAGGGTAAAGGGTGGGCACTCGATTCATGGAGGATGGTATTTCCTGCAGTGGGTTTTCTAAACAAAGTTGTCCCTAGTGTTCCATCAGATTTTTTATAAATTTCTATGTCCAAGAATGATATTGACTTGTAGTCACTCTGCATGGTAAATTTCGGTTTAAATCTGTTCGATGACAAATAATCCATATATTTACTTAGTTCTTCCTTGCTGGCATCCCATTCCATAAACACGTCATCTATGTACCTGTACCAACACAAAATGTTGGACAGATACATAAAGAAACCCTCCTCTGCAAAGATGGTACGTTCCCACCCCCCCGGTACAGGTTGGCATACGATGGGGCACAACAAGTCCCCATCGCAACCCCCTGCACCTGGAGGTAGTGGGAATCATTAAAGGTAAACACATTTTTGGTAAGGATGTGGTGGAGCAACCGTAGAATGAATGCACTGTAAGGCCTGACTAATAGATTCATCTCAGCAAGGAACTTTCAATCACCGAGGTTCCCAATCTGTGAGGAATACTAAAGTATAAGGCCTCCACATTGATGGAGACCAAAATACTGTTGGGGGTATGGTAATGTCATGTAGCTTCCTTAGCCACTTCCGGACCGCCCGCCATTGTTTTACTTCGCTACTTTGAAGAGGAATACAGTTGTTATGGCAGCAGCTAGCTGCCATAACCCCGGTACCCTCTTCTTCAACGGGCGGTCCGCTTCAAGATAAAAGTGGTCTTTGCGGCAGATTCGGCACAAGATCACTTTTATCGGCGGCGGGAGAGGCCCTCCGCCGGTGCCCTCCGCCGCTTACCGGAGCCGTCGTAGCGGTGGAGGTGATCGTATCCTGTCCCTGGCTGGGCATGGAGATGAGTGAGGGGAAGATGGCCCCCACCCGTTTCCATACCACTGCAGGGTGGAAGCGACGTCGAAACATCCCTTCCGCCCATAGCTCTTAAAGGAACATTTTTTATTTATTTTTTTCAAATGACATAAAACATTTTTTTTTATTGCATTCTAGTGTAAATATGAGATCTGAGGTCTTTTTGACCCCAGATCTCATATTTAAGAGGTCCTGTCATGGTTTTTTTCTATTACAAGGGTTGTTTACATTCCTTGTAATAGGAATAAAAGTGACACAATTTTTAAAAAAAAGAACAGTGTAAAAAAATAAAATAAAATAAAATAAATGAGAAAATTTTTTTTAAACGCGGCCCATCCCGCCGAGCTCACATGCAGAAGCGAACGCATATCTGAGCAGCGCACGCATATGAAAATGGTGTTCAAACCACACATGTGTGGTATCGACGCGATTGGTAGAGTGAGAGCAATAATTCTACACCTCCTCTGTAGGTCTAAATATGCAACCTGTAGAATTTTTTAAACATTGCCTGTGGATATTTTGAAGGGTAAAAGTTTGTCGCCATTCCACGAACGGGCGCAATTTTGAAGCATGACATGTTGGGTATCAATTTACTCTGCGTAACATTATCTTTCAAAATATAAAAAAAATTGGCCTTACTTTACCGGTATCTTATTTTTTAATTTAAAAAATTTATTTTTTTCCAAAAAAAGTGCGCTTGTAAGGCTGCTACGCAAATACAGTGTGACAGAAAGTATTGCAACGACTGCCATTTTATTCTCTAGGGTGTTAGAAAAAATATATATATAATGTTTGGGGTTCTAAGTAATTTTCTAGCAAAAAACCTGTTTTTAACGTGTAAACAACAAATCTCAGAAAGAGGTTCGGTCCTTAAGTGATTAATAAGTCCACAGTGTCTAGAAAAACGAGCGACACTCAGAGAAAATAAGGGTAAAAGGGCTGCGCACCCCATACGATGCATATGAAGAACGAAGAACCATCCTGAGCGGGGCTTTAATGCAGCCAATGGTATGAAATTCAAACGAGATAATGAAGTAATCAAATTGTTTTTATTGGTACAAAGGTATAAAAATATTTTTGACTTCTGAATTAAAAGTCAAGACATGAACTGTGGTACAAAACGTTATTAAAAAGCCGGCAACAATGTATAGTACAGTACATCCAAGGCACCAAGATCAAAATTACTATGATGAACTGACGCGTTTCGACCCTTATGGGTCTTCTTCAGAGGACAGGTGATTAACAACTGCAAAAATGTAAACATATATCACAATCTTTGAAAGCAACACAGATCGACATGACCGATCAAAATAAGAATGATTGAAAAATAAATACATTGCATTTAAGTGTGTACATAGACATCACTATATATTCAATAGTTACCAGTCAAGTCGCTTCTGATAGTTGACCATGGTGTAGGGGAATTATCCCCTCCCCCTTTCCTTATCCCCTTCAGACGGTCCACCAGCCCTCCAGTGAGCAAGTATTGAATCAACTCGCCTTACAAGGGATCACACAGGTACCGCCCCTGGGCAACCAGGGGAGGAGAGGGCCAGCACTGCACCTGTGTTAAAGTAACAATAATACTAGATCGGAAGCAAGAAAGCAACGGGGATTGTTTGTTCCCACAATAGCAAAAGGAAATAAAAAAAGAATATGTTGAAAAAATAAACCAAAGTATGTTAAGGTCTAAGGGTAGGTCCATAACTGAGCAGAAAAAAAAAAGGGGGGGGGGAGGAAGGGGGGGGGAAGGAGGAGGAATAGGTGGAGGAAAATGGGGAAGGAAAGAGGGGGGATGGGAAAGTGGAAAAGTGAGGAAGGGGTGGTGATGGTGGGGGGAGGGGGGGGGGAAGGGAGGGGGAGAAGGGTGGGTTAGTGGGGTTGGCAGGGATGGAGGGGAAGGGGTGGGTGTAAGACAGGAAAGGAAGTGAGAAAACTGCTGCTAGCAGGTTTGGACCATCCTTTATTCAAAAAAATGTATGGGAAATTAGTGGCAATCGTATTGCAGGATTGAATTACTGTGCCAGTGTGTAAAGGTGAAAAAATGACCAGCCATTGGTCTAAAGGAAAGAAAAGGTGAGGCTAAAGGAAAGTGGAGGAATAAGAATGAAGAGGTAAAGGGAATCTGTGATATAGTGACAAACGTAAGTGACACGACAAAGTAAAAAACAAAACGCAAACAGCAGACCAAACGTGATGACTAATAGTGCTGGGGAGAGTGATGTGATAAAGGCAAGACAGATTACCTGAGGTTGAAAACAATGGTAAGCTGCGGAAACCAGCAACTATGAAAAATTATAATATAATGGCGTCACTAAGTGAATGGATCAAAACAAAAAATACGCAATAGTCATAATACGGATCAAAAATTGTAAGGAGCAATGAACAACAAAAACCTGAGTTACTCACCAAACAATCTGTAACAATGGCATACGGGTACCCGGCGGGAAATAGAGGCTACAATGAGCCTCCCCTGCCGCCTGATTTATTTATATAAGTGCTAATTGGTAATCAATGTTAACAGGTGCAGATGCCGGCCCACCTCTTTGTTTCCTCCCCCAGCTGAAGGGAGGGGTGGCGCCTGTAGGCGCCTGCTGGGTGACCCCCCCCGGCGTTCCGGAGGAAAAGATCTTCCCTGGATCACCCGTCCCCTCCGCCGCAACTGCGAGGCGCCGTGACTACACGCACACGCGCATAGTATCGTGCATAGTATTGTTATTTCCTTATTTATATGAAGTTTAGTTATGGCTTGTTTTTGTTCAAAAGATATGTTTCTATGTAAAGGAGTATCAAAATCACGTTTCTTGATTTTCGAAGTGACCAAAGATAAAAAGGTCCAAATGTTTGGATTTGTTTGTAACAGAGGAAACTTTTGGGATTTTTTATTCAGTTTTAAAGGTATGTTGGAGACTTGTATAGGATTCCGGTGGACCTCCCGTGGCAGAATCCCCAAATGATGACTAATTTTCATCGAGCATATCCATTAGGTCCTTGAGAGCCATGAAGTCTCTTACAGTATAACCCTTCCATAGCTGTTTATCAACTCTCTCCTGTTTCTTCTTTTTTCTCTTCTCATCATACATATATTTATATGTCAATCTACGAGCAAATAGGTTCAAGGGTTCAGTCTCAAAACTATTAGCGCTTGACGTGGAACAGAAACTAAATTCCAAACCTAGGACATCAGTTTCTGCTTGCGACAGGATTTAAGAGGACAGATTTATAACTTGTAGATGTTTATCATTCATTTGTGTTTGTACGCATATCAGTCCAAATTGGGAGGAATCGGTTGCTTGGCTGGCTGGTCCTGAGTAGGAGGAACCAATGGAAAATCCTTATCCTTGGTGCCCTTTGGGATAGCCCCCAGTTTATGGGGTGTTCCCATATGTGTCTGCGTATTTCTCTGTAAAGGTGTGTTCCCAGCGTTTATAGGCGAAGCAGTGGAGCCTACTCTCGCTGAATATATCTATGGATACTGCAATAGAGTAGCATAGGAATGTCTCTAAAGTTACAAATGGTTTGGTATACTAAGGAGGTTTAACACACGAAAATAATAGATATCTGGTGCTACTTGAAGGTGGACATTATTTTAGGTGAGTGTTCATAAAAGTGATTGTTTGGCCATTAAGTATGATGGATCAAAGTCCCTCGTATGGGAAATGAATAGTTTAGTTTGGTATGTCATTATAAGGATAGCATGAATTTTGATGGGGTTTTGTGTGCCTTATATATTTATAGGCTGAAGCCTACTTGATTCCATTATGTGATACGTCTTAGAGAAGTACAGCGATAATATATTTTTTCTGACCTAGTTGGTTGTGGAATACTGCTATCGTATTGTAGGTAAGGAGAATGGAGATCTCTTCGCTAGCTGTTGGGTGCATATATAAAGTAGGTAGAGCTATGTTGATTGGTTTATTAATTGTGCCTTGATGGGTGTTACAGGTTCCTAAGTATAATTGCCATACCGATTTTTGGGGATATTAATCTTCAGGACCACCATTCTCTTGCTTTTTCAGGAAAATAATATCTTAAATTGGTAAGTTGAAACATAATACATCCTATATATGTAGCCGCCCCTCCTTTTTGTTCTAGTGTACATTATCTGTAGCTCAAACAGAACACCTCCAGTAATTGATCACTCCTCCAATACTAGATACAATTCTAGTGTACCCCTACAAACAAACTGTTGTTTTGAGAAATATTTTTCGGCATGGTGTGCTGCCGGCTCTTGCTCTGCTCCAGGAGATGCATGTAAGTGACCCCTCTGTTCCACCTTGGGAGATAGGGTATAACTGATATATACTGTGTTGCATGATGTATATTTTATATATTATATAAATAATTACTGTGAATTTAGTTTCGTAGATAGGTCTAGTTTCTTTGTGATCAAGGAATTGAGGTCCTGAGGAAGCTTTTTGTGAAACGCGTCAACCTCCTTGCTAGGTTTACAAACAAACAAATATGTGGAGTATATATGTACTAGTGATGTTTTTAAGAGCATGAGCTCTATATTCTCTTTTATATGTAATTGATTTTGTAATAAAATACCTTTTATGTGAACTTAATGTGGTTTAGTCCTTCTCTGGTACCGTTAAAGTCCATAAGCTCTGGCTGTTTGTTTTTTACTATATCTATTCTGGATGAGGTAGCAATATTTAAGCTGGTTTCTATAATATAATAATGAATTATTATTTAAAATGTAAAAATGTGAGAATTTGCACGCAAATTCTACTGGATATAAGCTGACCCATAGACTAATTATCACTACACATGCAGACAAAATTCAAATGCAACTACTAATTGTACATATACTGCACAGTATAACAACAAATAATACACAAATGCAATGTTTTACCATGGTAATACACGCTGAGAAGATTATATACATTAAGTTGATTTTATACACACTGTACTGAAAATTGGAACACTTTGGAGGCCAATTATGAGCTAAGCTTTCTGTAAAAATAACAACTCTGTTTTCTTTATCCTATTTTTGGCTCTTCTATACTGAACTTCAGATACTGTAGATATAAAAACACGTTTTTTCCCAGTTATGCATTACAAATTCCTTGGTGGGTAAAGCAGTTTATATGTATCTTGTATTTAACTGTTTGCCTGTATTTCAATTTTAAGTCCAACTTTAAAGTAGTTCTAAATGCAGAGGGTTTTTGTTTTTTTGTTTTGTTTTTTACCTTAAATGGCTTGTAAAGGCAGAAGCTTTTTTTTATCTTAATGCATTTTAAGATAAAAAGCCTTCTGTGTGTAGCAGCCGCCCTAGCTGCTACACACAATACTGCAATACTTACCTGAGCCCCATCTCTGTCTAGCAATGTCCTCAGCCATCCAGGACTCTCCTCCTGATTGGCTGAGACACAGCAGCAGCGCCATCGCCTCCCGGGTCAAAGTCAGTTAGCCAATCAAGGGAGAGAGGGAGACACATGGAGCTGCAGCTCGGATCGGGTGCTACCAGGGCAAGCTGCTTGCTGGGGGGGCACTCGACGGAAGGGAGGGGCCAGAAGCCTACAAGTGGGACCCGAGAAGAGGAGGATCGGGGCTGCTCTGCGCAAATCCACTGCAACAGAGCATGTAAGTATAACATGTTTGCTATTTAAAAAAAAAACAAGACTTTACAATCACTTTAATGCATTCTATACAATAAGGTAATAAACCTTCTGTGTGGACCACCCATCCCCTTACACTTACCTAAAGCCCGATCTTGATTTAGCTCAGTGCACAAGATCAACAGCTCTCTCCACTCTCTCCCTCCTCACTGGATATGAAGGCAGCAGCAGGAGCCATTTGCTTATGCTGCTGTCAATCACAGCTTGTGAGGAGGGTGCGAGACCAAGCCGAGCTCTGTGTGTTAACAGCTTAAGCCTCAAAAGATTTTACCCCCTTCCTGACCAGAGCACTTTTTGCGATTCAACACTGCACCGCTTTAACTGACAATTGCGCAGTCGTACGACGTTGCACCCAAACAAAATTGACGTCCTTTTTTCCCCAAAAATATAGCTTTCTTTTGGTGGTATTTAATCACCTCTGTGGTTTTTATTTTTTTCGCTATAAACAACATTTTGAAAAAAAACCTATATTTTTTACTTTTTGCTATAATAAATATTCACAAAAATGTTTTTAAAAAGCAAATGTCTTCCTCAGTTTAGGCCAATATATAAACTTCTACATATTTTTGGTAAAATATCTCAATAAGCGTATATTGATTGGTTTGCACAAAAGTTATAGGGTCTACAAACTATGGGAAAGATTTATGGCATTTTTATGGAATTTTTATTATTATTATTTTTTTACTAGTAATGGAAGCAATTGTGCCCGCCGGGTTCCCCACCCCGCAGCGGGTGCGCCTGCTAGCGCCCTTAAAGGTACCGTACCCATAGACGTACCCATACGGTGATTCACGGGAGCAAACCACTTTTTTACTTTTTGCTATAATAAATATCCCCCAAAAATATATAAAAAAAATATTTTTTTCCTCAGTTTAGGCCGATATGTATTCTTCTACATATTTTTGGTAAAAAAAATTGCAATAAGCATATATTGATTGGTTTGTGCAAAAATTATAGCGTCTAAAATATAGGGCATAGTTTTATGGCATTTTTATTATTAATTTTTTTTTACTAGTAATGGCGGCGATCTGTGATTTTTATCGGGACTGCGACATTATGGCGGACATGTCGGACAATTTTTTCAGTGCTATGAAAATGCATTGATTACTGTAAAAATGTCACTGGCAGTGAAGGGGTTAAACACTAGGGGGCAATTAAGGGGTTAATGTGTTCCCTATTGTGTGTTCTAACTGAAGGGGGGATGGAACTGTGCAGGGGAGATGACAGATCGCTGTTCATACTCTGTATGAACAGACAATCTGTCTGTTCTCCCCTCAGAGAACCGGAAACTGTGTGTTTACACACACACAGATCCTGGTTCTCCGTGTGCCCCGGGTGATCGCATCGGCTCTGTGGGCGAGCAGGGGGTGGCCACAAGGTGAAGAAACATTACATAACATCGTTTCACCCAGCTGTGCCATTCTGCCGCAGTACGGATGGTCGGCAAGTGGTTAATGGACACACAAAGACTGGCTTGGGATCGAGCCCACACAAGTGCCCCCATAGCAAGCGGCTTGCTATGGGGGCAATCCTAAGGGGCAAGGAGCCGAGAGCGCTGATGGGAGACCCCAGAAGAGGAGAATCAGGGCTGCTCTGTGCAAAACCATTGCAGGAAAGTATAACATGTTTGTTATTTTGAAAATGTAGCACTCACCCCTGAAAAGGCCAGCTGAATTGCCAGGTTCCTTTTCCAATTTAGTGCAGCAGCCAGGCACTCAGCAAAACTAAAAAATAAAAAGTAAAATAAATACTAAAAAAATAAATAAATTGAAAGCACCCGGCCCGCCGTGCTCGCGCGCAGAAGCGAACGCATAAGTGGTGTTCAAACCACACATATGAGGTATCGCCATGATTAATAGAGCTAGATCAATAATTCTAGCAAAAGACCTCCTCTGTAACTCAAAACTGGTAACCTGTAGAAATGTTTAAATGTCGCCTATGGAGATTTTTAAGTGTCAAAGTTTGTCGCCATGTCACGAGCGGGTGCAATTTTGAAGCATGACATGTTGGGTATAAATTTACTCGGCATAACATTATCTTTCACAATATAAAAAAATTGGGACAACTTTACTGTTTTCTTATTTTATTTAATTCAAAAAAGTGTATTTTTTCCAAAAAAATTGCGTTTGTAAGACTGCTGCGCAAATACGGTGTGATTGCAAGGATCGCTATTTTATTCTCTAGGGTGTCTGAAAAAAATATATAATGTTTGGGGGTTCTACGTAATTTTCCAGCAAAAAAAATGATTTTAACTTGTAAACAGCAAGTTTGAACAATAGGCCTGGTCCTTAAGTGGTTAATGAAGGTACAACATTTAGCAGCTCACATGGTTGATGATTAAAACAAGTACATCTAAATATGCAGGCATCTGGGGTAAAGCTGTCCACATAGACTAGGGGTCTCCAAACTTTTTAGCCCGAGGGCCACATTGTAGATTTTACAAATATTCTCGGGCAGAAAAAATGTGTTCATGATAAATAAATGAATAAAATTTAAATAATCTCATCATAGTCTCTCTGCACGTGTCCCCATCAGAGCTGTTCTGCACCTCTGTGTCCCCCATCAGAGTCTCCCCCATATCTGTGTCCCCCATCAGAGTCTTCCCCATATCTGTATCCTCCATCAGAGTCTCCTCATCATCAGTGTCCCCATCATCAGTGTCCCCAGCAGAGTGTCCCCAGCAGAGTGTCCCCATCAGTGTGTCCCTAGCAGAGTGCTCCCATCAGTGTCCCCAGCAGTGTCCCCAGCATTAAGTTCCCCATCAGTGTGTCCCCATCAGTGTGTCCCCATCAGAGTGTTCCCATCATCATGTTCCCTATCAGTGTCCCCAGCAGAGTGTCCCCATCAGTGTTCCCAGCATCAAGTTCCCCAGCAGAGTCCACAGCATGAAGTTCCCCAGCAGAGTCCACAGCATCAAGTTCCCCAGCAGAGTCCCCATTGGTGTCCCCGGCATCAAGTTCCCCATCAGTGTCCCCAGTAGAGTCTCCCCATCAGTGTACCCAGCATCAAGTTCCCCATCAGTGTCCCCAGCACCAATGTCCCCATCAGTGTCGCCAGCATCAAGTTCTCCAGCAGAGTCCCCAGCATCAATGTCCCCATCAGTAACCCAGTATCAATGTCCCCATCAGTGTCCTCAGCATCAATGTCCCAATCAGTGTCCCCAGCATCAATGTCCCCAGCAAAGTGTCCCCATTTGCCTCTTGCCTCAAGCAGACTTCAGCTCTCCTGCACCTCCCGACTCCCATCTGCTGCTACACACGCGGAATGATTTCTATTACAAACAGCGGGCGGGAAGCCGGGAGGTGCCGCGCTGATGACGTCACTGGTTGCTAGGACATCGGCGCTCTCAGCAGCCAATCCTTAGCACAGTGTGGCAGCATGGGAAGGTGTGGGGGGAGCGGATTTGTTGTTGATCTGCCAGACATCGCTGATAACAGCAGCTGCTTTTTAAAGGCAGCACATTGGCAACGCTATGTTGACAGAGTCTGGGTGATCTGCAGGCCAGACAAAATGCACAAGCGGGCCGGATGTGGCCCATGGACCAGGGTTTGGAGGCCCCTGACATATACCATCCGCCGCCCCGCCGGCTCTCCCTGCTGTCAGTCTGCAAGCGTGACCAGGAAGACTACCCTGCATTAGAGCGATCTGAAAGCGAGGCTTGAAGCACTCGTGGAGGGCAGCGTGGAAGGGATGACGTTGGTGGCGGTACAGAGGATGGTCTATGTGGACAGCTTTATCCCAGATGCTTGCATACTTAGATGTGCCTGTTTTAATCATCAGCAATGTAAGTTGCTAAATGTTGTACCTTCATTAAATGTAACCATATTGCTACGGTGCCTCACTTCTCTTTTATACTCAGTTGTGACATGACGCTACTTGTATATCAAGTCAAAATTTATCATAAAATTTTGCTTGTCTTGCAAAACGCTCTGAAACCAAGTTACTCTCAAACCAAGGTTTTACTGTATATAATGCTGGCGTAATTCAACATTGGATTTTCTATTCTAAGCACTAGCATAATAATCTCATAAACCAGCTAATGCTTGAACTTCAGTACAAGTAAAAACTGCTATGTGCAGTATAATACCCCTCTGTGTACAGTTTACTGAGACTTTTTACAAATTAGGGTTTTTACAGCCTCCTCTATTGATACATTTTATTTTCCACATGATTATGTGCATTTAGGACTTCAAAACATTAAAGTGGATGTAAACCCAATGTCATCCTTTCTAAACTACTGCCATAGGGGTTATCTATAAGGATATACATGCCTCCTGCATGTATCTTTACCTGTCAAATTTTCTCCCCTCTGTCTGTTATTAGACCCGAAAAAAATGCATATTCTGTGGGTGGGTCTATTGTCTGGAGCTCGGTGGGTGGAGTCGTGATGTCAGTAGACTCCCCGCCCACCTCTACACTCCTTGTCAATATGCATTTTATCCTGTTTATTTCTAACACTGAACTTCTGCTGAACTTCTGCTATGATCTCTAACATCCAGTGAAAAGACAGGAAAGTAACCACATGACTTCAGCATGCCAAATCATGCTGAGATGTGGAACAGCCAATCCTTGCAGAGCTGCTGAAGAAAGGAGTGGGGGGGGGAAATTAAAAAATAATGCCTGTGTCTTAGGCTGTCACTCACAGCAAGGGGGAGGATTTGACAAAGTTTTTCTCACTTTGTCAAGATTTTTCTCACTGAACAATAAAAGAGGATTGCTCAGAGATGGATTAACTCTGTGTGGCAAGACTGGGCTCAAATGATAGCAAATCTTATACTCTACAGTATGATAAAAAAAAAAATTCTGGCTTACATCCACTTTAAAGAATCACATTTTTATTTCAAGCATGCCACAGCTTAGCTGGAATATGTTCAGATGCTGGAAAAAGAGGGACACCTCTAGGCACAAAGTATGTAGGTAAAGGACATGCCCCCGCCACACCCCAGTTACATAGACCACAAAAAAATTAAAGTGGTTCTAAAGGCTAAAGTTTTTTTTTTTTACCTTCATGAATTCTATAAACTCTTTCTGAATGGTCTGTCTTCTGGGACCCGTGTGTCTCCCAGTGGGGGGGGGGGGGGGGGGGGGGGCAACAATTACGCCGATCTTACCCTAAAGTGGGAGCGGATACCTGATTTTGACAGGTTTATGCACCCCCCCTTCTCCCCAAAAGATGCCAAGTGTGGCAGCAGAGGGGGGGAGGGGGGAAGCAAACAGTTGTAGGCACTGTCCCTCTCTTAAATACTAATCACTTTGTCCCTCTTCCCTTCTCAGTTGTGCCTCTTTTTGGTCTCCTGTACAGATTGTTATAAAGCTATTTATTATATAAAACGGAGCTCCACCCAAAAGGGGAAGCTCTGCCTTAAATAATAAATAGTTTTATAGCAGTCTATACATGAGATCATAAAGAGGGACAACTGAGAAGAGAAGAGGGACAAAGGGATTACAATTCAAAAGAGGGACAGTGCCTACAATTGTACTGACTTTCTAAGAAACTCAAACACAAAACTTACACAGGGTTTTCCCTCCTCACAAAACATCACTTGGGTCTGTCAATTGTATTGGAGGGGAAGGAGGTCACATGCTTCCCCATACCTAAAAATACATAGATCTGATGCAGGATTATGTTCGATTACTATTGAGTACTACTACTGTTAGTATCAATATTACTGTTATTTTTCATAGGTCCTTCCCCCCACAGAGTACCCCCCTTTTATCTTCCCTGATTGCTGTTGTTTTTTTTCACTGCCCATATCATCATTGACGGACAGTCTTTGTTTTCATTTCCTCTTTGGTTCAATTCACTCATACAAGTTAAAGTGGTATTTCACTCGAAAGGGGAAATTCCACTTTTCCACCTCCTACCTTCCTCCTCTATGACCCTTGAATACTTTTTTTTTGGCTCCTAGGTGATCAGAGTGAAAGTTCGTCCTTCTCCCCTTTGCCCACAGCCTTCTGGTACACAAAACAGGTAAAAAGGAAAAAAGAAAGAAAACCTGCACTACCAAGCAAAAATTAGTGTCACTGCAGCTGCAACAAAAACCACAAATATCAATGAGGTGAAAAATGTAAATAAAAATTAAAAAAATAAAAAATTTGTGCGCTTGCATTAGATACTTAAATCTATATTTCTGTGTGATTGTCATAAATAGATGAGTAAATGAATAAACACCATCAGAGTTAATTTTAAGTGTAAGTGAATAAAAAGTCGCTATGCGACACAGCAAATAGCGATATGTAAATCAAATACTAATATTAACCATTCCATACAGATAAATATAGAAAACTTGTGTGCAAAAAATAAGGTTATTCCACCCAAGTGCAAAGTCATAAGTGAAAGAGTTCAAAATTGTGTCATGAGTTGCAAAAAAAACGCATATCCAAAGTTCATAAGTTGCATTCCTTAGTGTGTATAAAGGAATAAGGGGACGTGAAGGGACCTCCAACCACCAGTGGATCCAAAGGTTGATAACAGATGTATCCTTAACAGACGCATTGGACCTCCTTTATAGCAAGGTCTTAGAAGAATACAGATTTAGCCCTCTGCAGGGACAGGAGATGGCAGCTCACCACACGACCGGAGATGATTCCAACACTTCCGCGTTGATGTAAATACTCCCTCGTTTTAAACTGAATAAAGAAGGGGAGAAAAAGAAACTCCAATAGTGTAGTAGATAAAAAAAGGGAATTTTATTGCCTCAGACAACTAGGCATCATTCAAAAACATCCAAAATATAAAAGCCGGCAAAATATAAAAACAACAGAGACGCCCGTGCTAAATTACATGGGACTCTATGGCGATCTGGCATACACTGCGTAGCCACGCCCACAAAACAGGTGCCAGAAGGCTGCGCGGCCATTTACAAAGCACAGCACAGCTCGTGCATGCACAGTGGGAAGCTGTCTGTAAAGTCCCAAGGAATCACAGCTGGCTTCCCACATTAAAGATGTTGGGTGAGGATGGCGCTGGATGCTTGGACAGGTAAATGTCCATTTAATAAAAGTCAACTGCAACAGTATTAGTAGATGCTGACTTTTTGTTCCTAGGGTGAAGATCCTCTTTAACATGAAACGTGTAAGCTATCCCATACTAACCAACATTTGCTGTGAGTGTCAGAGAGATCTTCTGTCCTTGGAGGATTCATGGAGGATGTGAAAGGAGTCTGTATCCAAAATTTGGCATTGTGCCTGTGATTTTAACTCTTTTGTGAGTATTTTAATACATTTTTAAATTTAGTTTCTTTAGCACTGAAGATTTCCCCATTCAAAGGAGAGTTGCAAGGCCAAGATTGACGCTCACACACCATAAGACAGTATGAGTACCATAGGAATACTGTAAAGCACTTTTAGCCTGTTTTCTCTATCGGTCTCCTACAGCACTTGAGCACTGGTATTTGTATACATTTTATGGTTTTACATAGATGCAGGCATGAATGGGAGAGGAGTGCAAAGGAGGTAAAAACTTAGGAATGTTTATTGTACCTGCTAATAAAGAGAGCCTACGAATTTTGACCAACTGCTTAGAATACTGCCTTGTATGTATGTGAGTTTATTTTGTAACACCATATCTAACATTTTTGTGGCTTTTTACATTAATAGTTATTGGAGAACTGTGCTGTGGAAAGAGTATAATATGGCACCAAATGGGGCCAATGTTTACTTTAAGTCTAAAGTAGTGATCTTGTTTTTTATATTTTTTTTTAATTATTTTTAATTTTTTTTTAATGTACAGTGGGGGGCGGAAAGTATTCAGACCCCCTTAAATTTTTCACTCTTTGTTATATTGCAGCCATTTGCTAAAATCATTTAAGTTCATTTTTTTTTCCTCATTAATGTACACACAGCACCCCATATTGACAGAAAAACACAGAATTGTTGACATTTTTGCCGATTTATTAAAAAAGAAAAACTGAAATATCACATGGTCCTGAGTATTCAAACCCTTTGCTCAGTATTTAGTAGAAGCACCCTTTTGATCTAATACAACCATGAGTCTTTTTGGGAAAGATGCAACAAGTTTTTCACACCTGGATTTGGGGATCCTCTGCCATTCCTCCTTGCAGATCCTCTCCAGTTCTATCAGGTTGGATGGTAATCGTTGGTGGACAGCCATTTTTAGGTCTCTCCAGAGATGATCAATTGGGTTTAAGTCAGGGCTCTGGCTGGGCCATTCAAGAACAGTCACGGAGTTGTTGTGAAGCCACTCCTTTGTTATTTTAGCTGTGTGCTTAGGGTCATTGTTGGAAGGTAAACCTTCAGCCCAGTCTGAGGTCCTGAGCACTCTGGAGAAGGTTTTCGTCCAGGATATCCCTGTACTTGGCCGCATTCATCTTTCCCTCTATTGCAACCAGTCGTCCTGTCCCTGCAGCTGAAAAACACCCCCACAGCATGATGCTGCCACCACCATGCTTCATTGTTGGGACTGTATTGGACAGATGATGAGCAGTGCTTGGTTTTCTCCACACATACCGCTTAGAATTAAGGCCACAAAGTTCTATCTTGGTCTCATCAGACCAGAGAATCTTATTTCTCACCATCTTGGAGTCCTCCGGGTGTTTTTTAGAGAACTCCATGCAGGCTTTCATGTGTCTTGCACTAAGGAGAGGCTGCCGTCCGGCCACTCTGCCATAAAGCCCCGACTGGTGGAGGGCTGCAGTGATGGTTGACTTTCTACAACTTTCTCCCATCTCCCGACTGCATCTCTGGAGCTCAGCCACAGTGATCTTTGGGTTCTTCTTTACCTCTCTCACAAAGGCTCTTCTCCCCCGATAGCTCAGTTTGGCCGGACGGCCAGCTCTAGGAAGGGTTCTGGTCATCCCAAACATCTTCCATTTAAGGATTATGGAGGCCACTGTGCTCTTAGGAACCTTAAGTGCAGCAGAAATTTTTTTGTAACCTTGGCCAGATCTGTGCCTTGCCACAATTCTGTCTCTGAGCTCTTCAGGCAGTTCCTTTGACCTCATGATTTTCATTTGCTCTGAAATGCACTGTGAGCTGTAAGGTCTTATATGGACAGGTGTGTGGCTTTCCTAATCAAGTCCAATCACTATAATCAAACACAGCTGGACTCAAATGAAGGTGTAGAACCATCTCAAGGATGATCAGAAGAAATGGACAGCACCTAAGTTAAATATATGAGTGTCACAGCAAAGGGTCTGAATTCTTAGGACCATGTGAGATTTCAGTTTTTCTTTTTTAATAAATCGGCAAAAATGTCAACAATTCTGTGTTTTTCTGTCAATATTGGGTGCTGTGTGTACATTAATGAGGAAAAAAAATGATTTTAGCAAATGTGAAAAAATTAAGGGGGTCTGAATACTTTCTGTCCCCTCTGGCTTTTTAAGTTAATAGTTGTTGGAGAATTGTGCTGTGGAAAGAGTATAGTATTGCACCAAAATGTTTACTTTAAGTCTAAAGTAGTGATATTGTTTTTTTTTTTTTTTTTTTTTTTTTTTTATGTATAAGAGCATTCTCAGCTTCTGTTTGCTTCAGAACTCTGACTCTGCCCCTACTACTCAACAAGGACCTCTATTGTCCCCTGTATTTTTTATATGTTGAATTACAGATTAAAAACTTTACTTTCAGTCAATACAAGTCATCTGCAATTAGAGAGTATTTCATTGTATCTCGTACAAGTTCCCTTTAAGCATCTTTTATTTACATACAGTCAATATACTGAGCTGGCAAGCCAAGAAATTATCTGGTGGCTGTTCATTTATTTTTGTATTATAATTCTGTATTAAAAATCCCATGGTGTATAAAACAAGACCTCCTGAACCTGCTTTAAACTAATTAGGTAGATCATCCTACATTATGTCAAGAAAAAGCAATATTATAATGAATTCATAACACCTACCTAATTTAATGTTGTAAAGAATGGGTTAAAGTGTATGAAATAATGTAGAGTTTAGAAATGTTCTTGTCACTGGAAATTACCTATAGCAGAGCATGTGTATCTATATATCTCTATATTTAGCTATACCACGTAGAAGGCTAAATAATTGTCACTGAAATGGACACTCCAGTGTTTGCTACTGCTTGTCAGGTGTAGTAACTAATACCATCCAATAGCACACAGATAACATGCTGAAAGGTTACCACCATCTATTATAAGACTGTGCGACTAGCACCATTAATAAACTGTCACATTAAGCAATTAGGCTGTCGTCTTTTGTTGGTGGAAATTGTTTTGCTCTAACTGATGATATTGGTTTTAAGTCTTTGCTGATAGGTTCTTGGCAGGTTTCCCATTGGGTATGGCAAGCAACATATAAACAGACCTCATCTCTGATAAATGAACTTCTAGCAAGACCTGTTTTATTGAGCCTGCAGCAATGGAGCGCTTATGAAGTGCCCTGTTTCCAGAGTACATTGGCAGCTTTTTTAATCTTTGCAGGCTCTGGGATCACAAGGCATGATTGGATGTCTTCTAATTTATATAGGTGACACGTATTACATAGTATTATCTCCAACAAATGATTTATGAGGTTTAAGTTACTCACTAACTTAGACATTTACTTTTCTTTGGGACTGGGACCTGGAATTCCACTTTTGGCTAGACACCAACTTTATTAAATTTTGTCCTTTTCCAATAGGTACAATACACTTAAATTTTTAAGAAGGGATAGTGTTTGATATGTTTATGTGTCATGTGAATGTAAACAATAATGGGATGAAAGTCCCACAGTTACTTACAAAGAAGAAGGGGGCTACTGCCCAAAGAATGAAATAAGAGAACTTGAAATGTTATGCAAGTTCCTGGCATCTCAATACAAGGTAGGTCATCCTGGAGTTTATGCAAGTTTTTCTTAGCAAATATGCCTTTGTATAAGCAATACATACTGCCTAAAGACACTTGCTCTGTCATAGTCTATTGACTATGCCAGCTCAGATTTAGCAATATCTTTATGTAGTTTTACGAGACAGTTAAACCATACAGGTTATGGAGAGAAGGGATTAATAAGGTAAATTATAACTATTCCGAAAAAACATTCCTTCCCCCCTCCTCCTACCTACCCTGCATACCCTGTATAAAAAAAGATCTGTGTTTATTTTTAAAATCTGGTCTGGTTTGGTCAGGTGATTCCATGGATTCCAAGCGGCTGCAGTAGGGGAGAAGAGGAAGCGCTAACAAACGATGGACTGTGGGAGCCTACAGATGACATCACGGCTCTGGGAATTCACAGCTGTTGTTGAGCCCTCCCTTAAATAGAGGAGTCGGAGCTGCTGGATCACATGATCGGAACAGATTAAAAAAAAGGCTTTTGTATAGAAGGCATGCAGAATAGGTAGAAGGAGGGGGAAAGGAAGATTTTTAGGAATAGTTATAGTTAGCCTTTACTAAAACTTTAAAGCAATCAAAAAGCCCCTTATTCTAAACAGTGCACGTAGCACAGTAAAGCAGTCTTATAAGAGAAAATATTCAAATGTCTCATTACATAACATATTCCAAAAATAAGATAATTCCTAATTTCAGGACAGTGGATGTAGCCATGCTAATCATTGCTTTATGTTCCTGTGGCCAGATGGGCATGCATAACCACTGGTGTATAGTACAAATACAGCCTAATAATATAAAGCCATTTATTCCACGCGCATTTGGCAATAATTCATTCTATTGGCCAGAATATTAGATTATTACGGCCAATAGAATGCATTAATGAGCAAACGTGAATGCCCCTAAACGCGTTTGACATTTTTTCTGCCCAACCATTCTTCTTCTAAATGTGAAAGCACAGGGTTTTTTCCTACCTCTAAACCCTCCTGCCTCTAAATGACTGTAGATGCCTATGTATTCATGGGCACATAGACTAACATTAAGGGGCGTTGAGAGACAAAATGAAAAGTCAAACGCCCTTAAAATCTCAATTTTTTATGCCCAGTGTGCATGAGAACTTCCTAAAACATAAGGTATTCTTGTCACATTAATTTTCCCTATCCCAAATAAAAAAGATTAATTCTCATTTTAGGGTAGTGGGTGGATCCATACAAATCATTGCTTTATGTCCCTGTGGCCAAACGCACATCCAGGACTGCACCTGGCCACAGGTTGATGTAGTTTTACAAATGCATATTGACTTGATAAATTATTACTGAATACCAGATTTTGTAAACACATCATCAGGTTCAGAATTGCAGAATCTCACCAAATTTGATAAGCCACTGTCATGACACGACTGGTGTTGAAGAGGTTTAACTTCTATATATGCCCCCCGGACCCCTGCTGTGAGCCGCTCCATCTCAGCCTTAAAATTTTAAAATTCTTCTTACATTATAATGCTCATTAGTAAACCTAAAATTAATTTTTGTCACATTTACAATGTTTGCTTTCTTCTCTAAGGGACAGCCAACAAACTTTGTATAGCAGCACATTTTAGCCCCTCCTGGCAGTAGATGGGTTGTATAGTAGCGATACGAGAAGTTTCTGTTTTTTTGAATTATAGAAACTGAATTCCAGATGGCAAGGAACACACAGAATTTCACATGCAAATGAGAGCCAATCCAAATTATATAGCATGTCAGAGACATTAGGCTTTGTCAAACTGCCAATTGCTTGTCCAGTAATTACAGTTGTAGACTAAAAATGAACTTTTTCAACACTATCATTTATCATGTAAAATGCAGGAGCAGTACATTAAATTTCTACTGTGAATTTTCACTTATCACATAATGTTATTCTTGCAGAAGATAGCATATACAATATTCATTTCATGTGTTGTAGTATTACAGAACATTTTCACCCAAAGCTGTAATTTCTTTTTGAGGAGAGGGAGATGCAGATGGACTGTGGATAAACAAAATGCTTCCTTTTTTTATTGCTTTGGGTTTAGGTTACACTGTAGTCAAAATTGAAAAATGGTACTTTGAAATGCATACCGAAAATACAGCTGACCTGCTCAGCACTTTAGATCTTCATCCAGGTATATCTGTATTGCCCCTGTTCAGCCCACCATCCTTTGTCAGTAATCTGCTAATTTGGGAACCCCTTTAGCTTACCTGTTTGCAACACATGCAAGATATTCCCAAATGCATCTTATACAGTCTCTTTGCATTGTGACACATCAGTCAGAAAGAGAGTAAGCTACATAACACAGAATCGAGAAACAGGTCCACCTACCTTACACTTGAGGAGGAGCTCTGGGAAATCAAGCTGGAATGGATTATACAGAACCCATTTTATATTGAAGCATATTTAGTACTTAGCATACTTGCAGTGTGTGGTGGATAGCAGTAAGCACACAATACACATAACAATCTGGCCGTACCACCTTTATACAACCTCCTTTAGATTTACCAAAACTATGTAATATGAGAAACTAAGACATCCAATCACTTTGTATTCAATGAAGCAAGCCCCTGCTCTACATATTGTAGTTGTTAATAGACTTAAAGTGAATCTCTACCCCAATCCCCCCCCCCCCCCATTTTTATCCTTTTACTCCCGCTTACCCTGGGATCTGTACATTTCAGATACTCACAAATCCAGCGCATCCAGTATTGTCGCTCTGAGATCTTCTCATGCCCGGTTACCGCTCAGTCCCATGCCGCCAAGTTGTTTCTGAATTTTCAGGGCTTGCGGTGGGCCTGCTGATGATATTCCACTAGGCCCTCCCCCTCCTCCTCTGTGACTGAAGCGATAAGGCCTCCTGGGATCTGTGATATACATATCCTAGAAGGCCCAGTGGGCATAGTACATGGTATTCATCTAGGCCAGGGATATGCAATTAGCGGATCTACAGCTGTTGCAGAACTACAAGTCCCATGAGGCATAGCAAGACTCTGACAGCCACAAGCATGACACCCAGAGGCAGAGGCATGATGGGACTTGTAGTTTTGCAACAACTGGAGGTCCGCTGATTGCATATCCCTGACCTAGGTGAACGACGTGTATAGAAGGTGGGTCCAAACCCTTTTTCTCAAAAAAAAGGGTAAAAAAAAAAAAAAGCTGCTATACAGATAGTGGAGCGAAGGAGGGGTGGGCAGGAGGCACTTTCAATTTTAGGCTGAAGATCTGCTTTAAGAAGATGGTATAGTCAGATTTTAACAAGCACGTCGGGACCCCATGGGGCAAAGGACCGCGCTATACCGCAGATGAACACCGGAGGCAAAAAAGCGCCCTGAGGTGATTCAGTTCGCATAGGTAGCGCTATACAAGTCACTCATTCATTCATTCATTCAGCATGTTGTGTGAGTTCTAGCAGTTTTCTAAATGGTTTCATTTGTTCTCTAAAATTGCTCTTTGAAGGGTAACTCCACTTTCCTCAGGAAAAAAAAAAGCAAATAAAACAAAAAAATAATATAGCGTATACAATTGCGACTCAAATTGTGATTGAATGTTATTAAAAAATACCTTTCCTTTTTATTCGGCAGCTCTGTAATTTTCTGTAAGATGCAATGCAATATGGCTACCTAGAGTAATTGTGTACACAGATGATGTACCAAACACCCCCTGAAAATGTAATTTCCTGCTGATTTACCCAGTCTGATACAAGTCAGATTTTTGGCATCCCCTGCAACAAAAATGTAATTATTATATGAGCTACACCCAAAGGGAAATCACATCTAAAGGGATGCAAACCTTGCCACTTTCCTCATTAGAGCCTTGCAGGTGCAGCAGCTGAACATGCACATGGACACAGACAAACAAACAGCTATTTCTTCAGAATTACAAAAGGTAGGAATCTGCAACAAAGGTAATTAAAATCCCTACAATGTACATAGATCACCCAGAGGGGAATGTTTTTTTCTCAACAAAAGTGGAGTTACCCTTTAACCACTTAAAAACTGGCATGTTAAAACCCCTTCCTGTCCAGTAGGGATGAGCCGAACACCCCCCGGTTTGGTTCGCACCAGAACTTGCGAACAGGCAAAAAATTTGTGCGAACACAGTTAAAGTCTATGGGACATGAACATAAAAAACCAAAAGTGCTCATTTTAAAAGCTTATATGCATGTTATTGCATAAAGGGTTTGGGGACCCGGGTCCTGTCCCAGGGGACATGTATCAATGCAAAAAAAAGTTTTAAAGACTGACGTTTTTTCAGGAGCAATGATTTTAATAATGCTTAAAGTGAAACAATAAAATAAAATATTCCTTTAAATATCGTGCCTGGGAGGTGTCCATAGTATGCCTGTAAAGTAACGCATTTTACCTGTGTTTAGAACAGTACCACAGCAAAATTACATTTCTAAAGGAAAAAATTTAATTCAAAACTGCTTGCGGCTGTAATGAATTGTCGGATTCTGGCAATAAAGAAAAAAGTAATTGAAAAAAATCGCATGGGCTCCCCCCAGTCCATTACCAGGCCCTTTGGGTTACCAGGCGCCACCTAGTGGTTAACCCTTTCATTGCCAGTCACATTTACACAGTAATCAATGTATTTTTAATTGCACTGATTGCTGTATAAATGTGAATGGTCCCAAAATTGCACCAAAAGTGTTCGATCTGTCCGCCATAATGTCACAGTCACGATAAAAATCACTGATCGCCGTAATTACTAGTAAAAAAAAAATTATTAATAAAAAATCATGCCAAAAGTGTCCGATCTGTCCGCCATAATGTCGCAGTCACGATAAAAATCGCTGATCGCCGCCATTACTAGTAAAAAAAAAAAATGATTAATAAAAATGCCATAAAACTATCCCCTATTTTGTAGACGCTATAACTTTTGCGCAAACCAATCAATAAACGCTTATTGCGTTTTTTTTTACCAAAAATATGTAGAAGAATATGTATTGGCCTAAACTGAGGAGAAAAAAATGTTTTTTTATATATTTTTTAGGGATATTTATTATAGCAAAAAGTAAAAAATAATGCGTTTTTTTTAAATTGTTGCTATTTTTTTGTTTATAGCGCAAAAAAATAAAAACCGCAGAGGTAATCAAATATCACCAAAAGAAAGCTATGAGTAAGCGCTCCGTAAGAGCGTGAAACGTGTTAGCGGTCAAGCTGTATTGCTCCAACAGTGTCATGTACTAATTTTTATGCTTTGTAATTAAATAAAGAAGATTCGATTAATTTGCCTATTACGGAGTGTGGCTGTCCAGATTTTCTTCCTGAACATATCCAATTGGAACAACAACTGCCAGCACCTGGAGCTCTCATCTTTTCACACAGTGGAAGACGGGATACTTGAACCCGAACAGCCTGGAGCGGTGGTATCTACCCTTGTTTAATCACCAAAAGAAAGCTCTAGTTGTGGGGAAAAAAAGACGTTGATTTTGTTTGAGAGCCACGTCGCATGACCGCGCAATTGTCAGTTAAAGCGACGCAGTGCCGATTCGCAAAAAGTGCTCTGGTCTTTGGGCAGCCAAATGGTCCGGGGCTTAAGTGGCTAGTCTCTGTATCTAAAGAAACCAGAACTGAAAACGTTTGTTTGTGAAGTTTAAAACTGGGCTTCTAGCCAATGGGAAGGTATGCTATATGTAGCGCTGGTAGATTTTTAATCTACCGCTTATATGTAAATTTAGTGGGTCATCTGTTCTGTACATAGTTCAGATTTAATCTATGGCTAAATTAGCTTCTAACCTTGGTTGTGTTGCGTGCAGTTCCACTCCGTCGCCTGTAGATGTCGGTGTCACTACAGACTGGAGCTGGAAAGCAACAGACTGATGTGTATTGAGTGCTCTTCTTTCTCAGAAGTAACTCGGCAGAGGTTGTCCCCTGCTGTGCATTCTGGGAAGGGGTATTTAAGGGACAGACGCCATATTTCTTGGTCTCTTTCTTTCCACCTGCTGGCCCTCCTGGCTGACAGGTATGTGCTAGGAGTCCTATCTCGTGGTCCTCCGGGCCGGAGGACTGCGTTGCTGCAGCGTGTAGGTGGGCCCAGAAGTCTGTCTGGGGCCTACTACAATTGCTGCAGAGATGTCCTGTACTGTCTGTCCTACGGGAAGAAGCTGGACAATTGAGAAGAATCCAGGGGAGGACCGGTCATGGAAGGATCATGCAGAGCGCTGGTCTGGAGAGGGGCCTGGTGACTCAATTGGAGGACGCATCTTAAGTTAACCTACCACATTATGTACTGTACTGCTGGGTCGGCATAAAGGTTCTGGTACTGTGTTGCTGTTCATCAGCTATTGGCTACTGCCCCATTTATAGTCCCGACGTACGTGTTTTACATCACCGCATTCAGAACGGATTTTCTGACAACTTTGTGTGACCGTGTGTATGCAAGACAAGTTTGAGACAACATCCGTCAGAAAAAATCCTAGGATTTTGTTGTCGGAATGTCCGATCAATGTCCGACCGTGTGTACAGGGCATAAGTCTGGTATTGGTGAAACTACAGGTTAAAAGGTGACGGAAACAGCCCGCTTTAAATCAGCAGCTCCACCGTGAGTTATTGCTACATATATATATATTTACAGATTTTTAAGAAACAGTCTAATGGTTCAAGGGAGCATCTGGTGCATGGCTGTAGATGAATTCTTGGTATTGTGAATTCCATACAAGTATCTTTCATTATTTCAGAGGAGTTGTTTTAGTCCTTTGGATAATTTGCAGTGGCTTTCTCCCTAAGAACTACCTTATGAGCTTTATTGTGATATTAAAAATAAGAGAACTGTAAAAAAAAAACTACACAAAATTGTGAAAAACTATACAGCTGCTGAATAATGTGACACATAAAACATTACATGCCAATTTATACAGTTAGTTTAGACTAGGTTCACATTTGTGAGGGTGGTTGCGGGTGAGGAACAGCGTGTAAATTGCTGTCTGTATCCCCATTAGGTAGATTTATCCTGTCTATTTGTCCTTTTTACCATCATTGAAACAAAAAGAACATTTCAATCTCAAATTTTGGGTCGTCACTAGAAAAGTAATAGAGGGGAAATCTTCCAAGGGGACACTAGTTCTGGTGACCTGGAGACCCCAAGGGATTCCCTTAATTTGCAGGGGTTCCTTTTTTTGTCTATGGGATTGGAAGTGAGGGTAAATCTCCCCAATGGGACACACATGGTGAATAAAAATCTGACAGGGGTTATATCTCTCCCTTATTTTATCCAAGATGAAAAAAAGTTTTCATAGTTGTACTTTAATTTATTATTAGTAAGAAAACAATTGGCACAATCACCAGTATACCTTTCCATGCAAGTTTAAATCTTCATGTTTCTTCAGTATTTAAATCTATGTCTTATTTTTAATGAGTTATGATTTATTGGCAAAAGAAAAATACACCTCCATGGTTGCTTAGGAACTCTTGCTGGCTATGATTTATATTTAGACTGATCCTGATGTTATCTTCAACAGTGAAATTTAAAATCACAGCTTTTAGACCAATTCTTTGGCAATTAGATATGAACTGTACGTTTACATTTCAAGCTAAATAAATGTGTAGTATTTAATATCTACCACTAGGTGCCATGCTCACTTTAGCAAACCTTTTATTATTATTTTTTTTTCTGACAAAACCAGCTTGACTCAATGACTTCTTAATATATTTACTGTGGGTTTGATTTTTTTTGGCACAAAGATTCTATATGTAGCTGAATATCAATCATAACCAACTACAAAATCTATTTTTGTCCATTGATATATACTTACATTAGCTAAGCATCTCTTTTGCTTTAGCTTTAAAAGCTAATCGTTCTCTACAACAAGATCACCTAGACATGCAGTTTACTTATTAGTTAATATGAGACAACTTACTACCTTACTGTCATTTGCTACATTTGAATGTTCAGGGTCAGCAACTCTCTGCAGATTTCAGTAAAGTGTAAAGTGCACCTGTGTTTTGCCCATGCACTTAAGTGTTCATCCCCCCGTCCCCATCCCAAGACAAGTGTAAGCTCCAAGTTGATGTGGTGATTGCCAACAAATAGCAATATAATTTACAGTTTTGCCATGTTTCTGTGCAATGAGAAAGAGCCAGTCTGGAGTCCAGTGATTGATGCAAACATAACGGTGTGTCTGTGTGTACCCTCTTGACTAAATCACATGGACAGAAGAGATTTTACAGAGCAAAACAGAAGAAAACTGCACCTTGTTTTTTTTCTGCTTCCCATTTGCACAGGTATGACATGCTACGTGACCCTGTTTTGAATGCTTACACATACTGTATGTCTAATGGTTAAAGGCTTGGGGTCCCTTTAAAAAATAAAAGAGAAGACTGCTGTATTTCTGAAGCTTGGCGGATTTCTTAAAGACATTGTAAAACTTCCTACCTCCATCTTATGTTTTTCACCTGCATAACATCATATAGTTTCAATTGTTGGCCTGTACACACAACCTATAGTAGAGTAAACCTTCACATTCCTATGTCAGAAATGTTTGTTTGTGTTCAAACACGAGGCATGCGACATGACACTACACAAATCAATGCATGACCTTTGTCTGTAGTCTAACAATTGACATTTCCTGTAATGAAACTACCCCCCCCCCCCCCCAATTCTATTTTCAACTAGGAAATCAGCACTTGATACAGCTAAAGTGCAGTGTGCTAATTCAAACTATAACACAATAACAGTTAATGTGACAGGGTCAAAACTCAATGATGATTCACAATCTTAGAATAATGTGCAATATACCAAATAAATATGTGCATCCAAAATTGCAATATTATGGTGATAAAAAATGATTAAAAGTCCATATTCTTCTCCAAAGTTTTTAAGTCCAGCTTTATTATTCATGCGACCACTCTGCATAGCACTCAGTGGAGAAAGTAAGAATATTCTTACTTCTTCCACTGAGTGCTATGCAGAGTGGCCGCATGAATAATATAGCTGGAATATAGTTGGATTTAAAGAAACCATACATTATACCCTGCATAACAGAGAGGAAACAGCTGGAGAGGGACCCCTGGGGACAAGCGGTACCCATCAAAAGGAGGAGGAGGAATAAAACAAGGTTTATTGGGAAATACATGTGTAGCGATGTGGACTACAGTTATAATACTGTGCAATTTCCCTGTCATTCTTCAGCTATGGTTATATCCCTCTAGTGCTGGGCGCCAGTGATTGTCATCACATCTGTGAGCCCGACCAAAAGGATTGTGGGACTAGTAGTGTGACATTACATCTAGGCTATACATCCCAGGGATCCTTGCTACAACCCGAGGAGACTCCTGGGAGGAACTATAAAAGAGTCAAGAAATCCGCCCCATGCTCTCTTCTTCCTGGGCCTTGCCGAGTGCACATCTCTCTGTGGCAGGGAGAGAGGCTTCAGCCTACCATGCAGTGATCGAGTGATTCCAACGCGGCACCAACCCAGAAGATCGACACTACGGTCGTCCGCACTCAGCGGCTGTGGGTCATCGCTAGTCGCTTCACTAAAGGACGTCTCTTCCTGGGTCGCTGTCTGCAAGGCATTTAGCTGGTCCGGTAGTTGGTGAGAGGGCAATTGCCCATCTTTTGCAATCCTTCCCTGGTTACTTTATTTGAACACTGTGTGCAGACACCTTTACCTTGGGAACACTTTACTGCGCTTCTGTTTGAACACTGTATATAGACACCTTTACCTAAAACCACTTCAAGGAGTACCACTAGCCTGTTTAAGCCATTCAGCTTGTGCCCTATTGGATATAATCTAATGAGCTCCAACTGCCGGTGAAAACTATCAGGCCTGCATCTTGGACGTTGCTGTTGTTACCATTTAAAGGGCCCTATTCTATCCCTATTCTGTCTGATCTCTCATTAGGATATAAATGTTGAATAGGCCGGCTGGGGTTCCCCTTTAGTGAGTGACTACCTGCCTTAGATAGTTAACCCTTTACTGTCCTTACAGGTCATGCTCCAGGGGGTACTTCATTGTATATATATGTAAATTATGCTCTTGTGCTGTTGAACTGTCAAACAAAGGTCCAAGAACAAGGATTTCACCATGGGAGGCCAAAGCTTTCCCGAGTGCGAGAAAAGAAATGTTATGGCTATGGAGAAGTTGGACACTTCTGGATGAATGCCCCAAGGCTGGAATCAGCCCACAATTACTGACGGAAGTTCTAAAAGCCTTACAGAAGCTGCTTTTCCAAAAGCTGGTGGGAAACTTCAAGGTACCTCAGTGAAGGAGCTAGTTGAGATTCCTGAGGGAAAACTGCGCTCCAAAGCTAAGAAAGAATGAAAGAGGGAAAAAAAAAACAAAGTCGTCTGCTACCTCTTCCCCTCCCTTGCCTGTTAAAAAGAATACTGGACCCCCAGGGAAGGAAAGACGGCCACAGGAAATCAATGCGCACCTTTCTGATTGAGTTGCTAAACAGACTCCACCACCCTCAAAGAAGCTGATTAAGGACCAAACTATAGAGTCACCAGCTGGAAATCTGCCAAAGAACTTGGTAGGGCCTTCTCCTAAAGTCTCTTTTTAGCATGCGTTGTAGGAAAAGAAGGACCCCAGCGGAAGGAGTAGGAAGACTGGCGGTTAGATACACAAGAAAAGGTGTTGCAGCCTGGTGAAAGAACCTGCATGAAGGCCATTGTCAAGCTATCATGGGATCAACTGGGTCCCTATGTGGTGGTAAAAGCTGGTCCACTGGTGGAAGATAGTGGAATAGAACTGGTTCCTGGAGATCGTACGCACTAGGGCCTTACTGAGAAGTGGGGGAAGAATCCCTGTAAGTGTGAGGAATGTCACCAGCCATCCAATCAGCCTGAATTCTCGTTTTGTGATTGGGAAGGTACCCGGTGACAAGGGATAATTTAATCTGAAAGGAAAATGGAAGAGAGACCACTGTCCAGTGCCCAAATCTGTCCCCCAGATTGGAAGAGCTCAGTTAGCTTGATGGGAGAAAATGTCCTACAACAATGACTTCGATGTGGGTTGCGCCAAGAGTGAAGATAAGCCCTTCCGAGAAAGAGCTAGACGAATCCCTTTGTGTGACCTGGAGGACCTTCGGGAAGAGTTGGCTGAACTGAAGAAACCAGGGTTCATTAGGGAATCCAGGAGCCTTTATGCCTCTCCTATTGTAGTCGTGAGAAAGAAAAATGGGTCCCTCCGGATGTGTATTGACTACCGAACTTTGAATCAGAGGACTATCCCAGATCAGTACACAACTCCTCATATAGAAAAAGAGACCCTGCATGAGCTAAGTGGTTCACTGTGCTAGATCTGAAGAGTGGATATTATCAGATACCTATGCATCGGGACGACTGAGAGAAGACAGCCTTTATCAGTCCTCTAGGATTCTTTGAATTTGAATGCATGCCACAGGGGGTAACAAGGGCCCCCAACACCTTTCAGAGGCCTCGCCCAAGCACTGTCACTGAATTGAGGTCATTTTTGGGTTTCTGCTCCTACTATAGAAGTTTGGAAAGAATTTTGCACAGATTGCCAAGCCTCTGAATGAGTTATTGCAAAAGCAGATGGAGGGAGACCTGAAGAAGGCTCACGCTGGAGGTCCAAGGAAGCCCCGTCAGTCTATTCAAGAGCAATGGACAATGAGGCGTGAAAGAGCCTTTGAATGTCTGAAGGGGAGCCTTAGTGAAGATCCTGTGTTGGCCTATGCTGATCCCTCCAAACCCTACAAATTACATGTGGATGCTAGCAGAGATGGCCTAGGGGGAGTGTTATATCAGGAGTCAGAAGGAAAGCTTTGTCCGGTGGCTTATGTGAATCGAAGCCTCACTCCCCCTGAGAAGAATTATCCGGTACACAATTTAGAGGTCCTGGCCCTCAAGTGGGCTGTAGTAGACAAGCTACGGGATTACCTATATGGAGCCACGTTTGTGGTGAAAACAGATAATAACCCTCTGCCAAACTGGATGCTACTGGACATCGATGGTTGGCCGCTCTGTCTGAGTTCAGTTTAAAATATCAGCCAGGGGTGGGAAACCGAGATGCTGATGCCCTTCCCCGAAGACTTTATGCCACGGATACTGATCAGAAGAGCTGGGTCCATTTGCCCCTCGAGGGAGTACTGGCTGTATGCCAAGGAGTAGAGCACAGGCATAAAGGGGCGACAGGGGCCGAAGCCATGGGGGTCTCCCCCGCTGCAGTACCAGAGTACTACTGTGATTTGACACAAGTTCATAGTCAAGAACTGCCTCAATTAACTAGAGAAGACATGAGGAGAGATCAACGTGAAGACCCATTGGATACTCTTAGAAAGAAATTCTTGTCAGTTCGGGATCCTCAGATGCTGTTAAATAGTTCCATTGAGGGAGCTAAAGTGGCCTATAAAGAATGGGAATGAATGAGGTTGGAAGACGGAGTCATATACCGGAAAGGCCCATCTGAGGAACCAGAGGTTGTTTCTCAAATATTCCTCCCTGAGAAACAGATTGATAGTGTTGGCTGCTCTTCACGATGACCACGGCCATTTAGGTCCAGATAGAACCTTCAAGCTGGTCAGGGATCGATTCTATTGGCTGTCCATGAGGGCTGAAGTGGAAAGCTACTGTCATTCTTGCATCAGGTGCATTCAGAGAAAAACTTTGCCAAGCAAGGCAGCCCCAATGGGCCATCTACAGAGTCAGGGACCAATGGAATTGGTGTGCATTGATTTCTTGTGTTTGGAACCTGACCTGAGTGGGTGGAGTAATGTCCTGGTTGTAAAAGATCATTTTACCCGTTATGCTCAGGCTTTCCCCACTAGGGATCAGCAAGCCAGTGCTTGCGTGGATACATTTTTCATTCATTATGGGCTGCCTACGTGCCTACATTCGGATCAAGGCTAGGACTTTGAGAGTAAGCTAATCCGAAGATTTTGTGAACTCTTGAGTATCCAAAAATCAAGAACCATCCTCCAGAGGATCCACAACCTGAGCGTTTTAACCGCACTCTGTTAAACATGTTAGGAACCCTTCCTTTGGAGAAGAAGCAACATTGGGGACATCACATTGCTGCAGTGGTTCATGCTTACAATAGCAATAGCACAGCGAATGACTCTACTAGGTACTCCCCCTACCGGTTGATGTTTGGAAGGAAAGCTCGCTTGCTGGTGGATCTGGCTTTTGAAACGTCATTAGAGCACACATCTCAGGCTTCCTACCGAGGGTACGTTGACAGACTTTGAAAGAACCTTAAATACTGCCTTTGAGAAAGCTAACGAAGCATCTACTGCCATGGAACAGAGAAACAAGAAAAACTTTGATCTCAAAGTAAGGGTTCAAGACCTGCAACCTGGAGATCGGGTGCTGTTGCGCAACCTAGGAGTTCCCAGAAAGCATAAGCTGGCTGATCGATGGCGCTCCCAGCCCTTTATTATCTGCAAACGATTACCTGGGCTTCCTGTGTATCAGATCTGCCCTGAAGGAAAGACTTGGCATCAAAAACATTTGCTGCCTATATCTGAGGCTGTCCAAGTGCTTCCACCCCTTGCCCAGAGGCCTATCAGTCTCCTATGCTAAGGTCTAGGATTTGTTAGGGCCGTGAACCCATGCCTCCAGAGGAGGAGAGTGATGAGGAAGAACTAACCCTTGATTGGCTATGGGTTTGCTATGTGATTTCTTCATCTTCTCACATGATCTTGGTTTACTGGAGCCTTCCATACCTAAAAAGAATACTAGCAGAGCCAGTGGATATTCCCGAGAAGTGGCAACAAAAAGATGTGTTTGTGACACTTGATTTTTTCAGATTTCTGGTGAGTTTAACCCCAAAGTGGCGAGTTTGTTCTCACGCAGTGACAAGCCTGGGTGTGTGGTGCACGAATATATGAATTTTCATCACCCTTAAGAAATTTGATTCACTCACCTGAAACCACTTCAAGGGACTCTTTTTCACTTATATGAGGAATTATATAAGAGTGTGTCATATGTATATAGATTGACATGAGCGCTGCTATGGTAGTTTAAAGTCGCATGACATTTTGGACTGTTTTAATTGGTTTTATATATGATTTATTTTATAGTAGCTGCTGATATCAATGATTTGAGATTATATGTTATAGCTTTGACATTTATTACCTTAGAGGATTATTTATTCTTAGCGCTGAGAGGTGCGATTGGGGCGTATTTGTGCACTTTGTATTATAATAGGACATGTCCACCAGGTATGTAGAATATGTAATTTTACTATTATGCCCTCTTTGTTTTCTACTACCCATGGTTTTACACTTGCTTTCACTGCAGCTGCGCCATTTTTGAAAATGCCCCGTTTCCTTCTTCAAAACTGTGCTTCCACCCTTCATAGGCACCATCCTACAATCTTTTGCCTGCGCAATCCAAAGTAAGGTGTCATCAAAAATAAAGGCACTTTTTTCAAACACAAGAGAACAAGTGCCCATGCCGGAGCCAGAGGATTTCATCGCCATGGCAAGGTGCTCTGTGGATAGTGTGACATGAATGTAGGATAAACTGTGCATTTGCAGGTGATCACCAACTAAAATAAATAGAGGAATCTCAGGATTTGAATGGCTTTGGGAGATTAAAATGGTATCCAAGAAATATGTGCATGCATGCAGATAGGGAAAGGTACATATATTGAATTTAATTCTGCTGTAATTGACTTTTCAGAGTGAGGTCCTTTGTCTTAATATCTATATGGAATAAGCAATGGCCCAATGAGGTTGATTTACTAAAACAGGGGAGTGCAAAATCTGGTGTAGCTGTGAATGGTAGCCAATCAGCTTCTAACTCCAGTTGTTGTCTACTCTTGTTCAATTAAGCTTTTTACAAAAACCTGGAAACTCATTACATTCCATGCAGAACTGCATCAGATTTTGCACTCTCTCGTTTTAGTAAATCAACCCCAATGTGTCTATTCTGGTGAAATTTTTATCTTTGGTAGTGATGGAATTCCATTATTACCAATTACAATACTTTTTTAATGTGTATACGTATGCATCACTGGGCTTTTTTCTTGATACAGAGACATAAGCTACGGATTCAATTAAATGTTACTTATTTTAGATGCAGTTTGCTGTTTAGAGAAAATTGCTATTCAATAAAGATCTATAATTGGCTAATGAATCACCACTGAATTCGGAAACATTTACTGTAAGAATTACTAGATAAGCAATGCACGAAATAAAAAAAGCATTATTCAGGGTTACAAAGCTTAGTAAACTGCACTAATTCATAGTAAAAGCAGTAACAGCAATGGTTAAAAAGGGAATAAAAGAAGCCACCTGAGCTGAGATATAATATTTTGTCTATGTGATCACTTGTAAGGAATGTAATATTCATTATAAAGAAGTTGAAAGACCATGCTAGGTACATTTATACTGTGAAAAATACAGATGTCACAAGCAGGAGACAACTGGAACCATTGGCCTGGGAGTAAAATACAACCAAATTGACCTTTCATGGTAGGGACAGTTTCCTGTGAGCTAAAGAAAGTGCAACACACAAAACTGGAATATGCTAAATCTGGTGCAGCTCTGCACAGAAACCAGTCAGATTCCAGGTTTTTGTTTTTGTCAAAATTTAAAGCGTATGTTAATCCAAAAAAAAAAAAAAAAAGAAAAAATGGATCTTGCTCCTTTAAAGCACGTTATATGACACAGTGCTTCTCCTGTGTCATTTGGACCCCTGTAACACCTAAAAAACCTGGCTGATCCTACCAGTTTCTCCCCTCCCCTCTGTAAACTGACCACGGTAATAATGGCTGCTGAGCCAGGAGTCAGTTTGCGTGCCTCCGTCATCTGC
Organism: Aquarana catesbeiana; assembly: GCF_042186555.1. NCBI lineage: Eukaryota > Metazoa > Chordata > Amphibia > Anura > Ranidae > Aquarana > Aquarana catesbeiana. Next base: position 159,522,150 of record NC_133332.1, on the reverse strand, counting down.
AGCCTGCTGTCTCTCCTCTCTGCTCCTGTGTCATGCACCCCCTCCCATCCCTGCCTTTCAGCTCCTGTGTCAGGGTCCGCCCCCCTGCTGCTGCCTTAATAACATATCCTACTTTATATAATCCACTTTGTCTTATAATTATATGTCCCCCCTGTATGTCTGTTGTGTAAAAAAAAAAAGCTGTATATACCTTATCTGCGAGCACTGATCAGCGGTCACATGACGCGCCAAATCTCTCCGGCTCTCTCCTCCTCCCCTCCTCCTCCCCTCCTCCTCCCCTCCAAAGTGACATTAGCAGGGCAATCTCAGCCCCTCCTGCTGCATCTGTCACAAGGAGAGAGGAGAGATGTGGCAGTCACGTGACCGCTGGTCAGCAGTCATAGATAAGGTATATACGGCTTTTTTTTATACAACTGACACACAGGGGGACATATCATTATACAGCAGAAAATATTATAGAAAGTACATGATGTGGGTTAACAAACCCTTTAATGGAACAGGCTGAAGTTAAAAACTGATTGGGTACCATGTACAGCTGCACCAGATTTTGCACTCTCCAATTTTTTTTTAAATCAACCTCATAATGTGCTATGTTGACAGTTTAATTGTGTCCTATAGAATATTGTTTATTGTAATACAGCTTTTGCATATATATATATATATATATATTTATATATATATATATATATATATATATATATGTGTGATACAAATGTGGGATTGCATGAATTGTAAATAAAGATGCACTTTATGAGCTAAACAATATCTCTGCTTCTCTTTAAAAATGATATGGACTTACCTAAATACCAGTCATTAAATCTTTGGTGAACAGTTGTATATATCTCAAAAGTACTTTATTTTTGTTTTAAAGTTTAGATGATAGATATATAAAATATATACACAGGCAAATAGCAATGGGCTCTATTCACAAAAGCATGTGGCATGCGGTATTTAGGTGTACACACATATTTTCTCTAAATATTGGATGCTATCTTGAAACTGTCAATTCACTATATCGATTTGCAGTCAAACGCTTAACGCTGAAAACGCTTGGTAAATACTGCACAATAAAGACTCTGAACTCAATTTACACATGGAAATAATTAAATATATGTATGCAGTAATTAAGTAGTGGTCCAGGCATGCGGTAAGGTTGGAAGTGATGACTTTGGTCATTACACCTCAACCCTCAACGGACAAGGCATTTAAATGTTTATAAAAGGGTGCCAATTCACAATCTAATGAGCATTTAGGTAGTCTAACTTCATTTACCAGCTGTACATTGCATTGTTCTCCCCTACAGGCCATTTTAACCACTTGCCGCCCACCCACCATCAAGTGATGGAGGAGCAGTGCGGCTCTCGTTCTGGGCGGATGTCATATGACGTCGGCCCATTCAAATAGGACATGCAGGAGATCGGGTGCACGCAGCCCGGCACTGTCGGTGGCGGAATGTCCCAGAGACACAGCTCATCACCGATAGGGTTGAACAGCCAATGGGCATGGTTGTTTACCACGTGATCGGCCGTGATCCAGTTACAGCCAATCACAGATGGTACTTCCCCCTTTGAACGGTGCATGCGCATGATCAGGCGCGTGCTGCGCAGGAAAGTTGGTGGCGGCCTGTTCCCAGGAATACAGCTTGTCACAGACAATAGTAAACAGCCACTGACCGGCAGCTGTTTACCATGTGATCGGCCATGATCCATTCACAGCTGATCACAAATGTAAACACAGACTTGTACAGACTTGTACTGATCGTATCCAGTGTGAGGAGAGAAGAGCCAGGAGCAGTGAGTTACCAATCTGTATGTTGTTAGTGTACTGCACCAAGCACTACACAAGAGAACCTGTCACATCGCCCCTACCCCCCCCACAATTGCACCTGTCACCCAACAGTCACCACATCAGTGCCCATAAAGTGCACCTTTCACCCATCAGTGCCCATGAAGTGCACCTGTCACCATCAGAGACTGCCATCAGTGACTGTCAGCCGTGCACCTGTCACCCATCAGTGACTGTCACCTGTCACCCATCAGTGACTATCGCCTGTCACCCTTCAGTCCCCCATCAGTGACCGTCATCAGCGACCCATCAGTGACCGTCATCAGTCACCCATCAGTGACCATCACCTATCAGTCCCATAAAGTGCACTGGCCACCATCAGAGTCTGCCATCAGTGACCATCAGCCGTGACTGTCGCCTGTCACCCATCAGTGACTGTCACCTATCAGTGACCGTCGCCTGTCACCCATCAGTGACCGTCACCTATCAGTGACCATCACCTGCCCCCCATCTGTCACCTGTCACACAGCCCATCAGTGAGCATCACCCGCCACCCATCTGTCACCCATCAGCAGCGTGCCCAAAAAAGTTTATAGCAGTGAGGAGAAGTTCCAAATCCTCTCTATGACTGAAGAGAGCAACGGGGAGGTCTCATCAGATTCCAATGGCAATTCAGAATCCAATTCAGAATTTGAACTGATTGATAGCAGTGGATCGGCAAATGAATCAGAGAAAGAATGGGTCCCTCCTAAAAGGGCATGGCGCTCTGGAAACCAGGCAGCCACCAGCGATAGACCACAGGATCAAATTACCAGGCCCAGTATCAGTGCTGCCACCAGCGATAGACCCCAGGATCAAATGCCCAGACCCAGTATCAGCACTGCAGTATCCCCCCAAGTACCAGCACAGGAATTTCAAATCCCCCATCTACCAGCACTGGAGTGTCACATCCCCCAAGAGTCAGGGCAGCTACATACCTCCCAGATGTTCTTGCCAAAGCAAAATGGCTGCCGTTTGACTCTGTATCAGCAAGTATTCCCCCTTTCACCCCACAGCCAGGTGTGCAGGCCAATACCCCAAATTTCTCTGAAATTGATTGTTTTTATTTATTTTTGCCTGACACTTTGCTGCAATTTATCGTGGACCAGACCAATCTATATGCCCAGCAGTATATTGCAAACAACCCCCAATCATCCTATGCTCCTCCGTTTGGGTGGAGAGATCTGAATTTGGCGAAGTTCAAATTGTTTATGGGCCTCACCATGGGGCTTACAAAAAAAATGAAGGACATGCCTACTGGTCCACCAACCCTATCCAACACATGCCCATTTATTCTGCCGTAATGTCCAGGTCCCGATATGATATGATTATATGCTTCCTTCACTTCAGTGACAACACCCAGTACCCTCCCCGAATTCAAATTATGACAAATTATGTAAAATTAGCCCACTCATAATTTTTTCCCCCAAAGATTCACAGGATTCTATGTCCCTAAACAGCATATATATGTGGATGAGTCCCTGGTACCCTTTTCAGGCCAGCTAGGAATAAAACAATTTATTGATAGCAAAAGGGCCAGATATGGAGTCAAATTTTACAAGCTTTGTGAAAGAGCCATGGGATATCTGTATTTGTTCCTCATATACAGTATCTCATAAAAGTGAGTACACCCCTCACATTTTTTTGTGACAACACCGAAGAAATGACACTTTGCTACAATGTAAAGTAGTGAGTGTACAGCTTGTATAACAGTGTAAATTTGCTGTCCCCTCAAAATAACTCACACACAGCCATTAATGTCTAAACTGCTGGCAACAAAAGTGAGTACACCCCTAAGTGAAAATGTCCATATTGGGCCCAAAGTGTCAATATTTTGTGTCACCACCATTATTTTCCAGCACTGCCTTAACCCTCTTGGGCATGGACTTTACCAGAGCTCCACAGGTTGCCACTGGAGTCCTCTTCCACTCCTCCATGATGACATCACAGAGCCGGTGGTTGTTAGAGACCTTACGCTCCTCCAGCTTCTATTTGTGGATGCCCCACAGATGCTCAATAGGGTTTAGGTCTGGAGACATGATTGGCCAGTCCATCACCTTTACCCTCAGCTTCTTTAGCAAGGCAGTGGTTGTCTTGGAGGTGTGTTGGGGGTTGTTTTCATGTTGGAATACTGCCCTGTGGCCCAGTCTTCGAAGGGAGGGGATCATGCTCTGCTTCAGTATGTCACAGTACATGTTGGCATTCATGGATCCCTCAATGAACTGTAGCTTCCCAGTGCTGGCAGCACTCATGCAGCCCCAGACCATGACACTCCCACCATCATGCTTGACTGTAGGCAAGACACACTTGTCTTTGTACTCCTTATCTGGTTGCTGCCACACACGCTTGACACCATCTGAACCAAATATGTTTATCTTGGTCTCATCAGACCACAGGACATGGTTCCAATAATCCATGTCCTTAGTCTGCTTGTCTTCAGCAAACTGTTTGCAAGCTTTCTTGTGCATCATCTTTAGAAGAGGCTTCCTTCTGGGATGACAGCCATGCAGACCAATTTGATGCAGTGTGCGATGTATGGTCTGAGCACTGACAGGCTGACCCCCCACCCCTTCAACCTCTGCAACAATGCTGGCAGTACTCATACATCTATTTCCCAAAGACAACCTCTGGATATGACGCTGAGCACGTGCACTCAACTTCTTTGGTCGACCATGGCAAGGCCTGTTCTGAGTTGAACCTGTCCTGTTAAACTGCTGTATGGTCTTGGCCACCGTGCTGCAGCTCAGTTTCAGGGTCTTGGCAATCTTCTTATAGCCTAGGCCATCTTTATGTAGAGCAACAATTCTTTTTTTCAGATCCTTAGAAAGGTCTTTGCCATGTGGTGCCATGTTGAACTTCCAGTGACCAGTATGAAAGAGTGAGATCGATAACACCAATTTTAACACTCCTGATCCCCATTCACACCTGAGATCATGTAACACCAAGGAGTCACATGACACCAGGGAGGGAAAATGGCTAATTGGGCCCAATTTGGACATTTTCACTTAGGGGTGTACTCACTTTAGTGGCTGTGTGTTGAGTTATTTTGAGTGGACAGCAAATTTACACTGTTATACAAGCTGTACACTCACACTTTACATTGTAGCAAAGTGTAATTTCTCCAGTGTTCTCACATGAAAAGATATAATAAAATATTTACAAAAATGCGAGGGGTATACTCACTTTTGTGAGATACTGTATATGAAGGAAGAGATTCCCATCTCCATCCCCCAGAGTGCCCTGCCTACATGAGCACAACTGGGAAAATTGTATGGGACCTGGCATACCCACTGCTGAACAAAGGTTTTCACATATACCTGGGTAACTATTATACCAGCCTTCCCCTTTTCAAACACCTATACTTGCAAAAACCCTGGCCTGCGGAACCTCCAGAAAGAAAAGGAAGGGCTTCCCGCAATCTATAGTTAACAAAAAACTGCGAAGGGGAAAAAAGCAACTTTGAGAAGCAACAAAGTGCTGGCCTTGAGGTGGAAGGATAGCAGGAATGTGTACATGATGTCCACCATCCATGATGACACTACAGTTGAGTTTCACAGAAGACGAGGTCCCATTAAAAAGCCAACATGCGTCCAAGAATATAATTTTTACATGGGGGGGGTGGATTTCAATGACCAAATGCTTCAGCCCTATTTGACTACAAGGAGGTCCCGTTTCTGGTACAAGAAAGTAGCGATTTATCTCATTAATTTGGCCATTTATAATGCATATATCATCTACACCAAATCTATGGAAAGCCCCATCCCTTTCTAAAATGAATCAAAGAAGTTGTCTTGTCCCTCATCTATCAACAAAGACCCACCCAGAAAACTATCGCTCTGATGCTGTTAGTCAACTTCATGAGCGCCACTTCCTGGACAACTTTCCTTCTGAAGCAAGCCGAAGACGGCAAAAAAGATGTTTTGTATGCAGCAAAAGAAGATTTCGAAGAGATACCATCTACCATTGTCCTCAGTGTCCCTCCCAAACCAGCCTATGCATTGGAGAATGCTTCCGGCTTTATCACACATCCCTAAAAAAAAAATGAGCCCATATTTTTAAGCATTTCCCCATTTTCATCATCTGTGCTGACCATTCTCCTTGCTTCCTCAAATAACCATGCCACTGCCTTTCACGTGAACTGACTGGATCTGTTTTTTGACTATGCCTCTGCCCACCATTTGGACTGCTTCCACGTGACCTGACCCTGGCCTGTTTTATCGACTATGCTTCTGCCTACCGCTTGGACTGCTTCCATGTAAACTGACCCAGGCCTGTTTTATCAACTACGCTTCTGCCCACTGCTTGGACTGCTTGCACGTGTACTGACCCTGGCCTGTTTTATTGACTATGCTTTTGCCTATGCGAGGGGCTCCAGAATTGTTTTTGCAGGTGAAGAAAGCAATTTTTTTAGTTTTTTTCGGGTTTCGTAATTTTCGGATTTGGGTCTGGAGTCCAGGGGTTTCAAAGAGATTTGGGTGGGAGAAGCCTCTACCCCTGTGCCCTTGTACCCAGGTCTTACCTGACTGAGGCCCTCAGCCTGCTGCTGATTTACTGCCATCATGCCTCTGCCTGCCAGATGAACTGATCACACCTCTGCCTGCTACCTGTACTATGGAAATAATTAGCTGTAGCAAGAGGCAGTATGTGTTTGAAGGGCTGGAGAGTGGTACAATAATGAGTGTCTGCAGGTAACAGTGTACCAGGACCAATATTATGGCTGTGCTGGCTGTCTCTGCCTGGACAATTCCTATGGGCAAATGCTTTAGCTGTGCTGACACTATCCCTGTACTAACTATAGACAATATTCCTGCCTGCTGCCTGGATAATTACTATTTTTGTCGCTAAGCACATCCCTGCCTGCTGCCTGGACCAATGCTCTCCTCTGTGGACACTACTAAAACCACAGGTAATACCTTTTTTTACCCTTTCCTCAATAGAATTTATTTTGGAGTGTAATTCTTGGTATGTACATGCTATGTGTTAGAAATATGAAGAGCCTTCAAAAATGATAGGTTGTCAGGAAATTAGACGTGTAATTTATGCTCCGAGAGTGCCTGAAGGTGTTACTTGAATGTTGGGCCTCTGTATATGGTCAGGCTGTGGAAAAGTCTCACACATGTGGTATTGCCATACCCAGGAGTAGCAGAATGTATTTTGGGGTGTCATTTTTGCTATGTACATGCTATGTGTTAGAAATATTGTATTAATGGACAACTTTGTGTAAAGAAAATGCATTTTCATTTTCTTTCCACATTTTCTAAACACTTGTGGAAAAAAATTAAATATTCAAAAGACTCATTATGCCTCATAGATTATACGTTGGGGTGTTTGCTCTCCAAAATGGGGTCATTTTGTGGGCGTTTCCATTGTCCTGGTGCTCCAGGGTCTTCAAAAATGTGATAGGTCGTCATGAAATTATATGTGTAATTTATGCTCCTAGAACGTCTAGAGGTGCTACTTGGATGTTGGACCTCTCTATGCAGCCAGGCTGTGTAAAAGTCTCACACATGTGGTATTACCATAGTCAGGAGGAGTAGCAGAATGTATTTTGCGGTGCAACTTTTGCTATGCACATGCTGGGTCTTAGAAATATTCTATAAATGGACAACTTTGTGTAAAAAAAATGCGTTTTCATTTTCATTCCACATTTTCCAAAAACTTGTAGAAGAAATATCATGTTCAAAAGACTCATTATGCCTCATAGATTATAGGTTGGGGTGTTTGCTTTCCAAAATAGTATAATTTTGTGGGCGTTTTTCATTTTCCCGCTCCAGGGCCTTCAAAAGTGTGTAACGGTTTGGTTACCACTAGTTACTAACATCCACCAAATCACCCTGCCGCCAGACCCTCATCTATCAGTTAAGACAATAAGCAGTCATTTGCATAGTTTTGTTACGTTTATTGTGGGATATAACTTGGGTAGGACAAGGGAAGATATGGGATGTCCATAGAATTTGTCGGTTTGTACTCATATTTGCAAAGCATTAATCTGTAGCTTCTATCTTGCAATAATGAATCTCCACCATTCACAGTCTATTCCTTCAGCGCTGCAGACCCTTACTCCTCCTCCTCTGCACTAACTCCTGCAGAACATTACCTCTCCTGCACAAGCTTCCACTGCGAAACTGTTAGATTAATGCCATTTTACTTCCAGTACTTCAAACGAGAATCACTCTGAATATTTCTCAGCTTGATAGATGTACTTTTTTTTTTTTTAAATAAAATTCTGTTTATTGCTTTTTAAATTATATTATAACATACAACATTTGGACGTGTCATATATACTGTCCATGATAGGTCAACATGACCACATGTCTATCTAACAAAGACCTACTATCTAAAATACTCCCCACTCCCCCCCAACTCCCCCCACCCTCCACTCACAAACCACAGCTCGACAAGATAATAGGATCTTAAGTTCCCCATCAAAAAAGAGAAAAAAAATAACTGGAAGGTATGTTTGTATAAATGTTAATATAACAATGACAGCAGCAGAGTGTGCCTCTAGTATTATATATTATAGTATGCGAAGCATCCAGAAAACTTAATTTGTCCAATTAATACACCCTCATTTAATAGACCTCTTCCACTATCCTACTGTGTTACTAGAATTAAACCACGATTGCCACACCCTATCAAATTTTTTCATGCAACCTCTGGCCTCATATGTAGCTTTGTAGTAAGGTAACATGGCGTTCACGAGGCCCTTCCAGGAGGAGATACTCTGTGCCTCTGGCTTTTTCCAAGCCAACAGAATAGCCTTTCTTCCGTAGAATAGCAAAACGTTTAGCATTGTACGCATGGCCCGTGTGGGTACTACATCATCTACTAGTCCAAGCAGACACACCCTAATGCCCCGTACACACGGTCGGACATTGATCGGACATTCCGACAACAAAATCCTTGGATTTTTTCCGACGGATGTTGGCTCAAACTTGTTTGCGTACACACGGTCGCACAAAGTTGTCGGAATTTCCGATCGCCAACAACGCGGAGACGTCAACCACGTACGACGAGACTAGAAAAGGCCAGTTCAGAACCAAGCGCGGCACCCTTTGGGCTCCTTTTGCTAATCTTGTGTTAGTAAAAGTTTGTTGAGAGACGATTCGCGCTTTTTCAGACTCATGGCTTTCAGATTGTTTTCTGTGGTTCAGTTTGTGCTTGTGGGTTTGTATCTGCTCTTCAGTGTGTGCAGTCATTTCGTATCGGAGTTTTCTGTGCGATTTTGTCCGCTCGTTGCTGTTTTTCAGGTCGCTCTTCACAGGCCCTGCTGTTCTTCAGTGCGTTCTGTTACTACGTTCTGAGCAGCCGACTGTTTTCTAGCCATGTTGCGTATACGTACTCCTCGTAGAGTTCGTGCTGTGCGGGGGCTTGGTGTTGGGGTCCTGACCTTGACACAAGTCCAGTCCATGAACAGGGTGGGGAGGAGTTCATGGACCAAGAATTGGTTGCTTCAGCGTGACCAGTTCTCTCATATGCCTTTGCTCCGTGAGATCCGTGAGAATAATCCTGATGATTTCAGGAACTTTCTCCGGATGACGGACCCTGTATTTCACCGTTTGTTGGCTTCGCTGACCCCCTATATCAGCAGGCAGGATACCTGCATGAGGCAAGCCATCACTCCGGAGCAGAGGCTCGTCGCTACCCTGCGGTACTTGGCGACAGGGAGAAGCCTGCAGGACCTCAAGTTCTCGACAGGCGTCTCCCCCCAGGCTCTGGGTATCATTATCCCAGAGACCTGTTCTGCCATCATCCAGGTCCTGCAGAAGGAGTATATGAAGGTAAGATTTTTATCCTTTAATATCACATTTTATTGTATTGAATGTTTGCTTTGCTAATTACCATGATTGTAATATGCTGTGAATGTCCCCTTTGTCCTTATGCATGCTTGAATTTTATGTTTTTTTTGTCCTTCATACATATTTGCCTTCACTTACCTCCCCAGCATGCTCTCCTGCCCTATATTCACATAATGTAGTCACTTAACAATGTATTTTATCAGCTTCATAGTAGTGCTTTACCCCAAACACCCCCTAAAATGTTTATAAATGTGATTTGTGCTTTAAATTCAGGCAGAGTGCCAGAGGCTTTTTTTTGTAGTGTCCCCAAATCATTTTTATTAACCCTCCCCCCCCCCCGACTGCTAAGTCAGCTGATAACAATTCTCTATCTATCCTCAATCATCTATCTGCTGACTTTGCCAAACCCATACACACTATAGCCATCTCTTTTGTGGTCAGATGTATGGATGAATTCCCCAAAGCATGTAGTGCAAGGGCCTGCCTGTATACTTTCAAATGGTACTGTTTAAAGTTTTTGTATCCTATTATTATCTTGATAGGTAATAGCAGAGTGTCCAAATGTGCTCAAATGTGTACAATGTATATTTATATCTTTATATTATGACACTTCTTACCTGTCCAGTGGGCTGCCAATAGTTTAACTAAGGAGGGGCTGTTCCAAGTAATACCCATTATTTAGGCATTCATCTCTCAATGAAGTGAAGAGGGTTACCTGTCCAAGATTCCCCCCCCTATAATGTTAGAAATGGCCGATGAGAGGGGGGGGGATATGATAGGTGTACCTTATACTTTGGTGTTGTAAAATTCCCCTTAATAAATGTTATCTGGATGTTGGCAAAGAATGTTTGTGTCTAATCTGCTTTCCATGTTCATGTGCAAAAATACTAAGTTTTTTTGTTTTCCTCAACAGTTTCCTTCCACGCCACAGGAATGGCAGACTGTGGCCTCCCACTTTGCCCAGCGGTGGGACTTTCCTAACTGCGGAGGGGCAATTGATAGGAAACACGTCCACATCGTCCCACCACCCAACTCGGGGTTGTACTATTATAATTACAAGGGGTTCAATAGTATTGTGATGTTGGCGGTGGTGTCGGCTAATTACGACTTCCTGTATGTGGACGTGGGGAAGAATGGCCGGATGTCCGATGGTGGAGTCATCGCCCAGACAGAGTTTTACAGGCGTCTCCAGAATGGCAGCTTGGACTTGCCACCTCCAGAAGACAATGTGGAAGGACTCCCATTTGTCTTCGTTGCGGATGAAGCATTTGCGCTGGGGGACCATCTTATGCGGCCATTCCTGATGAGGACCCTCACCCCGGAACAGAGGGTTTTTAATTACCGGCTGGCCAGAGCCAGAAGAGTGGTGAACACATTTGGAATCATGGCCAGCCGGTTCCGTCTATTTCTTACTTCCATCCATATGGCGGAGTATAAACTTAATCATATAATCCTGCGTGCTGTGTTCTACATAACTTTTTACGGCAACATTCGGCCAACTATGCTGGCTCAGTTGGGCCTGAGGCCGGAATTATAAATGAAACAACCCTGACGGCGCTTGAAAGTGGCCATCCTGGCTTGCCCTCCCTGAGTGCCCGTGATGTCCGGTTAAGATACCTTGAGTTTTTTGCGGGTAGGGGGGCCATCAATATGCCAGACAATTTGTGAAGCCTTTATCAAAAAAAAAAAAAAGCAAATCTTTGGTGACATTTACTGCTTGTGTTTGTTTTAGCTGACCCTGACAGCAATGTGGGGAGTCCTGAAAATGGCGTGATTGTGTAACCTTATACAAAGAACTGTTGGGTGTTATTTACTAAAGGCGTAGACACTTTGCACTACAAGTGCACTTGAAACTGCACTGAAACTGCACTTGTAGTGCAAAGAGTATTTGCCCTTAGGAAATAACCCCCATTTTCACAGAAAGCAGCAATTACATGACCACAAAAGTGTTCTAGCGTTGAGACAATAATCCACACATTCTTCATTAACAATCTTTTTAATACCTGCACAATCACATGTGCATTTAGAAAAAGTTTTTAAAACAAACCAACATGTTTGTTGTATAACAATTTTTGGGGTGGCATTATCAAAAATAGAAATGTCCATTTAAGATAAAACAGGCATGTGTAAAACCAACAAGAAAGACACAAATCTTGAACTTACAAAGTTCACATTTGGTAAAACTTGAAGGCAATATCAGACATGAGTATTTAGGAACTGTGTTTGATATTGCATTCAGATGGTGTGAAGTCACCCCAGGAAAAGCCAAATTTTGAAGATGCACACCAATTTACGAATGTCAACATGTGCTAGCTGCCATCACAGGGGATCAAAGGACGTGTTTTGGGGGAGCAACCCCTTCCTCTCAGCTACTTTATTATTGAGGAAGGGGTTGCACCCCTAAAACGCGTCCATTGATCTTCCGTGATGGCAGATAGCACATGTTGGCACACTGTGTGCATCCTCAAAATTTGGCTTTTCTAAAAATCGCTAAAACATTTTTAACATTGTAGCACACAAAAAAACAAAGTGATTTGGAGGGGTTTTAAACTCTCCTCAAAACATCAATGATGTTATTATTTTTTTTAATAACATCATTGATGTTTTTCTTGATGTTTTCCAAAGCTAAATTACACCCCATGATCTCCCCAATCAGGATCTGTGCACTTTCAGAGGTGAAATGCCCTGGGTCCACAACATCACGATCACCTAAAAAGAGAGAAAACCACAAAAAAACAGGTATTATAAATATGTCGGCATCCATCTCTTACCTGAGTCTGTGGTCGCAGACACTCACCTGTTGTGGTGCCAATTTCCACCACGTCTTCTTCCTCCTCCTGCTCTGCTTGGGTTGGGGGTATTTCCCCTTCTTCCCGAGGTGGGGGGTCTGTGGTCTCCTCGGATGAGGGGTGTCCTCCGAGTCTTTTCTCCCCTATGTAAAACAAAAATGGTATAATTAGCACACAGATATTTGATGGCCGAAATATAAAGATGAAACATTGCTTGGAAGTGTGGTACAATTGTCTATTTTGGCAGAGTTAACAAGCTTCAAGACTTTACCTGTCTTGTACAAGCTTCACAGATGGAGACCCCCCTATAGTATACACTGGAGCACCTGTTTGGGCCCCATAATAAAAAGGGTGTTCTGGTGTCCCACACTAGTGCTCCAGCGTACAGATGTGAAAACAGCTGCTGAGTGTCCTCTCCTTACACAGAATCTAGTTTGCACTTCATTCTAGTCACAAACCCATCTACACAACCAAATATTTTTCATACAAGTAGGCCCTAAAAAATGTTGGCAAATGCATATGGCCTAAACAATGGTGTTTTATAGGCCGAAAGAAAAATGTTTGATACGAACGAATAATGGGCCCATGAACATGAAAGTTGCCATTTTTAACTGTACAACACTTAAGAAAAGCACATGGAGCAGCACGAACATAATAAAGACAAAAAGAATAGGAACACAGCACAACTACTTACTTTTTTGCAGCACTCTCTGGATCTTTCTGTACTGCTCGGGCTCTCTTAATTTCAGGTCCGACCACCGCTTCCTGAGCTGATCTTTCGATCGTCGTACCCCGAAATTCCGGTGCAGACTTTTGACCACTTTCGCCATGATCTTGGCCTTTCTGATATTGGGGTTGGGGTAAGGTCTATACTTTCCATCATAGTCGGCCTTCTTCAGGATGTCGACCATCTCCAACATCTCCCCAAAGGACATATTTGAGGCCTTAAATCGTCTCCTTCTGGATTGGGACGTTTCCGGATCTGGGCTTTCCTCCTCGTTGCTATAATTAGCACGCACCTGCTCTGACTCCACCATGTGCTCTTCACCCACTGCGCCGAACGAAAAGGGGCGGGGAATAGACTAGAAAGAACGTCAGGGGTGGGCGGAGTTACACGCATGCGCAGTGTGTATAAAGCGTAACACGCGTGCGTAGTACGTACGATCTGTGAGTGTAGGAAGGAGTATCAGAGGCGCCGATCGTGATAACGTAGGTAAGAGCCAAACTTGGGCCTATACTGCTTCTAGATTGAGGCCTATATTGTAACTAGATTAGGAGAGTTTTGCCTGACATTAGGGTTTGTCTTGTGTTGTGTCTTGCAGTGAAAATGGATATCTTGAACGATACCGACTTTATGGCAATCTTCACTGACATGTTCAGGGAGCTACCTTGTCTGTGGGAGATCAACCACCCACATTATAAGAACCAAACAAAGAGGAAGGCAGCGCTGGATCAATTGTTGGAAATTGTGAAGCAGGTGATCCCCATGGCAGACATCACCTATTTGAAGATCCTAATTTGTGGCCTGAGGAGCACATATGTAAGGGAGCGCAAGAAAGTCCAGGATTCGCAGAGATCCGGAGCAGCAGATGACACCTATGTCCCCAGGATGTGGTACTATGACAGGCTGCATTTTCTCGCAGGTCAGACTGAACCCAGGTCATCACTCTCCAGTCTTCCTTCCACGCTTCCTTCCCCCCCAGCTGAGGCTTCTGACGCCCAACCTGGGCCTTCCAGGCAGCAACATGTGGAGGAGCCCAGCTTGAGCCAGGTATAGCATTCTTCTAAATATTTCTGCTCGTCCAATCAATGATATTAACTAGATGATAGTTTGGAGTAATAATTTAGGATTGTGATTGATGATGCAAAACATTAAACCATGTCCCTTTTTCATACACAGGGAAGTCTCAGCCAGGAGGTGGCCGGGCCGAGCAGGCTGCCTGATATGCAGGTCCGTCCCCTACACCTGCAAAGAGAAAGTGGCAGGAAGAGGAGTACCCTAGAGGAGGCTGCCATAGGCCTCTTTTGGAAGGCTACAGAGGCCCTGGGAGCACCACACACTGTGGAGGAGGACTTTGCTGGCATAATTGCGTGTAAAATGCAGCGGATGGAGGAGAGCCAACAACTCATGTGTGAGTCATTAATGTTGGAAGCTCTCAATAAGGGGTTGAGGGGCCAAATAACATCTCATACCCACATTTGTGACCTCACACATGGTCCTCCTCCTCCTCCAGGTCCTACTCCTCCTCTTCCTCCTCCTCCAGGTCCTACTAGTCCTCCTCCTCCTCCAGGTCATACTCCTCCTCCTGCCATATCTCCAACAGCAGAGCCACAGCCAGGAAGGAAGCGTGGAAGGAAGACCAGAAAGTGATGACCCTGGATCCAGTCTGGTCTGGCAAAAGATGCAGCCTCTTGTGATACCACAGCCTGGGGACACAGATGTCATCTGTTGCTTTCCAGATCTCTGGGACTTCTGGACCAGACTGCACTCCCTTACATATGGACTCCTCAGGCCACCAATTTTGATGTTCAAGAATTGATGTCTGCCCTGGGGGTCCAAGGCTTCGCCAATTTCTGCTGTTTATCCAGCGTTGCCTCCCTCTTTGTTTGGTTCTGAGCCCTTAATAAAGGATGTTTGGTTTCAATTATACTTGCCTATGTGTGTTTTCCTTCAAAAAGGACAGTTTGTTGGTGAGGATTCAGGTACATTTCAAAACTACAATGTGAAATTAACAAGGGACACCAACACCAAACAATCTCCTTGAGATTAAATAATACAAGATAATAATGGTGTTGTGGTAACTTGACACACAAAACACACACAAAAATATTCTGGAGTAAAACTAAAAATAAAATAAAACAAAGATCAGCCTTGGAAAAAATACTAACCTAAAATAAAAAAAAAATCTGCCTTTAAAAAAAAAAAAAAAATTTTTGTCAGATGTGACAAATCAAAATATATTAAGGGAATCCCGATAAATAATAAAGAAAGAAGTTTGTGAGAAGTCTGTGTGAATATGAGCAGCAAAACTACTTCATTCTTCTCACATTATAAAGAAGAAGAGAGTGCGCTGTATTAAACCATTTTTAACATTGCACCGTGATGAAAGTGTTGTATCCATTGCGAACGCTAAGTTTACCAGACCGAGCTGTTCCGTCTCGGAATTTCTTCTGAGCATGCGTGGCATTTTGTGCGTCGGAACAGGCCACCCACGGTCAGAATTGACGCGATCAGATTTTGTGGTCGGAAAATTTTATAGCCTGCTCTCAAACTTTGTGTGTTGGAAAATCTGATGGAAAATGACCGATGGAGCCCACACACGGTCGGAATGTCCGACAACACGCTCCGATCGGACATTTACCATTGGAAAATCCGACCGTGTGTACGGGGCATAACAGTCATTGGGATCGGCACAGATATTAATTTCGGCAATACAGGTCGTAATATCAATCCATAATCTTTGAATATGGGGGCAGCTCCAGAAAATGTGGTCAGCAACTGCAGGTGAGTGAGAGCATCGCCAACACTCTGCAGGCTGTAGGGAAAATCTTGTTCAGTCTAGCTGGGGTATAATAACTTCTATGCAAAAACTTGAACTGAATCAACCTGTCCCTTGCAGACACCAGATGTTTAAATGACTGGGTCCATAGATTGTCCCAATCCTCCCCCTGCACATCCAGAACCTCCACCTCCCATCTCTCCCTGCATCTGGTGATCGCCAGTGGGGTCACCTTAAACAATTCTTTGTAAGTGTTTAAGAGAGGCTTGACCAAACTCTCATTTGTCAACAATGTTTCAAGAGACGATGGCAGGGATTCCACCCTCATCTCACGAAACTGCACCTGGAAGGCATGTCGAACCTGCAGAAACCTAAATAGATATGAATTAGGAAGATCATGTCTCGATTGTAATTAGGAAAAGGTTAATAGCTCACCATATGTTGTTATATCCTTTAATGTCTTGATTCCTTTAACTGCCCAAATCATGGGATCTGGTAAGTTGAAGAATTGAGGTAGAGCTGGGTTCATCCATATGGGGGTTGAAGGCGACACCCCCCCATAACTAGGGCATGCCAATTTCACTGCTGTCTCCCAGGCTTTAATAGTGGCTTTCATTGTTAGCGTCAGAGGCAGCTCTGACCTGGAGCCCCTAAACAAGGCAAATCGGAGACTGTCATATGACCCTAAGTGGGCCGCCTCCAATACTGTAGCCGCATCACCATCTTCAGCTATCAACCACCTATGAGAAAAAACCATTTGCCCCGCTATATAATATGTTTGCCAATCAGGCAATGCCAGGCCCCCTTGATCCCCAGGTTCCTGCAGTACCTTAAGACCTATTCTTGGAGACTTGGGAGCCCATATAAAAGATGAGACGATGCTATCCAACTTCTGAAAATATGATTTCGGAATCCAGATAGGAGCATGTCTCAGGAACAGGGAGAAATTTCATTTTTAACAAACTGATGCGACCTATAAGGGACAACGGGAGTTTTGTCCATGTTTGGACCTTTTGTTTCAACAATGTTATCAGAGGTAGCAAATTAAGGGGCATGTAATCCAGAACATTGGCTGTAATCTTCACTCCCAGATATTTGATGGACGTGACCCACTGCAATCTGCAATGGCAAATTAGGATCTCCTCCCGCCCTGACCCCTAGGTCTATTGGCAAAATGGAGGACTTACCCCAATTCACTTTTTTTTTTTTTTCCCAAAAAGTTTTTATTAAATTTTATGGTCAAACAGAGGGTAGGTAACATACATTTCAAAAAACAAGGTTACAGATGAATAATAGACAGTTATAATGCAGTTGTACAAGCTGTCCGCCCATGAGAAAGGCATTGATCACCATAAGTGAGTCTAGGAAACATACAAACAGTAACATGTGTAAACTTGCAAGAATCCTAAGTTATTTTTCAGCGTATGTAACACGTCCACGGGCTGGTAACTAGTCCGTGGGAACCAGTGAGGAGCACAATGGAATTGACAATCATCAGATAATCTCTGATGTATTTTCTGCCGAGATAGGAAGCAGAGAGTATTAAGCCCGGGATAAGCCTGTGGGTGGGGTGCAAACCACTGGGTGTCAATCCCGGTACCATTCACTCCTAAAGGGAACTTCCTTGTGAATGGACCGGGATTTTTGAGAGGAAAGTGAATAAAGTACAGATCAGTGGTGTGGTTGTATGTCTGTTTAGTTCCCGGTAGGGACTCTGGAGGACGGGTTGGGACTGTAGTGTGCATAGCAGTGCAAACATGTGCCCTCACTTACGGGATAAACAGGAAAAGGGATATACTGGTATTTGTATAATGCAAGTTTTAGTGAGAGACAGTGCGGGGAGAACACTGTAGGGGGGAACTGAGATGGGGGACGGGGGTGAGAAGAGGCGGTTGTGTTATAAGGGGTTGACCCACTCGGGGAATATAGGATAGCCTTCAAGAGGATCTTGGAGGAGTTTGGGGCAATGGTGTCCACGTTTGGGTTTGTCTGTAGTGTAGCCAACTTGCCCAGGTGATGTAGAATTTGGTAGGATGGTCATTGGATTGGCAGATAAGGTTTTCCATGTCAGCTATTCTGTCCACCCTACAGATCCAATCTCAGACCGTGGGGGGCGCAGTGTTCCTCCAAAAGGCAGGGATGCATAGGTTGGCTGCGTTGATGAGATGTAAAGTGAGGGATTTTTTGTAGGAACTCAGGGAGGCGGGAGTGTGGTGGAGCAAGTAGTGTGCTGGAGAGAGTGTTAATTGGAACGTAGTGATTTGGGAGATCAACTGATTGATTTCATTCCAGAATGGTTGTATCTGGCTACATTCCCACCAAACGTGTAGTAGAGTGCCCCTGGATGTACCACATCTCCAGCAGGTTGGGGGAATGGTGGGGTGGAAGTGGTGGATCTTCTTAGGCGTCCTATACCATTTAGAAAACAGTTTGAACCTGTTTTCCTGCGTGACGTTAATGGAGCCTTTGTGCATGAGGGTGAAGATTTGATCCCAGTCATTGGCTGGGATATCAATGGACAGATCCTTTTCCCATTGGCATATCAGTTTGTCCTGTTTAACTTTGTGGTGCGAGAAAAGGAGAGAGTAAAGCATGGAGATCAAGTGACTCTGGGGTTCGGTGCTCAGGCAAAGAAGTTCAAGTGGTGTGTGGTCTCTATGCCACTGGGACGTGTGTTGGGTGGCCTGAAGGAAATGTCTTAGTTGTAGGTATTTATAGAAGGGTATATCGTAGTTGGGTAGAGTTACAGAGAGTTGGGTGAGAAGCGATCCATTTTGAAAAAATTGGTGTGCCCTAGCTTGTGAGGTATGTGTAGCAAGAGTCTTATTTTTTAATGTTAGGCCTGGGGGGAAGTCTGGGTTGTTGTCAAGTGGCGTCATAGGGCCAGGTGAGGGAGTAATATTGAGCAGTTTGCATGCCATTTTGAAAATGGATAGTGTGGCGCCAATGAGGGGGTGGGAAGAGAAATCCTGGGGAATCTGTCTATGATTAATCCAGGGTGAGTTGGCAATCGGGAGACTTGTGAAAGAATCTTCCAGCGCAATCCAGTCTTTGGAAAGATGGTGTATATGCCAATCAACCACTCTGGCTAAATGGCAGGCCCAATGGTACTTTTGAAGATCCGGAAGGCCTAAGCCTCCAAGTCATTTGGGAAGAGCCAACCTATCTCAGCTAAGTCGTGGTGCTTTAGTTGCCCAAATGAAGGTCCTGCAAATACGCTTGTATGAAAGGAAAAAGGAAGTCGGGAGTTTGATCGGTATAGCTTGGAGGAGGTAAAGGAATCTGGGTAGGATATTCATTTTTAGTATGGCGATCCTGCCCAGCCAAGAAAAGGAGCCCAGGTGCCACTTCCTGAGATCTGCTTGGATGGAGAGGATCAGTGGTAGAAAATTTTTGGTGTAGAGATCAGATAAATTTGTTGTAAGTTTGATTCCGTGATAGGAAATGTCTGATTTTTCCCAACTGAATGGGAAGTTGTTTTTGCATAGGTTCACAGTGGCTGTTGGCAATGTGATGTTGAGGGCCTTTGATTTCTCAAATTTGATTTGAAGGTTTGAGAGGTATTTGAAGAGTGCGAAGTCTGACAATAAGTTTGGTAAAGTTGTAATGGGATCTGTCAAGAGAAGTAGTACGTCGTCAGCATAGGCTGCCAGTTTATTCTGTGTGTGTGTATAACGTCTACACCCCTAATGGCCGGGTTGTCCCTCAGTCTTCGAAGCATAGGTTCCATGGTCAATATGAATATTAGAGGCGACAAGGGGCAACCTTGGCGGGTTCCATTGGATACAGAGAAGGCGTCTGACAATTCTCCATTAACCCTGATTCTTGCCCTCGGAGAAGAATAGAGGGCCAGAACCATCTGCATCATACGTGGTGGAAAGCCTACGGCTCTCAAGGAGGCTGCCATGTAGTCCCAAGCGACCCTGTCGAACGCCTTCTCTGCATCCAAGGAAAGGAAAAAAACAGGTGTAGACGTTTTTTTGAGCCAGTGGTGAATGTTCAGTGTTTTGGTGGTGTTGTCCCTAGCTTCGCGGCCAGGGACAAAGCCCACTTGGTCCAAGGAGATCAGGGTAGGGATGAAGGGCAAAATGCGGTTGGCCAATGCTTTAGCGAAAAGTTTTAAATCTACATTTAGTAAGGAGATGGGGCGATAATTGGTCACCAGTGTAGGGTCTTTACCCTGTTTGGGAAGTAGTGTAATGTGTGCTTCAAGCAGGTCGTTATTTGCCACAGAGTCAGGGGTAAGGGTGTTTAGAGCTTTGGTTAAATGTGGGAGGAGGATGTTAGCAAAGGATGTGTAGTAGCTGACCGAAAGACCATCTGGTCCAGGGCTTTTACCTGACTTCATCTGTTTTAAAGCCGTGGGTAATTCGGTCACCGATAGAGGAAGGTCTAAGGATTGCACATCTTCAGGAGAAAGAGGGGTGGGGCCATATTGTGCTAAAAATTCTTTGATGGCATTGGGACGGTCTATTGAAGTGTCGATAAAGTGTGGGTGGATGGAGGAAGATGATATAATTTGGAGAAGTATTGGATAAATTGTGCTGTTATGTCTTCATTGGTAACCAAGGCCTCCCCTGCAGGACTGTTAATCTTGTGGATAGTGTTAGAGGCCTTCCTGGCTTGGAGAGCCCTTGCCAGGAATTTACCAGCCTTGTTGCCAAATTCGTAGTAAAGCTTATGCGTCAATGCGAATTTGCGTTTAAGCGTAACGTTTAGCATTTCTAGAAGTTCCTCTCTCGCCTGAGTAAGTTCAGTTAGGGTAGCCGCAGCAAGGGAAGCCTTGTGTGATTGTTCGAGTCTGCGTATACGCGCAGTAAGTTCGTTTATACGGGCATGCCGAAGTTTGTTGCGTTGCGCCGCTATAGACAGTAGTTCTCCACGAATGACACATTTATGTGAGGCCCACGTAATAGCGGGAGTGACATCAGTTGATGAATTGTTTGAGAAGAAATCCGCGAGGCACGTAGATAGTCTGAGGGCATTGACCTCGTCAGACAGCAATGAGTTATCAAGGCGCCAAATAAGGGTCCGTTTGTGTGGGGCGGAGAATTGTAGAGTCATGGAGATGGGGCTATGGTCCAAGAGTAAGGATGGTTCAATGGTTGCACTAGTAAGGTATGTCAGGTCTTGTTGGGAAAGAAAGAAGTGATCTAGTCTAGAATACTTGTTGTGTGGGGAAGAAAAGAATGTGAAATCCTTGTCTTTAGGATGGGGGGTGCGCCAAGTGTTGTGGAGTAGAAGGTTGCTTAGTTGATGTTTGATAGATCGTAGGGCTCGGTATGTGAGGGAGGAAGTCCCAGTAGAAGTGTCAATAGACGGGACGAGTGGGACATTAAAATCACCGCCGACAATAAGGGTGCCGAAGTAGAAGCTGGAGAGCAGTTGTAGTGTATTAAGAAAAAAGGTAACTTGGCCTGAGTTGGGAGCATAGATATTGGCGATTGTAAATGTTCTCTGGTGTAGAGTTCCTTTTATGAAAAGGAATCTGCCGAGCAGGATCTCTGTGAACGTCAGTCACTTGGAATGGGCAGTGTTTGGAAATGAGGATGGATACCCCTTTCGATTTTGCCTCAGAGTTAGAGACATGAAAGACCCTGGGGAAGTGACTGTTGTGTAATTTAGGGATTGAATCCGTCCGAAAATGCGTTTCTTGTATCAGTGCTATTTGCGCTTTGGATTGTTTGAGTGATTGAAGGAGTTGGGATCGTTTTTCAGGAGTGTTCAGACCCCTGATGTTAACCGAGAGTAATTTGAGATCATTCAGTTGAGAATGAGGCAACTTTCCGTGTGGGTGGGTGTTTGAGGTAGCCGCCATTATAAGGGGACAGGGGGAGGGACAGAGGGTAAAGGGAGAGCAGAGCGATCCGCTTTACAGGGAATAAGCTTGAGTTAAGCGTGTGGGAAGCTAAGGGGGTACCGAAGATGTGTGGATTTATATGTCCACAAACCTCTAATATAAGGGATCGGTGTGGTACGGAGTGCACCCGTGGCACAGTTCCCTGTAGGGATTACTGGACCACAGTACGGATCCGTATGGGGGTTGACCCAAATCTAGGCGATGGAGAAATGAGGATATCACGGGGATAAGGTACAGGTGGTAAAGTGTGATCTGCCGCCACAGGACAAGGAGAGGCATTGGTAGAGGTAAATAGCCAACAGAGCAGCCTTCTGGGACTGGTAGTGAGAGCTTTGGTTAGTGTGTTGAGGTATGCATTGTGCCCCATGGGTTGTAGAAATATTAGGACCTTTGGGGTGCTTAGTAGTGTATAGTGCGTCGTGGGGTCGCTCCCCATCTTGATCTGTGAGCGATGACAGCCCAATAACCATGTCATTTCCCCCAGATCGGCCATATCCATTGCACCCAAAGGGTCTGGTGGTGTAGGCAGGGGAGAGGAGCCACGACCCACATACAAATTACAGCAAAAAAAAACAAAAATGTAAGCATCTAACTTAGTGCGATTCTTGAAGAGGCCTTTAAGTGCAAGTACTGCCCTGCGAAACTTAGAGAGCAGAGCTAGATAGGCTATAAACATTAAACAGCAGGTGTAAGGTAAATGTAACGTTATATGACAACAAGTATAGTCTTGATGTAGGACTATATAACACAAAAACATATCGTTAGAATGATATTACCAGGCCAGTCCAGCAGTGTAGAGTGTAGAGAGAGACGATAGGCACGGTGGTAACAGCAGGTGCTGCCCACCGGGAGGCATTAAGGGTGATAGTCTGAATGCGGTTTCTCACATACCGTGGAGGATTCAACGGAGATGCTGACGTGAGCCGGATGGATGCAGGAGTACAGGATTGAAGCAGGTGTAGAGGAGGCGAGATGCGGGTGAAGATCCGTCGTTGCCGGAAGCATCATATGATGAGTCCTTCAAAGCACGTCTCGGGGATAACAGGAAGTCAGTTCAGAGAGGCGGGACTGCGTGATAGCACCAGGCGGAGCTTACACCTGCTAAGCAGTATGGGGAATGTAGTTCTGTGCTGGGTAGGTTGATGTAGTGCAGTCATTTCCACTTAAAGCCTACCAGCATAGTAGGGTGGCATTGCTGGTAAAGCAGATGGTAAGGTCTGTCTGAGGTACAAGGTGCAGTGAGACGGGCGTTGCAGAGGCAGTAAGCGGGAAGTACGGTGTGCAGGGAGGAGGTGCGGTTGTTAATGCTGAGGTCTTGCCAGTGTAAAAACCAAAACGAATAAAAAGAAAATAAAGTTTGCAACACAGAACTGATTCAAAAATTCAAATGACTGTCATATGGTCGAACTGGGTGATCAGACAAGAGTGGCGGAGCGTTAACAACCCTGAATTAATGATCCCTACGGGCTCTTCTTGACTGCGGAGAGACAGTGGCCTCCTGTGTCCCAGAGCGATGGATGACATGGCTCCTTAGGGTAGAAGGAGAGCGGTGCCTGCGGTGCCTGGAACTTTGGGTTTCCATGGGTTTGTCCCGTAGCATGTCTCGATGGGATGGCCTGGGGAGGAAAGCCGCGTACCACAGAGGTACAGAGATCAGGGGTATGCCAAGTGTGGAGCAAAAGTGTGGTAGGTCCTCAGGAACCTTGAGGACAGCTGAACGTCCATTAAAGGAGGCCATGAGGCAGAATGGAAACTTCCATTTATACACAATATTTTTTGCTCTGAGGGCATCCAGCAAGGGTTTGAGATTGCGCCTATGTTGCAAGGTAATGCCTGAGAGGTCCTGGTATATTTGGACAGGGCAGCCCTCATGAAGGATTTGCTGCATGCCCCTGGTTTGTTTGATGATTTCCTCCTTTAATTTAAAATCAATGATGTAGCAAATAACATCTCGAGGTGGATCGTTCTCCCTTCCTTTAGGTCGCAGTGCCCTGTGAATTCTCTCCATAGCGATGGGAGTTTGAGGGGGGCGCTGTAGGAGGTTGTTGAAAATGCTTACTACAGATCGTGAGATGTGTTCCCCTTCTATTGACTCTGGAAGACCTCTGATTCTCAAGTTATGCCTTCTACCTCGGTTATCGAGGTCTTCCAGATGTCGCTGCATGTCTCTCATTTGCAGGGTATGTGAGTCCAAGCAGGCAGTGACATTGTGCAGCTTCTCTTCTTGTCTCTCCGTAGCGCGTTCAACTACTTGTACTCTGTCATTGAGCCCACGCAGGTCCAGCCTGAGTTCTGAGATGGCCACCGAGAGGGTCTCCTTAATGTCGTCAGCGACTGAGCGGAGATCTTGCAGATTAAGGGGAGGATGAGGCCTGAGCTCGATTCCCGCTTCCCCGCCATGAGAATGCGGGGGTTGTTGCGGCGGAGCGCTCGAGTCAGTCGGCGGGGTCAATAACTGAGGAGAGTGAGGGAGCCCGTGGCGGGAAGGTGCCATGTTCTGTCTGCTGGCTCTGAACATCTCCGGGATGTTCTGTCCTTGTGAGCCCGCTAAGTCTCTAGGGGACCGCGAGCGGGAGGCAGAGGTGGTTCGGGAAGCCGTCCCCATAGTTAATAAGGATAGCAGAGAGAAAATACCTCCGTATTTCAGTAGCTATCTCCTGTGGCGGGCAGAGCCACAGGAAAGATTAGACGTCTTTCTCCATGCCAGGTCAGGCCACCCCCAATTCACTTTTAATCCCGAGAAGGTTGCAAAGTGGTCAATGATTTCTAGAGCTGCTCCCAAGGAGTCCCCCGGGTCATCAAGGAACAATAACATGTCGTCTGCGGAAAGTGCCAGGGACTCATCTATTGTGCCCACCCGTATGGATCTTATTGCTCTAGATGACCTCAGTGCTACCGCCAGAGGTTCCAGGGCAATGGCAAACAGGAAAGGAAATAACGGGCAGCCCTGCCGAGTTCCCCTCCCCATTTCAAAAAAATCCGAAGTGGATGTTCCCAATCGGACTGCCGCTTTTGGATGTCTATATAGCATAGCTACCCATTTCCTAAAGCATGGGCCAAATCCCATATTCTCCAAGACATTGAACATAAACAACCAGTCTACAGAATCAAAGGCCTTTTCAAAATCAATAGAGACTACTATTCTAGCACTGGGGGCCCTTGACTGAATTTGCAAATGAGTGAATAGTCTCCTTAAGTTGGTATCGGTCGATTTCCCCGGCATAAAACCTGTTTGATCTATATTGATAATAGAGGGGAGCGCCGCAGCCAATCTAAGGGCCAATATCTTTGTTAAAATTTTTAACTCTGTATTCAACAGAGCTATTGGCCTGTATGATGCACACTCCTGTGGGTCTTTCCCAGGTTTTAATAGAAGAACCATATAGGCCTCCAGCATAGAGTCAGGCAAGGTGTCGTGTTCATGGCAATATTCCAGGAGTAAATTAATTCTAGGGGCCAAGACCTCAACATTAGCCTTATAGAAATCCACTGGAAACCCATCCGGTCCAGGAGCCTTGTTCTGGGGAAATGTAAATATTGCCTGCTCAATTTCCTTGGTCGTAATTTTAGCCTCTAATTTATTACGGTCAGTTTCTGAAAGTTTTGGTATTGATAGGTCACCCAAAAGGGAGTCCAAGTCTGCTGGGTCATATGAAGGGATTGGGTTGATAGATGTACTTTAAAGTCTTTTTGAATAGTGTGACTGGGACAACACAATAAGCCAGAGGCACACACTACCTCTTCCCGGTGGCCTAGAGAATTTAATAACCACACAGAAGGTATTACCAACATGCTTCACCAGACCAGAGATACACGGTACCTCCCCCCATTGGCCAGACACATGGTAATAGACGGACTACTGATACCAGCCAGTCCAAGATTGCAAACACTGCGTTCCCCGGCCACAGCATTTCTCACTACTCTCAAAGGTCCTCTTATAATTCTGCAGCACTGACCTCCTTCAAAGTACAAGTCCTATGTTCCCCGGTCACAGCAGCTTGACTTTAAAGAAGGGTTAAGGAAAGCCAGGAGAAGAAGAAGGATGCTTGTCATGTTCCTTTAAGCAGCACACCTTGCTGGATAATTTCCCTGAAGCAGAAGGGCTCTCTAAATTTTGTCTATCTAAAGACCTCATTATGTTTCTCTTTGGAGAATTGAGACCTTTTCTGAAGTCCCCATAATGCATAGTCATTCCATGCCACCCATGACCAAGTTGCTGGCTGTCCTGCACTTTCTGGGCAAGGTCTCCTATCAGATAGGAGTGGGAGAGATGGGGGGGTATCCCAGCCATCTTTCTCACGTTTTCTGGCTAAGGCCCTGTAGGGTTTCAGGCAAATTGCCCCCAAATATGCACTATATTACCAAAAGTATTATGACACCTGCCTTTGCATGCACATGAACTTTAATTGCATACCAGTCTTAAGTCGTAAGGGTTCAATAATGAGTTGACCCACCCTTTGCAGCTATAACAGCTTCAGCTCTTCTGGGAAGGCTGTCCACAAGCTTTAGGAGTGTGTGTCTATGGGAATGTTTGACCATTCTTCCAGAAGTGTATTTGTGAGGTCAGGCACTGATGTGAACCGTGTTCCACTAAAACTGAAAATACAAGGAGAGAGGCGCCTCTAGGTGCAGATCTATGACACCTTTTAAATGTACACTTAATACAAGCTATTCACATTTGTGAAGTCTAATTCAGACATGTACAATCCCAACAAGGGGAGGTGGCATCAGTTGACAGTCCAATCTGGCAGGAGAAGAAGCGATGGGCTCGCTGAGGTACCACTGTTCATAAGAAAGGCCGGCCGCGGTGGAGACACTTCAGAGCAAGGCTTGGAGCGCAGTTGGTAGCAGGAGCAGATGGATTGCTTTTCCAGTGACATCATCCATCTGTGCCTGCTACTAACTGCGCTCCAAGCCTCGCTCTGAAGTGTCTCCACCGCGGCCTTTCTTAAGAACAGCGGTACCTCAGTGATTTCCCCAGCACTTCTCCTCCTGCCGGATTGGACTGTCAACTGATGCCACCTCCCCGTGTTGGGATTTTAAATGCCTTAATTAGACTTCACAAATGTGAGTTGCTTGTATTAAGTGTACATTAAAAACATGTCATATATCTGCACGTAGAGGCACCTCTTTCCTTGTCAACTCCATATTGAACCCTACGGACTACGACTGGGATGCTATTAAAGTTAATGTGCTTGTAAAGGCAGGCGTCACTCCTCACACCTTGGACACAAAATATACACAGCAGATTTTTAGCTTTGGCTGTTAAAGAAATGGCTAGACAAGATCCTCAACCTGGTGTAACCATTTCAAACTAAGCCATTTTATATACGGCCTAAGGCCTTTACATTACAATCATGTTCAGCAATGAAAATGAAAACGTAGGGGAAAAAATGTTCCTGTTATTACGCACTCATCATGACATACTATTATTGATGTTCTAAAAATTGCATTTTCAAACTGTATTGTAGGTGATTCTGGCTAACACCACTCTTGAGGTGCTCAATATCTGCAGAAGATGTGTAATTGAGCTGACCTTTGGGGTTCTTAAAAGCAGCTTCCACTGTATCTCACTATCTGGTAGTTTTCTGTGCTATAGCCTGAAAACATTGGTGACATGCTTTGACCTGCTGCGTCTTTCATAACATAGCCCATCATGCAGGATTGCTCCTGAATATTGGGTTTCAAGACACTGATGAGGAACTTATTCCACCAATCCCAGAATCCTACCATGATGAGCATAGCCATCAAGTCTGACAGCGCTTCATACAAAGTTATTTTTCAAGGTATGCACCAACTCTTACTTTGTAAATCCTACCATGTAGTTTACTCTGTTTTTGTTGAAAAGGCTGTGGTTGTTACAAAGGAACACAGGAAGTCCCCCATATCAGGCTGTCTGTAACCCTCTCACTTCAACACAAGTTGATCATTTCAGCAGCTTATGTGGAAGCGCTAAACCGTTGCTTGAACATATGTCACATGTACTGGCAAAACATTAATTTTACACCAAGATCTTTGGAGATATCCTAGGTAAAAATTTACGCCACACAAAACCATTCTTATATGCTTGCTTGCAAAAACATTCATTAAAACAAAGAAAAACAGGTTCAAACCAATAAGTTGGCCAGCAATATTATTATTAGGCCAAACAACCAGTGTTAGACAAGAACTGTGCAAATCCACTGTATTTACAAGTCTTGAGGTATATGCCAAAGGAACTTAGGTGTCTCATCCCACTTTGATGTACACCGCTAAACATTTCCTCATCTTAATGATGAGAAGATGTTTAGGCTCAAAGAACTAGGCTCAACATTGTCTAGAATGACAATGGGGGAGATGTACTAAAACCGCAGCACATGCAATCTTGCACAGCTGGGCCTAGTAAACAATCATCTACTATGTGATATTGTCCAAGCTTCATAGAACAAGCTGAATGTAGAAGCTGATTGGTTAGTATGACCAGCTGCACCTGATTCTCAAGGTTCCAATTTTAATAAATAGCACCCATTGCCAATTCTCCATTTTTCAAAAAGCACACACGTGTCAAGATGTAGCAACTACATTAAGAAAAAAGAACATCACAAAGGACTTAAAAATGTAACTAGGGGCAAGACTGTTTTTTTTTCCATTTTAGATACAGTAATGGAGTGTTAGAACTCCTGTCAGTCTATTTTGGCCATCTAGGTCCGATTGGTGAGATTCACCCTCTATTGTTTAGATCAGTGTTTCTCAACCTTTTACAGTGAAGTACCCCTGCAGGTCTAAAACCATTTTTCTAAGTACCCCTGTCTTGAGAAAGTAATTTCTATTGTTTGGGTGTCATGGTTTCTGTGTGTGTGTGAAATGTCAGTATGTGTATGGGGCACTGATGAGGCTGCACTGATAGGCGGCACTGATGAGGCTGCACTGATGAGGGGGCACTAATAGGAGGCTGCACTGATAGGTGGCACTGATGAGGCTGCACTGATAGGTGGCACTGATAGGCGGCACTGATGGGGCTGCACTGATTATCAGAGCACTGATTTTCAGTGTAAATGTGCCCCTGTCACAGGAAAGCCTCTTATCAACTTTCCTTTCCTTAGACACTGACAGCACTGAGGAAAGGAAATTCAGATAACCAGCATTTTTTTTACATGTGATCAGCTGTGGTTGGACACAGCTGATCACATGTTAAAGAGCCATGGTAAAGAGCCTGTCCTGGATGAAATCAGATTGGAGCAATTAATGCCTGATGAAGGAGAACTTCCAGCACAGCATTGGATGGGTACGCACACTCAGCTACTGGTCCTGTGCCCCTAACAGGTCAGCAGGAATGTGCCCTGATCCCTCATTCATTCCTCATACACTCAGCATTCAATCCACAGCTACAAGTCCTATGACGCCTGAGCAGTCTGTGTCCAACTGGGCATGCTAGGATCCTCCTGCCACCATACAATAGGGCTGCAAGGGAGAACTCAGCATCAAAATTGAACATGCATAGTTAACATCTACACCTTGTTCCAAATTATTATGCCAATATATTTTTCTTACTTACCTAAATAATTGATGTAAACAAAGTCAGCATAATTCTGACTTCAAATTTTATTGAACAAACCTCCTAATGATAACATTTTTTTGTCAAAATAAAAAACTTACAATGCACGGTTCCAAATTATTATACACAGTAAGTTTCAAAACACTTAATAGGTTGTAAAGAACTGAAAATTGTCATTTGTTGTGTTTGCAGCATATTTACTGAAATCAAAAGCTATTTCAATCAAAATCAAACTTTGAACAACATTTTAAGTTTTTAAACATTTTAACAGGTCACGTTACATTTTAACATAGGACCCCTTATTTGATAACAGCTTCACAAGTCTTGCATCCATTGAACTTGTGAGTTCTTGGACAGTTTCTGCTTGAATTTGTTTGCAAGATGTCAAAATAGCCTCCCAGAGCTGCTGTTTGTATGTAAACTGCCTCCCAACTGCATAGATCTTTTGCTTGAGGATGCTCCAAAGGTTCTCACTAGGATTGAGGTCAGGGGAGGATGGAGGCCACACCATGACTTTCTCTCCTTTTATCCCCATAGCAGCCATTGATGCAGTGGTATTCTTTGCAGCATGAGATGGTGCATTGTCATGCATGAAGATGATTTTATTATGGAAAACATAGTTCTTCCTTCTGTACCAGGGAAAATAGTGGGCAGTCAGGAGCTCCACATACTTTGCAGAGGTCATCTTTACACCTTCAGGAACCCAAAAGGGGCCGACCAGCTCTCTTCCCATGATTCCCATTCCCATGGCCCAAAACATGACTCCACCACCGCCTTGCTGAAGTCGCAGCCTTGTTGGAACAGGGTGGCTGTCCACCAACCATCCACTACTCCATCCATCTGGACCTTCCAGGGTTGCACGGCACTCATCAGTGAACAGGACTGTTTGAAAATTAGTCTTCGTGTATTTTTCTGCCCAATGCAGCCGTTTCTACTTGTGAGCATTGGTTAGTGGTGGCCGAATGGAAGTTTTATCCACAGTTGCAAGACTCTGGAGGACTCTACACCTGATGTCCTTGGGACTCCAGAGGCACCAGAAGCTTCAAATATCTGTGTGCTGCTATGTAATGGTGTTTTAGCAGCTGCTCTCTTGATCCGATGCATGGATCTGGCAGAAATCTTCCTCAATGTGTCTTTATCTGCCCTAAACCCATCTGTTCTCTGAATCAGCCACAAATCTCTTAATAGTGCGATGATCACGCTTAAGTTTTCGTGAAATATCTAATGTTTTCATACCTCATCCAAGGCATTGAACTATTTCACTCTTTTCGGCAGCAGAGAGATCCTTTTTCTTCCCCATATTGATTGAAAATGATGCTCTGCTTAATAATGTGGAACACCCTCCTTTAGTAGTTTTTCCTTTAATTGGGCTCACCTGGCAATCTAATTATCACAGGTGTTCCAGATTGTTTTCAGTGATCAAAAGAGCCCTGAGACACAATACTATCCATGAGTTAACCTGAAAAACAAAATATTTAATCTTTGTGACACTGAAATAGAATTTGCATAATAATTTAGAACAGGGTGTAGAACAGCCCTCAAATTTTCCACTCGCCTACTCGCATTTTGCTAGTGGGAAATGAGGGCCGGCGAGGAGTTGGGCTGCCTGGGACTCAGGGGGGAGAGCACCGCCGGCGGGCGGGGTTGATCGGGAGCCATTCTCCCAGCGATCACCCCGGGGGAAGAGAGCATGGAGGAAGAGGAGAGCCGTGGGATCACAGATCGCGGATAGCCCGCTGTAACAGCTTACATTACAATTGCCTCTGCTCTGGTCGCCGTCATGCACAGCCCCACCCTCCTAACTCCACGCCTGTGATAGACAGAACACCGGTCCAATGCTGGGATGCGTTCTGTATGACATAGGCTCTGGGTCAGGAGGAGGCGGGGCTGTGTGTGACGTGAGCAGAGCGGAGGCATTTGTAATGTAAGCTGTTACAGCAGGCTATCCGCGCTCTGTGATCCCGCAGCTTTCCTCTCCCTCCAGTCATGATCTGGCCGACCTCTCTTTTCCTCTGTCCAGGCGAGGCTGCAGTGGTGGGCACAGAGAGGCTGCAATGGTGAGAACAGTGAGGTTGCAATGGTGGGCACAGCAAGCTTGCAATGATGGGCACAGCGAGCTTGCAATGATGGGCACAGTGAGGCTGCAATGATGGGCACATCGAGGGCACAGTAAGGCTACAATGGTGGGCACAGTGAGGCTGCAATGGTGGGCACGGTGAGGCTGCAATGTTGGGCACAATGAGGCTGCAATGGTGGGCACAGTAAGGCTGCAATGGTGGGCACAGTGAACCTGCAATGGTGGGCACAGTGAGGCAGCAATGGTGGGCACATTGAGGCTGCAATGATGGGCACAGTGAGGCTGCAATGGTGGGCACAGTGAGGTTGCAATGTTGGGCACAGTGAGGCTGCAATGTTGGGCACAGTGAGGCTGCAATGATGGGCACAGGTGAGGCTGCAATGGTGGGCACAGGTGAGGCTGCAATGGTGGGCACAAGTGAGGCTGCATTGGTTGGCACAGGTCACGCTGCAATGATGGGCACATGTCACACTGCATTGATGGGCACTGACAAGGCTGCATTCATAGGCACAGATGAGCCTGCATTGATGGGCACTGGTGAGGCTGTGCTGAGGGGCACTGATAAAATTGTTGTTAATATTTATTTTTGTAACTTAATTTTGCATAAAACATTTAAGTGTCATTTCATGAGATAATTTATGAGGGCGTGTTTAGGGGCGGGATTAAGGGCGGGGCAGGGTAGGGGTTGGGTGGGTTAACTGCTGGTGAGTAACCCTTGAGGTCTGGCTAGTAGCTCAGGACTTGAAATTTTGAGCTCTGATCTAGAATATTGACAAATAAAATGTACTAACCCCTCTAGTTGCGCAAGGTATCAAAACCTTTGGCCAGCCATGTAACTGGCTCTTCGTGGATGTAAGGAACCAATGTTTTTTCATAGTCCAACATCTCAACAGAAGCTTGTAATCTGCCACCAGTTTTTTCCCTATAAAAAAAAGAGATAAGAAATGAAGCAAACAAGTTAGACATCTAAGATGTGCAATTGAAAAGATGAAGTGCCATGTATTTGAGAATAATTCAAGACATTTGTAGTCATGCCAGGAACCAAATTCTCGACCAACGCCACATTTTCTGCATATGTGAACTTCAGATTTTGTTGTCTACCATCTGAACGTTTCCTCTTTTTAGGGGTACTGGCTATTTGCTTGATACTGCTGTCACTGAAACTTTCATGTCTGCCTTTCTTGGATCTTGAGAGAGCAGTCTTCATGCAAGTCTCACTATTGTCAGTTGAGGATTCCTCCACATAGGGCATGTAAGTTTGGTCTGCACCCTCATCATCCACTTCTGTACTGCTATCTATTAAGTTGACTCTATTCAGGGTAGTGGGCCTTTGGGACTCATCTTCTTCGTCACTTGCCAAGATGGTGGAAACTTGCGAATGACAGATTTGCTAAGAGATTTACAGGACATTAAGAACATGGTTTATTTGTTTGACTTTAGCATGCTCAGAGGTTTAGACTAACCATGCTTTTGTTTCTTCCAGATGAGCAAGACTTGATGGGTGACCTGTGCTTCTGGGATGTTGTCTTTGGGGCACTATAAAAAACACAAAGATACTTTTAAGTTGCTGAATATTTTACTTTACATTTGACATTTAAAAATACCACCTATTGTTTACCATAAACTACAATGGTTTTTACAAGTCCATCCTTCCTACGTTTTTTATAGATAATGCATCCTTCAACTACAATATAATCACAAAGTTATGCACAGCTAGATGGAGAAATGTTAATTATGTTTGGTTAGATAGGACTAAATAATGTATAGTAAAGTATGGCACTTACTTTGGGAATTAGCCATCTGGAGGTGTTTTTCCTCTTGATATTTTCTGTGCCGAATATTTTGAGTGTCTACAAAGGAATGAAAATGAAGATAATAAAAGATAAAGATAAAGACAATAAAAACATCTTAGTACCAAATTCTGAACATATGCATGTGAAGATATGAATAAGTACAAGTATTCAACATGCTGAGGAACTAAACAGTTTCTTTGCACGTTTTGAGGTCATAGATTTTCAGGAAACATATCATAAAGAGTTGGGTTTGGATGACGTTGTGCCTCTTGTGCAAGAACACGAGGTGTGACAGGCATTCAAGTCTGCGAATATTAGGAAAGCAGAGGGCCCCGATGGTGTCTCGGGGTGGGTCATTAAAGCATGTGCAGATCAACTGGCAGGTGTCTTTTCTACCAACCTGCTTAAAATCAACTATTATCACTCCAATCCCCAAATCCCCAAGACCGAAAATGTAGATAGTCTAAAGGACTAAAGGCCTATTTTAACCTCAGTAGTTATGAAATGCTTTGATAGAGTAGTGCTAGGGCTAATTAAAACAGCCTTACCAGACAACCTCGATCCTCATCAGTTTACTTATAGGGCAAATAGAAGCACAGAGGATGCCATTTCCCTTGTGTTGCATGGGGCTCTAAGTCATCTTGAGTCCCCTGGAATGTAAGAATGCTGTTTATTGATTACAGTTCGGCATTTAAAGCAGAGTTCCACACAAAAATGGAACTTCCGCTTTTCGGAACCCTCCCCCCCTCCGGTGTCACATTTGGCACCTTTCAGGGGGGAGGGGGGTGCAGATACCTGTCTAAGACAGGTATCTGCACCCACTTCCGGCATAGACTCTCATGGGAGTCTACGCCTCTTCCCGTCCCCACCGCGCTGTCTCCTGGGAACACACAGCTCCCAGGAGAGAGCGGGGAACGCTTGGAACGCGCAGCGCGACTCGCGCATGCGCAGTAGGGAACCGGGAAGTGAAGCCGCAACGCTTCACTTCCTGATTCCCTCACCTAGGATGGCGGCGGCAGCTGCCGAGAACCAAGCGGGTTCTCGGCGTCCCCTGCCGACATCGCTGGACCCTGGGACAGGTAAGTGGCCATGTATTAAAAGTCAGCAGATGCAGTATTTGTAGCTGCTGGCTTTTAATATTTTTTTTTTTTTTTGGCGGTGTGGGTGAACCCCCGCTTTAATACCATAATCCCGGATTTACTAGTTGCTAAAATGCTGAAGTTAAAGTTGCCAGGGTCCCTTTGTTTGTGGACAAGGGATTTTCTGGTGAAACGCCCACAAGCGGTCAGACTAGGTAAATATGTCTCCTCTGAGTGTATTGCCAGTACTGGAGTGCCAAAGGGCTGTGTATTAAGCCCTGTGGCACTCCTGTACTGGCAATACGCTCAGAGGAGACATATTTACCTAGTCTGACTGCTTGTGGGGTGTTTCACCAGAAAATCCCTTGTCCACAAACAAAGTGTCATGACCTATAGTCTGATCAGGAAGTAAAGCAGAAGTAATTGAACAGTGTGTTTAAACAGCTATGAAGAAAGTGAGCTAATCCGATATAGAATCATTGGAAAGCTGTTTTATTTTTGAAAAATAAATACATTAATGCTATATTGGTACATAGGGGAGCTGGAATTCAGAAAAAAAAGGTGAACAAAGGTGAACTTAGCCTTTAAAGGCTCAGTCTAGTGCCCTGCCCAATCTACCCCCTGGAAAGCTGTTTGTTCCACTCCACCTAAGGCTTAAAGTGTTTTCAGAAGCACATGACGCTAAGATGGCTGGGCACCCAGGGATTACTAAAACTTTTTCTTTGGTTTCTTGCAGGCTTTGGAGGCCCTCTCGCCATAAGGACTCCTGTTACTATTTAAATCTTGCAAAACCTGTGCTCGCGGGAAGTCCTTAAAAGTCAAGATTACCCCTACCTTTGCCTGCCCCTAAATGCCCTGGGACGCACATCCCGGCTAACTTGTCCTCTAGCTCTGCTGGCTCTAAATCTTCTCAAACTTGTCTGAGAAATTCTATCCATCCTTTGGATAGGCTGCCACAATCGTCCAGGTGGGGCCCTCAACCTTTTCTCCAAGCCACTCTACATTCAGCCTGTGCTCCAGCTATCCAGCATGGCTCAAGTGACATGTCACCTGCTATCTAGCCTGACAGTACTGGTTCTCTATCTACTGGCCGGTTTGGTGCCATAGACTTTCTGCTTGCTTACCAACCTAACCTCGCTGATCCCCTGACATTTGCCCAGCCTGATGGTTCTGTGCTGGTTGCCAAGCCTGATGGTCCTGTGCCGAGTGCCCAACCTGATGGTCCTGCGCTGGGTGCCTAGCTTGTCTCTAAGGGTCTGGGGGCCCCTCTTCGGAGAAGGGGGGGTAATAAGGGTCTGGGGGCCCCTCCTCGGAGTGTGGGGGGTAATGCCAGAAGTGTGTAAACACTCCTGTTCTTTGACAACTGCTGGTCTTGTTCCAGCATCTTGATTTTGGCTATGATGCATCCCTGTCTGTCTGTCCACCTGCAAGGTGATTGATGTGGCCAGTCTCTCTGTCTGCATGTCCTGCTCTGCTGCTTGGATTCCCCTGTTTATGAACTTGGATCCTATATCGACTATTCTCTGAACTCTGCCTGCCTTTTGACTATGGATTGGACCCTGACTGCTCTGAACCTTGCCTGCCTTGTACCTGGACTGCCATTGTACCACTCTGCCTGGCTGCCAACCGCAAATACCTTTTTTCTTTGCTCAGTTTGCGCCTACCCCGCTGTGATGGCCAGGCACTATAGTATTGTGTATAAGACTTAGGGGCAACCGAGTACCGGTAGGCCTGCTTGCCTTATGGAAAAGGGGGCTGCTATACTGTATGTGATCTGTAACACTGGCAAAATGTTTACGTTACATGTTTACATTTTAACATTCAGTTTTAATTGTTGTAACAATATGTTTTTCATTTGTTTTATATAATTTGAAAAATTTGTGGTACCTTAAATGTCCCAATTAGTTTTCTCTGGAGAGATTTTGTTACTGTGCATAATATTAGAGGATGTCGTACCTGTAAAAAGGAAATTTAATAAGCTTATTACCCTCTTTTTTTCTTGAAACTAGTCTCAAACACAGCATCAATAAATTCAGCCCCTCTCAAACTCAACAGCTGTTACTATGAGGCAGTAATTCTTTATAATATTTCAGCTCAATGTACAATTATATACATAAAACATTCTGTAAACATGTACGAGGGGTATTGAAAAAAGTTCATGGATAAATTTAATCAAAAGCACACAATTTTAAGAATAACCTTTATTTTTATACTTGAGCTCCATCCACATGAAGACACTACTGTAAGCAATACCACAGCCTTTTATACCATCCTGAAAGAACTGAGGGTCCTGAGAATTTAATCATGTCAAAGCAACCTTTTTACATCATTGATGGTATCAAAATGGGTATCTTTCAAAAGTTGTTTCACTTTAGGAAATAAGAAAAAGAAGGTACTAAATCAGGAATGTAAGGAAGGTGTGTAATGAATTCCCACAGAAATTGTCGCAGTGTTGCCCTTGTTTGATGAGAGGAATGGACAAGAGCATTGTCATGGTGAAAGATGGCTCTCCAATGAGGCTTTCCATGGGGCATTTTGACTAGCTCACAGGTGTCAAACTGGCAGCCCTCCAGCTGTTACGGATCTACAAGTCCCATATGACATTGCAAGGCTGACAGTTACAAGCACGACTCCCACAGGCTGAGGTATGATGGGACTTGTAGTTCCACAACAGCTGGAGGGCCACCAGTTTGACACCCCTCAAAACACTTACAAAATAGGCAGATATTACTTTCCTTCTCCCTTCCAAAAAGTCAACTAACAGAATTCCCTCAGCATCTCAGAAAACAGTCACCATAAACTTTCCACCTGACTGGTTTGCTTTGACTGGATACTTTCCTCCCTTAGGTAGCAATTGCTTTGAATGACTTTGAATGTCTTCAGGATCATACTGATAAAGCCAAGTTTTATCTCTAATTACAATTGGCTCCAGAAAGTCCTCTGGATTTTTTTCCCATTTGTTCAAAATCTCCATCTAAACCTCCGTTCTTGTCTGTTGCTGATCTGGGCACAACAGTTTTGATACCCAATGAGCAGAAAGTTTTGCTTAGCTTTAATTTCTCATAAAATATTGTGTGAACAAAACCTACTGAGACGTCAAAGGTGCTTGCTATTTTTTCTGCTGTTAGTTGTCAGTCCCCCTCAAATAAATCTCAAACAGCATCCGTTTTTTCCTCACAAACTGATATCAATGGTCTGCCCATTTGTTCAATGTCTTCAACTCTGTCTAGTCCTTCTTTGAAACAGGCTATACATTTGTAAATTGCAGAATATTTTTTGGGAACCATCTCCATAAACTTTTTTCAAAGTGGTAATGATGTCTTCATTCATCCAAGTTTCTCCATACATTTGCTGCTAGTTCTTACTTACAATGGTAAAAGAAAATAAACCTGCAGCCCCATCTGAAGCCCTAATAATCTAGGCTTGAGGTGTACTGTATTCTGACTCACCAGAATAAAATCAAAGTAACATAAAACACACAAACAAATGTTAGGAATGATCACTGTCACACTCTTGGGGCTGCTAGAGGATGATAGAACTATCAGTTAACAAAGCCTTTAGTTTCCATTATGTATTCCAAGCAGCTCCTTTGTGATATGACAGTTTTATAGATGTTTGAAATCAGCACTTAGCTCAGACAGAAGAAGGGACATCCTTTCAACCAGACACTCAGGTTGACATTTCTGCTCTAAAAGGGAGAGGATGCAAGTAAGTAGTCAAAGACCAAGTAATTGCTAAGAAGTAAGACAGCACTGTAATAACAAATCAAGAGTGAACATTCAGATTACTGAAAATGTCCCTTAGTGACTGGTCCTGCTCAACAGCTATTTAGGACACCTCAAGTGCTATTTCAGCTTGATGAATCAATGGCCTTGTCAATGAAGAAGTCACAGGCTTGCCTATTAAACAGTGCAAATAAAGCTTTTCTGTTAAAAAGGATTACTTTTGCTTTGAAGGCCAATCTGACACAAATGAGGAAGTTATGCCACCATAAGGAGAAAGTTCTAATTATGTTATGATTGTTCATCTGTAAAGTAATGAAAGGGGGAGGATTGGGACTTTGAATGAGATGCATGGTAACATGCAACTCCATCCCTGGTTCTGTATAAGAAAAGAAAGATTTGACATTTCAACAGATCAAAGGGGCAACATACCAAAACATTGAATTTCAGTTTTACAATATAGTACAATTGAAACATATGGAACCAACAATAGAGCATTTAGCATCAGTGTAAGCTGACGCGTTTCGTGGGAGAATACCCACTCTTCAGGGGTGGATGCTGTATAAATCTTTAAAGAAAATTAGAATAAATATAACAATATTTGAATAGTTGACCCAGGGAAAGGGGGATGATTGAAGCAGAGGACAAATCCCTGGATACTTACGTCGGCCTGGTATGTGCCGCTAGATGGCGAGGACCACTAGAAATGTCCCCCATGGGAGCTGAGGTATCAGGGTGCAGGAAGAAACAGGGAGCACTTGAAGTCCCCAAAGAAGATGTCCAGGTGGTAATAAGAATGGTTTCCACTATCTGTGGGTATAACTGTGTAATGTGTAACTATCTAGGATAGTATATAAAATAAGAAAATAGGACGAGCTCATAGCCAAATAAATGGGAGTAGAAGTCAATAGAGTGTGGAAGTAGACAGAACTGTTACCATTAAATTAGAAAAGGCTGTGAAGTATAGAGTACAGTGATATGGTATGCCACATACCAGGGTTAAACCAAGATTGGACAGTTGAACCAAGTAGTGCAAACATCGGGATGAAGAAAACTCACAGTAAAGGGACCTTGAATGCTGGGATACAGAGCCAAAATAAAAGTGTGTGCATGGTGAGCTGCACAAGGCGGTGTACTGCTGAGTGAGCGTGTTAAATGCTCCCTGTAAGACCTGCGTCCGCCCAACGTTACTCTGATATGACGGTGAATGGGAGGCGTCCTTGCCAGAGCAGCCAGAGCCACCCACTGAGGGTTGGACATCTCCTCACAATGTCAGTCAAAGATGGATAAACACACGCTGGCAAGGCAATGCCCATCAGGGTGTCACTAGCTTGGGGCGGTGGCGTGGTGCCGATGCGTAGCAGATAGAGCCGCCTGATGAGTCAAAGATGGATAAACACGCCGGCAATGTGACGCCCATCAGGACGTCACACGCTCGGGGCGGTGGCATGGCGCTGATGTGTAGCTGATAGAGCCGCCCGACCCCCACCTCCAGCCATAAGGGCGGCTCTATCAACTACGCATCTGCGCCACGCCACCGCCCCGAGCGTGTGATGCTCTGATGGGCATCGCATTGCCGGCGTGTGTTACAAATTTATACCCACACATAGTGGAGCCCATTCTTATTACCACTTGGACATCTTCTTTGGGGACTTTAAGTGCCCCCTGTTTCTTTCTGCGCCCCAATAACTCAGCTCCCGTGGGGGACATTTCTAGTGGTCCTCGCCATCTAGCGGCATATACCAGGCCGACGTAAGTATCCAGGGATGTTATTTGTCCCCTGTTTCAATCATCCCCCTTTCCCTGGGTCAGCTATTTGAATATTGTTATATTTATTCTATGTTTTATTATAGATTTATGCAGCACCCGCCCCTGAAGAGTGGGTATTATCCCACGAAATGCATCGGGCTTACACTGATGCTACATGCTCTATTGTTGGTTCCATATGTTTCAATTGTACTATATTGTAAGACTGCAATTCAATGTTTTGATATGTTGCCCCATTGATCTGTTGATATGGAGGACAGTTTTATTTATTTATTTTTACCATGCAATATGTTATGACATTGCTGACATGCAGTATGAT
Source organism: Aquarana catesbeiana (assembly GCF_042186555.1). NCBI lineage: Eukaryota > Metazoa > Chordata > Amphibia > Anura > Ranidae > Aquarana > Aquarana catesbeiana. Next base: position 159,482,087 of record NC_133332.1, on the reverse strand, counting down.
TATTCACATGGTTTTGCTTTCCATGTTTCTATCTATGTATGATACTAAAAACTCGCCATTCATGGCTGTAGAGAAATAAAACATGTTTTTCTACCTTGACTACTTGCTGGTCCTGACTTTCTGCCTCATTCAAAGTCCCAAACCTTTCTTTTCTTATCTGTAAAATAATAGGCAAGATTTTTTCTTTGTATGCTTATTCACATAATCGTTTTCTATTGATTTTGTTACTGTGTTCATGACAATGAAGTATTCTTTAATATATCTTGTACTACTATATATAGAGGAGGAGGAAAAATGACCAAACATTTTTAAAACATTCTGTTTTAAAACATTGCAAACAAATAATATTTCATCATGCATTTAGGTCAAATGTATTTCGCTACATTTCTTTAGTAAAAAGAACAACAAAAATCCCCCAAATATTTGCATATTATTTAGACTGTATAAAAAGTTTGGAATCTACTAT